>NW_027437196.1:8257500-9457500 GCF_033239565.1 Halichoeres trimaculatus
GTTCTTGTAGGTATGAAAGGAGCAGATAATAGGAGGTCTGCTTTCTTGGACCTGAGAGCGTGGTGTCTGCATCATGTGGTGGTGAAGATAAATGGGTCAAATAAACTTGAATACAACCGGTAAAATCTTCAGCTTCGGTCAAAAGCGAGGTCAAAGGTCAAAGATGAGTTATTGTAACGGACAGGTTTAAAAGATAACATCAATTCCTCTATTCATAGTTTTTTTTTTTTGGAGCCAAATGTCGATAAAAATTGCAACAAAGGTCTAGTTATTGGTTTCGCTGTGTAGGTACGAATGTATTTATAAAAACTGATGATTATGGTCTTCCTTAGCCACAGCTTTAGACCAATGACGTGTCCAGTATTTGTCCATGTGTTTGCTTTAGAGGTGAGATTGTAGCGTAATGTAAAGATGTCTGAGGGCCCCATACCTAACCAAAGCTGTTAAATGTTGACATCATAAACATTATGTTTTTGCAGTTTTGTTCTCTTGTAAATAAAGAGTGGGTTGGATTTTGAAGGAAGCAACTTCTAGCTTAACATCGCTAAAGCCTCAGCTTTTTCTGCATCAAGCCTCTGCCTCTTCTCCTCTCGCTTTGACATGAATCTTCCTTTTGTGAGTGCATCAAATTTGCATATTTACTCAGAAATCTGACCCAATATCCTGCCGCTTGCATCCTTCTTCCTCGGAGATTAAAGATTTGCAGCTTTTCCCCGGGCTACGAGTTTTAACCACATTACGCTGCTGGCCGCGCCATCACTCAGTGATGTCAGGGCTGGTATTTTTTCTCTGGCTGTAGCAGCAGCAGCAGCAGAAGAAGTAGCTCAGCTCTGTGGCCTGGAGTGGAGATGTGTGAACTGAGGGGAAGTGATGCTCATTCTTTCTCTCTCCTCCACCTTTCTCCATGTCTGACGTCAGTACATCGGTGCTGGGTTATCAGGTTACATATTGCCAGTAATCACAGCAGTCATCTGACGCAGACGTTGTCTCAGTCGGTGGTGTACATGGATTTGGTTCACGGCAAGTTCACCCCTCACTGGTGAGAAATGTCTCCGAATCTTTGTCAGAAGTTCCTCTCTGCTGCAAACTTATTTAGTCTCACAATGTGTTTTTTATTTATTTACAAAAAAAATCTATAATGTGCGGGGGTAAAGAATCACTGAATATAAACTAGTGTCTCTATCTTAAGGCGAGATATTTCCTTGATTTAATGAAGGAGACCGCAACTTATTTCTGGTATGAAATTAACTCATAGATCACTGAGCTTAAGTGTGATGCTGTGGCTTTGCTGCAACGATCAATATTACGACTTTTAATGGGATCGTACCACTGAGACTACTTTTATGATTTTGTATTATTTATTACCATAAATTACACTTTTATGAAGCTTCATTTCACAGTCATATATTTGAGGTTTTGGCGTTTAAGCAGTTTGGGAAATCATTTTCATACTTCTTCTACCTTATAAAAAAAAAAAGAAAGAAAAGAAAAAGGCTAATGAGCTCATTATTGACTGTGTGTAAAGATGGATGATGTGTCCCCTCCTTCCATTGTACAAAAGTGAAGCCAAAAGCAGGCATATTAGCGTTAGCTGCCAGTCTGCGCAGTTGAAATGGGCCTTCAATCTGGGTTGTCACCATTCCATCTAGAGATGTTTCTAGTACCAGGTATGACTCTGATAAAGACTCAAAAAGTTAGATCAGGTACCGACAGCAAAGGACAGATCCATTTTTAATTAATCCAAGTTAGAAAAGCCTGACGCTGCCAAAACAACAACACTTCTCGTACTTAGATCAAGGAATAGAGTCAATGAAATAAATATTGGTATTAGATCATTAGATTGGTATTAGTTTTGGTAATGGCTGATACCAAAACTGAGGTATCAACATCAGTATCAGGACTTAAAAAGTTGAATTATTTGAAATGTTGAACTCAACTTCGCTATGTTCAGGTTTGGATGATGCAAAGAGACCGATCTTTAGTCCCTTTGCAAACAGCTATGTGTGCCCACCTGACAGTCAAGACGGCCATGCCCTAACATGGGCAAACCCCTACGTTTAATAACTTTGGGAATAATGAGTTACGATAAACTTTACCCTCTATGCAGTATGTGCCGACAGAAGACTGAGCAACTCAGACCAAGTAAATTTTTGAACCAGTCTGTTATGTGGGCATCAAAAAATCAGGCTTATGCCTCATGTATTGGAATGTTCCTCTGGAGCATCTGATTAGAGCAAAACAATGTCAGCAATTTTTTGTAAAAAACTTTATTAGACTGTAAAATGTTGAGTGTGATGTTGCTGACGGAAGTATAAGCAATATTTAATTAAAAATAAAATTGGAAATTGAACAAATACAAACTATATGAATTTAAAAATGTCTTTTTAAGTTGTTATGATTAAAGATAAAGTAAGTATTTAAATTAATTTTGCACTTTTATTGTTTTGTTATAGAGGGGATGTTCAAATACCTGGATTGGGGACAAGCACAAAACAGTGAAATTCTTGCACATTTGAATTTTCAACACACAGAAAAAGTATTAAAATACACTTTTTTTAATAGCTTCTTCAACCTAACCTAAACAAATATAATATTTGGATTTTATTTAAAAATATAAATAAAATAAAAAAAAAATAAAATAAAATTCTTAGAAATCTACCTTGAGGACAGAAAACTCCCTTCATTGAAGAATTAGCCAAATATGCTTATTTTTGCTGTAATAATTGTCTTTCTCTCGGTGTATATGTAGCAGAGGCTTCAGATTGGAGGTTGCTGCTTTGTTACACCCCATCTTTAACATTAACTAACTTTTATAAAGTAAACTTTTCTGAAAAATGAATGATTGGACATAAATTAGCACAATGAGAAAAAACCATAATTGTAAAAAAAAAAAAAAACAACATATTGAGAAATTTAAATATGATGTTTTTTTGGATTTTTAAGTTTAATGTATGTCCCATCTGCTTACATGGGGGTGTCAATTGTACGACCTATACACTAGACAGTCCTATGGGGGGTGCTTTGAATGCTTTTGCTTCACTCTTGGGAAGCGGTTATGTTGTCCAGCTATGGTGCACATACAGAATGTTGTTGCTTTCAAAATACATTGAGTAAAATTTGATATGTAATTAGATCGCAGGGTCTTTGTATAAATTGATCCGGTGAAGGTTTTCTGTTCTTAATTATGACCCGAGGTAAAAACTTCACTTAAATTGAGTGTTTTTGCAGCGTGCACCCCTCTGCTGTCTGCTCTACCCAGACTTCCATTAACTGCCCATCTGTTCAGCCTTTCTCTGCAGACTTCCTTTGACTAATTTGATGTTCATTTTGTCGCCATCACTTGAATTACCTCCTGCTTTTACTTGAAACCCGCTCCTCCAAATGGTCTCTCAGCTGGAGGAATGTACCAGCACAAACCCTTTGAATGTTTACTCTAAAACTAACCGGGAGAACTTCTAATTGTCACAACACTGCACCTCGGTTCCTCCTTGTCAGATTTGCATTCGGGTGGAAGAGTTTGGCTGAGTTTCCTAATTAGACAAAGCCTCAGAGTGGGGAAATGATTGAACGATGTCAACTACATAACAAAGTGTAAACTCACACTCTAATCACTTTTGTCTGCTGCTGCTCAGGGCTTGGGTTGAGCAGGAGGTCCTCAAGTTGTTGCTATGCAACATTCCAGGCACATCTGATCAGAGACGATAATAGGCTGATTGCCAAAAACGCGTCAAACAAGGATCCTGAATGCGCCGTTGATTGACAGGTGGCAACTCGTGTCCACACGTTCTGTAGCTCCCCTGCTGTTTGTGTTTGCAGTTTGAAACTTCATGAATCCTAACTTTTGCTTGTTGAGTGAGAACAAATCCCCAGCCTTGCTCGTTGAAAGCGGAGGTGTGTGCCCCTTATTAAAAATATTCCACGCTGTGAACAAAGGGGGGTGAGATCCAGGTCGTTGAAAGACTCCCCCCTTCTCTCCCACTGCAGAGAATTTCAATCTCCCCTGAAGACTCTGCAGTTTCCCAGCATGCCCGTGTCCTGCAACCGGCCCCTCTTGCTGCAGGCGGAGGGGAAAATTGGCTCCAACTGTTCAGGTTTCAAAGATGGTTTCAGTGCCTTCCATTAGGCCGGTCTGTCAATCACAGTAGTCTCAGAAAACAAACCCTGAAGCTGTGATGTTTGCTGGGTGCTCACAGAATCATCGTTGTCCATCAAAACTATTCGATCTGCTCCCCAGGAGAAGAAGAAAGAGATGTTAGTCTGGTTAATCAAGAAATGAAAACACTCAACACATGAGGGCCTCTGAATGCTAATATCATTCATGTCAAAGCACATGGTTTGGTAGCAGTTACAAGAAACAGATGTTAGGATCTCCAGATAAGATTAGCTCAGAAAGTAAGGAAACTGCCTAGCAGGGCAGAGCGTGTGGGTTGCCCCCATCAAAATTTGCTGAATCCTCGCTGCCAATTCCAAACAGCTTCTTGTCAAATCAACGGTAGAATAAGCAGTTAAGAATTGGCAGAGAAGATTTGGCAACCCACATACTCAGCTTTGCTGCTCATCCTAGGAATGCATGTTCCTTACAAATGTGGCACCATGTAAAAGGGAAATACAGCTTTCTAACTGAATACAAGAGAAGGCTGAAAAGTTCGTAGCCTGACTAGGAAGGAGTTGTGCTATAGTGATGAAACTGGGCATGCATTAAATTCAACTTTATCTGACACTTACAGCATGGTTTATTTTCAGATTAACTGACGCTGATGTAGTGTTTGAGGACTTTGAAAACTAGAACCACAGACATTTGGTGAATATGGATCAAATTTGGCACAATTGTGTTATTGAATATCTGCTACATTAGGGAAGATTGCTCCAGCTTTATCAACTGTGAAAAAGTGGGCAGCTGAATTCAAGAGGGTTAGGGAGAACTTTGAAGATGACCCAAGGTCCGGACGTCCTGCCACAGCAACAACCCAAGAAAACATCAACCATGGTGAAAAATAAACCATGCTGTAAGTGTCAGAAAATGTTGAATTTAATGAATGCCAAGTTTCATCACTATTGCATAACTCCTTCCTAGTCAGGCTATGAACTTTTTAGCTCACCCTTGTAAGATTTATTGCCAAGAAGCATTGTTGCAAAAAAAAATAATAAACTACCAAATACACAGTTCTTTATTTTTGAACTTTTGACCAAATTGAACTATAAACCATTATTGGTGTGTGAGCAGAAACCACAGCAAAAAAGGATTTCAGCTTTGACAAAAGAAGGAAAAGTACCAGCAAGTATTACGTTAGAATTTTGCACTGCCATTATGTTAAAAAGTGGTTTTCTTGAAAAAAATAAAATAAAATCCTTGCTTTGTCTCTGTCTATATGCAGTGGCTTGTACAGTCTTTATGAGGGCAAGGGCAACAAAGAAAACATGGTACATACAGCCCATTCTCACCACTGAACAGGGCCAATCAGGCGGGCACATTAGAGCATGTTTTTGCCATCCAAAAGGGCAGTTTAGATCCCATTTACACCAAATTTCACCCAAGAACGCAAAAATCACAATAAAAAAAAAAAATCTGTGTTCACACGGAGATGCTTTTATAACTGTGGAGTCACACCCTTCCACAGGCCTGAAGAAGTCTAGCCGGCTTCAAATAGAAAAAACAGAAGTGGTGCAACAGATTCACATTTTGCTGAAGGCAGTCATCAGATCCAGTAGCACAAACATGACACGGTAGCAGCCATTGTAACTGTTGTTGCTGTCAGGTTCAGGCATAGCAATTTAAGCTGCCACACTGAAATTGACGCATATTGACGGAGCGTGACGTCCGGCTTCCTGTTGACATGGCAATGGTGGCTGCAGGGTTCAGAAATGTTTTGGAGACCATATTTCAAAGTTTCTGTTGTTCTCGGCTAGGTCAGCTAAAACGCTGTTTCTATGTTAACTAGAGGTATGTGTAAACAGCCCCTTAGTGGGGGGCGGTTTAGTATGTTTTGCCAACCAGGAGAGAACTTCAGTATGTATTTTGGCTCCAGACAGGACACCTTAGCACGCATTTTGGCTCCCAAGAGCACACTTTAGCATGCGTTTTGGTTCCCAACCAGGAGGGCACTTTAGCATTGGGGTTTAGCTCCCAAAAAGGGACTTTAGCGCACCTTTTGGCTCCCAAGTGGGCACAAATGGGGATGTTTTTCAACAATTGGGCCACCAAGGTTGGATACCCCTCCAAGTACACCCCTGTCTTTATGGTCAAAAAGTCATACAATGAAAAACAGTGTTGAAACATAAGAGATCCTTTAAGTAGCTGTAGCAGTGTTTGTGTTGCTAATGCTATTCACAGCTAGGAACATGTGTAGCCTGCAGCCTCATATTATGAAAACCTTGTGTATAAATTCTCTAAGAAAAAGTCCTTCAGTCAGAACAGCATTCAGTTTTTGTAACTGTGCATATTCAAGCTTCCATTGCCACCCTCTACCATTTTACAGCATCCTTTTCACCAAGTTTATACATTTGTTTTTTTCCTATTTGTCACTGGTTGTCATCAAGTGCACTGCTACCTTTCAGCATCATTTGCATCTGCCTAATGTCCTTAATACCTGCTGCTTAATGTGCTCTGACATCTGTTGTGCTTTCTGTTTGCTGACGCCTTTTCATCCCCCCATCGCTCAGCCTGTGCGGCTCAGTCTGAGCATCACTCCTCTCTTCTCTGTTTGCACACTTCTTTGGTGGCGTAATTGTTATCTTTGCAATTTGCACATCACTTGTGATATTTGCATTTATCCATCTGATGGAAACCATAGCTGGCAGGGAAGCAGATGAGAGTGTCTGACGGATGCAAATACCAGGTATTCAACTTTCCTCATTTACGGCCGTAAATGAGTCAGCTGTGACAAAAAAAAAAAAAAAAGTGTTATTTATTTAATCATGTTTCAACTCTGATTTCTGATGCCACTATAAGGCTTCAAGGTTTATGAGTATTGACTTCCTCTCTCTGGTACTCCCATAGTAGTTTTACATGATTTACAGTTCCAAAAAAATCCATACTCCTCTCAGACTGGTGTTTTAGAAAATCCTTCTTGTTAGCCTCTGTCTGAAACGCTTCATTTTAGCGCCTTAGCTGCTGTCTTTTTAAGGCTCTGTGCTCCACAAACCCCCTTTCCTCTAATAGCCTAGCAGTCTGGAGGCCGGCCTTGGTGTTAAAGGTCCCTATCCCCTCAGACATATGATGAACCAGTTAGGAGATCCTTGTGCGATGACGTCCTTATTTTACCAAGTTTGGTGAAGATCTAATTTTGTTTTTGTTTATCATTCTTAAATCCAAATTAATTTTCTGACTAACAGGCCTTCTGACAATAAGGTGGGCTCCAAGCGTTGTGTATTGTTACTTTGTATCCATGTTTAAAATATGGTACAGTGGAATACCACCTTTCTAGGAAGCTAACTGTTAAAGAAGTTAGCTAAAAGCTAAGAAACCCAGTTTTAGCCTGTTAGCTTAAGTCTGTATCTGATAAGCTGCTAGAAAGTATTTCTTTTTCTCATTTTTAAAAAAGCTGAAAGTATCAAAGTCACCTATGAGAAAGTATTTCAAACTGCTATGTTAGCTTAATTAGCAAGTCTTGTGAAAATCTGGCACTATTTTATAAACAAGTCATTTTGAGCAGTAAGATAAAGTTTAAGATTAGCTTAACTGTGTATCAAACAAGTTAAGTTTTTATCCTCAACTTTAAGAGAAGCATAACAGCCAGCTGTAAGAAGGCGTTTCAAACTGCTAATGTTAGCTTCATTAGCTAGTCTCGTGGAAATCTTGCAACAGTTTTGGAACAATCTATTTTGAGCCGTTAGATTAATCTCAAGATTAGCTTAACTGTGTATCAAACAAGTTGCCGTTAAGTTTTTATCCTTAACTTTAAGAGAAGCTTTAATACCAGCCATTAAAAGCATTTCAGACTGCTAATGTTAGCTTAATTAGCAAGTTTTGTGAAAATCTTGCCCTAGTTTTGGAACAAACCATTTTGAGCAATTAGATTAAGTTAAAGATTGGCTTAACTCTGTATCAAACAAGTTGCCATTAAGTTTTTATCCTCAACTTTAAAACAAGCTTCACAGCCAGCCATGATAACACATTTCAAACTGCTATTGTTAGCTTCATTAGCTTACATTAGCTAATACCCCCTTTTAAACAGAAAAACATGGCAGGAATTCAGATATTCTCAGAAACAAAGTTATGTAGACTGGAATAAAGCAATAAAAAATCATCAGCAACATTTTAATGCAACTTCATCTTGATATATTCAAACACACAATTATTAATGGACTGTGGGGGAAAAGTTTCTTGCTAAACTTGAGCTTAAGAAGAACTCCCTGACCAACTTGTGTGCACAGGTGTGGAAGATTTATGGATGCCTCTGTCATTTTCTGTGGCTTTTGTAAAATCTGGTATGGATTATATTCTGCATATGAGAGAAAAAAGTGGTTTTGCTGAATATTTTTGTATTTTGAAAACCTTTAAAAAATAAATAAATAAAAGCACACTTATGAGTAATACAATCAAGATGTCAGGGATATTACTTGTGGGATTATCAGATTTTAGGTTAAGCTAATGTAATGTCATCCTTACTACGGGGAATTTTATTTATTACTCCAAGAAAAAAAAAGGTTAAAAAAAACGTTTTAAGCCCAAACACAGATTTTGTTTGGTTTTGGACACTTGGAAGTGTTTCTTTAGAACCTTGTGTTTTGTCGAAGGTACAGTTTGAAGGGTGAAAATTAGTGTATCTGATGTGTTTAGTGTTAAGCACTCACTGATCTGAGCCCAGCTGCACGCTGCTCATGAAAGATTTACCAACGCTGGTGCTGTTGATACAGTACCTTTTCAATCCCTCCGAGGTGTACAATACAAGTTCAGAAACTAGCCATGAATATTTTAGGATGCTAATTTCAGCATCCCAGAAGATAATTTGAATTTTAAAAGGGCTCGCTTTTATACGAGGTGACAGGAAGAAGAGACGAAGATTGTGAATCTGTTTAAAAGAAAAACACCTTGGACCAAACATTCAGAGTGTACAATAGTCGCTGTCACTGCTGCCATCATGAAACTTCTTCTTCTTTCTTTTTGCTGGAATTGATTTTGCTCTGCGCTGCTGTTTGCTGACGCAGATGCTGGTTTGTGTAACACGACACATTGACTCCACACAGAAGCGAATAAACATCCCTCAGAAGTAGTTCCAATCCCAGGGAGCGACGTGTGATTTTCTACGCAGGTGCCAAATTAAACATCCCACTGTGACGGAGACATCATTTACTACCAGTGTGGTTCAAGCTCTTCGCCGAGTTGAGATTACAACCACAGAGATGGAACATCTTCCTCCTCCTGCTCCCCCCGCTGTAACTTTCAGAGAGTTGGTGGTTTAATCTGACGCTGTCAAGAGCCATCTTTTCGCTGTAAACACATCAAAGAGCCCGGGTGAGAATCAGTGTTCTCCTAGGTGTGCATTATTCAAATAGAGGAACTGGATTCTCTTAGCACGGCTTCCACATCTCGCAGCTTTCACAGTGACATGTGGACGTGAAGTGTGGGAATAGGAGATGAGTTTCTAGTGTCACTCATAGCAGCATCCAGAGGGAAACCACAGTGTCTGGAAAGGGACTAAAAGATGAGACGCAGTGCAGAGATAACTGTGTCGACTTCTCATCATGCAGTGTTTTGGCAGGAGAGCACAGACCTCATCCACAGCTCGCACCACTGGCCTCTTTCCCCCTCAGCTCTCACTGTGATGTACACAGTCTGGTGTGTGAGTCTGTGTGTGTGCATGTTGGAGAGCTCTACATAAATTCATGAGACTATTTGGCCCTAATTAAAATCCATAAACAAGCGAAGTGCAAGTTCATCCGCAGTTCACAGCAAAATGTCTCATTGATTTCTTGTGTTCTTGCAATAGGCGAGGAGCTCTGAATGGTGGCCTTTCAGGGCAAATTCATCGGTTTACGAATAATCTCCCCCTCTGGAAAAATCATTCTCTAAATGGATATTCATGCTACTAATGTTTTTTATTCCAACCTTGTTGTCTGTGTTTTACATTTTGGTGTTATTGTTTATAGGGAAACATCAACAGACAATAGAAGCAGCAGGGCTCTGTGGATTGGTCGGTCACACTTTGCTTCAATGTATACCTTTGGAAATTGGTAGACCCATTTAGGGCCCTCTGAGGATAGACCCCAAAAACTTTCACTCATGGATGGAGCCTTTATCTTGTGCCACCAGATGGTCGGAGTTCCCAATTATAATTCAAAATATCATAGGTAATGTTCACTGAATTAGCTCTGGCTGTCATTCTCACAGCTATGCTTCCCAGATGATGACATCTACGAATTTTGTTGTTGTACTTTAAGGTCCTAAGGTCTGAATATTTGTCAGTTATTTAAAGGTCTGATAATAGTCCATGCTCCCATCATTCTCTGTTAAGTTTTGTTTTTGGGGCTGCCCAACAAATACTAACATGTTGACACCAGAGGTGGGCAATACTGGGAATTCTGGCACCGATCCAATACCAAGTAAATACAGGGCTAGTATCGTCGATACCGATACTGAAACTGATACTGATACTTTTTTTAATATTTAAGGTTGATGTATCAAACTACTGACTTTTAGGTGTTTTTGTGATTTTTTCTACTGGTTATGTCATTAAAACCTAGGACAGAATTTGGGCAAAGTTTAAAGTTTGTTGGACAACAAAATAATTTAGTGTCGCGATAAACATAATATCAATACCAATGTTGTTATTGATATCATCAACATTTGGATCGATCCGCCACCTCTAATTGACATCTTTATTTTATAAGAAGGTTGTTAGTTATGTTATTACAATGGTTTGGAAATGTATACCTTTTCATGGATACCTCCAAGACTAAAGAAAAAGGTATGTGTATTAAAATCCATTGAAGTTGAACCCCAACCCTTTCTCCAAAAGAAAGAATCCAACCTTAAACATTGGATGGAAATTTCATCACAACATATTCACATATTTTGTGTTATACAAAATTAAAGAACATAAGTTGCTTAAATGTAACCCTACCAACTTCAAAATGAAAACCTTCACTTTAAAACATTCAAGCTAACTATGTGTACAATACCCAGTTGAAGTGATCGTGAAATAAAAATCTGCATTATTTTGAAGACTCTGGGGCTTGCACGACAAAGATTGGTGAATTTCTTCACCATCTTCCCTTTTTGAAACAGATTCCAATGACCTCCTTTGTGTACAAAGCCTTGAACACCACAGATGACATGTCCCATCTATTGTATTTAACATTTGACAATTAAACCACTTAACTCTTAAATTCAACAAGTAAGACATAATTTCTCAGATAGTCCGGGGTTTATTAAGATTTTTCCATCTTACCATTAATTCATTGTTGTCTATTAATTTGGTCCTTTGATTATTTCCTACACTGGGACAAATAATGTTTATTCTTTTTTATCATATCACACTCATACCCTCTAATACCAGCATACTGAAAAACTAAACATCTAATTGGTGGAAAGACACTGGCCGATGAAAGTTTAATATCTGTGACATCTATGATAGTACTTCACTTGTGTCGGTTACTATCTAATTTAGAGGCTCAAGAATTATGGTGTTGGATTTGTGCAATGACTGGTCTATGCCAATACCAGGCTCAGTACTAAAAACACCTACTGCAGTGTTTAGTCCAGAAAATAAATAAACATGATGAAACCAAAAACAAGGTTGTCAAAGTTCATACCATTGGCTCTACAACTAGTGGAGTAGCTACTCTGGTGTCACCAATTGGTTTGTCAACATTGGCGTATGGGGACTTGGAATTTGGCTAGCACCAGTTTGGTTTTCTAAAACTAGTAGTGCCCGTTTATGGAGACTGGTTGAGGAAAGAGACAAGCAAGTGTTAGAGAATGTGAAATCCCCAAATGCTATACAGTCCACTTCTGAAGCTAATTCCTTAAGCAGAGTCAGCCTCAAGTGGCCACTTAAGAATCTGCACCGTTCTTTAATTTTTATTCTTTTGTTAATTTCTTATTCACTTGTGGAGTTTGCTGTTTCCATCTCTGCTCCATCACGGCACCACATCAGATAGGTTTCCATTGAAGTCATCCTGTCAACTTACATTAGATCCACTCTGTTGCAGTCCAGTTGGGAGGCTGGTCCAGGAGGTCACAGATAATACATAGCCATTCTTCTTTTGCCAGACGTGGAGCTGTGACACATAAGTCCAGCATAGGACAGATCAAGCAGGACAGGAAGTCAAGACCGTCAACTGTCAACTTGCCCGACTAAACACCTAGCCAGTGTGAGTTGGCAAACATAGTCAACATGCACCACCAGAGCGTAGCTGGACTTCAGACGTGTCTGTTGTATTTCAGGCGTCATACATCTGGCAATCTTGTCTTGTAGCTACTGTGAATGTCCAATCCCTGTTTTTAAGCTATCAGGAGTGTTAAAAGAAAGCCCAACAAATCTGACGCCAGCTACAAGGCCATCCAAAAAAATACTTATTGTCTACAGTCCTTATGTGTTGTGTTATAAAACATTTCATACCGTCTGGATTACAGACTATATATTGTGAATGTTCTACTTTCCTGTTAGGTAAGAGTGGAAAAATTGAACCCGTCGACCTGCTTTCATTTCCATCCATCCTCTGAGGTTTGCAGCATGTCCTTATTGTCAGAGTGCCATCATTTCCTGTCTGGCTGACACACAGTACAGCTCAGAGGCCTGGCCTGAAGCTGCGGCTCCGCGGGCCACAGAGGCTCTGACTTCAAAGAGAGTCAGCAGAAGAGTGACCAGTGGCTGGATGTTCCCTGCATAATTCCCTGGCGGGGCTGAGATCTCGTGTTCCTGGCTTTGTTTAGGTTGCAAGCTTGACCTGAAGGCAGCGTGATGCTGTCTGGGAAGGATTCCTCATGTCTCGGTTCCTCAATAATAGCAGATGTTTCTGCTGTGATACTCTTGTTATACTTTAAATGCATTGAATTTGGATAAAGCGTTAAAATTTGAAATGTAATTATGCACAGTAAGCAGTCTTGTCTAGGAGGAAATCTATAGTTTTTCAAGTTTTAAATTGTGGAGGCAAGAGCAGTGGGGAATAAAATAAGTGATAAGGACAGTGGATTCCCTGTTAAGATGTGTCTGCAGCATACTGAGAATGTCGAGATTAAAACGCACTTTGATGAAAAATGGAATTATGAACACAGGCTTGTCCTCACTGAAGGATGCCTGAACAGAAAAAAGGGCTGCCTTCCTGAGCCTTGAAGTAAATCCCTTGACATCTCCTGATGTGATTTTTAATTAATTCTGAAGTTTCTTGCAAAAACACGGAAACTTTCCCCTCTCAGGGAGCATCCTTTTGACGTGTGTCGAATGACTTTTAAGGGCATGTCTTGGAGCAGCTGCAAAATGCCACCAAATCAATTTTACTGCACTGAGGTGGCCGCATTGAAGGTGAGTTCTGCACTTTTTAGGGCTCGACAGAGAGGTAAAAAAAGAAACCACTTCTTAAAGTTATCTAGTAAAATAAAAATGTCAGCCAATAATTTGTATTCCAAATGCCTTCAGTAGCTTCTTCCCTGCCTTTGGTTTGGATTCACCCTCCTCTGGCAGCAAAGCTCCTGCTAATTACAACGTATGTAGTAATTTGGAGAGATAATGTGAGTCTTCCATATTTATGAAGGCATTGGCTGAACATCGCCGCCTCAAACACATTTCCAGACTTACAACCAACACTCAATTTACATGAGGTTGGAATATTGAAAAGTCCTTGGCAAATCCCAAGCATAATTATAGTTGAGCTCTTCATTGGAAGACAACTTGTGCCTTGTTGACATGAAAATGGTTCTTCAGAGACATTCTCTGCTCTCAGAAATGACATGAACCCAGAGAAGTGTTCCTGTTTTTTTGTGTTGGTAAGTGGTTAGACTTCTTAATTGCTTCTTAATAACTTATTAAAGAAACCGCATCCTCAAACAGGAAGCTACAGCAAAGTAAAACAACCTGAAGCAGAGAGAAAGGAGGCTAATGTCGCTAAATGCTAGCTAAGACAAGTCCCACAGCTCATATTAGTTTTTGCTCTTTTATTTTTATTTTTAATATTGAATAGAAAAAGTAATGTAAAGCAGCTCAAACAAACTTAAAAAAAAACTGCATATCTTGCAACTTACGACTTAAGTGCCCCTAGTGGTGAAACTTAAAATAACAACAATAATTGCATTAAAAAAAAAATTGTTATAGATATTTTCCTTGCTTTTATGCCTCTATTAATGAGGAAAGGACTGTAGAACAGTGATACAAACCCAGGACACCTGCTCAAGAGTCACAAGGCATGCAACCTTAAATGCTAGACCAGTAGTTCCCAACCTTGTCCAAGTCAGGGCCCACTTTTAAATCTCAAAACTTTTGCGCCCCTCCTCAGACCCCATAGATACGGAGACCATATAATGCTTTCTGAGCAGAGGTACATCATAAATTTGTTTATTTATTTAAACGTAAATTCTACCCTCCGTTCCAGCTTGCTAGCAGCTGAAGCTGCCATGTGAGTCCACAACAGGCTGCAAATGTGAGTGACGGGGGAGAAGCTCCGCAGCTGTAGCTGTAGCTGATTATTGGTGAAAAAAGAGAGAATCTTTAAACACAACGCTGGTCGTTTTTAAGAAAGGTAAACTCGCTGGGGATCGATAAATCCTCCGGATCAGTCCAGAACAACTGAATGTAAAACTCAGAAGATGCTCCAGTGGAGGGTTGTACTTCAAGATCACTGACTGGCTCATTTCACTGTCAATCAAAAAGGGATTCGGCCTCAGACAGATCATCCAATCATCATGCAGAAGCCCAGCGTCCAGGCCAGCCCACTGCCTCATAGACCTCCAGAGACGCTGAGCGTCCGATGGGTGGGACAAAGCCCAGCGTTTATCCAATGACCCTCCAGTTTCCACAGTAAAACAACCCACTCTACACTTCCCCGCTGAAGTCAAAAGACGCTTATTTTGTCAATGAAATGTACACACAGCAGTACATATCACCACTTTTTTGGGGGACGTTTTAGGGGAAGCCGAGCTTCCCTTGCAGTCTAAGAGCAATCGCCACTGCATGTTTGTACGCTGTGTTCTGGAAAACATACTACTTAATTAACTGGATGTAACAGGTAGCCTCGCTGCTAGCCACATTTAGCTTGACAGCAACACCCCGGTCTGTTTACATTGGACACGTTTGGAAGATTTGACAGGATTTCCAGCTGTGAGAGTCAGGACTCTGGTTGTTTGAAAATGAAATCTGTCAGTGTGTATTGTGCTGTGTTAGACAAGTCAAGCTAAGCTAATCAGGTGCTAAGAGAGCAGCACCTTAGTATTTATCTGTCAGAAAAGAATCAAATGCGCATTTTTCCCAGAATGCCATGTATAAATTTCCATCATGAAGCACAAAAGGTGCACCTACATCATTTCCATCAAAGTCAGACCAAGAGCAAGAAGCAGAAATGTGAATCTGTCTCATAATAGCTCTATTTCCTTGCTAATAAAATATGAAACTGCAATATGAATATGATAATACGCCAGAGAGAAAAGGCACATTCAGACTGTTGGAGTCACAGAGGAGGATTTTCATTCTGCCTTTTGATTTATTTTCATGAACAACCCTTCATGTTATACCACTCTCACCTCTTTGGTCTGCTTTTGTTCCACTTCAAGGTTTTTCTACCAAACATTGTGGACATGTTTGAAAATGATGACACCATTTTTTACCCTTTTCCTCAAACATTTTGTTGTTGTTGAAAGACTGATAATCATTGGGTTTTGCATTTAAAAGTAAAGCAGCGTGATTAAAATCTCTCACCAGACAAACAGTGCAGGGTCCTGCTCAAACAGGCAGTGTTGATGTTGCACGTGCTTATCATTTACTTATCATTTTTATGTAAATTTGGCAGCAGCAGTGAGGCTGGCTTTGAAACAAAGCTCGCAGGCGACATTTACATGTGTTACAGTGGCTGTGAGATTTACACAGTCTGCAGGAGGTGAGTGAAACCATCCGTCCAACAAGGCTGACAGCCAGCTCAACCCCAGACAAGGCAAAAATCACATCATGGCCTGCTTGGATTGATTAGCTTCAGGCTCCTGCCTCTTGATTGGCAGCTTCAATTCTGCTCCACTCAGCAGGGTAACATGGTATCGAGTGTCAAAGTGCTGCACTGATTGAGCTCCACAGACCACACTGAGGACAGGGGGGAAAGTTGGGCCGAGTTTTAAAATTCATGCTGCCAGGATGGGTTTTGGTATGAGCATTTCCATATTATCACTGCTGCAGCTAATAATAAGGACATGCAGGTCGTGTCCTGAGAATTTCATGAAAGAAGTTGTTGGAGGTCTTTTTGCAGCCTTGAGGAAACGTGTGAGCCAGAGATAAAGACATAAAGCTTTCTGAATATTTTGAGACTGTTTCTGGCTCTGAATGATATTCTTGTTAAAGAGCTTTATGTTTTTTAGAATGGAGTATGTGGCATAGCTGAAGGATGGATGGGGCCATAGTTCATTGAGTGAGGCAGTTATGTTGGTAGCCTTCTTTTTTGGTGGTTTCCATGGAAACTCCAACACATGGTAAAAATAAAAAATAAAATAAAAAAAACATAAAAATGGACATCTTCCAAAGAAAAGCAGGACTATACATCTGATATTGAGGTGGCTTCGATGACATCATTGGCTTTGAAGTCTCCCAGGAAATTGCTCTTTTGAGGAAATGGAGCTCCCAGAACAGAAACACGGCTGAAATACGCCAGATGCGTTTGCAGAGCGTCTCCGTTCCATCACGGCAAATGGATCAAATAGGTTTCCATTTAAGTCAACCTGTCAACGTACACTGGATCCATTCTGTTGCAGTACGTCTGCGTGGCTGGTCCTTTATGTCAGAAATAATACGCAGCCATCCTACTTTTGACGGACCCAGGGCTGTGACGCATTAAGTCAGTGTAGGGAAGATTGAGCAGGACAGGAAGTCATGACAGGAAACTACCAAAAAACACCCAATGACGTTCGAAAAAAAAAAAAAGTGTCAAAATTGGCTTATTTTTAGCTTGACTACAATGACATTCTGACATAATGAGTGGAGCCAGACCAGGAGTCAACAGGTTTGAGGTTTGACAGCCTAACATAAATGAATAGAAGCTTATCAATAGAGGGGGAAGTGCGGGAACTCTTAGGTCTGTGACTCTTGTCAGACTGAACACGCAGCTGGTGTGAGATGACAAATGCAGTCAAGACACAGTGCAAAAGAGTCGCACTGCAGACATATCTGCCGTATTTCAGGGGTCATACCAAGAAATAAAACTGAAGCCCCGTTTCCACCAAGTGGTTAAGTTCAGTTCTTCATGGCAAGGCACGTATTTTACGCCATTTCCACTGACTTTTCCCAGGACAGATCCCCAAATAACCGAGATGAGCAGTCCCACTTTTTGGGACCCCTTCCGTAGGGGTGCCAGACTAAATCGATCACCTCTCGGGAGGTGGAGCTAAAACATTGCAGTCAACTGATTAGTCGAAAGAATCGTCACTTACCGTGCGACAGTGGCTGTATTTCTCCCGGTGACACACAGTCTTCTCTGAAACAAAGTTTGATTGCACTTTGTATCCAAGAGCCACATGCCAATCAAAAAGAAGACAAAACGCTGGATGTCTCCCATTGTTAATCTTTGTTTACTGTGTCGCGTTTTTCTTCTTCGTTGGATTTATTAGCGGGCTAAACTGTGTCGCGCTAATATGGCGTCACACTATTATGTTACTAATGCCGCTGTCGGCATTCAGCTCACATACCGCCTAGCACGAGAGGCACGGTTGGCTGTGGAAACGCAAACAGAACCAGGCTTAACCTAACCGTTGGTGGGAACGGGCTATATATAACAAAGTTGTAAGACAGGTGCCAATAGCAGCAGCTTACATTTCTCAAAATGAAAAAGATGGCTGTCTCCACCTTAACCTTAGGTTCTGGCATTTCATGTAGGCACATGTAAGCCAGAAATGAATGATAGTGACCTCAAATGTTTAAACTAGAGAAACTGGCCACTTCCAGCCTCAACCTCAGACTTTGGCGTTCCACTTGGTTATATGGAAGGATAGGGAGCTCCCATGACAGAGCAATACTGCGAAGAGTGTAATATATTTTAAAAAATGTAGGCCAGATTCTTATAAGAGAGACCCCAAACGCTAGAAACTGAAAAAGCTGAGTTCTCCTCACCATATCTCCGGCTTTGGCAGTTTACATTGTCACGTAGAAGAGAAGGGAGCTCCCAGAACAGAGCCATACCACCAAATGTGAGATATAATGAAAATGTAAGCCAGATATTGATAATAGTGACCTCAAATGCTCAGACTAAAAAAGGTCACTTCCAGCCTCAACCTCAGATTTTGGCAATCCACTTGGATATGTGGAGGGAAGGGGGTTCCCAGAACAGAGATATACCGCAAAGAATTTAGCATATTTAAAAACTGTTTGCCAAATGCTTGTAATAGTGAACTCAGACACTAGACACTAGACACTAAAAAAAAGTATGTTTTCCTCACCTTTATTTCAGGCTTTGGCATATCACAACGTGACATAGAAGGGCAGGGAGCTCTTTAAACAGAGCCATACCACCAAATATAACACATTACAAAGCTGTGAGCCAGATGCTAATAACAGCAACCTCAAGTGCTTAAATGTAAAAGCTTTGCTCTGTCCAACTAAACCTCAGGCTTCGACTTTTCACATAGGCATGTGGAAGGGTAAGAAGCACCAGGAACAGAACAGTAACCCCAAATAAAAGATGTCATATCACAAAATTGTGAGCCATTTGTTCATAAAATGCTCAATCTGGAAAAAGCTGTGCTCTCCCCACTTTAACCTCATTTGACATAGGCAAGTGAAAGGGCAGGGGCTACCTGGAACAGAGCCATAACATCAAATATAACCCTTAATGAAATTGTAAGCCAGATTTTTATAACAGCAGCCTCAAACATTTAAACTGGAACAGCTGTGCCCCCTGCCTTCACCAAAGGCTTTGACATTTCTTGTAGGTAAATGGAAGGGCAGAGAGCTTCCAGAATAAAACTATTCACATAAAACATTTGTAACCCAGACAATTATGTCAATAAATAAACATAATAGTTCATAAGTTCATAAGAGATGTTACAATTCAAAAGATTTAAAAGAACTAATAAGTCAAAAGTTGTATAAATATGGTTAAAATTGTATTTAAGCTGTTAAAAGTACCTGAGTATCAGTTAAAAACGAGTGAAATACAAAATGTTTTCATGTATTTTAATTTGGTTTTATTGTGAAAGAGCTAACAGGAAGTGCTGTTTTCACAACCCTTGCCAATCAGTTTTGTATTAGCTTTACTAAGTCAAACCGGAAGTAGGATGCGCTAGCTTGACATCGAGAGACGCAAATTGAATCCGCCATGTGGCTGCTGTTTTGAGTAATTAGAAGAGTTTTCTGGACTTTTAACTCAACGGTCGTCAATGAACACTCATCTATTGCTTATGGATTACCTACTGACAATTTCAGCCCGAAGTTTGCCCTGCGGTAGGTTGTTTAAAGAACTTTTGAAGCAGTTTAGCACCGTAGCATGTAGCATTCGCTGGTCTAGCGGATGTGGCGCCGCCAACGGATTAATTTTGCTCACTCAGCTTTCTATGAAGACTTCTTTCTCATCATTCTGGACTGGATATGAAGAATGGTCGTTGTCGAAGTGCCAATAGACTGCTGGAAAAGTGTCAAGTGTGGATTTTATCGTTTCTTTCCTGGACATCGCCTGCTAAAGTCTATCTCTGCATTCCCTGAAGAGGGAGGATCGAGTCGCCGTCTTAGGACACGGTTTGGGTTTCTCTTCACGTGAACTTGAACTGGAGGCTGTGAGTACTCAGGATTATTTTATTTTGGTTTGCTCCTACAGGCCTGCAACTATAGGGTTTTCTCAGTTTTATAAGCTGGCTGGTGTGAGTGTGTGTGAATGATAAGAGGGCCCATTACTTGGGTTATTATTTTAAGGTAAGAAACTGAGAGAAGACAGATTTCAGGAGAAATGATGATTTACTGTTGGTTTACATGTTACATAATAATGTTTATTTTATAAGTGTTCAGTAAATCGGTAGTTTGCATTTAACATATCATGCTGATCCCTGATTTAATACTTACATATTACATGATAAATTTGAAAACAAGACCTTTCACCCCCTGAATTTTCAAAAAATGAGATATTGTATTTCTTCTGATATTCTAGGACGAGATTTGATGCCTCTGAAAATAGGTAATTGTCATTTGGCCGCAAGATTGTGACCTTCGTGACGACACGAGTTACCTTTCTTTTTATTGGAGTAATCTGATAAAGCAGCTCCTCCTCTGTGATGTCAGTTAGTCACACAACCCCCACCAAGAGCCAACTGACTGAGTGCTGGATGCAGGGACTCTGCTCTGCGGAGCAGCTCGGCTTTACATGGTGAATTAGCAGTTAAAACACTGTAGTTTTAGCAGACATCATAATACTCGTGAGACTGTGATATTTGCATGCTTGTTCTGACATGCACTGTGAACCTGGACCTCAATAATGCGGCGGTAATAACATAGTGATGAACTGACAGTAGACGCGATCTTTAGACTACACTTTCAGCATGATGGATAAAACAGACAGAGAAAAGTGAAGGAGCAGGATGGAGCCCTGTTATAGAAATAGTTTATTGGTGAAGTCTGCCTATATTTCCACGTATAAACTATACATGTTACAGTACCGGTTTGACTCACCACACTGAAGCGTCCTGAGATGATCTGTGTCGAGGTGCATTTTCTTCCTCCTGAGCTGCAGAACTGTCCGGGTCTGACTCGGGGTCCAATACAAAAGGACGTATCCTACACTCTGCCATTTTATTAGTGCTATCAATGCCTTACAGTGAAGTTTTGGCAAACAGCAAACTCGCTCGGTCTGCTCCATCCAATATGGCGATTTTGTAAATACTGCCATGCTGCAAAAACCGCCCCCTGGCTCTACCCCCTCCGCCCCTCTGATAGAACTGACCAATCAGAGCACAAAGGGCTGTGACGTTGCGAGGTTACTGGAGGTCATTCTCGAAACGGAGCGTTTCAACAAGATCTTCAGAATGGCCTAAAATGAGGATATTGAGAATGCTATTGTGGGGCAATGAAGGAACTAAATGACTTGTACTGAGGGCAGAAATGCTTAACAGGCATCCTAGTCTGGCATAGTGAAACGGAGAAACAAGCACGATATGTCCCCTTTAAGAGTGTGTGACAGTGATTTGGTTTCTCTGCATGTTAGAACCTAATAAGAGTGGGTTTTGAAAATTAAAGGGACACTTGGGATTTTTTACACAGTAACATAGATAAAGCAGTATCTCTTCATAGTTCTCAATATAATATTTAAGAATGCAGGGGCCCTTACCTAATGTAGTGGGTGAAGGTGGGCTACACATATAATGAACTTGTTTATCAGATACCAATAAAAATTACTTTGAATTCAGTGAAAGCTAACAAGCTAATGATAATTGATATCTATCTTTGATGAGTGTGCCAGCATGCTAGCACCTGCTAATTAACACAAATTACAGCTAAGTTTGAAGCATGTAACATTAGTTGTATAGGTATTTCATCATGTATTGCAGAACTGCAGTTATAAAATAATGATAAATGATGGATCTTAATGTAGTTTGTGGATCATTGGAGCTTCTGCTGCATATGAATGTCAATTTTCTCATGGCAATGTGCGCAATAACTGTTGAGATATTTCACTCAGAGGCCTCAGACGTACACATCAAAGTGGTGCTAGAGAAAAAACACCACCCTCACTATTTATAGAGTGTGACTGCTTAACAGCATTATAGCCCTGCAGAGTAGTTAACAATATCAATATTGTCTTAAAACTGTGCTAAGTGAGAGTTATTTGCATCACCGTTAGTATCGATCCCATTTAACATCAATTAACACTTTGTGTTGTGTTCTGCAGTTAAATTCTCCCAGCATGCTTGCAGCAGCATATCTGTTGTCTTTGTGTATTCATTAGGCAGCTCTGGACCATAGAGGTCACAGCTCCTGTTTGATAAGCTTGTCCTTCTGCCCTCTGCACAGCTGATTTGATTAATCGACATCAATTAGAGCGGCTTAGGGGAGCACATAAGGCAGGCAGGGTAAAGCTCTCTTCACTGTACGTATATCTGGTGGTATAAAAAGACTCTCCCATTCTGCATAAATCTCCTCCTTTAACTGCATCAGGTGGCACAAAAACATGACCGCTCACATATTAGGAGTTTCCGACTTATGATGATTCTTGTCTTAAGGCGGTGTAATTTATTCAGCCAAGAAATGACTTCTAGCCAAAGATCAGCAGAAGAAAACACGCTTTTCTTGTTTCAGCAATTTCACATTCTTGGATAAATGGCACCGGCAGAAAGCATTTGCATGGTTAGGCAGAGCAGGCCCATTTATCTTAATCAGGACTAATATCGCCATCAGGGAGATAGAGGGGCTGAGCTATCTATCACATTCCTCCACAGTTTTCTTGGGGCAAAAAATTACCTTCGATCAATCTCCAGAAGCAGATAAGTCCACCGCAGAGACCCAGAGCTTCATTACTTCAAAAGGAGGAGGGTATTTTTTTTGGAGGGGGGGAGCTGCCAGGTCAAATTCCATCTGGGATGAGCTATTAGCTATTTGAGACCACACAGTCTGCAGTGAATCAAAATGATCGCTCGTGGTAATGTTTCCCAAAACATCAGGTTTTATTCCGCAGGTTGCACTCCTAACCTTCCACGATCGATTTCAAATACCAGGAGATGCTGCACAGCTGAGTCTAACCTTTTATTGATGTTAGCATTATACCATATCATCCCATGACAATCTAAAGATAGTCCATTTGCTATTCGGCAGGTATCAGTATGCTGTAAATAAGCTGCTGACTGCAGTGTGCTAAAGCTAACAGATCTCTACTATTAAGCTGTTTAGAGCTGCATTTCAATCACAGTGCTTCTGGAGCACCCCAAAGCACCCATCATTTCTACATCCTCCAAGCATATCAATACACAAAAGAGACTGCAATGGAGACACTTTAAAGAGAGGGTATGTTTTTTTTCCCATAATCTAAATATAGATATAAAGGAACGATATTGGATTAAATGTGTGCAAATTTCCTAAGTGCAAATTATTGATTTATTGTAGAACTCCTAAAATCCTTTTGCAAACAGTTCAAAAGTATCATCTTTGCAAGAGCTCCACAAAACTTGCTGAAATGATGACATCATCACACGAAGATCTTTTTACTGTCTCGTGCTCTTACTGGGTCTCAAACACCAAGGTCTCACTGTAAAACGCCTCAAGCTTGGTTTATGTTTGGCGTGTCCGCGAGGCCAAAACGACTCTGGGATGCAGACGACAGAATGACGTCAGCATAAGCAGCCTCGCAGTCCTTTTCAGGTGGAAAAAATTTTAAGTTGCGTACATTAGAAAATGTCTCACTTCCACACGCAGCCATACTGGAAAAAATATTGTAAACAGAGTAAACAACATATTCTACTCTAGATTGGTACCGTGGTCGTGGTGTGTTTGTGATATATCACCCCCAGCAGTTCGGGAAGCCCCGTTGTGGCTGCCTGTTACTTACCTGTGGGGATTTTCATCAATTTTTTGTCATTTTTGCATTTGGATTGGTCCATTCCTTTGTATAGTTCATTTGTTGGTCGTAGACACCAAACTGGTTATGCCCTCAGTGATATTTTTTCCATTTTTTGCCCTGTGTTTGTCTGGAGATACTACATGTAACCATGGCTGCATTGTTTGCATGTGAAATCAGCTGTTAGCAGCCTTTAGCATGTCAGTGCTAAATGGTGCAAGGCCTGATGTTTTCCCACAAGGTGAGGAGAAGGAGGTGAGGAACACGTGCTGGTTCTCTGGAGTGAGCTAGGAAGTGATGACATCATCCTGTCCTTCCATCCATCGTTGTTGGGAACGTAAGATCTATCTCCAATAAGATGGACGAGACCAGAAGGCAGAGTAGCATCATACTACTCACAGATATGGCTAACGGAGCTAACACCAGACACCAACGCCACATTGGAAGAGCTTCTCCTGCTGTGAGCAGACAGGATCCAGGAGACAGAGACTGAACAGACTGCTGAAGAAGCTCAGTCCTGGACCCTGTGGAGGTGGAGGCTGGCTGACTGGAGGATGATGGACAAGCTGTCAGCATCTATTTTCTTATGGACTTTTTTGCACTTTCCATACAGTTTCTTACTTTTGTTTTCTTGATTGTTTCTGTGAATCCTCCTGAATGCCCCCTCTGGGATTAATAAAATATTTGTATTCTATTCTGTTTTAAACATTAAACCTTAAATAGGTTATGTGTCTTTGAATATATAGAAGGCAAACCAGAAAATAAAGATCATATATAACAAAAAACCCCATTAATGTGTGCTAAGCTACAGCCTAGATACTGGATTAAAAACAGCTATTTATAATTTTTCCAAATATTTACATGTGCTAATGTATTTATGGGTTAAAGTAGAGGCTGTCTGTAAAATGTAGCACCACTTTATAATTCAGAAGGTGAATATACATGTGATGTAAAACTTCTGCTGCCATTCAAGTCTCTTATTAAGGAGAGGATTAATTTATAACTAATTAAATCATCAGTGTTATAAGTGATGATCTTCTGACAGCAGCTGTAAAACCATCATCACAGGGGATGTGAATTTTCTGTCAAAGAGAGAGTGCCAGGTGTAGGTGCCTTTTACGCTCCCCTGGATGAGAATTTCCAAAAAGAGGTGTGTAAACAAACCTGGGGACACATTTCTCCATCAATCAGGGTTTGAAATGTGGCTGAGTGGATGTCACACGTCAAGCCAGTGACGCCCCACTGTCCAGGAAAAGTGGAGGAGTGGCTGCGTCCAAAGACGGTGGCTCACCCTTGTTCTTGACACGGCAGAGTGGCTCAGCAAACCCATGCCACAGCACTCACCCATCTCTCTCCAGATCCTCTCATCCCTCGTCACAATCAATCCACGGCAGACCAACCGTAATCCTATTTGTTCAAATAAATAATGAAATAGCTGCAGCCTCACACGGAGAGGCACACAGAGGGTGGTAATTGCTGCGTTTCAGGCTGGATCAGATGGGCTCTGTGGGAGGCTGGCTCGCCTCCACTGTGACCTTGTGTGTGTGTTTGTAATTTTCCACAAGCTTAGAGGATACGAAGCGAGCGGGGGCCCACAGCAAGTGCACGGGAATCCCAGCACCTGGGGAGTGAGCCAAGGCCGGCCGAGTGAATGGAGCCTTTCCCACGACAGAGAAACTAAAAAAAACTACAGACTCTGAGGAGGGGAAGATGACATGACAGCCATTAGGCAAGTGCAAGGCTGTAGAGCGAGTGTTATGTCCTTTTGCTGTGCTCCAATGCACTGTAATATGTCTTGTTCAATTTGTTTACGTGCGATGCCTCAGTGCCTTACAAGGACTTCTGTGGAGGGGGGAAAAAACCCAAAGCTCTATCCTCCAATTGAACTTGGGCTTCACTCTCCTGCAGATTAACCTGTAATACCAGACCTGAGAGTTTTAAAATTAATGTTTATCCCTCACTGCCGGTCTGTGTTCACACTTATAATCCCATTATCCCTAACAAAATATTCCATTATCTGGAATATTTCCAATGTCGTCCTGACCAGTCAAGCTCTGGGTCACACCCCACACTCTGCAGCAGCAACAGCAGCAGCAATCTGTGCTGTTTGGCATTGGCCACAGCATCTATTTGCAAGGTGACATATTGCAGTGTGGTAAGTTTTCCCAGTTGGTCCAAATGGCCGGTCATTGGGTGGAGTTATGGCCTGTTGTTGTCAGTAAGGTGTGATTGCACTGACTCTTATGGGCCATCTCTCTATATTGTTCTGATGTTAAGCAGAGTCAGGGAGAGGTCAAGCCTGGAAAATGTTTCCACAGAATGAATATGACTGATATATAGCAATAGCTTACCTCAATGGACACTTCAGCCTTCCAGTCCTTTAAAATGAGATGTCTGCAGATAAATGAGGGCACTGTAGACGAGTGGAGTCCAGATGTTAACTGTATGAGTCCATAGTGCTGTAAAACAGGCAAGATTAATTGTGAGAATTAGCATTTAAAAATCAAATCTTTGAATAATTATCCAACATTAAAACAGTTAATCTTTCAAACAGTACCCTAAAATGTTGGAAAACACGTTGTTGACACAAAGCGTAAAGTTTGACAGGGATTGATACAAATTTGAGGATTACAGGGTAAACTTAAAGCTAAAGCTAGAAGCCAGATAGCTAAGTCTATCTTTAATTCAATTTAGGGAAACGGCTAGCTCGGGTCATTAAGCAATTAATATTTCATTTTACTCTAAAGCCATAAAACATACAGTGTGTTGTTAAATGAGAGGATTGCATAGGAAAATGTGTGACCTGGTGTCCTGTCAGCCGGACACAACTGAGCCAAACTTTTTTTTCCTTGAGCTAAATTCAGGAGTTTTAAACAAGGAACCTAGTAAGAAATTTTACATGACAGAATGCACAACTGTTTCATAATTGTTAACAACAGGCTAATGGATTCCTATTTTTAAGTGTTTATGCTAAATTAAGCTAGCCAGTTGTTTGTGCTACCTACAAGTTGATCTTAAAGCTCTTCTGGCTTATTCACAGCTGTTTTTGAATTTATTCATCAACAGTGATGCCTTTTATGTTTAGAGGATATACTTTAATCTAAAGCTAGTAGCTGAATAGCTTAGCCTAGCCTCAATTCAATTAGGGGAAACAGCTAGTTGGAGTCTCTAGGAACACCTTATAGTCTTTAAAAATACAACAATGATATCCCATTTTGCTTTTTAACCATGCACTAAAACTTACACGTCATTGTATAACAAGGGTAATGTGTAAAAATATTTGTTAGTTTATTGTAACAACTTCTCGTATCCTGTCGTCTGGACACGACTGAGTCAAGCTTTGTGTATTTGGTTATTTGCGTGCATTAAACAATAAAACATAGTCAGTTGCTAGCTTAAAAGGTACTGGTTAAAGAATTTCATTACTGTTTCCCCTAGTTTCAATACCAAGCTACGCTAACTAGCTGCTGGTGCTAACTACAAGAAATCCTTAAAACTCATCTGAGTTGTGTTGTGCTGATTATTTATTTAAGTTATACAGGGTAAACTTTAAGCTAAAGCTAGTAGCTGAATAGCTTAGCCAATTATGAATTTAACTTAGGGAAACAGCTAGCTGGGTTTCTAGGTAGCATCATTTCCTACAATCCTAAACATCCTAGCCTTCAAACTCTCAGTTTATGTGCTATCATCTATGGACATAAAATTGTAGATAAAGTATTGAAAGGGTACAATATAAGTCACATTATTTGCCTTTACTAGATGACAAGCCTGAAGAAAGACAGGAAATGGAGGAAGTATTGAGTGGGGTAGACAAACAACTAATGGTTGAAGCTAGGAGTCAAACCAGCGAAAAGGACTCAAGCCTCCAAAACCACTAGGCTGACGGCATCCCACCTAAAAAATGTTTTTTATTACAGATAGTGATAGGTATTTCTCCTGGTAAATAACAGAGCATGAAACTGAATTTCCATCACCTTTACAAAAAAAACCTCAGAGTTGCATATTGATGAATTACTCAGGTGTCAAATGATGTCAAACTTTTGCAAATATAAACCCCCACAAATCTGCCGCTCGATGGCTGCCCATCAAACACAAATTTCACTCAGATGAAGGTTGAATGAGTTCAGCACTGTTGCTTCATTTCTGTGAACAAAGCCCTTGGATCTGGCTCAATGGCGGCTGGCAAAACCAAAGGTCAGTGAGCCGAAAAAAACAAACAGAAGTCAGTAATATGAGAGCACAAGGCCGATTATTGTTTATGTTCCAGACACTGGTTGTCATAGAGTTTAAAGCCTCTCTGTTTGTGACTCACTCAGTTTTTTTCTTTTACTTTGAAGCTATTTGTGTAAGAGTTCCTAGATGAAAGCAAAAAGTGGCTGAAGGCATAACCCTGATATATAATGCCAAGAGATGTAGCCTTGTAAGGTGAGGCTTTGCCACCTTTTCAAGAGAACGTTTGTGGGAGAAATAATTTCTAGAAATTGCTTGTTGTGATGTATTTGCCAGGGGCACTCTACTCCTGAGAGACCATGTTACAGAGCAGCAATTTTGTGTCATGGTTTTATTACGTTTTTAATTCCATCGTCAGCCAGGAAAGTGCTGTGCAATGTGGAGATAAAAGAAAGGCTTGGCCGAGGATAAAACTGCAATTTTGGTTCTGTTAAGGCCACTCTTTTAGCTGCTGACTTGAAAATCAATAAGCAACCAGCAGTACGCTTCGTCTTGTCACAAAGAATAGTCTTGGCTCTACTATCCAAGCGTTCTCCAATCCCTGCAGATTCAAACCTGTAATCTTTGATTCATCGCTGCCTTTTACTTCTCATTCCTTGTCAAAGCTTGGCTTTCCGTTATCATCCATCATTCATTGCTTTACCAATGTCTCTCTGGTATTCTCAGGCCTCAGACCTTAGCCAACCCCACAGCCAGAATAGCAAAACTCAATGCAAATCCGTGTGATGGACAGAGAAGTAAATGTATCCTGTCATGCAGAAGAATGCTGGTTAAACCTTCAGTATTTTTCCCTTCAGTATTGTCTAAGATTTGGTTCTGTTAAAGAAACAGAACATTCTTCGACTGTAAAGGTTGTTTGGCGCCTACTACAAGTGATTGTTGTCCAAAGAGAAGTTGTCTTTAAATAGCAGCATGAGAAATTTCATCCAGTGTCATCATCCCAGGCCATTAGCGAGGCTATTTGATCAGAGTTGAAGTACAGCGCAGACATGGATGCCAGCCAAACTGCAAATCACAGTCACACCACTGAATGGATGAAAGGGATGTGCAGACACATGTTCAACAAAGTGTCCAAGGCTAAACCACAGCTCTGTGGCTCAGAAAAGACTCTGTGTGGTTTATTTAACCATGCAGTGCTTGGAGGAGTTCATGGTTCAGTGACTGGCAATGACCTGAGAGCTGCCGAGCCGGTTGAATGTGCAGGGCCGTGTGCACTCTGCAGGGCAGGAGATAAGCATCCAGGCTGTATTCTGTTGACAGGAAGTGGTGAGAAGCAAAGAAAAGTTAGCCAGAAATGTTTGGATTGGGTGCTTTGTGATCACTGTGCTTATCCATTCAAACCCTTCCAGTGCTACAGACAGCACTGTGAACAACATTTCATTAATGTATTTATTGATTCGTCACTTTCAACAGGAAGGGTATCGAGTTTTCTCCACAAATCTGCTGGAAGGGCATCCAGTGGGCTTTTGTTGACATTATATCCACTGGAAGGGCATTCATTTCAGACTCAGGGACAATCCTAATTGTACCCCCCAGCCTTTGTTTTACGCCTTAGCTCTTGGTTTTGTGCATTCATGTTCATTCATTTATTTGTTTATTTATTTATTCTTTCATTTATTTACATTTTACCCACTAGAAGTAGGGTATAGGGTATAAAGAGGAAATTTTGTTTACATTTTTTTCCACAGAAAGGGTATCCAGGGTAAACATTGGTTACGTTTGCTTTCCCCACTAGTAGGGTATCCAGGAGACTTGTTTCTCTCATTCAGAGAGCACTTCAACATTTTATTCACAAGAAGGGTATCCAGGAGGCACTTTTTTACTTTAAATCCACAGGTCAGGTATCCAGGGAGCACTTCTTTTACATTATCTCCTTTTGAAGGATATCCAGAGGGCATTTTTATAGTGCTTTGACCACTGGAAGGGCATCCAGAGGGCATTTTGATGACATTTTTCCCACTGGAATGGTATCCAGAGGACTCTTAGATTTGAATTTTATCAACTGGAAGGGTACCCAGTGGGAACATTGTCCATGTTTGATCTGTTGGAGGGGTGTCCAGGGGGCACTTGTTTACTTTTAATCCACAGTAAGGGCATCCAGATGGTGTTTTGTTTAAACGTCTTCAACTGGATCAGATTTCACTGAGCAGTTTGATCACATTTTAACCACTGGAAGGGCATTTAGAGGATATTTTGATACACCTTATTCACTGGAAGGGCATCCATAGGGCACTTTGCAATATCATTATTAATATTTTTTGTTGGAAGGGCATCCAAAGGGCATTTTGTTTACATTTAATTCGTTCGAAGGGTACTCATAGGGCACTAATTTCCGTATCATCCAGTGGGCATACTTAAATATTAACTTTTATTTTCTTGGCCCAAATTAACAAATATTTGTGAAATACCAGAAAATGCTGGAAGCTGTTTTCTCCTGGGTTTACAAATATGTTGTTTTACCTTTAAATATGTCTGGAGTCCCAGCAGAATGTTGTTCTGGTTGCTGATCAGCTGAGAGGTGTCAATAACATAACAGTTTGTCATATTTTCACAACCTAAACATCTTGAAACCCGGCACACAGCAGTAAAATAAAAATATGTGAACACACAATATTAAAGAAGAATATGGCCAATATTCACTCCGCATGTGCTACCTAGAGCTGTATCATTTTCATTTTGTGTGAATTATGGTTTTCGTGCCAAGAAACGCATTGTTCTATCTCAAGCATCCCCAAAGCTGCCGCACAGAACCTCGTCTCCAGCCTGTTGTCAATCCAGCTGAGCTCTGTGAGCGCCCGCTGAGAGTCACACTCATTTCAATATTTATTGAAATGTTATCAAAACCACTCAGGGCGACTCCCGGCAATCAATGCTGTTTAGGCTCAGAGCTGCCGAGGCTGGTCTCCTCGCTCTCACTGTTATTGTTTGCCTTCATGCCATTCACCCTCATCCCTCTGAAGAGACGACGGGGGAGTCACACCTCCGTAATTCTGGCCCCGGAGGAAGGGATCAGCGTAGATTGGATACTGACTGACTACAATGTGTTTTAATTGACTGAGGGTGTATTTTGGTCATGGGAGAGAAGTGTAGGAACATGCTAAAGGGAAGAAAGCACTAGTATTGCACAGAAGGCTTCTCCTACTTTATATTTTCAACAATTATTTCCCAGTGTCATACACGTATTTCTGTTCTAGCACCATTTTGACTGATCACTGCTCCTGCTAAAACATGTAACCTCCTGACAGGTTTGAACAAACTGTAACACTGATAGCAGTAAAGAGATACAGGGGATAATAAATGATACATGAAACGATAATCCCCTGAGTGACTGTATTCATGTGAAGAGGAAACAAGAGCACTTAGTCCCCATGCTGCAATGTCAGCACAGAGATCCTGATAGAAGTTTGTCACTTTATGTTCTCGGCAGCCAAAATATCCACGTTGCTCGTTGCACTTGTAAAAGGCCAAGAAGAAAGAATGGATTTCCCCTCTCGGGCTTAAGTGGACGGAGAGAGGGTGAATGAAAGAATCATGAGATAAACAAACCAGAGCTCTGAAACCTGGAGTCCACATCAGCACACCACATCATTTGTGCATCGGATGTCTCAAGCCTTAATCGCCGATGATGTTTTTAGAGCTAACACGCTCACATACACTCACTGAGATGCTAAATATTGATTTATTCAGAGTCGATACCTACGTTGCTGATAAAATGAAACCAAAATTAAAAAGTGCTCTCTAATGCGACTTGTATGACTTTTTCAATTCAACGTCACAGTATTCTGTGATACATTTATCATTTAACAAATCACATCCTGAATCAGTGGCAGCTTGCAGTGCAAATCACTTATTTATAAAAGTCTATCTTAAAGCTCCTGTGAAGATTTAAAAATTGGTTATGAGACATTCTGCAAATTATTTCTGATGCTTCTGTATGACCTACAAAAGTAAATAAGACCAACACAGAGAAGATGTTTAATGTTTGAAACTGCTGACAGGGGGTAGGTGTCATCACCAGACAACTTGTTTCACATTTTACCTTTTAAAGAATTTTAATGAGCGGCTTTGGCAGTTGATAAAAAACAAGATGATGTTCTTTGATAATCAAAAACTACTTAAGCGTTTGCCAAACTTCAGGAGTAGACTTTAAAGAGAAGTTACTGTGTTTCTTTTGTGTTGGTTTAAAATCTCCTTCTGGTACTGGTATTAGCTATACATAAAAAAAAAAAATCCCCTCTGGTGTTTTAAAAAACACCTATTTCAGCCCCACTCTGAAGTACTTCTTTCAGCTGCTGTCTCTTTAAGACTTCCCCCTACACAAACCACCCTTCTCTCTGATTTGGCAACCTAGTTAAGCCCTATTGAGGGCAGACCTTGGTGTTTGAGGCCCATCCTTCCAATCTGTCCTGAACCGGTTGGGGCAGTCTTATGTGATGATCTCATCATTTCAGGTCTATTGGAAGTTTCGTGCTTTTTTAGAAACAGACCATTCAGAGCAGGGTTTCTACAACACTTAAATTTGTCGAGATTTGAAAATCTGCATACGTTAAGTACGAGCATCCAGCATTGTTACTTTATATCCATCTTTAACTGTGGGAACGCAGAATAACCCCTCTTTTGTATATACATGACTTCCAGTGTGATTTAAGCTTCTGGTAATCAAATTTGAGTCCCACCATATTTTTAATGGCGGTGGTTGTTAAGGGGTCTATGGGAAGACCTTGATGTTTGAGCCCAGCACCTGTCCAGGAGCACTTTTGTGATCCTTTTGTGAAGACATCTCCACCTGAAACCCACAACATTTTTTGTCACATAAGGGGTATCCAGGGTGAATAATGGTAAAATCAGCTAAAAGGGTATTCAGGGAACATTTTGATTACATTTTACCCACTGAAAGGGTATCCAGAGGACTCTTTGACTTAATTTTATCAAATGCAAGGGTATCCAGTGGGCCCTTCTGTTTTTTTTACATTTGATCTACTGGAGGGGTATACAGGAGGCACATTTTTTTAAAACTTTAAATCCACACAAAGAGTATCCAGGGAGCACTTTATTAACATTACAATGATTGGAAGCGCATCCAAAGGGTATTTTGATTACATCTCCCCCACTAGGAGGATATCCAGAGGATTCTTTGATTTGATTTTATCAACCGGAAGGGCATTCAGTTGGCACTTTGTTCACTTTAAATCCATTGAAGGGAGAATCCAGGGTGCATTTTTCACTTTTAATCCCTAGGAAGGGTATCCAGAGGGCATTTTGTTTATATATGTATATACCAAGAATATTTTGGTGCTTTTAATAAGTTTGTGTTCTGAAGGGGCTTTTGACTCTTCTTGCATCTTGCTTTTCTGGAAGGGCATCCAGAGGATATTTTGATTACATTTTCCCCACCAGGAGGGTATCCAGAGGACTCTTTGATTTGATTTTATCAATTGGAAGGGTATCCAGTGGGCACTATGTTCACTTTCAATCGATTGAAGGGTTATCCAGTGGGCACTTTGTTTACTTTCAATTGATTGGAAGGGTATCCAGGGGGCATTTTTTTACTTTTAACCCCTAGGAAGGGTATCCAGAGGGCATTTTGTTTATATACATACCAGAATTATTTTGGTGCTTTTAATAAGTTTGTATTTTGAAGGGGCTTTTGACTGTTCTTGCTTCTTGCTTTTCTGGAAGGGCATCCAGAGGATATTTTGATTACATTTTCCCCACCAGGAGGGTATTCAGAGGACTCTTTGATTTGATTTTATCAACTGGAAGGGTATCCAGTGGGCACTTTGTTCACTTTCAGTCGACTGGAGGGGTAACCAGGGGGCATTTTTGACTTTTAATTCCTAGGAAGGGTATCCAGAGGGTATTTTCTTTATATACATACCAGAAATATTTTGGTGCTTTTAATAAGTTTGTGTTTTGAAGGGGCTTTTGACTGTTCTTGCTTCTTGGTTTTCTCCTGTAAAACTGGACTGGTGGACCAGTTTTGAACACAGGGAAAGGTTTTACAGTCTGCAGCTGTAGTTCAAAGGTAAATTCAGTTTGCATGAGCACTGACTAAATAAAGACCTCTTGCAACTGAACACAGCGAACAGGAAACAGTGAGGCTGATCTAAATAGGATAAAATTACAGCCATTAGGCCTGAATTACGTGCTATTCACAGGTGGACAGATTAAAATTGAGAGTGGAAATGGCGAACTCTGCCTCTAACAATGAAAACTACTTTGTAAATAGGTGATTACATAATCTAAATAACCTGAGGAGCTGTTACTGAAAATGATGTAGCCATTAAAAGTATCAAGCAGCAGCGCTGGGTAGGGATTATATCAAGTGTAAAGGTACAACCTGTTTGTTTTCAACAGCACAGGAGCAGATCTGTGTTTACAGTTCCTCCAAAGGAAGATTGTTCTCCCTCTTAGCACAAGGTCACACATATCGACTCGGTATTCTTGTATCTGATAATCACACAATACATCTTGTGGCTGCATTGCACTGTGGTCTATCGACGCCGCTGTTGGTGGTGAAATTGGTACCTCTGTCTCTGCTATGATGGATTTCCTCCAGTATGATTGTTGAGCATACTGGAGGTGCAAATTGGAAACTAGTCACATCTAGCGCTTCCTGTGAGCGATGATTCTTTTTATTGTTTGTAGGGAATAAACACTGGATGTTTCTTTTACGTTTTCAGACCTGTTGTGCGGTATTATTTGTGGCTGGATTAGCAGAAAGTAGCAGAGTGAGTTGACAGAAATTCAAAGCAGAAATGAAATGATACGCCAAGTGATGCTGAAAAATATCTACAAACTTGTGTGTCAGGGGCCTAAATTGGGCCCATTTAGAGCTGAGTGTACCTGAAGAGAGCTGGAGGATTTCTTTGACTATTGATCCAAGTGTTTGTAGCCGCTGTCCTTTCAGCGATAAGAGATGCTCCTCCATATTGAAAGGACAAACAGAGCGTCTCCATCTGGTACTTCACCTTTTGACTCATCATCCTGACACAAAACAGGTTCCTCTGGAGCTGCGCCAACACAGCAAACTGTGCGACCTCTTACACCAAAGCCCCAGCAGTGCATCAGGAAGCATCAGGTTTTTAATTTTTAATCCCTTCTTTATTTTCCTCATAACCCCCACCACTTAAGGACACCAGCCTCCCACTCCCCTGTATGATATATGTACAGTAGAGGTCAAGCTTGAAGTGCATCCCACACACTCATTCCAGCCAGACAACTAATGCACGAGCAAAACCTGGGATCTCTCAGGACATGGGGCAGATGGTGAAACCACACAGTGTCAGCACTTTCCCCCAGCAACCTGAGAGACTCACTATGGTCAAATGAAACAGGAGATCCAGCAGACACCTTCAAACTCTATTTATGTTGCTTTCAGCCGGCGTTTTGCTTTTGAGGGAGGATTTGGAAACATATTAATTGTTTTTTTGAAATGGATTCCCTCCAGTTCCTAAAAAGTATTCAAAAAATGTCAAAATACTGGAAAGTCAGACAGTGCAAAGGCTGTGGAGGTTTAGTTAAAGAGGGAGTATTCTGCTTTTTTAAGTCTTTATTCTGTCCTTCTGGTGCCACTGTAGCAGCTTCTTGTGATGTACAGCCAAAACACTTTTTTCTCCGGTGTTTTAGAAATGCTTCATTTTAGCGGCTCTCTTTAAAGCTTCCAACCCCATAAACCCCCTTCTTTCTAATTGGCCAGGCCTCTGGAGACCTGTCAGTGACAGAACTTCAGACACCCTTACTATTTTTAAAACCAAGAAGAAGAAAAAAAAAACCTTTTCTCCTTTTTTCTTTTTTTCCAGTTAATTTTTGGGGCTTTTCATGTTTTTAATCAGATAAGAGAGGATAGTGGATGGAGGAGGAAACAGGGCGAGAATGGGGAATGGCATGCAGGAAAGAGGCCACAGGCTGAACTCCAACCTGGGCCACCCGCTTTGGGGCAAACCTCATGGGGTTCGACCTAGACCGCTAGGTCATCTGCGCATTCTCTAACACCAACTTTTTAATTAAATTCACAAAATAAAAAGCAGATTCAGAGTATTATTTGCAGTCAAACCAGGTTCACTCATTAATAAGCATTGAAGCGCTGACGTTCCCGGTTTCAAAGTGCTCTTTAAATTACCGTAACTTCTCTAGTATTAGGGCTAGCAAGCAAATTTAAACGACTCCTTAAAGAAAAAAAGACAAGCTACAATATTTGAGGGATATTGTTGCTGCATAGGAATCCATGTACAACAATGTTACAATCCCAGGCAATAATTAAAGCAAACTGTTCTCATTACCGTAAGTCTTCAACTATATGGGCAAGTGAAAAAATTGAAACATTCCTAAAAGAAGAGAAGATGAATTTTCAAAGCATGACTATTCACTCTTTGGAGTCCCGGTGGCCTGTAACATACTTGGGCAATGAAGGGTTAACTGATGTTGGATACAGAAAGACAGCTCAACAGCCACAGACGTTACCAGTGTTTCAGTGGAAGTGTAACTTTGTCAAATGCTAACACTTTGGGGTAAAGGTCTCAAGTTGGCATGGTCACCTTACTCCAAAACACATGTCGATCTGTCGTGATCCCGTCAGAAGTCAGTAAGTCAACCACGGGTGTATTGAGTTTGATCAACTAGACATGTTTATGCTAATAATAGTTTTAATTCAGAGTTTAAAGAATGCTAACTCATTGTCACTGTCACTTACAGTCATACGCATTGTTGTAATGAAGGTCTCGATGTTTGAGGCCCCCACCTTCGACCTGTCAAAAAACAAGAAGAAGATCCTTATGCGATGATATCATGGTTTCATCACCCTGCAAAGATCTCATGGAGATATCATGTTGTTGTTCTACAACAGTCCATTTTTAGCAGTTTGCAGACAGATTCAGGGATTTCTACAACATGTGTTTAAAAAAATCTGCACACATTTAGTCCGAACAGAATCACAGTGAGCGCGTAAACAAAAACCATGAGAGCGGTCTTTATGCACGCTGATTATGGTTTCTATTCACCCTTAAACTGGCACTTTCCTGGTGCTATATGTTAGCCCCTCTTTATATAGAATAGAATAGAATAGAATAGAATAGAATAGAATAGAAAACACTTTATTTATCCCCAAGGCGAAATTCAGGAGGAGTCACAGCAGCAATCAAGAAAACAAAAGTAAGAAAATGTATAGAAAGTGCAAAAAGGTCCGTAAGAAAATAGATGATGACAGCTTGTCCATCATTGTCCAGTTCAGCCAGCCTCCACCTCCACAGGGTCCAGGACTGAGCTTCTTCAGCAGTCTGTTCAGTCTCTGTCTCCTGGATCCTGTCTGCTCACAGCAGGTGAAGTTCTTCCAATGTGGCATTGGTGTCCAGTGTTAGCTCCATTAGCCATGTCTATTATAGCATGATGCTACTCTGCCTTCTGGTATTCCCTCTGTTGCTGGGTTAGCATGGCTAGCTCGTCCATCTTATTAGAGATAGATCTTACGTTCCCAATAACAATGGATGGAAGGACAGGTCGATGTCGTCACTTCTTAGCTCTCACCTGAGAACCAGCACGGTGTCCTCACCTCCTTCTCCTCACCTTGTGGGAAACATCAGGCCTTGCACCAGTTAGCATTGACATGCTACAGGCTGCTAACAGCTGATTTCACATGTAAACAGTGTAGGAACTCCAGATAAAACACAGGAGCAAAAACAGTAAAAATATTACTGTAAACAAAACCAGTTTGGTGTCCACGACCAACGAATGAACCACACAAAGTAATGATCCACTCCAAATGCAGAGATGACAAAAAAGAGACGTAAAAGAAACGGACGAGGAAGAGAGAGCTGCTGCAACAGGCACCTAGCAACAAAGGGTTACATTTAAACCAGTATAGTAAAAAGTGAAACTAAAAAGGTTCCTCTTCAGTTCACAGCAGCCTCTGTAATGTCAGATAAATGTATCTCACAGCACCACAGTAAACTATAGAGCCATTATGTAAGGAGTATAGGTTTTTAATGTGTGTGGTTTGTCTGGTCAGTGGTAAAACTCAGTGTAGAGAGTGATAGTCCTCTCACTGTTGTATCGATTGTATCCCACTCTAATTCCATCCTGTCTCCGATGTCCCAGAGAGAGGTGGCTCTCCCGTCCGTTGCTCAGATCCATCACACGCAGCAAATGTATCGTTGGACGAGATACAATTGTTTATTGTTTTCTTGCTTAACTTGCTTCCTGGTGTTGTTCATTGATCTCTAAAGGGATCCATGGTCCCTGGCTCCACATCATTTGTTCCTGTGTTGAAATGATTGCTTTGATCTCAAGGCTGGGCATCAGTTGTAATTACTGAGATGGGATTTCAACTGTCAGCGTGATAAATGGCCGTTTGACTTTATTTGTCTTGGCCTGCCATTGGCTGGCAGTACCGGCCGTCACAGAGGTATTCTATTTCCTTTACTCAGCACAGAAACATATTGAATACCTCTTCCATCACTTGAGCAGAAAATCTTTGGATAAAAACACAGATTATTTTCCCCCAGCACAAAAAAATCCCTTCGGTGAGCGGAACGGCTTGACAAGTCAACTTTGTGTTTTTCCGAGAGGACCTTTTTGTCTTGTTTTGTTTTCCTGCTGTCAGAAAGTTTGTTTCGCCAACTTTACCTCCTCTATTCCTGCACACTCATTGCCTTGGACCAATTTTTTCATTTTGTTACAAATCATTAAGCTGGTTTGCAGCGGGGGGACACGCAGGGGGCGAGAAGCTTGCAGGTGCAGCTCTCTGGAGGTGTTTTTTTGTGCATCAATGAATACAGCTCCTGGCCCTGGCTGACCTTAAGCCCTTATCCCTGAGAAAGAATCAATTGTGCAGCCAGAGTGTCTGCGCCGGCTGCTGGAGCAGCAGCACAACAAAAGCCATGAACGAGGGTTTTTTCACTCTGCTGAATGAGCTGCGATTTCTCTACATTTGGTAAATATTTGTCTAAATGGACGAGGCCGCTGTTTGCCAAATGAATGAGCTATTTCTGTCGAGGCTGCTGATGGAAATGTTTTCTTAACAGCCTTTCCCGGGGCTGCACACAATGCCCTCGAATGCCCCTTTTATAGCAACCTGTCCATTAGCTGTTAAACAAACTGTGGAACATTTTGTCTTTCTGGATGTAGCTACACCTCAGAATACATTTTCTCCACAACAAATCAGGAGAAACGTCGCTGAAGCTATTCGTTTGGCAGCAAACAAGCAGGAAGAAGCTGCAGAATCTGACGCTGTGAAGCATAATAGAAGTTTTTTTTCTCCTCCTCCTCCTCCTCCTCTTCTCTTCTGAGCGTCTTTCGTGGCAGTGCTCCTTCCAGATCAATTATTCCCACTAAAATAAGTAAGAGGAGGCCATGAAATATTAAAGTGGAGGCTGAGCAGGGGTTGAAAGCTTCCCTAACGCGGGGGTGTTGTATCTGTTTTATTTTTCATGACGATGGAGGGACCGTGGTGAGGAGGAGGCGCTGCAGTCGCTTGGGGCCGTTTCCGTGGTAGCTAATTTAGTCAGCGGCCAAAAAACCCACCAGCTGAAGGCCGACTGGAGTTGAAAGGAGGCTGGAGCTCAAAGCTTGGACCTCCCAGCCTTCCTCCTCCTCCCTACAGTCCACATCAGAAACCTTCTGTTATCTATTAGCCACATAGACGATCGAACCCTGCTCCTGTTTTGACTCAAATGAGGTCCTCACACAGGCAGCGTGAGACGTGAGACAGTTGGCGTGTTTACTCCGCGTGCCTCGCAGCATTGGTGATGTTTTGTTTTTTCCTCGCCTTTCAACTTCCTCCATTAGCTCAGCGCCACAGGGCAGGAGCGGTGAAGATGACTAAATGGGAGATTTGTTTGCCTGATTGAAATGCAGATCAAACCTTTAAAGCAGGTCTGGCAGAAAATATTTTTCATGTCTCAGAGATAAATTAATGCTTGGTTTGGAACTTCAACCTCCTGCCTGGAGCCTGCACGCTGTGGCACCAAGTTCAACATGTTTATTCCCTTGTTTCTCAGTGGAAAAAACACAAGCTCAGCTTTTTCTCAATGCTTCTACAGGTCTGTTTTCACAGCTGCTATGTTTTATACATTAAACATCTTTTTTCCCATCCTCCCCTCCCCCATCTCTGCGCTGTAGACTTACTGTATTAGCGCTTAAACAAGCACACAGTAGCGACAGTAGCAGCAGCACACCGTGTGAAATAGGGCAGCAGTGACGAGGCACATCTCAGCGCCACAGCTTCAAAGTGGATTGCTTTCTCCGCATGCGTCAAACATCACACATCAAAACTGCTCATTTACCGACGTGAGCAGGACGAGATTGTTATTCATCAAACCTACAGAGCATCTTTTCAAACAGCGCGCTCCACCAGCTCTCTGGAAACGCTTTGTTGAACTCCATCTGGGATGCAAATTCAAGCCTTTTGTTTTGATACGAGAGAATATGAATTTCTTTGAGGTGACTCGGCCTGAGTCAGTAGCTCAAGGTGAGATAAGGTTAGTCAGGACACAGGAAGAAAACTAATATGGTTCTCGTTTTTTCATTGACTTTCAAATGTGATTTCAGGTCTATACATGAGATAAAAGGGCCAGTACGCTCAAACTACAAAAATTACATTGTCTCTTTTATCTCTAACAGTATTCGGATGATACTCCCATTTTTTAAATGTATCTGCCCTTTTTCATGAGCCAAACAGATTCAATAGAGACTGTCATTGGGACATTTCTGGAAAGTGTATTTGGTATGGTGTAAAATCGTCGGGTTTGGGAACAAAAGGATGTTCAACAACACAAAAATGAAGAGAGATGTACAATATTAAAATCACAAGTCAATAATGTGAAAACATGTTTATTTATGAGTCCCTGATATCAACTACAGTTAAAGTTAGGTAACACTTCCCTTCAGAGGTCTGCAAATTTCATCACACTTGGGTAATAATTAGACAAAGGTTTTTCTTATTTCTTTGAAATTAGCACATAACTTCTTTAAAATAATGTCCAATTTTATTGTCCCAAGTCACAATTGGTAGGTCACTGGGGTTTTTTTTTGTTTAGTGTCTTTGAAATTTACTCCAAATTGCAAGGTAAGAAGGTGACGATTAGCAAATAACTTATTTGAAATTAAATCACAACCCAACACGAAATGTTTTCGGAGTATCCCAACTTTTCTGCTATTTCCATAGTAGCAGGTGATAAATAGCTGCTTAGTTCTTGAATAAAGAAGTTAGATTCATTGTTTCCTCTGATAATTACCTTTGAAATGTTAAGTGAATAATTCAATTTCCAAAACGCAGTGGATAGTTAGCTATTTGTTATTTAATTCACCAAGTTTGTTGATATGCATAATTGAGATCACATATAAAATGATAAACCTTTATGATTAGGCCTATAGTGTTTTACATGATACAACTGAAGGCTTTAGATGTGATATTCACCAGGAGTGGGGTTGTAAATTGGCCTTACCTGATTGTGATAGACACTGCGAGTGCAGGCACACTGCAAAACAGAATCTGTCTAGAAGTTATTTTGCTAATTTTCAACAAAATCTCATGAAATTTTGGGGGTAATTTCAAAGAAATAAGAAAAAACTTTGTCTTATTATTACCAAAAGTTGCTTTCATGCACTTATTAGCAAATTTTGACACCACTTTATGAGCTGTCATTGCATGCAAAAGAGCAGCAAAATATTCAAATAGGGGCAGAAAACTGACAGGAGAGTAAAAGACCTCATCATCTGCATAGAGGTTTATCATTGTTTTCTACAGAAGTCTTAAAGTTCTAACAAAATCAAACACTTATCCCAACAGATATATTAAAGAACTGCAAAACAGCAATAGCCACAGCTAGCATTAGCAAAACTGGAAAACTGTTAAAAAATGTAAAAACAAAATACATTAAAAAGAATAATAATTGCATCATCTGCATAAATGTTTACCGGAAAGACAACAAAGATGTACAAAGGTACCCTGACAAGACTTTGATTAATTCCGTGATGGAGCTAGTAAGTTGAAGTACTTGTATATTAAATCAATTTTTCCCATTGATTTGAATTGAAATACAAGTAATCTGTTCTGGACCGCAAAAAAAAGGGTTTTTTTGGGTTATATGTCATAAAAAAAGGACTTATAAGTTACTAAAATTGTATAAAAACACAAAACAATTGAATCTACTGCAATAAACTGGCTCAATCCGAATAATGTTCAGCATTTAACTCAGGGATCAAACGACATGGTTGATGGAGATGGAGGAAAAAGGCTGAACTGAATAACTTAGTCATATTTGCTGTTTTTTTATGTCCAATTTGCCAAAATTTTTTTATCTAAAGGTTTTGTTTTTTGTTTTTCTTGATAAAAAACCTGTCCAGTGAGGTTCGTTTCATCCTGCTTTTCAGAATGTTTCCAAAATTAGGCAAGTGTCATTAAACTGGACCGTTGCACACCCAGTTACAACTTATTCTGGGTGTTTATTTTGAATAAAATCTGAAAGTTTTGAAAAATAACGGCAAAGCACAAATACAAGCACAATACTGATGCCTCCATTAAGAGCTAACCGCTACTTGCAGTGTTTGCTGTGGCATTTTCTGCGGCAACAGTTGGGTATTTGACACTGCCTAGTAACACAAATTATGGCTCTCAACTCAAAGCAAATAATCGGCCAATAGGTAGCTTGTATCTCAAAAAATGTATTAGTTGGGACGCTCATTAGTCAAGGTGTCAGTGTACAAAAGAAATGGAAAGTCACAGCTAGCATTAGCACAGAAAGTTTCTTACCCATAATTTGCATTGCCATGATTCGTTATCCCTTACTAATTAGTTGAAGCTTTGTGAACCCAATAAATTATTGAGTGTATGTGCTTTTATGCTGAATGCATTCTGCTCTCCTTCATTTATAAAGCACACATATGTTACGGAGTAAACACTGTGTCTCCAGGGGAGTTGTATCTGCAGTTCATTTCATTTTAAATTTGATGTGCTTTAGCTCTGTCCAGTGATCCGACAATATGATCTGATTACCCATGACACATTAATGCATTCTGATTTTCTTGCTCTGAGCAATGCTAGGCCCCATCTTTCATGCTAATGTCCATTAAAAACAAAACCAACCAAAAAAAGAAGAAAAGAAAAAAAAGGGAGCTGGAATGTGTTTCCGGAAAACTGCACTGACTTGACGCAACAAAGCACATTTAAAATGCTCAACAGGTTGCATCCTGTTCTGAACCTGGGTTTAATGCTGCAGATCTAAGCTCCTTCAAAGTTGTGAAAATTTAATCTGCTGTTATTTCCAGCACAGCGGCTTTTGGTGAAGTGCATCAGTGAGCTGTAAACAAACACCCAGGAGAAAGGTTTGTGCGGCACGATGACGAGATGCAGAGCTGCAGGCCTTAAGAGGAAACAAGGCAAATGCTGTTGCACTGTGTGAATTACAACAGCAGCCCATGAATATTTAAAAAGCATGATCAGGAGAGACCTCCATTATGTGAACTACTGAGCTGTAATGTCACGGCTGATTATGAGAGCAGGAGTGGCTTGTGTGCCGCTGTTGAAACAGTGAGATCGACGCCTTGTGCTGTGAATGAACATACACAAACAGGTAGAGCTGTCAGTTCATGCTGAAGTGCTTGCCAGTCGATGAGTACGTGGAAACAGTCACAGGTAGAGGAAAGGAAATTTATCATAACAGAGCGTGACACACAGATTGGTTTTCTCCTGCTGGTGTCCTCATTATCTTATTAAACGGTGGGTTGGAAGTGAATGGCCTGATACCGTCACATACTGAAATCTGGAAAAGTGGATACGCCGCTGTGGCTCTTTTCGAAGTCAAATATCATTTTGTGAAGTCACCGGTTTGTTTTAGGGCCAAAATAATGGCTTAAACCATGTTTGGAAGAGTGACTGAAACTAACTTTTGGCACATCGCAGAACCAGCAAAGAGGTGAAGCTGGTGCTGTTGGCCAAAAGCACAGCACTCACCTGCCAGTTAATTCAGTCCTGCTTCCTATTTAACTAATTACAAAGAACTTCCAGCCTTAATGTGGTTAAATCTGATGGACTGAAACCAAACTACTCCATACAGTTATAACAAATAAAGGAATCAGCCATACAGAATAAAACGGTTAGGGCCTGTCCCCACTGATAGCATTTTTCCTGTAGGGGCACAGACAAAAAAAAAAACGGAGACCCAGGAGCCAGGTGCCGTACAGCTCTAAAGCAGAGTAGTTCAACCCAAACAGGGTTCAGTAGATGGGTAATTCAATCACATACAAACCCGGCAGGCAGGTACGACAATAAATAATAGGATCAAGCACAGATTACTGCTGGAGAAACAAAATTAACTCCAGTGATAACCTGGCAGGCAATGAAGGGAACACCTAAAGGTCCGTTCATGCTCAGTGTTACAAACAATTACAGACGGAGCCTTCTGTCCATGCTGTCCTTCGTATTTCTGCACGTTTCAATGAAGCTTACTGATATGTAGCAAACGGAGCGGTACCACAGGAAACCATGGGGACAGTGTTGCTGTTACTACCCGATACAAAGCTTTAGTGAGACACCAAGAAGAAAAAACAATGGCGAAACTTTGGCAATGTATTTAACTGCCCCACCAACCACTGCCTGCTACAACGCTGCCTACATTTTTGTCTTTTGTACTAGCGGTAAATTGCTAATACCTCTTTGCACTCTGGGCTGCCCCTCCAGTGGATGTATTGGTTAACTGCAATGCCAATGTAAAGAACATATGGAAGTATGTGAGCAGTGACAGTAACATCATTTGAAAAGGACTGAGTAAAGAGAGGAGAAATGGGCCTTAAGTCTAAAAACAAACAGGAAGTACACATAAGGGAGGGGCCCAGTTAGCAGTGGTGAGGGAGGAACATGGCAGGAACTGAAAAAGACAAGAGACGTGAGCTAACATAATAAAACAGGAAGTGAAACACAAATAAATTAATGAAATAATGGAAACTCAGGCTGGTGGTCCTGATATTTTCTTTATCCTGGTAGCGCTCAAAACCTAGCTGGTGTTGCTGCATTACTTTAACAGTAGCTGTATTTAGAGACCTGGATATTGAACCTTAAAAAAACAGGTCTATTTATTGTCTCTTTTGGTTGAAAAGTTTATATTTAAAAAGTCCCAGCTTGATTTTGATTGGTCAGTGAGAGAAAAGTGATATGTTTTAAAGTTGAACTGTTTGGGTTCATAGCTTCCAGGGTTGACCATGATGGCTGGATTTCCGTGTTGACTGAGGTCATTTTTCGTGTCAGGATGATTACATTGTGTTTTTAACCGTTTTGTTTTATCATTTTGCTCTTGCCTTTCTGTCAAAGCACTGTGCGATAAATGACAAAAGTGTTTTTCGCTCTGCAGTAAAAACACTGAATTAATAGCCTTAACTTCATATGGAAACAGGCCCTTACAGCACACATAGTGTGGCTAATGGAGACAGGCCCCTACTTCTCTCCCTCTAGAGTAACAGTACTCGAAACTGATCTGCTTTAGGTGTTTTATTGTATGATAGGTGCATCCTTTTGCTGTTAAGTTGTAAAGAGTTTGGGTTAAAGATAAGTTTCTCAGGACTTTTTATGATTTGCTTGAGAAAAGAAAGAAAATGCTGATGCACCGCCACAGAAACTGACCTGACATTAAACTTTGTGATACTTCACCACTGCAGCGTAAATAAAGAAATAGCCAGTCTCTTAGTGTTTCACTGAGTGATTACATTTCCTTTGTCTCTGAAATTGATGTTTGAAAGGAAAAACAGAAAAGAGCAAAGAGATGTTCCAGTGTCTGATGGATGTTTGATGTTTTGTTTCAATTACAAGATGACTGAAGGAAGATCATTTTTTAAAAGTGGAAATGCGATTTGTTGTTGTTTTTTTTACCAAGCCCTACAGCCTCCAGAGCACTCTTAACCCCAGAAGTACCTCTCGCCACAGTAAAGACTGCTGAGCAGTCAGAAGCCGCCTCCTTTACATCTCTGCTAATCTCAGGGGCGCTGCAGCAAATTAGAATTTAGAATTGATGAATTATGGCGTCCATCCACACGCCGTGCTCCTCTGCCCTCCAATCAATTTAAGTGACTTTCCCCCCACAGTGAGAATAGACTTTTTGTTAAATGACTCCATGAGAAAAATTATAGCTATAAATTTGAAGCCAACACCAGCTGTTATGAAGATTTATTACTGTAGTTAATGTTAATACCCCACCCAGCCTCGTCACATCAAACGTTGAGGCCGCTGTAGGTCAGCCGGTGGGGTTATTCTTGTTATTCCCTCAGCCAGAGGGAAATTAGTCCGACAGTAAAATAGTCAAGAAGAATCGGCAGCTTCTGTGATAATTGTGGGTTGTCAGGTTTAAGGTGGACACGTCCTTGGTGAGCCTGCTGTTAAAGATTTCATTTACAGCGCTGATGGCACCAGTTTGATAAGTTCACATCACCTGTTTGGCTGTTTCAAATCTTCCTCTGCCACCTAATTTTTACTAAAACCAATATAAAAAGATGCATACTGTCATATTGTGATCCATAACACCTGCCCTGCTTTATTAACTTTGCTTCTTTGTTCACTTTTTAAGAGCACACGGCAGCCTCACACTTGCACATGGAGAGCCTCTGCTGCCATGGCAACCACCAAAATCCCCTGTCCTTATTGATTTAAATGCCACCCCCATGGAAACCCAATGACATTCATGTTATTTATTGGATTAGATAAACTACTGTTTATTTCATATTTAGCCTGCAGGGTGCTTAAGAGGCTAAATGCAGAGCAGAAAAGAAAAGGGGAGAATGAGCGTCATCTGTTACACTCACAGTTCGTCGACCAGCTGACCGCTGAACTTGTCGTGGATGTTTCTAACACAGAACAGCTCAATATGAATTGTCTGGAATCGGCTAATTGATTTTACCTCACTGCATTGCCACCTCAGAGCAGCTTGTTGATGATAATTATCAGAGATGGTCATGAAACAGCAGACAGAGGTTAAAGGGGTGTGTGCCAAAAATCATGGTGCGACTTTAAACTGCTTTTTTTTCCCACAAAGTACATTTGAACAGGACTTTTAAACCCCTCACTAAGGAAAAATTAAATTTGTAAAAGCTAACGTATCCTCACAATACTCTCTCTTTAAAGAGGGGGTGCTATGCTTGATTGAAAGGCTTTATACTGTCCCATTGGTTACTTTACATGATTTAAATTTTAAAAAAGAATAAGACTCCAGTTTTTCTTACACTGACATTTTAAATGTTCTTTGTGTCTCTGTCTTGAATGCTTAAATTTAGCTGCTGTTTCTTTAAGGGGAGCTCCACAAACCCCTTTCTCTCTGATTGGCCGGTTGTCTGAGGCTTATCAAGGCAGTATTATGGGTAGGCCTTGTTGTTCGAAGCATGTGCCTTCAATGTGTCATTAACCAGTTGGACATCCTTATGTGATGACATCATTTCACCAAGTCTCGTTCAGATCTCATGAAGATCTCGTGCTATTTTTAGAATGGACCATTTTGGACAGTTTACAGACAGCTTTTTGGGGATTTCTAAAACATATGAGTATATTACAGTTTGAAAATCTCCTCATAGAAGTGCAAACATCCAGTATTGTTACTTTTTTATTCATGTTTAAAATTTGGGGTAGCAGAATACCCACTCTTTAAAATTTTCTTAAGCTCCTGTATCTTTAAATTGTGATTTTTTGACCACTTTCTTGACTCTTATGTTGACATTTTTCAACCAGTATTGAAAATGTCCAAACACCCAGTATTGTTACTTTTTTATTCATGTTTAAAATTTGGGGGAGCAGAATACTCCCTCTTTAATTTTTTTTTAAATATTCTGTATTTTCAAATTGTGATTTTTTTGGCCACTTACTTGACTCTTATATTGACATTTTTCAAACAGCGGATCTTGCATGACCAAATGAAAGCTCCTGTGTTTCCCCCTATGGACAAAGCCTCCTTTTTAAAAGCTTGTTGTACTGATATTTTATTTTCCTTTATTGCAGTTTTATCCTCAAAAGACTTCTACAGACCCAAAACAAAAGGGTAAAGTAAAAGAAAGCTGTAAATGAAAATGTCACACCCGAACCTTTAACCCTCGCTGAGAAAAAAAAGCTCATTAACAACTTCCAATCAGCAAAACAAAGTGAAACAATTAGCCAGCTTCTCCGCAGTGGGCTTTAATAACACCTCTTAAGCAGCATGCTCCTCTTATTGCTTACAAGGCAAGGAGGGGGTATTACTGAGATCTGGTTTAAAACGGCACTCCAAGTGGGCTCTTGTCATTATACGAACTCCGAGACATTTCACACCAAACAGTGAAGATGGAGCCAGGAGCATCGGTGCTGAGGCCTAATTGAACTCTCCGTGATTCCCTCTCAAGAGCTATTCTCAGTGCTCATTATCTTAGCCCCCGTCCCCTTAAAGACCAGATGACTTCGCTGTGACTTTGAACCTCCCTCTCCAAACAGGTCACTCCAGCTCCCTTTGTCCTTTCATCTTCCCTTTGGCTTTTATAAATAAGCGCTTCTCTCCGGAGGCTCGGTTGCATCACCTCAGACAGCTGCCAGCGGTGGCTCCACTTTGAGCAAAGAGGAATCCAGGCAACTCTGCTCTAATCACTTTTGTCGTGCTGTGCGCTGACGACGCCAACAGACTAAAAATATAAAGAAAGAAATGAGGAAATTTTCCAGGACGCTTTTATTTCTCTTTTGTCATTTTTACAACCAGCTGTGTTCTACATTCTGTCACCGAGAAGCTTTTTCTGCATCCACCAGAATATACTGTTTCAACACAAAAACACCCAGCAGCCACAACCAAGCAGTCATTACTATGAAGCAGTTGGAAACATTTACGGGACTTGGATCTTTGCACACACATCTTTCTGTTAACTTAATACCAGCAAGAGATCCCTGCGCCTTACGCTGCCCTGTGATGATTGCTGTTCTGGTGACATATCAGTCATTCTTCTTTGTATATCATGAGCTATCAATTTAATACACCCACCACAGAAACAAATGTGGCACTCTAAAATAAAAGCTCTGCATCATGGGAGGGGGTACTTTCAAATCCAGATGGCCTGTAAGTGGACATGCTGTGAGCATTAAGTTCAGAAGAGTATCTAAACAGACTAAAAGGGTGCTCACTGCTTCTGTCTGGTTCCTGTTCTCTCCATATCTGAAATCCCGGAACAAAAACAGAAAAGGAAAGTTTGGGCTCCTGAGGTTTTAAACATTACATCGCACAGATGTCATTTCGTAGTGTGCAGCAGTTTTACAGTTGACGCTCAAAACTCGTATGAAACCCTGGAGATGTAGCCATCAAGCTGAAAAGACAACTAAAGAAGGGTTGTGCTAGCTCTACTTAAGTAGCAACACTTGGTAAACCAATTTTACGTCACCAGTCACAGATTGAATAGTGAGAATAGTGCTTAAGTATGACACAATTTGGATGGCCAGTGTGACAGCACCCTTAGGCAGCCATGATTAGCACCTTGAAAGGAAACTCACAGCTGGCGTCATATCAAATGTGGCTGCGTCCGAGTATTGGCTTCATTTCATGGTTTCAGGAACAGACGGGTGATTTCGTGGAGGCCACGTCCATATTATGTATAGTCTGCAACCTGCGGCTCTGGAGCCTAATGCCGCTCTGTGACTCCTTTGCTGTGGCTTCCTGTAGATTTGAAAAAATACTAATGAAATACAGATTTTGATTTATTATTTTATTATTTATTAATTGTTTGTCTTATTAGTCATTCATTTATTTTTTCAACTTTTTGCACATTTTTTGAAATTCATTTTTTGTAGACTTTTTGCAAATTTAGAGATCAATATTCCATTTTTTTTTTTTTAAGATTTTAAAATTTCACTTTTTTTTCTAATATCTGCATTTTTTTTTCCAAAAAAATTTATAAATAAATTAAAATGGAGCAAGTTTGTTAAATGACAGCCTTTTGAAGTTTTTTTATTTTTTTGCAAATTTATGAAATTTTGGAACAGTTTTGAATTTCAAATTTTTTGCAATTTAAGCCATTTTTTTTTGTCTTTTTATTGTATTACATTTTTTGAAAAAAAATTGCAATCTTACTGAAATATTTTACCTAAACACATCCTTGTGACTGTGAGGGAGTGGAAGAGTATGCGAGTTAATAGGCAACTTATAGGCAAGTTTATATATTTAGAAATAAGTGTTTAAAATTGAAAAACTTTGACATTTTGTTATTAAACAATCTCTAAACACAGAAAAGTACTGAAAATTGGTACCGCTGAGTACCGATACCGATGGAGGTACCAGCATTTGTATAGTATTGTTTCAAATGAGAGATACCCATACTTACATACACACAAGTTACCCATCCCTAAATGACACATAACCCTGCCATATTTCTTTTTGTCTGGGAATTGGCATCACGAAACAGTGTGAAACTCATGTCGAAATGAAACTGTGTCACTTTGTTGGATTCATTAACAGGGTACACTGTGTCACATTGCTATGGCGTCACACTAATACGCAGCTGACGCAGCTATCGGCATCTGGCCTACTGAGAGGAGCACGGTTGGCTGTGGAAACGCAGGATTTGCAGATCCACCTGTACCAAACTTTACAGATTCGGACTGGATTGCTTGTGCAGAGATACCTGTGAAGGTAATCAGATGTTCCAGGATGAAGACTCTGTTTCCCATGAGCAGCACCAATTTTGGCACCCATCATCTCATTTTAAATCATGAATTACAAACAGGCAAAAAAAGCAAGACTATTTCAAGACCACTTATTAAGTCCTCACAGGTCATTAAAGTGCCCATTTAAATGACTGCAAAATTGGGATATTGAGATAATTGGTTGTTTTTATGAGCCTAAAAACCAATTTGGCATTCTTAGCATTCGATTGAGGTTTTTAGTCGTATTATTTCAACCATTTGTCTCATAATTCTGCATTTACTTGCCCATTTTTAACTTCCTCTCTCCCTGTAAGACTTGAAAACAGTTCATCATCTCACAAATTATGTGAATCTTTTTACCATCAAGGCTAACAGCTTGTTTTTTTTTCTTTCTTCCTTTGGGCTTTACTTCTTATTTTCAGCTATCTTCAAGCTGTAGAAGTGAACTATCATGAGTACCCTAAGAAAAGCTTTCCACCATTCGGCCTTCAGAGTAACTTTAAAAGCCGTTATTCTGTAAACCTTTGACACAAATGTGGCAAACCAAGGGAACAGGAACATGAATCTTTTTTGTCAGAGTAACATGTTTTTGGTATGAAAGCAGGTCTTTACTGAGCTTCTTTCACTTCCTCTCCACCTGCATTTAGTGGGATGAACCCCTGGATCCTGTAACCTTGAACACCAATAAGGCCAAACGCTGCTTGATTTATTTTCACTTATTGCAGCACACGGGTCATTTGCTGGGAGTGTAACCTCCTTTTAACTCAGTGACCGAGGCTGTCCTGCAGTTTCTTCTTCAGAACCGCACAGTGAAGGGCTTCATATCTTCTGCTCCACCAGCACACCCTGCGCACCCTCTGTAAGACATCAGTCGAGACCAGAACCGCTCCCCCAGCTTTGAAGTTTGTTTCAAAGGTACATCAAAGGCAGCTGCAGCAAGCATACATGGATGACACATTTAATTTAGTTAGTGAGCGTCTCATAAATTTACGCTATCAATTAGCTTGTGATGGACATATAGTGAGTAATTACCACTGAGCTATTAATAGCATAAAATATTAAGCACTTCAGTCTTTATGAGTCCAGGCACTGACTGGTTGTGACACGCGTCAGAAAGGTAATGACATTCTAAGAACATGCTACTCCTGTACATTTAACATAATAATAGCCAAAGGTGTGATTAACCATAATGTTCCCACTCATTACATGAAACCGTGCTGCATCAACGGCAACCTGTCACTCACCTGTCAGCTGTGCCAACGCTCACCTCACACACCTACACACAATAACCGCCCTCAGCTTCCATACCACTGACAGGCAATTACAGTGTTTGAACATACGTGAACATGCACTCCACAGATAATCATGTCCTGTAGAACACAGAGTGCTTAATGCGCCGTGAGGAAGTCAGGCGTTGGGTTTTTCCCCCGCAAAGTGAGTTATTAAAAATAGATGCTGCAGTGGAATATGAGTAGAAACATGCAGAAGATCATAGAAACAGGTGAAGTTTATGTGTCCTTCACATAAAGTTATACACAGTTATATCACTGGATTAAAAACAGTTTTAAATTCATAAGCAAAATTATATTTGATATTAAAATATGTGCTGTGTATGGAAGAAAATTTCTGTCAGGTTTCAAAAAAAAAAAATCATGTAATTAGGGTAGAAATAATGGGATGAGAGTCAAAATAAGGAGCGCAGACAGCCTAGGTCGCTCTCCATGAGGTTCACCCTCACACGGTTGATGCAGGTTAGAATCCAGCCTGTGGTTTCCTGTTCTATCCACTGTCTTCCCCCAATAAAAGCATAAAAGCCCCAAAAATAACTTAACAATAATAATCATAATAATAATTATAATAAAAAGAAGAAGAAGTTGAAATATTGGGACACCAAGGCATGCTAAGTGGATAAGAAAAAGTCTAAATGGTATGAAAAGTTGAATCGATAAGACATCAAATCATGGTTAAAAGAAAAAAAAGGCCATAATATAAGAAACTAAGTCAAGTTTATAAGACAAAAGTGCAAAACTAATGAGATACTGAATCAAAATGTTAGGATTATAAGAAGGGAAATTGTGAGATACTTGGTTAAAAAGATGCGGACAAATTCAAAATAATAATAAAAATGTGAAATTATGAGGCAAAAAATATGAAATAATGAGAAAAGTTGAAATAACAGGAAAAAATCTAAAATGATGAGAAAAGTTTAAATAATGAAAAAAATTACTAGAAAAATAAATAAATAAATAGGAAAAATCTGAAATGACAAAAAAAGGTTTAAAAACTGCGAAAAAAAAATAAAACAAGAAAAAAAAGAAAAGAAAAAAAATTCTGAAATGACAAGAAAAAGTTTGAAATGCTGAGAAAAAAATATCCAAAATGGTGAGGAAAAGGTTAAAATAATGAGATACTTAGTCAAAAGTATGAGATTTAAAGTCAAAATCATGAGATATTATGAAAGAACGATGAGAAAATGATGGAAAATTTCAGTTAAAATTGTCAGACACTCAGTCAAAATTCTGAGATAAAAGGTCAGAATACTGAAAAAAATTCCAAATCATGACAATTAAGTTAAAATAATGGGATGAAAAGTCAAAATTATGAAACACTTAGCCATGATCAGAAGATAAAAAGTCCAAATTTTCAGATACTGAGTTGAAATAGTGATAAAAAGTTAAAATTATCAGATAAGAAGCTTAAAATTTAAAAGTTAACTTACAGAGCACAATTACCCCCAAAACAAGCTTTTGTCTGCTTATGGGTGCTTTAAGGCAAGTTCAAGTTCAGTTAGGTGAGAAGCAACTGACTGAACTTTTTCTGCTTAGGCAAAAGAGAAAAAAGTTACATTTGCTGGTTTGACTCTGCAAGGTTAACGCCTGAGAAGGGGTTTGCATGCCTAAAGCACTGCTACGCAGGTGATAGCATTCGACCCCTGATGCAGAGCATACGACACAAACAGTTTATAATCCAGTCATATGTAACATGATGGATGGTGTAAGAGCACTGATCTGACAGGACTAAGGGTCAAAGGATTGAGAACCACTGATTTAGAGAAATTCACCTCTAACACTAATACAGCTTCACTTTAATCCTGCTGATCCTGACGTCAACACCTGCATGGAAAATGAGATTAAGACCAGTATTACTAATGTGTTCCTTCACAGTTGAAATCACTTGAAATTGTTTTTTTCACTAAGTCTGATCTGTGACAATGAAGGGATCAAAAGTGATCTCTAGGTGGTGGGTGTGATCATCGTGAAGGCATGACTGGAATCTGACACAGATTGAGAGAAATCTTCTATCTTCATAATGATTCTTGGTTTACTCGACCTAAGTTCCTCAAACTCATCACTAACTGCCTCATTACTACCAGCTTTGATGCTCAGTGATTATTCACTTCACAAGTTTTCTCAAACTCCAAAGATAGGCTTTGAGGGAGATACTGAAAATGATCGTGGAGGCTCTCAAACTTCTAGGTGTGTGCTGATGAGGAATATAGATTTCCAAGTGTAAATCACGGATGCTACATCTTTTTAAGATACCATCTCCCTGCTCTGTTCTTTGATCCTGCTTAAATGAAGGCTACCCTCAACAAAACGGCCTCTAATTATTTTGTCTTTGATTCTCAAATGAAAATACCCTGGAGACCTGGGGAGGTCTGAAAAAATCTGCAAGCTGAAGCTCTTTTCCTCTTCTCTGCGTGCCCTGAAAACCAGCCCTCAACAAACACAGGGACAATGAGAATCAAGAGAATTGGACGCCAGATTAAATCACGCATTCAAGGGAAACAAAGGAAGGCCTCAGATCGATGTGTTATTCCAGTTTTCCCAAGAGTGTTTCTGTTGTGTTTCCAAATGGCACCCACTTATTGAAAAGTTTAATCTGCTTTCTTTACTCTGTTATAAAAACTTGGCGTGGTTTCTCATCAACACTTCCCACTCAGAGGAAGCACAATGGCAGCTTGCCATCTCTGTGCTGCTGGATCATTTTATTCATGGCCATAACCTGAGAGGAAGTGTTGAGAGTGGGGATGGGAGACAGAAATATATCTCTACCCCTTTTTTCCCCAGAGACCAGTTCCAGCCCTGTGATTCTCACCCCTCAGATTCAGAGCCCACCTTGACATTTCCAGCTAATGACACTGACCGAGGGCACTGGATCTTTCCTGGCTCTGTGCGTGCCATTTCTGCGATTGAACTAATCAAGAATTCTTCGATGTAATTGTGCCGGTCGGCTCGGGATTGCTGTCAAAGAACAGTCTGTGATGACTTTCTGTCTCCTGTGCTTTCCACAGAGCAATTTTTTAAAACTTCTCTCATTTATTCTTCAATCACAGCCTCCTCTCCTCACACATATTCACATTTAGCTTGTTTACATAGCAAATCCCCAAAGGCTGCCTTTCCAAGTTACATACGCTGGCATATGGGATTTAAATGAAATACTGAATGCATACACATAAAGCAGGGATGCATCAATCCAACTTTTTAAGTCTCAATGCTATATATATATATATATATATATATATATATATATATACCCCCAAAAAAAGATTTTGAATTTTTGGACATTACAAAATTGTAGTGCATGACTAATCAAATGAATACACGAAGAAAGAGAAGATTTGTAAATCCGTATAATTTTCAACAGGCCAGTATTAAAATGTCCATGTTCACTGCCATGTCATGTCTACAGACGTCAATTGCAATTTTTACTGCCTCTAAAGAAGTAAACTATCTTTTTCAGCAGGGGGAGGCGGGGTCTGGCAGAGCTCATCAATCAAAATCATGCTCATAAAATACTGTGGGTGAGAGCGGTGCGCTCTTTGGATGAGAGATCAGAATGGATATGAGGAGAAGATGAGAGATGACAGAGGCAAAGCGAGACACTGCAAGTCAGAAAAGTTCAAGCAGCTCATAATCCAACTGAGGTTGTGTCCGGTAGTTCAAAGAAAAAGAGCGGTGAAATCATGAGAGAAGACGACAGAGATCATGGAGAGGATTGGCGGATGGAGTGCCAGATAGGAATGTGGGAAAAAAAGGATGTTTTGTCTGTTTTTTGAATCAAAAAACAGGAAGAGAGACATAAAAAGAACAGCGCCCACTCTTTTTAGGTAGTTTTGGTGTTTTACATAGTCGGAGGAAAATGTTATTTAGGTCTTGAAAGATGTTCAAGATACTCTAAAAATGGCTGGCAGCCCATGAGTTCATCATTCTTTAATTTTTAATAACATGTTAATTTGCAGTGTGATTAATTAATTTGATTGATGCGTTAAAGAGACAGCCCATATATATGTGTATATATATATATATATATATATATATATATATATATATATATATATATATATATATATATATATATATATATATATATTTTTTTTTTTTTATCTTGGACTTCGGTGTCCTTTGCTAAAGCAATGGTGGCATGTTCGAAGACAAGCCCCATGTGACGGATGTGTGTGAAGTGAATCTGAAATGAGGTGGCATTTTAGGAAACACTCTTATCTGCTTTCCTGCCAAGATTTAGATCAAAAGATCGATTCGGGTCTCGTGTCTGTATGATAAATGTGTAGATAGAGCCCACAGCCAGGCAGCTTAACATACAGGCCGGGGAAGGAGTGGGGACTGGCTCTGGGGGAAGATAACAAAATCCAATTCCAGCTCTTCTAAACATGGGCAGACACACACAACTCTGTGTTAAACAGCTTTTTGCACTTTAGTGTAGTTATAGATCAAACAAACACAACTAAATGTCACCACATGGTTGTGTTAAATATACTGTCCACCATTTACTTCAGGTCAGTGTCCATGCATCTTTCAAGTAGGTTTGCCAGAATTTGTGAAATGTGTTGAGGGTTTGATTTTTTCTCTCGGCAGTAAATAAATAAATAAATAAACATCTTTCAAGTTTAAATATTTTTTGAATAACTTCAAGGAGGTCTACATACATCTGGAAGTTTTTGAAAACGCCAGAATGGTAAATAGGAATCATTTTTAATCCTAATGTGGTGACTTCCAATACAGAGCTGTGTCTGTTTTTGCAGCCAAATTGTTGAAAAACATACACGAAAGTGCCCTCTTGAGAACAAAGACACATGCACTGCTTGTTAGCCAAAATGAGTGCTCACGTGCCCTCGAGATTCAAAATGCAAGCTAATTTGCCTGCTTGGGGGGCCAAAGCGCCCGTTGGTTGACAAAAACACTAAACTGTCCTCTTGGGGGGCAAAAAGGGGCGCTTAAGTGCGTACAAATTAGGGCTGCACGATTATCGCAATCGCAATCGCAATGTCAGCACATGCAATTCAGATTTTTCTCCATGATAACCGAGCAAGTCTGTAGACTCATCATGACACAACTTTTTTTATTAAATCTCAAGCACAATCGCAATCGCAATATTGTCCACCTAATCGCAAATCGCACCTTTTCCCCAAATTGTGCAGCACTCCTACAAATTATGTGGGGCTTAGTGCCCTCTTCAGTGGCAAGAACTGTTTGTAGGGTTTTTATTTTACTTTTTGCCCCTGACCTTCAAAAAGTCAGTGCGAACTGCACAAAACCTGGAAATTTTAGAATTTTTTTTCATAGGAAAAAAAAATTAAAAGAAATTAAACAAAACACTGACATAATTTTATGACCAAAAAGCAATGTGGTTAGTTTAAAGATGATTTTTCAGATTATTTTTTACTTATTAATTTTTATGTATACAGCTTTTTCTAGCTTTACAAAAGCAAATGTAATTTATAATCCTTTCTTTTATTTTAAGCATTTGATCAATTCTTGCTCTTCTTTCATTAAAATTCAGGGTTGTAACAATTAGAAAACAATCCAATTTTTTTTATTTTTGACAATATTTCACACAGCATCTCAAGTTAGAATTTGGGTTTCACCAATGCCGTGGATTACTGTACTGCCTTAACCTTGAATCGTTTGTATTTAAATTAACAAAAAGTTACATTTGAATCTGTAACCACTAGATCTGCAATCAAAGTCATATAAGAATTTTGTGTGAAAAGGTTTTTAAATGTTGACCTTTCTGTATGCCTGTGCTTTTACACATTGAACACGTTTTATTAACACAGTGTTGGTAAAAATTGCTTTCCAGAGGGAGCAGTGAAGTGTTTCCCATTCGCAGCCTCTCAGGGGTTATTCTACATAAAGTGCATGGAGCCTGTAAATGTGTCATCTGAACAGCAGGAGATAACTGCTGCGCTTTCTTGGGTTTTCGAGCCTCTGAAGCCCACCTTTGATTTTGCTCTGCTCTCAGCTTTGCATTGATACCATCTGGCAGGAATAGAGAGCCGGTGAGCTGGGAGGAAGGAGAGGGTGGGGATGGGGGGTGGGGGTATCATGGAAAGCTCTGCTGTCTGATTAATCATGCTAATCAGTGATGAGGGGTTAGAGGTTCATTAACCTGTTTGGATATGGAAAAAAAAAAAAAAAAAAAGCACCAAACTTGTGCGGTGTGGGGAACCAAGCCACAGATGTGTGTCTGTGTGGTGTAGGGGGTGAAGAAAGATGGCGCCACATGGAGAGAAACCCAGGAGAGGACCACCTGTTCACATTATAAAATGAAGAGAGTTGACAAAATATGGTTTCAGATCACCCAGACTTTCAACAGTGTTTCAAACCTGCCTCTGGAGGGTCAGCTGTGAGCACAAAACAAGGATAATCCTACTCTGGGCTAGCATGTGGGCTAACGTCACAGAAATAGCAGCTGATGTGGTTGGTGTTCCTATTTAAATCATAATGAGCTTGAGATTACAGAGGCAGCACACTGTGATAGTGGGTTCTTGTTTTCTTCTCATGTCAAAGGCTGCATTTATTTGCTTTAGCAAGCGTTAGCAAGCAAACTAAACCAGTGCATCCACCTTAAAGAATAACTGATTATTTCCGGACATTGATTTTGTTCTTGGATTGTAGATCATCTGTTCATATTAAAGCCAGAAAGAGTGAAAGCTGTGGTTTCACTGCTGTTAAATCTCTGCACAAGATGCCAGGAGGAAACAAGTGTTGTTTTCACGTTTCACTTTGATTCTCTTGAATGAGTGAGACAGCCTCCTTCACGACCACCACCATTTATCAAAGCTACACTCTGGGAGGAAAAAGTTTTTTCTGTTCCACTGCCACAGAGGAGGAAAAAATAAAACACCGCAGAGAGTACAGTGGGGGAGTTCTCCTTCAGCCTGGCATGGGTTTCTTTCATGGGGATATGAGAGGGAGTACTTGCGAAGAGATTGGGAGAAAAAAAATAAAGAATGAAAAAACTTGGAAATGTAAAAAAGGGACTGGCAGAAAGAAGCTAATGCAACTTTAAATTAGATATCTCTTGAGTCACTCAGCGTGGATTAAACAAAGAAAAAAAAGTCTTTTCAGAAAAATCCTACTTCCAGCACAGTGCCAGCGGTATCCTGGAAATATGAAAAAGCTCAATATTTGTTAACAATCCTCACCTGCAGGCGGGAGCCAGATTACCACAGCTCCTGAAGCCTTCATGCAATAACCTGGAAATTTCATCAGTTTTTTTTCTTTGTGTATCGAGACCTAGCTGTTAGCTCTCTGTGTGTCCACGAAGAGTGCATATTAAACCACAACAACTCTTTCTCTGGAAGGAATACAGCACAGGTACCTGCTTTTGTGAGCTGAAGCCTTACAGCCCATCATGATCAGCGCTTAACAACTAGTGGCCTTATATACTGATAATATAAGGCTGGGTCATAGGTACCTGGCCAGCTGTTCAGCCATTATTGAATAGAAGGTAAGGTGTGTCCAGGGCCTCATTAACACTCCACAGAGCCTCTGGAAACAAACCTCAAGTACAAAAACCCCTAAACACCCTGACGGTTTTACCACCCTACGCATTGCCCATCTCAGGTTCAGCCCTAGTCATGCGTCAGAAGATTGTGGGTTCAATTCCTTGCTCCTCCAGTCACATCTTAAAGGCCATGTCCAAGCACAGCTAGGACTTTGAAAACAAAGCAGGCAAATCTGCCGATAAGTGCAGCTTGAGGCATGTCAAACCCATATTAGGCAGCATTTTCCAGACGTAAAACCTGTGCCAGCCAATCAGAATGAGACCTGGTCATTCAGCATTAACATTAGAGAACCTCCGTTTACCGGCGTCCACACAAAATCATGAAAACTGAGTTTTCCAAAATCTTCACTTTGGCCGTAGTTTTTAGAAAGCATTGTTTTGAATGACGTAAAGCTGCGGTTTTGTGTGGATGACAGACGTAACCGTTGGTTTCCCGAATACTGTGTGGACATGGCCTAAGTGATCTTAAGCTGGACACTGAACCCAAGTAGTTTAGCAGACACTTTTGTCCAAAGCAATGTACAACACAAGCAAAAATTTAGACAGAGGGGAAGACCTAGATAGTGCAACAAAGTGCCGTAAGTTATTTGGCTGCAGATGCTGCCATTAAGGGCGCAGTCGCACTGGCCATACAAACTGTGCTGTGCTTAAGCACGATTACCCTCCCTCAACGCTGTTCCCCAGCTGGAAAGTATGGCCAGCGGTCACATTACTCCTATATGAACCACAATCTAGTGGGTATCTCACACGTGCATGGCCAACCTATGTCATTGTGACGCATCTGTTTACATGAAGCGCAATCACATCAGAGTCAGCACAATGAGACACAGACAACTCTGCTACAACTTTAGAGACTTTTAGACTTATTGTAAGTCGTTTTGGCCCGACATAGCCCCCTGACACGCCCCCATAAATGCGCTCACGGTGATCATATGTCATGGATCACACCTGCTGTCTGCGTGCTTGTGCTCGTGCATGAAGTAAACCGTGCCAAAGCCCACCTCTCTGAAGCCTGTCAAAACTAAGAAGTGAATGGCCGGCATGGCCAGTGTGACCACGTACTAAGTGCAGGATATATTGTTTCGTCTTGTTTCTTTTCAAGTACTGTAGAATAATCTAGCCAACTAACCTCAATCAAGTACTGCATCAATATACTTCAACTTCCAACAACATTCAGTAATAAGTGCTAAAAATTCACTAAGAGCTGAGTCTTCTGACTCAATCTCCCCCCTAAAGACAAAGAGGAGAAGGGTCGGCTTTAGTGCACAAGTGTTCCCTGAACAGATGAGTTTTCAGACATCTCTTAGAGGAGAAAGAGACTCTGCAGATTGTGTAGAGTTAGGTCATTCATTCCACCATTTGGGCACAACAGAGGAGAAGAGTCTGGCTAGAGATTTAGAGCCACGCTGGGCTGGGAGCACCAGGCGTCTTTCACAAGCAGAGCTGAGTGGATGAGAATGAGTGTAGACCTGGATGAGGGACCCAAGGTAGGCAGGAGCTGTTCTTGTCAATGATTTGTAAGCCAGAAGAAACTTCCTACCTTTCTTCCTTCCTTTCTTTGTTGTTTTAGTGACTAAACATCTTAATCACCTTATTTCAGTTTTCTCTGCTCTCTGTGCTCCCAGTGGTCCCATTTAATCAGTTTGTGACACCACTTATTCAAAATAGCAGAAAACCATTTTTATGTTCTGGCAACCACTTCATAAACCCATTTTATTTGTTTGTTTTGCGTGAACACATGGGTAGAGTGAAGAAAAGGTTATATAAGTGGTGTGATGACCCTGGAACCTGACTGAAAAATCTGTGAAAAATTGAAAATAATTAAAAATATATTTTTTTAAAAAGTTGAAATAAAAAATAAAACAAAAACAGAGATAACCCTATAATGACCCTAAATTATGAAACAAGTAATGACCCAGGACCTGAAGTTATGACCCCAGCCATGAGGTGAAACCCTGTTAGTGTCACCTGCTCTAGTTCGTCACATTCGCCTTTGCAAAAATGTGAAGAGTTGAAGTGTTAAGTAAGTAATAAAACATAATTTATCAGAAAACGCTATAGAAACACCCATGTCCATAGTAACCAGACAAAGTAGAAACAAAACACTTTGAGATTCTGAGACTAAAGATTAGCTAAGTGGCTGGACAGCTCGTTAGTGACAGCTTGTTAGCTAGCAGTTGAAATAGCTGTATTGAAGCTTGAAAGCTCTGTGACTTCTTGGTTTCATCCCCCTCCAGATTTTAATTTGTGGGGTGAGATTTCAAAGTCCCCGAAGTAATTCACACAATGTTCCTTTCTCTGGCAGAATAATTTAGTTCATAATTTCAAACTGCAGAGTTGAATATAACACACTCTAAACACACCAGCCTGCCTCATCTCCCCCTCCTCCTCCTCCTCCTCCTCCCCTGTCTGCTTCTTTTCACTGTCACTGTCTGTCTGTGGGTCTGTGTGTGGGTGCATCATGGGCTGGAAACTCAGACTCCGCAGCTGACAGATCTTTCAGGAGGAATGAGCACTTTTTTAAAACACACCTCTAAAGCTCAGTCTGAGTAGTTGAGCGTAGAACAGTCACTGCTGTCTTCATGCATAATTTCATCTCTACCTCCGGTAGCATACTTCACATCCAAGCTGCCGTCAAATACAGTATGCACAGAGCATTATTCAGCTGGCTGGCTCCAATCAATAGACTTTATACTCGTGTTGAGCCACGCTGTGGGAATATTGGATGTATGCTCGGGAACCATTGCCTCTCTGTAAAATATTCTGCATTGAATTTGATGGGATTTTTATCTGTAGCATCCTAGATTAAAACATGTTAGCTCTGGCAAACATTCACATTGTTGAAATGAGGTTAAAATCTGTGCTTATCCTTGAGCTGTGGGACTCTAAGTGAATTGTTATTTATCAATAAACAAAAACAGGAAATATAAAGAAAAAATACTTCAGGACCTGGTTTCACTTCTCATTTAAACCTCAGTGCCATATAGGTACAGTGGTCCTTAAACTCAATACACTGTAGTTCATGTTTTTTATGTTTTGTTGTTTTTTTCTTGTTTGTTGTCCTCCTCTCCTTATTTATTTTATTTTATTTTGTTGTTGTTGTTGTTGTCATGTTTTCTTTTAATTTTCTTGAACCCATTTTTCAAAATTGTGATTCTCTTTTGTTGTTCTTGTTAGTGTTGTTTGTTTTGTTTTGTTTTAGTTATTTTATTTTACTCATTAATAAATTTTATTTATTTATTTTTTATTTTTTTTTATTTCATTTCATTTATTTTTTTATTATTATTATTATTATTATTATTATTATTTTTATTTTTTTTTTTTGGGGGGGGGGGTTGTCATATTTTCTCCTTTGTTGTGGTTTCTTTTTTTTATTGTGTTATTTTTTTTTTGTAATTCTTTTAAATTAATTGTTGTGTTTCCTTTACAGATGTCATGTTTTTCATTTTTGTTTTTCCTGTATTCTTTTTTCTTTTTCTTTTTCTTTTTTTTTTTTTAATTCTTTTCAGTTAAATTTTCTTTTAGATTTTTTTTTTTTTGTGTGTGTATGTGCTTTCTTTTTAGTTGTTATGTTTTGCACCTCAGGGCCACCATACCTACGCCACGGTAACAGCATTCAAAAAGATTCAGAAGTTAAAGGTTTTGTTTGTTTGTTTGTTTGTTTGTTTTTTGTGATTGTTTGGGGGTTTTTTTGTTTTTTTGTTTTTTTTGTTTTTTGGCCTTATAAAACATTCTTATAATCTCACACACTTGATTCCTCATTTTCATAAAGTAAAAGCCAAAAATCATCTGAATTAAAACAAAAGGCTTGGAATATTTTGTCTTACAGGTGAGAAGGATAACAAAATATGAAATTTTACTTTTTAAAACAAATAAGCAGGGGAAAAAACAACTGCCTTTTTTCAGTTTTTGGAGATGTTGGTTGGTTGGTTGCTTTCTTTTCTAGGTGGCTAACTTCACCAAACACAGTGCAGTAACCCTTTGCAGGAGCAGACTCATCTAGCGAACTGCTAGAGCTCTGTGTGTGTGTTCCTGTGTGCTCCTGTGTGCTCCCTGTTTCCCCTCTGCTCATTTCCAGGTGAGGCCACTGATTGTCAATGAGGCTCACCTGCTCCCAGCCTTTAAAGCTTGCTGCATCCTGCAGAAGGGAGAGAGTTTTCAGTTTGGGACTGCCTCCCTGTCCGTGTTGTTTGTGAATCTAGAGTCATGTTTGACATTTAATTATTTATTTCTTCATATTGATAAACCCCTTTAACTGTTTTTGGTTTTTTGATTTTTCATATGGATCATTTAATGGATTGTTTTGAGCCAATTAAATCACAACCCCCTTATCTTGTGTAGTAATTTCAAGTAACTAAAATGCTCGGGGTTGCATTGAGAGTTGGGGTTAATGGCCCAGTTATTATTTATACATCCCAGTGGGAGACTTTGTCCTCCGGCATTTAACCCATCTGGCTATTTAAGGGCAAAGTGAAGCCATCGTGCAGCATCGTGGGACCAACTCTGCTTGTGTGGTGAGTGCTTCGGTCAAGGGCAACTCCACTCCCATTTCTAAACACTGACAGTAGCGTGCATTTTAATTTGAAAGGATTCACAGAGACTGCACACTCATCACTGAAAGTCCAGGGCTTCAGGGCCTTTAAGGACATTCAGACTCAGATTTAAATTTAGATTTTGTCCGCTTTACTCGGGCACAGTTGAGGATAATTTCACCCAACACCCAGATTTGAGTTTGCATTCATATCGAGTGCGCTTTTTGTTTTGTGTATTCAGAGTTTTCCCCTCACTGTGCGAGTGAGATGCTATCACCAGGCTCCACAAGCAAACTTTCCACTTCTGTTCTTCTGATAAGAAACAAAACACTTCACAACACAAACAGTCTTTATATTGGTTCAGATGAAGAGAGGCTTTCCAGTGACTCATTTGCACACATGGCTATGAATAGACTAGCCTGCCTGTGAACCTGCTGCAGCACTGATTCGTTTCTGAGTGAAACAAAAGCCTCAGAATGAAGAAAATATACCAATTAAGGGTAAAAGATCCTTACTCGGGTCAATATAGCTATAAGAAATAATCAACATCCAGTAGAAGAGGCTATTTACAACACTTCTAGCTTTCCTTAGCACATCTGATCACACTTTTCCTCATCATTGATTGACATTAATCTCATTTTTGGATGTATACTTTCTCTTTCATGTACCTCCCAGTAATAATCCTGTAATGGTGGTCCAGAGAGCCCAAAGTAATATATCATGTCACACATTGGGAGTGCTTAAAGGTAGCTTAGTTGCTCTAACATGAGACAAACCTGTCACAAACCCAGCATGGTCAATATATCACTCAATGCACTCTGTTTCTGCTCCAACCCTGATAGGATGCAGGCCAAGAAATCTGGGCTCGGACCAAAGGGGGCTGAGCTTCGGATGTGTTTTTATCACTACAGCCATAAAACATGGAGGCAGAGGGGGAGGAAAGAGAGGATGAAGAGTGAGAGAAGCAGGGAGGGAGGAGGTAGTCATGTTAGGAGGAAGCCCGTATCTCCATAGGAGTGATTGATGGGGATGAGGAATCGCTCCTGTCATGGTGCAATTACACCAGTCGGACAGGATGTGTTTGAAGGACAGAGCAGGAGACTACAGACTGGGAGGAGGAGGTGATTCATGCTGCAGGAAAGCTCTGCAAAACAAATGATGTTACGGTCCTGACCTTGTATCAGTGACAAGATATCATCTCTCTTGTTAATTTTAAATGATTCCCTGCCTGCAGGGCACGTTTTCTACTGCAGATTTCTTCATTAAAGCTCAGGGTGGCCACAGCCACGTGTGTCACACCTTGAAAGGGTTATGTCTGTTAGCTTAGCCTGTCTTTTGCCACAGTAATTTTTCCTTGGCAAGCCATAAACTGGGGTGTGGGTCTGATTTACAGGAGGGGCAGAGATTGGATTTATGTGTGTAAGGAGGTATGACAGATTTTTTTTAACCACTTGTACAGCCATAAAGCTATGTTTTACGAGTGGGATGCTACCTTAGTGTTAGTGTTTGTATGATGGTGTTTGTGCGTTGTCATGAACTAAGTTTAACTTGACCATTGGATTCAAATGATTTATTGATTAAACATAAGTAACAGAAGAGACAGAAAAAAGGACAATCCAACAGTAGGAACAATAAGATAATAAAGAATAAACACAAAAAACTTAATGTTGAAGGATGTGATGACAATATTGCAATGTGACAAACCACAACATGAAATACGATACAATACAAGAAAACAGGACAAAACACAATGCAAAATGGTACATTAAGAAAAGTATGATACAATATGAACTGGCATAATGTGATACACTACTGTAAGAAATTATATGAATAGATACGATATAAACAAACTGGCTGAGACGTTGTATTGTAATACATACCAAAATGATGGGGTACAACAGGAAGTGAAACAATAAGTAACCATACAATAAGATACCATAAAGTACAATATGATGGGATACAAAACTATACAATATGACACAATATAAAAAGCTGCGTTTCCACCAAGCAGTCCGGGTCGGTTCAGTACGGTTTGGGACAGTTTGGTACAGTTAAGCCTGATCCCGTTTGCGTTTCCACAGCAAACTGTGCCCTCTCGTGGTAGGCGGCGTGTAAGCCGGATGCCGGAAGTCGCAGCTGTTGAACAATAGCATGACGCCGTAGCAGCTTACCCCGCTATTAAATCCAACAAAGAAGAAAAACGCGACACAGTAAACAAAGAGCATGGATGGAAGACACGCAGCGTTTTGTCCTCTCTGTGATTGACATATAGCTCTTTGATACAAAGTACAATCAAGCTTGTTTGCCAGGAGAAATGCAGCTGCTGTCGGGGTAAGTGACGATTCTTTTGACCAATCAACAGTCTGCAGTGTTGTAGCTCCACCTCCAGAGAGCAGATCGGTTCAGTCTGGCACCCATACGAAAGGGTCCCAAAAAAGTAGGCTGGCTTGTCTCGGTTTTTAGGGATCTGTCCCGGGATAAGTCAGTGGAAACGCGACAAAATGCGCACCGTACTGAGACGAACCGAACTGGTCTGTTTGGTGAAAACGCGGCCAAATAGTAAGGTCTGTAGCATTCAATACTATAGGAAATGAAATGATTAGGTAAGATTCAGTCATTAGTATTCAAAAAATTAAGGTGTGTTCAGAGATTTTATAATAAATGAACAAAGTCTGTGTGAAGTCATTCGTCTGTTTTTGCAAGAAAATGTGACTCTACTGCAAGCAAGCATACATGAAGGGATCACAGACTTTATTAGTATTCACCCTCAAAACTACAAAACTACTGTCAAACTACTGTACCTAAGGCTCTTTCTGCTTTGACATTGGGGTCTTTGCTGTTGCATCTGTCCTTGGCAGTCCACGTAGGCAACTGGAAGGGCAGGGAGCTCTCAGAACAGAGCAATACTGTCAAATAAGAGCTACTGGTTGCAGATATAAATAGTTCTTTGATAAGAGTGGTTCTGACTGAAATGAAATGCTAACAAAGTTGAAGCCTCTGATATTCCTTCAAGCCATTTTAATGCATTAAACTGAGAAGTCTGACACTTAAATACATACCATGAAACCCCCCCAAAAAAGCTTAAGTAAAAATAGCTTCATCTGCATCTCCCCACAGCCTCCTCTCATCTTGGGTAGCTTTTAATCTAAGGCGACGGTGATGTTGTTTACACCAGTTTTGGCTCAGAAGACGGGCCCCAGAAAATGTAGCTTCCATGAAATGTGATGGAAAAGCTTTCATAATGTGATTAGGTCGTATTGACTCACATTTTGCTTATGAGTTGGCAACAGGGAGCCTTGTTAAATTTAATCACATACTTTCATTTCTTTGCCAGAAGTTTCTTCCTCTCCCAGTTAAGGCAGTGTTGATCTCATCAGCGGTGGCCAAAGGGACACCTGACCCTGCTGACTTGAAGCTCTCTGTCAGCACTTCTGCATGGATAACAGGGCTGTAAGTGACCTGGAAATGGTTTGGGACTCTGTGTTGGATTCACAATATCCTGCCTTGCCTTCAAATCTTCACAAAGTCTGACATTTTTCCCTTTTTCTCTGCATTTCTTCTATCTGCTTTTTATTCCATGTGACACACAAGCCCCTATCATTTTCCTCTCACGCAGCATTACTTCCCCTATCTTGTCAGTCTCAAAGGTTTTGTCTAAATGAGCAGCTCTGGTGTGCAGATCAACATCTCTGTGTCTCGGTTAGATTCAGTTTCAAACTTATCTTTGGCAGTAGAAGAAACAGAGTACAAAAAAAAGTGGACTGATCCACAATGTTGGTGCCACTCAGTCAGAGAAATGCTGGTTTGGAAAATGGTAAATGGACTTGTGTTGCACTTTCCTACTCTCACCAATCACATCAGCACTTTTACACTTCTCGTCACAGTCACCCATTCATACCACATTCATACTCTGATGACAGAGGGTTGGTATGTTGCCTAAAGAGAATGGAGATTTGGGTTTTGTGGTAATCTGATTATTTGGGCAAGAAAGTTACTAAAAGCTACTTTTCCACCAAAGGTAGGCAGAACTTTTAGTTCCAGGGCTATTCTTCAAGGGATTAAAAGGTTCCTCTAGCCCAGGGGTGGGCAATTAATTTTTACCAGGGGCCACATGAGGAACCTGAATTGTGTCAGAGGGCCACCAACTTTCTTCCATCGTAAAATGCTCTAAATTAAATATTTTGAATAGTCGGAACTGATTATCAGAAGAATAAAGCACTCTGTAAATGTTTATATTAGGTGATGTAAAATTGTGGTGTATAGGTCAAGTAGAAAAAAAAAAAAACAATTATTGAATCCTAAAATGAAAGAGAAAATGTCTTAAGTTTTCGTCTTTGTCAATATCTGTCATACATGAACTCACTTTTACCGATCGAGATTGCTGGCAGACTGCCAACACTCCTGAATATGGAGGGAATCTCCCATTTTTTTCAACCCTTTCTCCAGCTGTTCTCCTGGCTTGTGATTTCTCCTGATAGTCCCCAAAATTTAAGTATGCTTCTGTGAACTCTAATATTTTACTAAGTCAAATCAAGTCCCGTACTTGGGCGTTATATCGAAAACTCAGAAACCATCCACCCCCCTCTCTTAGTTGGTTTGATCCAGAGACGCTGCAGTAGACCTCAGAGACAGAGACAGATAACGGTGCAGAACTTGTTGATGAAGACTTTATCAGAGCCTTAGCTGTTTCCTTTCTTTTTTGGAGAACTTTGACATGACATGTCGTGAGTTAGACTAACGTAGCTCTGCTCTAACGCAGCATCCTCTCCAATCAGGAAAGAGCAGCGTGAATTTTATAGTGAGAAGGCTGACTCTAAAATAGTGAAACGCGTATCGTTGTACTGAAGAGAGTGCCGTCGCGTACATGCGCTGCGCGTGTACGTGACAGCACTCTCTTCAGAACAGCAGAGTTCAGGTGGAGGAGACTGACTGAGCCAGTGAAAGAGAGGGAGAATTCAATCCACAATGTCTTGTTCAGTGCTTGTGATACATGGAGTATTAAGACATATGCACCCCTACAAGTTTTATGTTTATGTTTATGATTGGCCTCACGCGGGCCGGACAGGGACGTACAAAGGGCCGGATGTGGCCCGCGGGCCGTAGTTTGCCCAGGTCTGCTCTAGCCTGATGCTGTCTTGTGAGAACATTTAATGACCTTTTTATAAGCCTGTATAAGAATAGGGATGGTTGGCGCAACACAAGTCCTTTCTAAAGTTCCTGTACTTTTAGAAACCCCTTTACAGGAACCTTTTTGGAGGGGAAACTAAGTCTTTGGGACTAAACTTAGAGCCTGGTACCTTTGCCAGGAGCCCAACTGGTGCAATTATGTGCCCTATAGTAAAGTGTCTGTTTTGGAAATGCATATTGCATTCAACAGCATCAGTTCTTTGTTTGTAGCTAGGGAACTAGCTTAGCTAACTTGCCAGCTATGGGGAATATGGAATGTCTACGGAAAGTTCTTGTAGCGCTGACTTCTACAGACTTTCAAACACCTAATTTTTGATACATTTCTTTTAAAAAGACAAATATTAAAGGCAAGTGACACGGGTTAGCCTTGTCAACATCTACTACCAGTCGCCCAAAGTGGAAAACCTAAAATTTTGTTACATTTCAGTTGCTCAAAGTTATTCAAGTTCACCCCTGATATTTTAAAATATTCAGCTAAAATGTTGGTTTGGTTGCAAGTTTAGCATTTTAAGTTAGGGTCCATTAGTCAGCCTCTAGTGGTCATATGAGGAGCAACAGTTTTCTCAACTTCACAGTTTGTTTCATTTTTTGGTCCCAGTGTTTACAGTTTAACAGAAGCTTAACAAATAAAACAAAAAATAATTAGCTTCAAAACTAAAAAGTAGCTCCAAACTAGCTTCTTATACCCATCACACGTATCACTTCAGTAACAATGAGGATTGAATTAATTGGCAGACACATTGTTTTAATTCAAGTGGAGATCAACTAAATGCTTTAGAGAAAACATCAAACTCACCAGAGTCTACATGGCATCCTCACAGACACACAGCACTGTCTGCCTGATGCTGAGCTGTAATCAAATTTAGAAAATCTGGATAAGGGATGCTGAGTCACTTTGTCTAATCTTGAGTGGCATGACCTTCAGTGATCTCTCTCTCTGAGAAAGCTCTTTAAATGTGCATCAGATTAAATTTTCAGCCTGACATGCTCTTTCAGACAGCACTGGAGACCGCAGACCCGGCATTTACAGGAATACTTTTGTTTATTTAATAGCATTATGGTTTAATGTTAATGTATTATTAACACTGCTAAGTCCTGACATCTGACTGTAAACACAGGGTGACCTGGTGTCATCAACCATTCCACCTGTGTCAAATCTAAAGATTGATGAGCTAAAACAGTAATAAAAAGATGGATTGATGAGGGGATTGGTAGATTGTAAAATGCATTGATTAATGGTTAAAGAAAGACATATGGAAGGATAGAGTAAATGAATGGTGGGATGGATGGATGGATGAATGGATGATGGATGGATGTATGATGACAATTGTATGGCGAAAGGATGGATGGAAGGATGGATGTCAGATAGTTGGTTGGATGATGGATGGATGGATGATGAATGGATGTCAAACTGAACACATTTGATGTAAGGATTTCAAATTGATGGACAATGATTGGCTAGATGGATGGTTGGATGGATGGATGGATGATGGATAGATAAATGGATGGATGGATTTCAAATTGATGGACAATGATTTGATGAGGGATGTTGGATAGATGGATGGTTTGATGGATGGATGGATGGATGGATTTCAAATTGATGGACAATGATTGGATAAGTGGATGGTTGGATGGATGGATGGATGGATGGATGGATGGATGGATAGATGGATGGATGGATGGCAAAGTGATAGACATTGGTTTGTTGAATGGATGATGGATGGACAGATTTCAGAATGATGGACATAGGATGGATGAACGGTTGGTTGGATGATGGATGGATGATGAATGGATGTCAAACTGAACACATTTGATGGATGGATAGATGGATGGATGGATGGCAAATTGATAGCCATGATTTGTTGGATAGATGATGTATGGATGGATTTCAGAATGATGGACATTGAATGGATGAAAGGTTGGTTGGATGATGGATGGATGGATGGATGGATGGATGGATGAATGGATGGACGGATGGATGGATGGATGGATGGATGGATGGATGGATGGATGGATGAATGGATGGACGGATGGATGGATGGATTTCAGATGATGGACAATGATTGGATGGATGGATGGATGGATGGATGGATGGATGGATGGATGGATGGATGGATGGATGGATGGATGGATGGATGGATGGCAAATTGATAGACATTGGTTTGTTGGATGGATGGATGGATGGATGGATGGATGGATGGATGGATGGATGGATGGATGGATGGATATCTGATTGATAGACATTGGTGTGTTGGATTGATTATGGATGAATGATGGATGGATGGATGGATGGATGGAGGGATGGAGGGATGGATGGATGATTTAGGGATGAATAAGGAATGGATATGAAATTAATGGATATTTGATAGATGGATGGATGGAAGAATGGATGTCAAATTGATTGACATCTGGATGGATGGTTGATTATGTGAATGAAAGGATGATGGAAAGATCAATGGTTGAATGTATGAAATAATAGATGCTAACATAGTTTGATTGTTTGTTGGTTGGATGGATGAATGTAGGTAAGAGCTCTTCTCATTGTGATTTTACTTTGGTGTTTTTAGGGCAGCAGCCTCCATTGATTGACTGTTGCTCAGCAGAGTGGTTCGGTGAATGACATTAATATGCATCACCTTCATAACTTTTTTTTTTATTTTTATTAACCCCTGGGCCGGACCAGAGTGTGTATAACACATAACAAAGAAAAGAATCCTCCATTCCCCTGCGTTAAGCTCGAGTGCGAAAATCCAATAGTGAGCTTCGGAAATGAAAGGAGAAGCCTGATAAGAGAAATGAGTGGGAATGATTTTTTTTTTTCTTCCTGTGCGTTATTGTGAGCCCTCTCCATGAAAGGCCACGAGTGTCTGTCACGAGTGATTCTGTTTTCATAGAGTGGTCTAATCCGGGCTTCTCCATGCTGTCAGGTCCACTGCCTTTCATTGTGCTCCTTGCCTATCTGATTATCTACAGAATTACAAGTGGCCAGAACCGCAACGCCTCATTGTTACGGGTATAATACGTTCTGGCCAGATCTGAGCTTTTCAGAACCATGACTATGAACTGCTTTGAATGAGCTCAGCACAAAGTCCATAGAGGACTGTAATGACATTCATAACCTTTCCTACGTCCCCTACAGCACACACTCATGATGTATTTCCCTCTTGGTTCCTGGTATTAGAGGGCTTTGGCTGAGTTGGAAATTGTTGGTGTGTAAACTTTAAGCCCTAAGACTTTGCTCTGATGTTCTTCAGTGCGCTGTTGAAGGAAATTAATATTTATCTTAATGTAATTGCAGACTGGGTTGGAACGGTGACCAGAAATGTACATCAAATTCTACCTTTGGCTCTCAATACCCAATACAGAATTTACATCTCCATATAACCTGCTAAAAGTGGAAGCTTGTACCATGTGATCATACTTCAGACAGATGTGATACTGAGAGGTGAAGCTTGTCAAAGGTGGAGATTGCAAAAGAAAAAAAAACTGTGTTTATCGACTGAAAATCCCAAATGCAACCTCTCATTTTCTCATAACACTCACACACACACCACAGTTTAGAGTCAGTCTCGTTGCCATAACAACCCCCTGCCTGATCATTGCTGAGCGCACAATGGGCTCTGCATCAATGGCGGCAAAAAACATCCCTCTGCAATCAGCCCGATCGGCGAACAAGCCTCTTATCAGGCTGCACGCACTGACGGAGCCTCCAGCGCAATCAGATCCACCTCCTGAATGAACAAACCCCGACTGCCACTTTTAATTTGATTGGGCAAACAGTGAATTAATGGGGGGCTCGCTAGGAGCTGGACGGGTTTGAAACGGCTGAGCTCATACAGGGTCTATCATGAGTGATGCCTTTGCCCCTTTAAGGCCGTCATTAGAGCACTTAATCATAAAATATTGCTCCTTGGATACCCGGCAAGTCCTCCTGAGTTAGAGCAAAATCTGCTCCCAAGTGCACTTAACAGTGGGGCATGCATTTTTCACACTATCAGGCCTACTTATGGGACAGTGTCCCCATTTCTTAAAACACAAGTGGTACCTAATTCTCCCTTCGCTCTGTGCATATACAGTCTTTAACACAACTTGTAAGACACAGTTTGGGGGGTAAACTGACCTCCTGAGTAATTTTTCTGTTGCATTCAGCAAAACCTGCGACCTGCATTTTCAGTGCAGCTCCAAGTTTGTTAGTCTGCAAGTAACAGATACTGTGGTTAAGTATGTTATTTTTTTTGTTTTTGTTTTTTAATGGATCATAAAAGCCGCTTATCTTAATAAATCCATGATTTAGTTGAATATTGATCCAATTAGATCCATGTTAAGTCAATCCACATTGTAATCTTCAAAGTGCACTTTTATTTTGAAAGTTTTACCATCTGTGTTTTCAGCCATTTGTGACTGCTTCATCATGCTAAATGTTTGCATTTGAGACAGCATAATTTTTAGACAATGTCAATGCACCAGAAGGCTTTTATTTTGAAATTCTCAAAGCTCATCTGTTATACAGCCTTGTAGAGACTGCTATTCCAACATTTTGCACAGGTGTAAAGGGCAAAACTCAATTTTATTCCAATAAGACAGAGTTGTCGTACAGGTAGGCTTTTATTTTGAATTCCCCAACACTCACCTGTCTTACACACTGGGTGCACCAAGTCTTCATCCTCACCTTAACCACTGGTGTACAGTATGCTGCTCTCTTGTTATACCTAATTCTAAAAGGTAAGCTTTTATTTTTCATAAATCTCACCTGCCCTTCAGTCTTGGTGCATACTTGTTAGGCTAACCCTGCACACTGGTTAAAGGATGCACCGATGTACAGGGCATCACTCAAATTTAAGAAAGTCATCTTAAAGGTATGCTCTTTTTTTGAAAGTCCTGATACTCATCTCATTTTAAAACTTTTTGTACAGGATGCCCCTCACTTTTTAGCCATCATCTTAAAAAAAAAGAATTATAAAAAAGAATAAAAAGTTTTATTTTATAAATTCCTAACTCTCACCTGTTTTGCAGCACACATGGGTTTTCTTTTCATTCTGATCCTTCTCCTCTAGCATAAAGTGCACAAATCAGTTTTTAAGGCATTATCACTGTAAAGTTGTGCTTTTATTTTGAAAATCTTAGCACTCACATATGTACAGCCCCGATGTGAACACTCTTCATTTTTGTCTTTTGCACTGGTGTACAGGACACAGCTCACTGTATAACATCATTTTAAAGGTGTGCTTTTATTTTGAAATCCAGCCAATGTGCAGCTCCACAGGTTGCAGATCACTATTTGGAGCCTACTTTATACACCGACTTTAGCGTGATGCTTTGAATTGTTTAAATTTTAAGTATTCCTTTTACACGTAAGCAAAAACCGACTTGTTCAAAGTGATGTCAGTCTGAATGAAACGTCTCATCTCTTTTAACTTCCGTAATTCTTTTAGCCATTGTGTAAAGTGCCACTTCTAAAAGAGAGGAAAGATTGTTGGTATGATTCAGCATCTGTTCAAAGAATGGAAAGTGATTTCAAACGGTTCTTTCATCAAAGGACCAAACGCTCAGCTGTCCTTAAAGCTTTTACAGCTCTGAGCTCAGACTTTGTCAAAAGCTGAGGCACCTTTGAATTCCAAGTAATGATGTCTCTTCAGCTTCTCCTGGGGAAAAAAAACATCATCACGTCTCCTTGGATTTATGTAAATGACTTCTCCAACACAATGCGTGAAGAGAATTGATGTTTTGGGGATGATTTCATCAGAGCTTTGAAAACCACAAGGTTGTCTACCAAACAGTGTTGCCACAGTTACCTTGAAAAAGTAATCTGATTACTAACTCCTCTAAAAAGCACTTTAGTCACTTTACTGATTACTCACTTTCAAAAGTAACCAAGTTAGATTACAAATAACTTTATTAGTTACATCCAGTAGCTGCTGACAACACCTGTAGCTGCATGATATGGCAAAATTGTGTGATTGTGATAAAATGAATAACATGATTTAACATGTTTTGTTTTAAACATGCAGACATTGGTTGTTGCAAAATGTAAACTTTACAATTAAAAACAAAAATATTTATTTTATGCATTTTGAATTTCAAAATACAACTAAAGACAGCTGTTACAGTACTTTTTATGGTGCACTACAGCACTGTTCAGTTCAATTTTAGTTTTTTTTTTATTTACTTATCTATTTAAACGCTTTGTTTTCATCTATTTTTGTTTTTATCAGTTTCATTTTTTGTCAAAGCTGTAGCCTGTTGATCCTGTATTTTTAACACAAAAAAGCAAAAATAAATGTGATTGATTGTGAGAGTCTGCTCACATAATCCTCAGCACCCTGCTTTGGGCACCCCAGTCCAAAAAGTCAAGGCACACCCCTGCTTGTCACTGGGTGTCACTGTGTTTCTCTGCTCATTAACAATGGATTTGTGCTAAACAGAGGGTTTAGCTCATGGAATAGAGGAAGTTACAGTGAAAGACAGGACTCGCCTTTCCCCCAGGTGAAAGTCGAACAACTTCTCAAGCGTTAATGGTCGCATTGCACCGATCACTCTGTAACTGATTCCTAAATGTTTCAGTAAAGGATCTAAAGCTAATTGGCAGCACAGAGTGCGCTACAAATCTTAATACTGTCATCTTCAGCTGACATAAACTCAAAATAGTAACCATATTTCCAGCTAGTACCTGTGCATCTCTCTTCTGCCTCTATTGTTGTTTACGTTTGTGTCGCTGGCTACTATTACACTTGAGTTGTCCTCATGCAAAATTGTAACGCACAGTGACTTGGATAAGTAACTTAACTCTGGTTACTGGTTTGGACGAAGTAAAAAAAGATTAAGATAAAGATTAATTGTTACAGAAAAAAAGTGTTCAAATTAGGGTTACGTGTTACTAAGTAACTACTTTCTAAGTTACTAAAGCTGCATTTCCACCAAGCAGTCGGTTTTGATCAGTATGGTTTGGTACAGGTTGGCTCGGTTAAGCTTGGTCCTGTTTGCGTTTCCATAGTCGACCGTGCCCCCTCATGCTAGGCAGCATGTAAGCTGGATGCCGACAGCCGCATCAGTAACATAATAGCGTGACGCCATTTCGTCCTCTCTGTGATTGACATGTAGCTCTTTCATACAAAGTGCATTCAAGCTTTGTTTCAGAGAAGACTGTGTGCCACCAGGAGAAATGTAGCAACTGTTGCACAGTGAGTGACGGTTCTTTCGACCAATCAACAGTCTGCAGTGTTGTAGCTCCACTTTCCGAGATCGGATCGGTTCAGTCTGGTATCCCTACGGAAGGGCGCAAAAAGTGGGACGGCTCATCTCGGTTATTTGGGGGTCTGTCCCAGGATTAATCAGTGGAAACTCTGTAAAATGTGTGTCGCACCGAGACAATTTTGTAATGCATTACCCGCATCACTGATAGCGGGGTTCACCGTCGCATTGCCATGGCGTCACATTATTATCCAACCGATGCAGCTTTTGGTATCCTGCTTCCACGCGGCCTACCAAGAAGGGCACAGTTGGTTATGGAAATGCAAACAGGACCAGGCTTTACCGATCTGGCCCCTACCAAACAGTGCTGATCCATGCTGGACTGCTTGGTGGAAACAGAGCTTAACACATCCATGCAACTCTTGTGAGTTCAACCCGTGACACTTCATATTTCTGCCTTAACCAAAATCTCAATCCTCAACAGAAGATACTCATTTTAGAAAAAATCACGGGTACACACTCACACTCCTATTTCCCACTCACAGATGACACCCCGTTCTATCTTGTTAATTGTTAAGACTTCCTCCTTCCTGTTGTGATGCCTCTCTGCTTCTACAGTTTAATTCAAATTCTCTGAATCTTAATTAAAACTTCTTCAGCCTTCCCTCTTGTGAGAGGAGCGTCGACGTTCAGCTGCATATTCATCATGCAGTGTATGGAGGTTGATTGATCGTATCAAAGAGACTTCCTGACTGTGCGCTCCTCTCCAGAACTTCCTGATTGCTAATACAGCTTGGAGAGTCATGCAAAAACAAAATGCTGGTACACTGATGAGTTTGTCTTTGTTGCCTTGCAGCTGCTCGCACACAAAATCCAGTTTAGATGCTTTATTTTAGTACTTTAGTTTATTCTAGCCCCAGGAAATATTACTGTTTAACTTAAATGTCAAAGTAATCATTGGTAGAATGAGACGTTTCATTTTTATGTCACATTGACTGCGAAGCTGCTTGAGGCAGTATTAAAAAATAACAGTATACTTGTCAGAGCGGCGTAAATCATGCAGCGAAACACTGATGAGATCATCACATCATTTACAATTTAAATTCTCAGTTTTTGTGTTCATCAAAATGAGTTTTGTATGACACATTGGATCATTTCTCAAAGCTGTAAGAGGTGACAAATTGGGAATGGAGAGAAACATTTCAAATTGGGCCCAAAACATCACACATTTTTCCTCCACTGCCTTCATTCTTGTTTGTTTATTTTTAACATAAAACATGTTAGGACATCAGTGAAAAAACTCAAATTGAATTTTTATTTATATTGATACCATAATCAAGGCTCCTTAATGATCCAAGGGCTCATTTACTCCACTATTCAAAATTAAAAACCAGAATGATGCATCATGAGCTGATGTGAGCTCTGTCACTGTAATATCTTCTGTCAACCTTCATAGATTAACCCAGGCCTCTGTTTGCTTTTATTTGTTTTAACTTGAAAATCCAACCTATTTTAATTTAAAAACAGACAAAAGAAAAAAATACTTTTTTTGTGAAAATTTTACGCTCAAAAATGGGCTTTCTGTTATCATATCTGTTTTGGAATACACCTCCAAAGCCAGCACAAACATTAAACTTGCCCTTTGTCAGACACCTGTTGACAATGGCCAAAACAAACAAGATGCGTCTCTGGTCCAGCTCTGTTTTGTTACATTAGATCAGATAGGTTTCCATTTAAGTCGATGTTTCAACTTAGACTCTGTTACGTTTGTTCCCTGTTCCAGCTGCGCCCCTGCTCCAGCAGGTTGCAGCAGATACAAAAAAGGCCTGTTTTTCTTTCTGACGAACTAGCCGTTTTATTTTCTGACTAAAGGGCCTCCTGGCTCACAGGCCTTCTGATATTCTGACTACGGAGCCTTCTGATTTTTCCCTAAAGGGCCTTCTAACTTATGGGACTTCTGATTTTTTTGACTCACAGGCCTTCTGACTTACAGGCCTTCTGATTTTCTGACCAAGGGGCCTTTCGACTCACCAGCCTTCTGGTTTTCTGACTAGGGAGCCTTCTGTTTTTCTGACCAAGGGGCCTTTTGACTAAAGGGCCTTCTAATGTATGGGTCTTCTGATTTTCTCACTAAAGGGCCTTCTGACTCATAGGCCTTCTAATTTTCTGACTTAAGGGCCTTCTTACTCACAGGCCTTCTGATTTCTGACTAGGGGGCTTTCTGACTCATGGGCCTTCTGATTTCCTGACAGACAGGCCATTGATTTTCTGGCCAAAGGGCCTCCTGACTAAAAGGCCTCCTATCTTACGGCACTTCCGATTTTCTGACTAAGTGGCCTTCTGATTTCCTCAAAGATAGGCTATTGATTTTCTGACTAAAGGGCCTCCTGAGTAAAACGCCTCCTATCTTATGGGACTTCTGATTTTCTGACCAAAGGGCCTTCTGACTCATGGCCCTTCTGATTTCCTGACAAACAGGCTATGAATTTCCTGACCAAAGGGCCCGCTGACTAAACGGCCTTCTAACTTACAGGACTTCTAATTGTCTGACTGAAGGGCCTTCTGATTAACAGTCCTTCTGATTTGCTGACTAGGAGCCCTCTGATTTTCTGATTTACAGGCCTTTTGATTTCCTGACAAACAAGCTATTGATTTTCTGACTAAAGGGCCTTCTGAGTTAAGGGCCTTTTGTTCTTCTTACCATCGAGCTTCTGATTTTCTGACTAAGGGCCTTTTGATTACCAGGCCTTCTAAAGATAAGACAGACCTCCTTGTTGTGGTTCAACACCTGTTGGCTGGCAGGTTTGTTGTAGATAAGCAGTTTATTGAGCAATCGATATGTCTGTGCAACAATGATGATTTGTCTAACCTCAGTTTTCCCGGGAGTAGACTTCATACCAAAATATATTTTAATCCTCGCTTATCTTAAATACTGCTGAGTCATTTTGTAATGAAGTGTCCATAAACCTCACCTGCGTGACTCAAACATGGCCAACTTTCCTAGAGTCGTTTAATCTTCAATTGAAACAGAGTACGAGTTACAATAGGTTCCGTCTGGATTTAGGATCCTTTATTTATACAAAATCCTATCCAAAAGTCTAAAACTTTCAAGCCAGCTGATTTAAAACAAAGCATTTTGAGAAACTAATGCAGTGGCGCTGGTTTCGGGTGAAAGCAGGTGAATGAATCAGCAGGCCCCGTCCTGGCAGGAGTCCAGCATGTTGGGATTAATTGCTGCAGTGTGGGTGAATAAGCACCTGCAGGTTACTCATCTACAGCTTTAGCACGCAGCTGTTTATGCAACTATTCACATTCAGGCCCGAAATAACAGACCTGCTTTAATGTGTGCTACTTTAATGAGGAATTTAGTCAGCTTTGTTCTCCGTAGCTTTATTACAGCTGAATTAAAATGTGTTGAGTCATAGTTGTTTAGGACCAAAGTTGAAAACAAGTAGCAAAACTGTTGCTTCTGCTTTCTTTTTGTGGAACCAAAGCTACCACTTTAAGCCAGATGCTAACGCTACAACCAACAATTTTCCTTGAGGAAAGCAACAATCCTTCAACCAGGCTCGCGTGCAGGATAAGGCCACCCCCTCATGACAAGCTGTGACAGATCTATCAAGGAGACAAATGTCTTAAACCAGACAGATAAATAAACCTAGAAAAGAGGAATCTATTTTCTTTCTGCTGACTCTCTGCCTTTAATAGTCATAATAGGCATTTGCCCAAAATGCTTGCATGCCCACATGTGACGAATTCCTTGCCCCATGCACTTTTGGTGGTCCGAACATGCAGGCACTGCAAACCAACTCTTCAGCAAAAGTAACAATCACCGAGATCATTCTCACCAAAATTGCACTGCACACTGTTTGATTGTTACTACTCGCCCACTTCCGTGCTCCTCCTTCCATATAGTTCACAGGGCGACACCAAAACACCCAACAGGAACGGGTAGGAAAATAACCTGGGCGCAGTGAATGAAAATGCCACTTACGCAGCACAAAACCTCCAACATCCTCTGTGCAACGTCCTAAAAACAGAGCACTCAGTCCCTGTGGAGATGTTTGGAGACGTGTTCTCGGGATGTATGGAAGTCAGAGCTGGTGCGGGTGAATTACATCCTGTAATGCAGAGAGAAACAAGGAGGAGAGGTCTGACTCTCACCTTTAGCAAGAAAGTAGATACTACGACAGATGACATTTCACAGCTAGTTCTTCGTCAGGCTGAACATTTTTGCTGTGTGTAAAACATATTGAATTCAATATTCAACAAGAAGCAGTAAGGGAATAAAAAATACTTTTTTCCCACCATCCTACAAGTACAGAAGCCCTGAAAGGTCATGTTTAAATATGTTCTACATTGTTAAGATGAGGAGATAGATTTGGCTTTGTTTTCTTTATGCCATGATCTGAGCTTTTTTTTTTTTTTGTTGGTGTATCAAGAAAACCAATACAGTTTTATTTTTGTTGTGTTTCTTTTTGTTGTTGTTTTTTCCCAAGTTAATGGGATAAGTTATCTCAGTATCTTGAGAAAACAAAGCTATTTGTTTCTAAAATTAGTTGATTTTCGTCTGATCTAAAATCAAATACATAAATTATTGCAACCATTGCCAAAAATATGACATTGCTAGCAATGTGGGCAGAGGACACAAAAAATAAATAGATAAATAAATAAACAAATAAATAAAAAATTGTGATGTAAATGGATCAACTTAGTGATTTGATTTCTGGATTGGCAGAAGCTGGTCTCAAAATTACCTCTGTTTTCTTAGTTTTATGATTAAAAATCTCTCTTTTTTTCGGGATTTGTTCTTTGAGATATTAAAGAAAAGGAGCCTGGATCTAGAGAAAAATTAATCATGAAAAAAACAAAAAACGGGAAAATAAATGTGAACTTTTTGGGCTTCCATACACATCCACATCACCAATGGGAGGGTTTATTAAACTCCCTGTCAACAGCTGACAAAAAAATGCAAGTATAAATTTGTTACTGTTGCAAAACCATACTGACAAAATTTGTTTATTTTTATTTAATTACTTTATTTGACAGGGACCATGCAAAAAAAGAAAGATGTCCAGCCAGAGTTAGCTACAGAGATAATTTTCATCTGGGATCCCTCGGCAGAAAAAAAAACAAAAAACAAACATACAATACAAATGATAAAACAAGCTTACTAACATTATAACAATATATACTCAACAACAGTCCATAGAAACCAAGTTCCATTTTTCTGCTGCCCTGACTGAACATGTGATACTGTACACGATACTGTATCTTTTTTTTTTTTTAACCTCAGGAGCATTTAAAGCTCAAACACCCATAAATTATTGATTACAAAGCTGAAGCTCAGATGACTGGGAATGTGATTTCCAGACATGAAGCCATTTGTTACAGAATATTTGTTTTGTTGGAGAAATTATACTTCCTTTGATAGTCGTATAAAATAAACCGTACATTTAGTCTGTGACAAATGCTCTTCTGTGGTGCGTGTATTACAGGTTGGGTAGCATAAAGACAGGTTCCAACTCCCTCGCCTTCCAATTCAGCACTAGCTTTGCCGTCGCTGTTACAATCCTGTGTAATCCTTGCACTGGGTCACTCACTGAAGGCCACTCAATCACTCCTTCACTCGCCGTGTTCCTCATGACAAATAGATGTGTTCCTGCCAAGCTTGGCTAGAACAAATGAATGTTTTTTTTCCTCCCCACTGCCTACCATCTTATGTTTTGTTTTTTATTTTGCTGAACCAGGCAAAACACCTTGCTGTTTGTCACTTTAGAAGTGTACTGTATACTTCACTCCTGTGGCGATAGGTATATTTCAGCAAGACAGATTGTGACATCAGTTGCCGATTCTCTGCTTGCTGAGCTACAAATAACCCACCTGTGTGTGTACATACACTATTGTGTGCACTGTTTATAGACAATAACCACACCTTAACACTGTCTAGACAATTTTCCTCAAATTTTTCAAGCTATGTACCTAAGTGATAGCATACCGGCGGACAAACATCAGTGCTTTTGCTCCCAAAAAACACAAATGCCTCATGGTAAATTACACCGGAGGAACCGCAGCACGACTGTAAAGCCCTTTTTTCACAAGTAGAAACATAGACTGTATGGACGTAGTGTCCATGACATCACCCATTTGTTTCTGATACAGAATTTTGAGGCCCATTGTCGACAGAAGCTTTTTTGAAAATGCTAATTAATTGAAAAAGGCCAACTTAGCTTCCTTCTAGTTTGGATGAAAGGGGCAGGGCTTTAGCCTCTTTGAAAATAACAGCCACAGGATGTCCCATGGTCAGTCAAGTCTACCATGCCCTTATATGGGCAAAACTATAAAGTTTAATACCTTCAGGAATAAAGTGTTATTTAAAATAATAATAATAATGATAAAAAATAAATAGTAATAATGATAAAAAAGAATGTTTTTGAACCAGGCTGTTTACTGATGCTATAAAAATCACTTTTTTATGGCTTGGTGTGTACAGTTTTGGATCTCTTTTCAGCAGGCCTCAAGTGGACACTCAAGGAATTGCAGTTTCAAAAACTTCTGCATAACCTTTATATTTTTAGACAGGGGGTTTCCACTTGGTTAACAATTTACAGACTAATGCTAGTTTGGTAATGCTAATGCTAGTACTGCGCTAAATTGCTAATTTTAGGGCTACGACCCCTTAATTGTTAAATTATTGCTAAATTATTTTACTGTCGTCTTAGCCCCTCTGGCTGATTTTGACAGAACTGGTAGAAACATTTTGTAAGACCTTACATCAGGGATCTCAAACGCATGCCATGGAGGGCCAAGAGGCTGCAGGTTTTCTTTCCAACCAAAAACTCCACCAGATGATTTCACTGATTACCTCACCTTCAAGCAGAGAGCAAGGACTAGTCAGTGAAATCAGCTAGTGGAGTTTTTAATTGGAAAGAAAACCTGCAGCCTCTTGACCCTTGATGGCAAGAGTTTGAGATCCCTGCCTTACACGACGTTATGTCGATTCATCTTTTAGATGAAGCACATCTATTTAAAGAGGTTAAGCGTCAAAATAGTGGTAACAGCATCTTATTTAAGACTAGATGCAAGAAACAAAGACTAACATCTGAATGAGTATGGAGTAAGTATGGCGCTTAAGTTAAATTTTGCTTAGCTTAGCTTGAGCTAAAACAAACTAACAGGTTGCTTAGCTCTGTCCAAAATTCTCTTTCTAGCCTCTCCCAAAGCACACAAATTTCCAGCATTAAAAAAAATCAAACATGTTAAATGGCAGATTACACACTCTCCAAAAATGTATGGTGTTCAAAACCAAGTGTGTACACAGGTTAATGTAAGCTATCTGAGAAAACATCTCTCTCGTATACCTTGCAGCGACAGTTTTGATCCTTCCTTTGGAAATCATTTTTGATACCAAGCAAATGTTCAAAAGCCTTTACTAGCATTTTAATTAATCTCAGCTGAATACTACAGGCAGAAGGCTTTTTTTATTCTATATGAATAAACAAACTGCAGAAAAGGCTTGCCAGTAATGTATCTTATGTACTCTTGCTGCACTTGAATAATCAAAGACTGTATTTTTTTTTCTCAAAAGCTATAAAAAGTGTCATAGTGGAATTTATAAATTACAATGCACCATTACTTTCTCATATATCAAACAGACCTTGAAATTGGGTTTCCAGTGGGAGATACTATTGATAACACAGAGCCTTTGATTGTGCTCAGGTTGGAAAGGAGAGTCCAAGCTTAATGTAGTAAAAACAAACCTCCATGATTATGACTTCTCAAGCTGTTCCTAACAGGGCCATCTGTGGTGCAGCACTACAAAGGTGCTGCTGGTTTGTTCTGATGGGGAGATGGGTGTTTGTACCTGGACTGTTTGTAAAGAACTGGGTTTTATCTGTGAGTCAGGCCCAGGAAAAATACACTGAGAGATATAGCACAACGAACTGACCGAGACGTGTTGTGTTTAGATCGACCATTCAAGCTATAAGCCAGTGGCAGAAATTAGTATGTAATTGAACATTTGGCAAAACCCAGTCAACCATGAGAAAAAAATCAGTTTCTGGTTTGTGTTTCACACGTTGATTTGGTTCACATTTGTGGTAGATGCCCTTCCTGACATTCAGGCTTGGGATCGGCACTGATGAAAACACTAGCTTATGACCTCATAGGGGTCAACAGCAGTAGCAGGTTGGGGGTCAGCATGTCACTGCAGGAGCTGGAAACCCTCATATTTTGTCTGACTCTCACTTCTGAGCCACAGAACTTCATCAGTTTAAAGATATACAATAATTAAATAGGATTTCAAGCTAGCTATTGTTGAATACCAAAGGCAAAACCAGCCTTGGGAGTTTGCCAACTAGGATTAGGAGCAATGTTGGCACAAAACATTTTTTGTTGCCTCTTTATTAATGTTATCTGATCAAAACTTGTGTCGAAAAGTGAAAAAAGAAGCTAGAAGAAGAAAACAGAACATTAGGAGGTAAAAAGGCTAAAGCATCAGGAGTAACACACTGGTTAACACAGTTCCAAAGCAGAGTGGTGAGTTAGCAGTTAGCATGCTACAGCTACAAATTGTTATGATGTTACAGCATGTTTGGTTTTGCACATGTAGGAAGAAGGGTGGCCCTAGACAAAAAAGAAGCAGTTGAATAGACTAAAGGGGGGTACACACTACAGGATAATCAGGCTGATTTTTGTCCCAATCTCCCCCTTACGGTCAAAGCCAGCAAAGGCCTGATTGCCCGATGACATCGGGTGATTCTCCTGTGCTGTGGGGTGTGTTAAGAGTGATTTCCTCTGGAAGAAGAAGGCCTCCCATTCAGATATCGTAGATAATGAACGTGTTTAATATTTGAGACTAAAAATCCTGTAGTGTGTGGGGCGCTCCGAGAGGAGTCGAGCAGGTACTGCGGGTAATGTCACGTGTACCAGAGCAAAGCCAATCAAGACGCGAGCTGACTCAGCTGACTGACCGAAGAGGAAGTAAGAAACCTATCTGTAATACTTAAAACGACTTTACTCACCTCCAACTCACATTGTTATTCATACAGCCCATATCCCCTCCGTCTCCACAACCTTTCCCATAATCCCTTTTCTTTTGTGTGTTTTTTTCGAAATTCTAGAGTCTGAAAACAAATATCTTTGCTTTTTCCCATACATCCATCATGTTTATTTACACCAAAGTCATGTTTTACTCCGCAAGATTTGTAATATTGAGCATGAAGAAGCTGAAGCTCTGCTGAAGAATCTATTAGTGTGTGGTGTCCTCCAAGTGCAGATGACAACTGTAAAATCAGGAGAGAGAAATTTTGTGCGAACTGTCTTTTGTTATCATCAAGTGTGTAGTCTCTTAATGTGTGAAGTTTTGGAGAATCCTGTAACCAACCTTTAATAGCCAGTGGGTTAGCTAGCCTCTACTGCAGCACAAATCATGTCAAGGGATAAAAGTGAGGTACTGTACTCCCTTTGAATATTCATTATTGTAGAAATCAAATGTTTATCCTATCACATACTAAAAATCACAAATTTTGAACCTTTTTCTTCTGTTGTCATACAATTCCTCTGACAGATGGTGGCTGCAGTGAATCCTGAAGCTGTTTGCCAACCACATTACACAACAGGAGATAAGAAGGGTGACTGTATAAAATTGCAAAAAAAAATAAAACACCAGTTGCTGGAAAAGTGAGTTTAGTACTCTGAGATTGAGAGATGAAGTAGTGAGACTAAGCATGGCATGCCATTGACTATCAAATGCTATTTTAGCTATAGCCTGCCCCTAATACCCTCATCCAAAAGAAGTTTTTTCATCAGTAAAGCAAGGCATTTGTGGAAACATGGGTAACACTGTATTTTGATAGTCTGTCTGTTGACATTTAAGAAGCTATCAGCAGCTAAGTGGTTGCATATAAACTGAGTGTCAGTTTATACATCACAAGGCGAGTCAACAGACAAGTAGCATACATACAGAAGATGCAATTGTCAACTTTTTTTCACTTCAATTGGATAATCCTAACCTAGGTCTACAAATGCTTAGTCCAGAATGCCAAGTGATAGTTGTCTATACACATGTTGGCAATCAAAAACATTGGAGATTTGTTGACATTTTACTGTTGACTTTCAACAGACAGATCGATTCAAAGTAGCAGAGTATCACCTTACAAGGAGAAGATGACAATCCACGGATAGTTGAATGTCAAATAATAGCTTGTTTAAAAAAAAAAGAGAGATTTTTGAGACCATTTTTTTAAAAGTTGTAAAACCTTGAAATGCACCTTGTTGGCTACTAATAGTTGGTTGAATGCATGTTACTGGTCTGTTGAAAAATTATGTTGAATATCTTCTGATAGTTGTCAAGTGTCAACAGACAGACCGTCAAAATAGAGCGTTGCCGAAACATGTAATGCAGAATTATGTACAGGAGAAGACGTTGAGTTTGTTGAATAATAATAATTTGTTTTTTTGACTTTGTTTTGGTCCACCTTGACACTCCTCAATGGAAGATGTGTAAGCATCTCTCATTATAAAGCTGTTTAGAACATTTTACCGTTATCTGAAATTACACCTTCTGGCAGCCCCTGTAATCTGGATCATGTACTTATCCATGCTGACATTTTGATACTGTCCAGGCTAATAACACTGCTCGGATACAAATTGAATCTTGACAAATGAAGGTGTCAAAGGGCCCAGTATTACCAGGACCAGGTGAGGATTCAGTTGATGCCTGGCAGCTTTAAATAAAGCAGTCATCGTATTAATAAATGACTCCCTCTGCCTTTTTTTGGCACTAATCTGTCTGGCTCTTGGCGCCTTCCTCTCCATCTGATAATGAGGTGCCTCCAACCTCACCGAGGGGCTTTCTTGTAGCTGCTCTGCCAAATTAGCACTTCAGAACAACTTTTAATTATGCTCTCTGGTATGAAAATACAGGAGTGGATGTCCAACAGCATTGGCAGGTCGAGTGCCAGTTAGATATAACAGCAGCGTGCTTCGGTCCAGATTTCTTCATTAATGTCTTGTCAAGGTTTATATTGTTTAACGATCTTTGTCGGTTATAAAACAGGAGCATATCCTTGAGGTTTTCACCGGTACCTAGCTCTGCTTTCCAAAGTATTGGCTGGTTATTAACTACACATTAGGGGAGTCAATGATAGATTGCACATCAATAGATAAAGAGTGATTGATGATAGTCATTAAAGGACCATGACAATGCTTTGTCAGTAGGAGATTTATCCTATTGATTTAACAGAGGTCACAGGATATTAATTATTCCAACGAAAATCAGATGATTAAACCGTGCCGCCAGCACCAAGGATAATAAAACTTGAATTACAAGTGCATCAGTAAAATAAATGCAGCAACTGGTGGAGAACACCTTGTACAGTCAGAGTACATTGAAATTAATGATATGGATAACCTTTAATATTCATGAAGATATCGCATGTTGGTGTAGGTTTCATATGTCCTTATTTGGTCCCCCCTCAGCCAAATTCTGAACACTACCATCCCCATGCCATCACAAACCACTCAGCTGCCTTTTCACTCACATGTGTTTTGCTGTTGGGAGTGCACCGTCAATATGGTGCCTTATAGACGCCTGAGCGTGAACACTGCCTCCATAAACCCACGGATCATAAAACTTAACATTCCCCTAAAAGTGTGGCTGTGATTTAATTACGACAAAAAGCCACAGTCCGTTTCAGTTCAAAGGACGTTGCTGCTGACTCCAGCTATTCCAGACAGTTTGAACCACACTTGCACTACACTGGCGTTTGTTGTTAAAGTCTGTAATTGTTTTTAACTTTTGGGGAATGGTTAGCTGAGTGGGAGTTAGTGAGCAACAGGAGCAGGAAAAAGGCACCAGGGCTCTGCTGCTCCTTGATTTACAACTCAGGGTGTTTCACCTTATTTGCAATTTCTAGCTGTGACTTGCACATCATCATTAGCATATCATTAACACTGTGCACTGGTTTGCACACAGTCTGTGGATTGTTTTGGTTTATTGGAGGCTGATAACTAAATTGTTAAATAAAAATTGTTTGTCTTTATTTTCTGATCAAACAAAAAGCACATATTGTTCAGTGTTGTTAATCTATTAAGTGTTTAAAAAGGGAAAAAACTGCACAAAGATAGGATGGTTTTCAAAATAAAACTGCAGATTTTTTTCCCTTTCTTAAGCAATAAGTGTTCAAAATCTTGATATAAACGGAATTAGTGATCAAAACAGCTAGCATTAGTTTTGAAAAACTTCAAAATACCTAAATTAAAAGTGTTGTGCTTGTAGCTAGCCAACAACAGTGTATGCTAGTTCGAAACAGTGTTAGCTAGTGTAAAATAAAGAAAGATAGCTTAACAATGTAGGTGAGGAGTAGCTAGGAGTTGGTTGACTTTACCTTAAAAATGGTGTCCCTCCGTGTTTTTTCTCTGTAAGCTTTTGCTTTTCATTTCCAGTCATTACTTCATTGTAATTCTTCAAGTTCAAACACATAAATGAAACCCAAATATTGGTAATTAAATAAAACAAAAAACACATTAGCACAAAACATTAGCATTGAGCTACTTCCAAATGTGTGTATCTGATGTGTGATTAGCTTCTGTTTAGCCAGCAACATTAGCTGGTTCAAAACAATGTTAGCTAGCTTAAAATTCCCATTCGTCATTTAAAAGCTGCCCCTTCATGTTTGAAAACTTGTTGTCTTCTTAGTTTAGACTTGTTAGAAGTGTTGAAGTGGCCAAAATTAAGTCGTTACTTAATTTTACTCCTTCTAGATTTGTTTTGTGAAAAATCAAACAAATAACTCACATATGAATCTTTTAACAAAAGTTAACATTAGCATTGAACCACTTTTGAGTATTTGAATAAAAAGTGTGTTACATTAATTTCTAGTCAACAACATTAGCTAGCTCGAAACAATGTTAGCTAGCTTAGTATTGCCATGACCTCATTTAAATGTTGTGGCCTTTCATGTTTTAAAATTCCTTTTCCTCTTAGTTTTGACTCGTTATGATTTTTTTAAGTGGCCCAAAATAAGTCATTACTTCATTTTACTCCTTCTGGATTTATTTTGTGAAAAATCAAACAAATAATTCACATTTGATTCTTTTAACAACAGCTAATGTTAGCATTAATCCACTTTGGAGTATCTGAATCAAAAGTGTGTTAAATTTGTTTCAAGTCAACACCAATGTTAGCTAGCTTAAAACAAATTTTAGCTCAATATTAAGAAATAGTTCTATGATTTGGTAATTTCTTTTATAGTATTTTTCAAGCTAGTTCCTGACTAACGCTGACCTTTGGTTGTTATTCTTCTAGCCTGAAACAGGGAAAGCTAAAAGCTGTGATGGCTAGGAATTTGCTGAATGCTAATGTTAGCTTCAATGCTTAGCATTTAACTGAAAGGGAACCTGAAATTTTCCAAGATGCAATTTTCTTTTTATTTACGCATAAATCCAAACAAATCATTAATCTAACCATTCCCTACATTTGATTTTCTTGAAATACAAATACACAATTTTCTTGAAGCTGGTTCCTCCTTAACAGAATAGAAGGGTGGGGTCAGTCTGCCCAGAGCAGCTACCAACCAATCCAAGACACTTTCATTTAAATGGAGAAATTAATGGAGCGTTTTAATGTCAGGAGTAATGGCTGAGACATTACCGAGGACTTCCAGCCTCTTAAGAAGAACAAGGTAAAGCTTTTATTAAACAGAGTTAAGATTAGCTGGAAACAGATCCTAGCATGGACACACACTATCGTGTCATCAGGCTCAGGATGCAGAGCTGTTGCCAACAGTGGACACATCCTCCCTCGTCAGAGATCAAACAGGATGCCTCTCTTCCTCTGTTCTTGCCTCCTGTCAGAAGGGCAGAGTCTGCTCCTACGCCTCTTTATCTTTCCCCGCAGCCACCCAGACAAGGCGATGGGCTGTGTCTGTAGACAAATGCTTCACTTGTTACAGATAACAGAAACATGAAAACAGGAAATGGCCAGTGGGGTTGCTACACAACACTTAAAAAGCTTTGATTCATTCACAGATGGATTGTAATACTTTCCAGGTAACAAGAAACTACACGTCTCTCATAACGTACTGTACCACAAAATGTCACCTTGAAGAATATCTAGTTTCTTAGTATTCTAATAAAATAGTAAATGCCAATTTTTGGTATTAAATGCATCGTATTTAATTATTGAGTTGAGCATAACTGGCAAAATTAACTGGTTACAATCACTTCTTTGTTAAAAATCATGCCTTTGTTTATGTTTGTACATTTAAATGAGCTTTAATAAGAAGGTTTAACTGTGAGCCAAACAACAGAAACATTCAAATACATATCTTTTGGCTTTAATATATGAAGATGTTAAATTTTTATTATCATGCATTTTAATAAAACATTTATAAGTCCTTTAAAACAAACTTATCCATTTGGCACCCAGAAGGGATTTATCCACATTAAATATGCATATATTGTGAGAAATTGCATATTTAGCACATTAATCTTAGCATTCTTAATAATGCAGTATGCAGTATGCATCTTAACTACCGGCTTCAGTTTTAATCCATGGCTTTAATATCCTACCGAAGACCTCATCTACACTGTGTTGTCAGAAGCAGATTGGTTGGAAAAGAGAATTCAAGAAATTTTAAAATTGTCTTACATCTGTCCAAGCAAATTCAAAGAAAGATTTGCTATACTTTGTTTGATTTAGAAGAGAAAATCTCCATTATTGTCAACATCAAAGCTGTAATTAGAGCCACATAAGTAGCAGACTGTTTAAAACAGTGACCAAGTCTGGGTGACATCACTCACTGGTTTCTGAAGAGAAAAACTAAAGTCCAAAAATGGTGGTTGCCATATTGGAAATGCGGACTCGGTCTTTCTTTTAATCAACCTGCAAAAAAAAAACAGGATAGGGAAGAACACATCTGTTGGTCAAACAACCAAACCCCTAGTTGTGGAATACTAACGTGCTCAGCCCCTGCCTCTTGGCGCCCATGGCCGACGCCCTTGGCCAGGTGTCCCACTGGGCCCGAAGTGTTTCCTTTGAAAAAATTAGAGTGTTCAAAGAAGGCCTCTTTCTCCAAATGGCGCATCCAGGAATAATTAAATAGGAGTCTGTTCTGTGGGTTTTTCTGTTGGAGCTGGGGCCATGATTAAGAGGGATGGCCCGGGGCATTTGTACTGCATAGCTTGAGGTGAAATTCTTGGAACGGCGCAAGACTCACCAAGCCGAAAGCAATTGTCAAGAATGTTTTCATTATTCAAGTCGGAGGTTTGAAAACAATCAAGTTCCATCATATTTCCAACCATAAACTACACCGACTCGCAATCCAGAGGCGTCCTCACTTTGATTTACCGGGCAGCACACTGGGGAACTAGTACACTGCAGGGGTTCACCAGTTCAGGGGGGAGTATGGTTGCAAACCATGATTTGACGCAACACAGGGAACTTGTTACCTGGCTTCTTATTGATGTTCTTGCTGTGGAGAATTATTGGATTCTGATTGGTCAAAACCCCCTTGATGATGTCATAAATTTTCACTAGCCTCAAATCAATCCATGGAAGAGTTCGGCATATTAAGCTTGTTGCCACCATAGACCTGAAAGTGAGGGAAAACTGGTAGCTTCCATTAGCATCATTTTAATAAATAATGTGGCTAAAAGTTTAGCTTAGATTAGCATGCTAATCAGATATGCTGAACAACATTAACATTTTAATCCTGGATTCTGTCCAGCAATCCTACAAACTGCAGCAGAGAAGAATAGACCAACTTTAAGGTTACCCAGCACGATTAAGAAACCATGAGTGGTGCTGGTAGTCTTCAAAGTTGCAACATTTGCCTTCTCTATTTTTAAAGATGCATCCACAACGGAGCTCAGAGAAGAAGATGAAGATAGTTTAATGATGGAATGACTCCACTTTGCACCAGGAACTTCTCACACCCTGTCGGGATTCTATTTTCTGTACCACTTGTTAACAATAAATCATCCTTTACGTAATGGTGAGTCTTTGTCTTTAGCGGCCAGCCCCACGTAATCACTTAAGGCAGGGGATCCGAAACTTTTCTGTGCGAAGGCCCCTGAACAGCATTTGCTCGTGGCCGGGAACCCCCTTTGGAAACCAACAGATGTTTCAAAATACTTTAAGAAATGTCAACTTTGAGGATGTATTTTTCACTTTTATTCACTTTTCAATCATTATCACATTTGTTTAGAGTAGGAAATTATTAAAAGCCAATGTAGGATACTCATTTCTCATATGTACCCAGTAGTTAGACAGGGGAAGAGCCTCAATGTTCAGTTCAGTTTTTTAGATTAAAAACAAGCGCAGATCATGACATCATCATGCTGAAGGTGCAGCTAGGTACAATCAGAAACTTGAAAATCCTATGATTTTGGCACTTTACCTGTTGTGCATTTAAGACAAATGGTTATAAAAAATAAAGATTAAAAATGAAATGAAATAAAAATAAGATCCTATTTTTCCCTTCCCTCCTTTTTTCTGAGGCCTCCTTGGTGTCCCCTGGCAGCCCCCACTTTGAAAACCACTGACTTAAGGAGCTACCTTTCTTTAACATTTACACTTTGGCCTCATCTTTGAACATCTGAGGTTGACATTTGGCATAATTACAGTTTTCTCAGATGCATGACCAACTCCAGTGTTTTTCCAAATCAATTCAAAATTGCACATACTGTACTGTACACCCAGCTCTAATTCAAGTATATCGACAGTAAAAGAAATTTTTTAATGAGCTGTTTTCCAACAGGCAACCCTCTCATTAGCGTTTATGAACAGACTGGCATGTTGCTTTGTGTCTTCGCCACCAGGCACTACTGTAGCACATCATTATAAAACAGGTGACCATGTAATTGGCTGCCACTCATTGTTGCATGAAATGAGAGACAGCAGTCACACAATAACCGTGTTCCTACAGTAAAATGCGTGAGAGCGCCTCGTGTTGCTGATGGAGACTGTGATTGTTGTTGGCATAGCAGGGAGAAGAATGACGGCAGCCGAGCACATTAACCTTCATTAGCAGGTTGACCAGGGCTATTCGCTTTGAATGGAGTAATTACTGGTGACACAGCGATGATTGATGGGAATGAATGCTTCTAATGAGTGGGCTCTCTCAAACACATTCAACAATCACAACCTTTAGGTCTGACTCAATGTTGACATTTGATTTTCTCACAACAGCCACACCTGTTCAGAATTTGGAGCCTTGTTTCCAGGGAACCAGATTTCATCACATGACCCATAATCTAAAACTTCAAATATGCTGGGGGGCATAATGTTATCTGAAAAAGAAAGAGATCAGCAAAATGATTGTATAGAATGTTTAAAATCTATTGAAGATCTCTAAATAGCTCTTCATATCCACTTTGTGCTAATTCATAGGCATCAAAAAGGAAACCAACAAACAAAGAAACTAGCATTTGATGGAACAAGACTAATGTTTACCGGTTGGTTGATACATCTGGGCCCAGATGCACGTCTAGGCATTACACAAATGGGACCATTAGTCACAACGTGTCATTATGGAATGGCCTATCTGGCTGTAGCATTAGCCACATGCTCAACTGCCAAAATTGGCAACTTAACTAATTGCACCATGAAAATGAGGCATGAACATCACTTGTTTGGGGAACTTCCTGGAAAACTTGTATCCAAAAAGTTTGCATGACTACTCCCCATAAAAATGAAAAATTATTGTGTTTTCCAAATCTAAATCTGCTGTATAATTCGACATCGTCACACTTTGTCCAAAGGACACACTCAGTTCCTAAATATCCATTCCCCTTCACATACTTCATCTTAAACTGTAACACATGATCATGACAGCCGCCATCTTTAAAGGTGGTAATCCTGCTACCTACCTACCTACCTCTATTAAATTAAATGATATGTTTGGGTGTCAACCTGGCTTATGCTTACTGCTATTTGGTTTTTTCACCATCAGTCCATCATAGAATTCTATAGACTAGTTTGGAGGTGTGCTGTCTGTTGGTTAAACCATTATATCTTGTCATAATGACGTTATTGTACAAAGATTTCCCCATTGGTTAAAAATTGGTTGAAAACTGGTTGGGAAAAAAAAATGTTTGAAACACAGAAAGGCAGGCATGAAACACCAAGGACTGGACTGCAGAGGACTGGCCAGTTGGAGGGAAGGGGCTTTCATGGGACAAAAAGCCTTGAGGTTTGTTAGTTTTACTACACACAGCCTCAGTGCAACTTTTTGTCTAATATCCAGATTCCGACACCACACAAAAAGATGGCCTCTGTCATCTGTGCTTGATTCCAGTCAGGTAGCTGGGGTCATAGTTGCAGTCTGTCACTCGTGGATGGCTGCGTTACAGCTTAGATACAACATATGATCAGCATTTTTAGGCTTATGAAATTAAAAATATTTTTAAGTAATAACTCTAAAAAAAAATTTCCTTCTAGATATATGCCTGACTGTAATCCAGAGGAATGAGATTATCGTGCCAATACTACTAATACTAGTTACAAGTTCTTTTAAATTGCTACCTCTTAGCTTCCAGTTTGGGTCGACCAGGACTGGATTGATCTATGGCACGTCTAGGTCTCCATGACAACACCGCGCCGGCTGACCAAGTTTAGTTGTGAGAAGAGATAAAACACAGAGATCTGTGTTTTTCTCTGCTAAAAACAATTTATGTGATTAATTTTGTAGTGATGGTTTTGTAGTGAAGGCTAATTAGCCTTTAGCTTGGGCTGTATCACTTTATAACACAGGGGCTAAATTGTGATAATGTTCATTCCAGTCCACATGCAGCAGTTATTCTGCAGCGGTCTTTTCAAACTTGAGAGTCTATCAATAAAATGAAGAGTGAGGTTATGTTAGCTCTGATTGGTAGATGAATGGCAGGACATGGCTAACCAGGATTTACTAATGTTACACATTACAGACATGTCTTAGAGCACCGGGCTGTAAGCTGGGCTAAATATAAGTGGCTACTAAACTACTTACAAACTGACATTGTTACTTGTTGTCACATTAGCCTACAGATACGTCGGAGCACCGAGCTGGTGATGTCGCTAACATATAGCCGGCTCTATGTCACATGTCAAATCATAGCACTATGTAACTGTACTGATAAGTCCCTTACCTCGGCGCATAATATTCAGTAGAAAGTTTTCTTGAACAAAGAAAATGTGTTTCAATCTGATCTCCATTTAATTCCAAAACAAACACACGCCTCGCTAAAAGCATTTTTTGACAGTGTGCAGCGACTCGGGGCCACAGGGTGGCAAGGGAGTGCAATTAAAACAGATCCTCCACATAGCATCTTTAATAAAGCAGTGTATAAAAGACTCCATGTCCACCAAAAATGTGAAGTAGCTTGAACAAAACATATGGCTTTGTGGCTTAAAATCAGACCAGGTTGAATAATTTTAACAGATTTTTATGTCCACAGTCTAAAACTTTACTGACCTGATTGGTAGACAATAACTAAATGTTGAGGAGTCATCAAACTTTTCTCTAACTTTCTGAGTTGTTTGAATCCGAAGGCTTTCTGTGCATACATTTGTAGATTTAGGAGCTTGTTTTTTAGCTGATTTCACCCCTCTGAAAGCAGCCTGTGAAGTGGTGTCTATGTGAAAGAGCTGGAACTAATGACATACAGTAGGCAAATCATTATATTTTTGTTTTTCTGCCAATCCTGCTGTCTCCAGAGATTCCTTTTTTTTTTTTACTTCTCATTCAATTTCTACACGAGAAAAGAAAAGGCATAAATCAGAAATTTCACACTCACTGCAGAGGGAACTGAGTTAGTGTCACATCTTATTCAGATATGCAAGAAAATTGCTTGGGAATGTATTTTCCCTGTGATGCAATAGCGATGAAACATCGCCAGGCGCGGCAGTGGTGGGAGGTTGACAGTTATGTCCGCGGTGACGTATGGCGCCATTAAGAACAAAAGCTCCACTCAGCCAGAAGAGACATGACAACAGTATCGCCACGGATCTGACGGGAGCACACATCTTCCTGGTGTCATCTCTGACCTCTATATCTCTTAGCTGGAGATAGATGCATTTTCATGCCTGGCTTCAGGCTCTAATAGTCCATTGATTCATTCACAATATGGCCCCGAGTCAGCCAGGTCTCTGATTATTTATTTTCCTCTTGAAAACACCCTGGCCTCTTTCTCTCATCTGTCTTATTAAAATGTAATGGCAAACAAAACCCAAGTCTCCCTCTATCTGATGGTGGAGAGAAAAACAATTTTAAGGGATTCGCGACGGTTTATAACCCATGGCTCCAAGAGGAGAAAGCACTCAGAGGTCTTAGATGAGATAGACCTCCAAATCAATCGCTACCGCCAGAGGATTCCTCGCAGTGATGCCGCTGCTGATTGACAGGCCTCAAATCGTCGCAGGGACTGTCAAATAGAGCCAACCTTGACCACCCGCTTAGGCAGTCTAGACTTTATGCCCCGCTGAGGTGAGGCTGGTGTGAAATTTTAGGTTGTCTGCAATACAAATGTGGGGGGAAAGGAAGGAGGTGAGGTTATTGTAGCATATAGGATATAATTTCCTGAGCATTAAACTGTGGTGTGGACAAACTTCTGTGGAATATGTGAACCCACTTTTAAACTCCTGTCAGTGTAAACATAAAGCAGCCGCTGCTTAATCTGTCATATGGAATCATTTTCCACCCGGGGTCATTTTGGCTTTTTCCAGGAATGTTACTTATACACTCGACTGGCATGTGATCTGAAATTCTTACTCATAGATGGTCTTTCCAGATTGTTCTTCAGCAGCTGGCGGTGGAAGTCTGGCCTCTTTACATTCAAAGGGGGGGGCACGGCTGACCACATTGTTTGAGGCACGCCCTGGCAGTCCTGAAATGACAGATGAGGGAAACCCGTGTCCTTAATGCCCATCTATCAGAGCAGGAGCGCGCTGGAGGCTGGAATAGTTAACGAAACAGAAACCTTTAATTTTGCAGCAGGAGAGAAAGAATGGATGTGGCAGCATTGCCTTATACGTCTGCCCTTTATATAGACTCAGGAGAGATGAACTGAGGAGGAATCCGATCATGTGGCTTCAGAGGCCTTTTTGTTATAAATCAGGCTAAGCTGGATCATTTCTTAGAAAGACTTCTGATCTTTCTTTTGTTGAATGCTTTAACAAAAAAGTCCCCTGAGACCTTTAATTGACCTCATAGTTAGCATAGATTTACATCAACGTGTATTTTGCCTCTTTGTGTTGCTTCCTGTCTCAGAGGTATGGATGCAAATTACCGTTCTTGTTAGCTTCTATCCTGTCTTTCAATACAATGTTCCTTTTGCATATTAAATTTTTGTCAATAAAAAAACACAATATTATGATCCTAAAAATAACCTTTTTACCAAATATGTTACAAACTGAGATTGTAACCGTTTTCTTAGTGTAGTGGCAGATCCTTCCAGTGTTTAAAAAGCCCCCTGAATGAGGAGCCGTTTCCACTTTTCAAAAAAATAAAACCATAACCCACAAATCTGCGTTTGATGGTCCATTTATTTGACAGGTGCAAGCTCCTTTTTCATTGTCCATTTAATTAGGAATCTTATTAGTCCAACTCAACAAAACCTCAAAAACAAATCTAAGATCTAAACAAATCCACAAATTAACATAAACCACCTACTTAATCATTTTAAAGCCAATATGTTTACATGAATTTGATCCCTAGAATAAATCGTATGAACTAAAAACTGTAGCTAATTTGCTGTGTAAGAATCAACATGAAATAGCCTCTACACTTAGCATGCAAATAACTACTCGCCAGGAATGCTAATAGCTTTTTGCAGAGAATGCTTAAGATATTTGCCTAGCATGCCAACATTTATTTGAAGAAAATGCTAATTGCAATTTACCTAACATGCCAGTATTTATCTGCTGATAATGTTTAAAGCAAAGTGCTTACAGTTATTCACCTAGCATGCTAATCATTACTTGCCTAGAATGATTTTTGTCTTGCATGCTAATAGTATTTTACCAGGATTGCTTATATCTGTTTGCCTAGCAAGTCAATAGTTATCTGCTGAGAATGCTAAAAGCTATTTCCTAGCATGCTTAAAGTTATTTGTTGAGAATGCTTATAGCTTTTTGCTAAGTATGCTAACAGTGTTTTATAAGGTCTGCTTACAACTCTTAGCCTAGCATGCTAAAATTTATTTACAAAGAATGCTTATGCTATTACATTATTCTCATTTCCGTTGCTAGGCGCTACCCAAGTAGCTGCCTGTTGCAGCAGCTCTCTCGTCTTTGTCCGTTTCTTGTAATTTTTTTGTCTCTTTTTCGTCATTGTTGTATTTAGAGTGGATCATCACTTTGTATGGTTCATTGTCGGTCATGGACACCAAACTTTTTGTGGCTTCGGCGATATTTTTTACTACTCTTTCTCCTGTGTTTGTCTGGAGATCCTACATGTAACCATGGCTGCATTGTTTACATGCAAAATTAGCTGTTAGCAGCCTGTAGCATGTCAACGCTAACTAGTGTAGGGCTTGATGATTTCCCTCGAGCTAAGTAGGAGGAGGTGAGGACGACGTGCTGGTTCTCGGATGTGAGCTGGGAGGTGACGACGTGGACCTGTCCTTCCATCCATTGTTGTTGGGAACGTGGGATCTAGCCCTGGGGGATGGACGAGCTAGCTGTGCTAACCCAGCGGCATCGTGCTGTTCACGGACGTGGCTGATGGAGCTGACATCGGACGCCGGTGCCACATTGGAGGAGCTTCGCCTGCTGTGAGCAGACAGGATCCAGGAGACAGAGACTGAACAGACTTCTGGGGAGGCTCAGTTCTGGACCCTGTGGAGGTGGAGACTGGTTGGGCTGGAGAGTGGTGGACGAGTGGTGGACGAGTGGTGGACGGGATGTCGTCATCTAATTTCTTATGGACTTTTTTTGCACTTTCCATACTCTGTCTTACTTTTGTTTTCTTAAATGCTGCGGTGACTCCTGAATTTCCCCTCGGGGATAAATAAAGTATTTTCTATTTCTATTTCTATTTCTATTTCTATTTCTATTTCTATTTTCTATTAGCCAGTAATGCGGAAAGTCATTTGTTTTGAAAGCTTGTAGCTAATTGCCTAGTGTGCTAATAAATATATGCTAGGGGTGCTTATAGTTATTTTCCTATAATTCTAAAAGTTAATCACCGGAAATGCTAATAACTATTTGCTTGGCTTGCTAAAATATTGCTAAAGTTAGTTGCTTAGCAAGTACACAGTTTTTTGATGAAAATGCTAATAGATATCACGCATCAACTACTGCATCAACTCCCTCCTGGCAGGTCTCCCAGTGTGTACATTTAAACCTCTGCAGATGATCCAGTATGCAGCAACACATCTGGTCTTTTACCAGCCCAAAGCAGCATGTCACCCCGCTGTTAATCTCTTTTCACTGGCTTCCAGTGTCAGCTCCAATCAAATTCAAAGCTCTTCTTCTGGCTTACAAAATAATGACAAGAACAGCTCCTTCCTACCTGGGGTCCCTCATCCAGTCTACACTCCTTCTCGTCCACTACCCTCTGCTTGTGGAAGACGCCTGGTGCTCCCAGCCCAGCGCGGCTCCAAATCTCTAGCCAGACTCTTCTCCTCCATTGTGCCCAAATGGTGGAATGAATTACTTAACTCTATATGAAACTGTAGAATCTGTAGAATTGCTCTTTGCCTAGCATACAAATGCTTCTCCAGCCTCATTTTGTTCATGTCCACAACATTTGCAGTGTTACACTTGGCTAACATTTGCTAAAAGATCCTTAACAGCTCACAGAAATAGACATAATTGGAGATGATTTGTTGTCAATGGAGTATTAGAGCTTGAAGACAGACATTGAATAATTTTATGATGACCATTACATGAAGATTTCCTCATTGGTTGAAAAACTGGTTGAGAAAAAATAGTGTTTGTAACACCTCTGAAAGGCGAGCCTCAAACACCAAGGTCAGCCCTTAATACATCTGGGCATTCAGGGTGAAGGGGGTTTGTGGAGCAAGGAGACTAAAGAGGAAACAGTCAGAAAAGTTTTAGACTTTTAGTTTTAGTTTTCTGAAACACTTGGTCGAGAAAAACGGAGTTTTTGAGTCATAAATCCTGTAAAGCTACATCTAAAGCAACATACAGGGCACCAGATGGACAGGATAAAGACTTAAAAAGCACAAAGCCCCCTCTTTAAGATTAACTGTAAACAACAAAGTGATTTTTGCCTATTGATGCACATGATAGACTCATCAGTGTATCAGCCTGCCTCACATGACCACAGTGGTGACGTCTCTGCTTCCTTAATCACTGCTCTTCTTATTATTTACATCCTGCAGGTTTGTTTTCCAAATGTAAACTTAATGAGAGGGAGAGTTTGATGCCAGCTTGAAGCTCATCATCCACATGTAGAAGTTTCAGCCTGGAGAAAGTCATAAACAAAAATAGATCACGATGCCTACAAAGAAACATCTGATGTTTTGAAATGCAGATGGTTGCTACTGGATACTGAAGAAGAGCCTTCAGCAGTCCCTTTACTCCTCTTCCACTGGCTGATCAGGATTACTTCATATCGGATACTTTGAAGGCAATGAAAGGGATGGGTGTTTATGCCCAGTCTGTTTTTGATTTCGGTTTAAATTTGTCCAGCTTGCATGTTGTGCAGCCTGCAGCATAGAGAAATCCATAGCCTGTTTATGTATGTGGAAGTTTAGTGGAGGATCAAACCACAGATGTGTCTTTAAGACCACAAAGCACTTCACTGCCCACGTCTAAGCTCCTCTCTGTTTGGCGTAATCTGCTGATAATCAGCGCTCAGTAATAACCCTGTCAGAGGAGCAGGACATGATCTGTTATTGGAGGGGACTTTGAAGTGTCCCTGCAAAGGACAAGAAAAGAGTAATAACTTTATATCTATAGGTCATAGATGTGCAGAGTGCTTTATGTGTTTTCTGTTCCCTATGACCCCTGTGAGAGGAAAGGTTAATTGCTGCCCCTGTGAACCAGTCAGAGATGGTTGAGTTGGCAAAACACGCCCACGGCACAATCTTCCCCGAGGCTAGTCCTGAATTGAAAGCGAGAGAACAACAACAACAACAACACAAAGCTGTGGATGAGACAGGATTACCTGCGTGTTACACCTGCTCCTGTGCTTTTCCTCCTGCCACATACATTCAGAGAGAAAGTAGGCGAGCTAATTAGAGAGGAAAGGAGCTCTAATCATGGGAATAAAATCACTATGGCTGGTTGTTATACTTTCAGCCACATCCTCAACGTGTTCGCCGGTAATTGCTCAGTTTTCAGACCGCAGAAAGCAATATTTGCCCCGACATGTTTGCTCTTCGATTCAACAGCCTCAGCAGAAATGTGTTGGGCTATTATGTTTTTTTCAAGGGATAAGCTTAGAGGAATGCACACTTGAACAAAAGGGTGAACACACTACCAGACCAAGTCTCCTTTGCGCATTCTCTGAAACTTTTGGGCTACAAATTCACCCAATTATCTGCAAATTCAAGATATTTGTTGTAAAGATCAGGATGTGGGTGATCACTTAGTGCTTGTACGACTAAATCGTTCTGGTTAAAGCGTCCCCTGTGGCTCTACTCTGTTGCATTTTGGTTGCTTGCTTTAAAGGCCCCATATTGTGCAAAAATCACTTAAGTCTTTTAGAGAAATTTGTGGGTCTTTGGCTTTCCTCTCATCCCACAAAATGTGAAATTGAATGACAAAACCTGTACTTAGTAGTGCTTGTCAATGTAAAATCCTGACCTAAAACGAGCTGTTTGGATTTTGGGGATTTGCCGATGTCAGCAATTTCCTTTTTCGACCAATCAGGAGCATGTCTGACCTGATTAGTCTACTGGAGCAGATACTCCCGAACCTCCTCCCACTCCCACTCCTCGCCCCGCTGCTGGAGAAATCTCTGCATGGAGACGTTGAAGAGCCATCACTGCTCTGTTTTTGGCTGTAAACAGCCACATAGTTCCATGCACAAGCTTCCCATCTCGGAAGAAGACAAGACTAAGTGGCTAGAGTTCATTTATCAAGGAAATGTGCCAGCTACACTCAGTAAAACTGTGCATGTGTGTACTAGTCACTTCACGACTGCTTTTCCAACGTTGGACAGTACAACAGAGGACTAGTGAATAGACTGGTCCTGAATCCAGGCGCATTACCAACCATCCGCCAACAAACCTGGGACCCTGGAAATGTGAGTATTTTAAATGCTGTGTGCTGTGGAGCAGATGTAAGAGCTTTTCCTCAGTGTCCCCCTGTCTCTGTGTTAGCTTCAGGATGCTAACTTTAGCTGCGGTTAGCCTGTTGTTTTAGCCTGTAATGTCACGGTAAACGAGCTTCACTGTTTTCTAAACATTGAAACGCTTTCAGTGACGCGGAAGAGCAGGGCAGTATCAGCGGTGGCTCATTTACATATGAAGGTCACGCCCACTAAATCAGACCGTTATGAACAGAGGGGCTATGAGAGCCTGGAAACAATGCTGCTGTGCTTGATTTATTGTCTTTTTGGACCAAAACATGTTACTACCATTACATGAAGACATCAATGATCCATATGAAACTGCAGAAAAGGAGCAGAATATGGGACCTTTAGGATCTAGAGGCCTGAGGATCAGATGTGCAAGACTTCTACTTTTGCAGACAACAACACATCTTTGTGCAAAGGACAGATTGACTACACCGAAACTACATTAAAACATCCAGTAACTTTTGGAATAGATAAATTGTGTCACTAGATTGTACTTGACTACAACAACAAACCTACAATTTGAGTGGAGCCAGGCCAGAAGTCAACAGGTTTGAGGTTTAACAGCCCACCATGAACTTGAAAGATCGTTCAAGATGCTATGGAAATGGCTGGCAGCTAATGAGTAAATATTCTGCAGCTTGAGTTTAAATGCAAACAAAACTTCACAAAGCCTTCATTGCTTTGAGCAGTATCAATATCAACCACCTCGTCCAGTATTGATGTAGAAATATGTGATTCTGGGGCTCTTGCTTTAACCACCAGGTTTTTTTTTTTTTTTTTTGGCAGTACAAAAACAGCTCTCATCAAAACAGGTGACTGCTTGGTATGTAAGGTTGTAAAATGTGAGTTTTATGAGTAGAAATTATGTAGATGTAGCGCACATATATATACATGCAGTTATTGTCAAGCATGGGCTGCACTTAGAGGCCCTATAGGGAAGGAAGGGGATGATAAACCTGCAACCTTTTTTGGGATTTGACTGTTATTCTTTTGCATACTTGGTTAAGTGAATCTGAATGGGGTCAGGTAAATGTGAGACAGAAAGCAAAAATGTAAAACGACCTGCTGTCCAAAGCTGAAAGCAGCTTTTACCTCTTTGTTATCAGTCTTTCTGCCAGCAGCTGTAATTTCCACTCTCCCTCCGAGGCATGCAGCCGGAGGCAAATTAAGTCTCAGGACAGTGTTATAGAACACAATAGACACAAAAACATCCATCACTGTGGGCTCTTTCTCTGTTTCCAAATTGCAATAGTGCAGCCCCATGAAGGCACCTGTTGCTAAGGCCACTGAGCTGCTGTGAAACCTCAGTGTTTTATAATCCACGTAAAAAGCACCGGCATGAAGAAGAAGCTTCACCTGGGGCTTGGAGGGACAACCAGTTTTCATCAGATGCTGCATTGCCGGCGGCATTTCTCTGTCCCAATCTGGTCTCAGAACTCTCCAGAGGAAAACAACCGGGGTACAAATTTCCTCAGGCTTTTCTGAGTGTTTGCAAATTTAGAAAGTAGGCTCGGATGCTGTGGAAAATTTATCCTTGCACTGTAAAAAAAGAGGGCAGTAATTTTAAAGGACAACATAGCTGGTCATTTATCAACAGCACACCTCACTGCTCCTCTCAGACCTTCCATTAATGCTAGCCTGAAGCTCAGGCCTGTCGTGGATTTACTTGGATATTAAGCCTTAAAATTGTTTAGTCTTTGGCACCCTGCGGAGGGTTATAATTACTAAGACATCATCGCTATAGGAGGTAAATGGGAAGGAACTGAAGGTTAAACGTGTTTCCACACGGCTGTGCTTCGGCTAAAAGGTAGGGATCAAGTCTAAAAATAACCCAAATATGTAGATTAATCAAGATTGAGTTATTCATCATCCTCACGTCCTAATCACTTCCTCACACAGCCGAGGGAACGACATCCCACTGCTGAAACAAAAGACTTTCATGTCCTTTCAAATGGAAATGCCACTGCGTTTCTCTCGGGATCATTCGTCTCCGCACTTCTGTTTTAAATTAACCGCCAACCAAGTCATCATGGTTGGATTTATGTGGCGGCTTTTTTGCCAAAAGGACACGGCTAATGATGTCACATGTAAACACAGCGGAAAAGTCCAAGCTCAGCACACCCTAAATATAAACACTCTGTACAGAATGAAAGCAATCAGTTTGTTATCAGCTGTGACAAAAGCCATGTTGTTCCCAGTGTTTGCATTCATTAAAAAGTTCCGTACCAAGGGGCTTACCGTCGCTGATATCAGAATTATCTCCTGAAAAATGAGAGCGTCTGCTTACAGAGCACATTAATTCTGCAGTGATGGATTAATACTTTGGATGGATGAACAGTTCAGCAGTGATATACCCAGTGGATAATGATTAAACACAACAGAGACGCTCCCAATGTTTCCCCTCAGTTTACAGTCATTCACATTGTGGCTGCTGTGGTCGTAGTCACAAGAAGCAAAGGAGGAGCTTCTACAGAAGGAGGGGAACTCCAAAGTGACTACTCGCTTTGTAGTTAGTTGGATAATTTATTTGACATTGCCAGTGATGCCGGTAACTCGCTACTTAGTACTACTTAGAACCACTAATCTAACGCGTTACTATTTCCAAACCAGTAGTCAGATTAATGTTACTTATTCATGTCACTGTGCATTTTCTAGCTGTAAACACAGTCACTGTTTGGAGTTTGTGTCAGCTAAAGAGTCTCTGTTCAAGAGATCAGCACCATAGACGCTTCGAGTTGTTTGACTTTCACCTGGGGGAAAGGTGAGTCCTGTCTTTCAGTGTAACTCCCTCTATTTCATGACCTGAGCCCTCCGTTTAGCACAAATCCATCCGTTAAGGAGCAGAGCAGCATAGCGTAGACTACAACGAACAACCAGTGACAAGCAGGGGCGTGCACAGGCTTTTTAGACTTTGGTGCCTGAGCATATGGAGGACCAAAACTGCCAAAATTAAAAATAAATAAAAGTAAAATTAAAAATAGAAAATATATACATGAGTAAAGGATGAAAGTACTGAGGATTAGGTGAGCCTGCACTTCAGTAACATTTATTTTTGCTTATTGTATTACAAATACAGGATCAACAGACTGCAGCTTTAAAAGAAAAAAACAAACAAACAATCAAAACCAAAATAGACTAAAACAAAGTGTTAAAAATAATTTGAATCTAAAATTGAACTTAACAGTGCTGTAGTGTACCAAAAATAGTACTGGAAAAGCTTACTTTAGTTGTATTTTGAAATTCAAAATTCATAAAATTATATTTTTTTGTTTCTAATCGTGCGGTAAAAATTTCATAATTACCAGTGTCTGCATGTTTCTTTAAAACAAAACATGTAGACTCATATAATTATTCATTTTAATGGCAATCACACAATTTTGCCAAATCATGCAGCTACAGGTGTTGTCAGCAGCTGCTTAACGTAACTAATAAAGTAACTCTTAATCTAACTTTGTTACTATTAAATTCAAGTAATCAGCAAAGTAACTAAGTCACTTTTTAAATCATATTGCTTTTTCAAGGTAACTGTAGCAACACTGGACATGGTGTAACACAGAATTTTCAGGTCTGTTAATGAAGAACAGGATTACCAAATGTGGCTACCCTTAGAGGAGCTAGCACCACCTGCCCTCAGCCCTCCTGACAGGTTAACATCTAGATACCTGTGATGGTAACGAACAGGCCACTTGGATAACTAAGAATCAACTCAAAAACACAGTTTTTACTGGACTCCAAAATCTTATCAAAACAATAAAATACAAACTTGAGAACATGGAATGTCAGCTGAAATGAAGACAATTTCCACTGTGTTCAGCGAGAGCCACAACGTGCAGTTTCTATTTTGGAAATAAAGATTGACTATGTACACCGCTAGCTAGGCACAGTAGCATAACAATGAGGGTAGCAGCAACACTGACTGTCATGGCGTTTGATCACTGTGCTGAAGCTTCAGCTAGATTAGATGCATATCTGCATCACAATTGAATACTTTGCTCAGTTATTTAACACTGGTTGCTTAAAAGGCTCTTACTTTATGTGCGCCTGCCCCTTTAAGACTCATACACTTTCTGTGTGGTACGTCAAATGCCCTTTAACCTGCACCCACAGCTGCCAAGTAGCCCCTGTTTTCATTTATACTGAGATGGAAAAAACATTTTCAGACAGGTGATATAACAGTTGATGTGAATATGTTCCTATGACTGGACTTCCTGTAAAGTGAAACTAAAAGACCTTCTGCTCTTTTCAAAGCTCTTCACTTCCTCTGCTGTCCCTTAAATCACCTTATATAAGTGCTTCAGTCTGTCCCTACCATCACTCTCTGCCTTCTCCTGCTTACAGCAGCTGTTCCGCCAACAGCTTGCACCCACATAACACATGCACTGTTACCAACAAGAAAATATATAATTAATAAAAAAAATATTAATTAATCAGTCTTATAAAATCATGGATCAGTTTTCTTAGCTGTGAAAGCTAAAAGTGAAACTGTATTTCACTGTGACACTATTTCCTCGCTGCACATGGTGGTCAAACAGAGTCATGTTTGGTCGTGTATCAGCCAGCAGTATAGCCAAAGATACAATGTGTTCAAACATGATAGACCAGTTCCCAGCAAACCAGCCCACTGTAGGCTGCACATCCTGAAAATGTATATTACAGTACCTTAATGTAATCACCACACAGCAAACACAGGCTTAATGTTTGCTATACTGCATGAATATACAGATACCAAAATAGAAAAGTTCATGAATACCAATGTGTGTGGAGGCTGAAGTGTTGCTGAGATTTACACAGCTGGTGAGCTGCTGAACACAGTAATATACTGCCTATATATAAAACATGGACATATAGAACAAATGTACTGAAAATATGGATCATGTCACATGTTAACTATGGTTTTGTCAGACAATGATTCCTTTACTCAAAGAAAAAGCAGCTTTTTAGTCACAATTTGCAACCGTGGTTTTTGCAATATACTAGTGATGAGTCATGATTTTTGACTGTTGTTGTTCATTTACATTGAGAAAAAAAAGTTAAAAGTCCATGTGACCATTTTCCTGACTTTAGAGCTGTGCATGGGGAACAGACTAAGAAGAAGACAACATTAATATCGGGTACCAATAAAACTGGCGTAGAAAATTGCACTCATGGTTTTCTGATAAAGCAAATCTCTAGTCAGTTTGTTTCCAAAAAGAGTAGAAGCAAACAATTTCTTATAATAAAGGACAGTAAATTTAAGTGCAAACTTTGCGAGGTCAAACCAGCATATAGACTGTGTTATGCTTTCCGCACGAAAATGAGACGCACAAGATCTGTGCAAGAGAACGTGTGAGGTTTTTATGCTTTTTAACACCCCACGCAGCGTTTATTGGTATCCATTCCCAAACAGCAGGGGTCGATGTATCACGAACATGCGTCAACTAGAGTACTAAAAGAGAGTCAAAGAAGTTTGCCTTTGTTTACAACACATTCACATATCTGTCCCAGAGATTTTACCAGGTTCCTTTCACCGATTCCTCTTCTCTGCCAAGAGTGGCCGCAATTTCACACCATTAATTATTAACCACTCAGTTATCTTTGTGATCTTCATGTGAAGAGTCAAACAGATGCCTGTGTTTCTGCACTTTGACTACTTCCGCCATCTTGTCTGTGCGTCTCCCTCCGGCAGACTAGGAATTTTCAAGTGGGCGTGGAAATTTTCCCCACAAAAAAGGAAAGGACCACAGAGGGGGTGAGTGTAAAAATGACGTCATTTGTCTGCAAGAAGCTGCGTGGACCCCCCAGACGCATCAAGCATAAATCAGCCCTAAGTCTAAAACAAGTCTTCAGAAAGAGTGAGGCACCTTGCCAAAGGGACAGCGATGATTAATTGGCAAATTCAATAAATTGCCAAATAGCTCCTGGCAACAGTGGAATAGTGTGTATGCTTAAAATGCCCATTTCTGAATCATATCTGTATTTGAACTTGTTATCATGCTATCATACTCTGTCACTAACGGTGGTGGGCAGCAGTGTTTTTTTTACACTGCCATAAAACAGAGGGAAGGTGAGGAAGATTGAGGAACCAGCTAACTACTGTGCCGATCGGTGTGGCTTGAGGCATGTCAAAGACATATTTGGCAGTGTTTTCCACATAAAACCCATGCCAGCCAATCAGAATGAGCCCCCGCCATTCATTTTTGAGAACTGAAAACTCAGTTTATCATAGTCCTCACAAAACCATGAAACAGAGTTTTCCAAAATCTTCACTTTGGCCGGAGTTTCCAGAAAACATTATTTTCAGTGACGTAAAGCTGCAGTTTCATGTTGATGACAGGCATAACGTATAGAAATATACGTGGTTTCCCAGTACTCTACCTATCCCCCCACCCCACCCCAAAAGAAAAAAAGAAAAAATCCAAGCCTGTTTGGGAGTTTTATGATAGAGTTGAGTGTCGCTATGGGCAGACGATGGTGAGTTTTGGTTTGATCTGACATTTCCGTCACAGTGCAGGTGATGAACATAAAACATGACATCGTCAGTAAAAAAGGATGACGACACATAGACAATATTAGGTTCCTTCCTTGTCTCATCTCTTCTTGATTAGATTGATAACATTTTCTGTTGCTGTTTTCCATGAATATTGAGATAAAAAGATCAGGAGTTTTTTTTATTTGGTTGTGATTAGAGTGAGGTAGAGATCTGGTATTGTTCCAGCCCTTACATCTGTTTTTATTTCCATCTGACGAGTAAAGTCAGAAGGAAACCCAAACCCATTTACACAAAGAGGTTCTTTTACAAACCTGCCACGAGGGAACAATCTTCTCTGTACACCGAGGAAAAAATGCCATTTTTCTGGACAATAGCTGTGACATTGCAGGCCTGTTTAAGTGAGACCCCCCAAGATCCAACAGATGTCGTGTAAATGCACTTTGATGGAGGGTAATGTGTTTCAGTCAATGCACTTCGACACTGACATAAAATGAAAAGGCACCTTGCTTCTCTTTTTCCCTTTGGTCTCACATAACCATGGAGAAATATGGGCGAGAGAAGCAACAGGGTGGAATGAAACAAGCTGCTTTCTCCAGCGTTTCAATGACGCCTCGTTATTTCACAGGGACATTTTACAGGCTGTGTCTAATCATTTCTGTTACTTGTTTTTGCTGGCTATGTCTTTTCAAGGTTGGCAGATAAGTAAGGAGAGTTTTGTGTTTCTAATCACAATACTGTTGTTTAAAAAGTGTATTTTTTTGTCCATATGATGTAATTGAAGAACAATAGAGAGGAAATTTGCACCACATTGAGGTTTTCTTAAGGGCAGTGAAGCATATAATTTTAAATTTACAATCTTGACAGTGAATGTACATAGACGAATGAATGAATACATGGAGTGTCCAGTGACAAAATGACAATGAAACTTAAAGGCTGAAGCATTAAAAAAAACCCTCATTACTTGCAACGCCAGAATATGTGTGTATTCCTTGGAACTGATACTTCAGTATTGTTAAGATTACAGATGGTGTTCCACAAGGTCCTGTCTTCGGTCCTGTCCTTTTTACTCCTTGTCTGCTGTTTCAGGTTGTAAGATTTGTCTTTATGCTGATGACAAGATTTTGTATCACACTGCTGCTAATGTTTGGTCGGCTGAACAAGAAGTTTCACTTGCTGGACATAGTTTGTTCATAAATGCAGGGAAAACTAAATTTGTGCTTTTTGAAAGGCCAAACTTATTGACTTTGTGAGTTTCTGAAGATGGCAACAATGCTAAAAGGGTAACTATTCTTGAACATCTTGGTGTGAGAGGGTTTCTTTTTAAAGACAAGTTCAACCAGTAAACTAACAAAGAAAAGGTTGTCATTTGCCTTTGCACTCTAGAAATCACTGGTTGAGGCAAATTTTTATCAGTGCTTGATTGAGGAGTCTTTTTCTACAGGCATGCTTCAGTTACACTCTTAAAACCACTTGATGCAGTTTTTTCTTTCAGAACTAAGAATTGTTACAACCTTTATAACTGCTACTCACATCTCTGTCTTGCTAGTCTGGTGGTTCTCAAACTTTTTTTAGTGATGTACCCCCTATGATATTTTTTTCTGCCAAGTACCCCCCTAACAAGCACAAACCAGTTTTGGTTTGAAAAAAGACATAAAATGCAGCGCTGCACTATTTGTGTCTATTGGATAAGGTACTTTATAAACTTAAACTTACATTTGGTTCAAATTTTGATTGAATAAATGGTGTTAAAAGAATTTTGCTAGGTGGCTGTTTTTTGATTATACATCCCTGAATCTTGTGTACCCACTGGAGTGCCCTCCTGGTCCCCCATTTGAGAACCACTGCTCTAGGTTCCCAGAGTTTGGAAGATCTGTTTGTGGTCTTTGTGCGCTGTTCACTTGGAACTCACTGTAAAGCACTGTTTTTTTCTCTGAATTCTTAGTTGTGATTTGTTTAGCCTCTGATTACACCTATTTTTTACTTTTGTTTGCCTGTTTTTCACTGATTTATCTTCAATTTAATGTTTTCTTTGTATGCTCAATGTAAAATCCTAAGAGTTGAGATCACAAAGGGTGTTCAACAAGGTTCCATCCTTGGTTCTGTCGCATTGTCATCATTTTGCAGATTTTTGAGTCTTAATTTCAAGAAATGTTTTAACTTTGCATTACCAATGAACTATCAAACCAAAATGATTCCAAAATAACAAACAAACCAATGTCTCACTACAACAGAGCTGACTTTATTGTCAGAAGGCAAAATAGTCAGAAAATTAGTCAGGCCAATATTTCTGAGGATTTGTATCTTATAAAAGTATCTTATAAAATTCATAGATCAAAGCGGTCTTAATGTACGGCCACAGTGGCCAGTTGCTCAGCACTCACCAGCCTGATAACATTAGGGGCCCTCAACATTAACAAAAAAGGTTTTTATTTATTTATTTATTTATTTTGATTATTTTATTTTATATTTTTGGTTTTTGACAAAAGTCGGGCCCCAATGAACTGATCTGCACAGAGGCCTGTGATGTTGTTTAGATGGCTCTGGTACAGATAACATTAATGATCAAAGAATAATGTCATCTTATTCACCCCATGATGCATATTTTTGCAGATTTCCGACGTACCCTGTCAGGTCTTGTTGCAGCTGAAATGACTTCTGTATCTCATTATTACCTATTGATTCATATTCTTCACATATTAAAGATCATATCAGACCCACTTTGTCACAATGTATTGGTCAGGGTATGAACTTTTTCATGTCTATATATAAAATATAACTTAGTTATAACTATTGTGTGTACGATACTTATATTTGTTAATTAATTTAGGCATTAAAGGGTAAAAGTGGAAAAAACTTAGAATAATAGCAACAAAAATTAAAGGTTGAATTTTATTTTAATCATAAATAAAAAATAATGAGAAAAAATGATCCCAAACTCTAAGTGCTGGTCATAATCTCCCTTTACTGTTGTTGGAAGAGCCACTTTTCAAAATTCCTCCTTCGATTAAAGCAAAAAAAAAAAAAAGAAAGAAAAAAAAAAACACAGTTCAGACACAACTCCAAGCACCCGGAGGAAACATTTCACACATTTCAGAGTCATTTCCACTCACGAGCTAGCATCTCCAATGCGCCAAATAGGATGAGAAGAATACGTTTGGTACATTGGCTTACTAATGCATCTTTAATGGGAATAGTATTTGCTGCAAATAACCACACTCAGACACACTCTTTGCTGCGAATAACTGCACCGTGTGGTTTCCTGAACAAAAGAGACGCTGTTAGAGACCACATCACTGGGTCCCTTTCACCTAAAGCAGAGTGATTCATCATACTGAGTAATATGATACTCACACATTTGCATATTTGATGCTAATGTGCTGTTTGTTTACAGTAATGAGCACTTGTAATTGGATTTTAATTCATTATAGCAGAAATGGCCTGTTGGTGGAAAAGGTTTTTGTAGTGTTTATGTCAGTGAAGGCATCAATCTTAATGTCAGCGCTGGAAGGTGTCTCCTATTTCCAGCGAGGCTTTGAACTAATCGGATTCCTGCACATGCGGTACCTCTTTAAAGAGCTGTTTAGAGTTGTCTGTGAGTCAGTTCAATCAAATCTAATTGTTCAGCTCTCACTTTAAGTATCCTCCACATTGTGTTGCTATTCATGCGTCATTTGTATGTACAATGAATCCTCCCATGCTCAGCCGGTAGATAGATATCTCGCTGTCCTCACAACCACCGGAGAGTTTCAGGGACATCAATTGCTGACAACGAGGAGAGCCACGTTGTGCCGCGTCAATTAAATCATTGTCTCCAGCTCCAAAAGAAATTGTATTCAAAACCAACTGGGACAATTCTGGCTGAGATAACCAAAATGAGTTTCCAGTGATGGTAAGAAGAAATGGCACAGATTCACATTTGAGAGAATGAACAACTGGAGTCTCATTTGGTTCCAGTTATGTGATCCAAGTTTTAATTGGAAAGGCAGAATTAAAGTTTGAATTTTGGGGAACTTTTGCTTTGACGGCGGCAGAAATTGGTTCTGTGTTCAATTATTAAGAATGAATAAATATTTCAGAGATACGGTTACATGTCCGTGAATCAGCCTGAATAAAGACAAAGAAGCAGAGAGCTACACTGTGAGGTTGTTTTTCAGTGTTTGTTGAATAAGAATTTTTGCGCAGTGCCTGTTGAAACTTTCTGAAAACTTTCCTTTAACAAAAGAAGAAAATGTAATCCATGACTTGTGCTCGTGATTCAGGGAATACTTAAAAAGCAGAGCACAGAACAGAAGCTGTATTTGATCTGACTCTTTTTGGAAGTCACCTTTAAAGCTTACATTTCTCTAAGAAGTTTGACTTTCTCTTTCATTTTGCCAAAAGAATCAGGGACAAATCTTTTTTTCATACACTTTTTATGTAATCTGTGCTTTTCTTACAGCAGCAAACTGCTTTCAAACATTTAGAAAAATCTTCCCGAGTGTTAAAGCGGGCTTATTTAGAAACCTCACCACCTCTCACTGCTCAGATTTGATCTCCTGAAGGCCTGAACGCTTTCCTCCCCCATTTTCTCAGAGAACAAAATGGTCCGAGCTCTTTTTCTCTTAACAAGAGTGAGCCGAGTGAGGCTCAGAGTGCAATATCAAACCGGCAGCTCTCACTCCCGGCTCATGTTGCCATGGAAATAATGGTTTTATCCATACTCTTGTCTCTTTGCCGGGCTGCTAATTTGGTTATTTTAGCGCGAGAGATGGATCCCGGTGGTGCTGCAGAGACCACAATGAAATGAGAATTAAATCTTGTGACAAATGTGTTCGCTGACTTCACACAGCGTGATTGAAAGATACACAGAGAAGAAGGAGAGGCTGACAAATAACACGCCTGAAACTTTAGAAATATACTCTTCATGGCAGGCACAATAAACATCTCTTTGCACTCAGTGTTTATAGAAGCTGGGACATGAAGCACACACACAGGGCATGTTGTCCTTTTGCATGTGACCCATTGTTTGTATTTCCACCTAAGGCCAGACGTTTATAGATAGATAGATAGATAGATAGATAGATAGATAGATAGATAGATAGATAGATAGATAGATAGATAGATAGATAGATAGATAGATAGATTAGATAGATTAGATAGTCAGTGATGCATGGAGCTAAAAAAAAAAAGTCATTGCAAAACACCACCACAACAGAAGAGGGCAGTACAATATGGACTTCAGTTTAGTTTCTTGCCTTAATTTTGTTCATTTTTTTTATTATTTTATTTTATTTTTCATTTTTAAAGGGTCTGTGAGGAGTTTGAAAGTGATCTTGAAAAATTCTCCTTTCTAGATATATGCTTTATTGTTTATTGTTAGCTTCCAGTTCGGATCTACCAGAACCAGATTGATTTACAGCACGTCTAGGTCTCTATGACAACACCACACCGGCTGACAAAGTTTAGCAGTGAGAAGAGATTTTTTTTAAAAAAAAGGCTAATTAGCCTTAAGCTTGGGCAGTATCACTCTATAACACAGGGTCTAAACTGAAAGGATTACTGTGATTAATTTTGTAGTGATAGTGGACACAGGAGCCTAACTGTCAGACAGAAAAAGGACAGAAGAGCAGAAGAAAGCTAAACAAGACAGTGATACAACCTGAGCTAAAGGCTAACACAGGAGCTAAATTGTTTGTGATAATGTTCATTCCAACCCACATTCAGCAGTTATTCTGCAGTGGTCTGTTCAAATTTGAGAGTTTATAAATAAAATGAAGAGTGAGGTTACGTTAGCTCTGCTTGGTAGATGACTGGCAGGACATAGCTAACCAGGGTTCACTAACATTACACATAACGGACATGTCTTAAAGCATGCCAGCTGCGCTAAATATAAACAGCTACTAAACTACTTACAAACTGACAGTGTTTACTTGTCATCATGTTAGCCTTAAGCTACGTCAGAGCACTGGTCTGACAATGTTGCTAACATATAGCCGACTAGATGTCACGCTCAAACCATAGCGCTACGTAACTGTACTGATAAATACCTACCCAGTAAAAAGTTGTCTTGAACAAAGAAAATGTGTTTCTGATCTCCATTCAATTCCAAAACAAATGCACGACTCACTCAAAGTAATTTACGACAGTGTACGGAGACTCCAGGCCACAAGGTGGCGAGACAGTGTAATTAAAACAGATCCTCCTCATAGCATCTTCAAAAAATTTGACATGGGCACAAAGATGGCCTGGCAGGATGGTTGTGCCCTCAAGCCCTCCAGCGGGTGGCCCAGGTTCAAGTCCAGCCTGTGGCCTGCTTCTTGCATGTCTTTCACAACTCTTGCCTCCATTTCCTACTCTATCTACTGTCCTATCCTATTTCATCAAAGGCATGAAAAACCCAGAAAATAACTTTAAAAAAAAGAAGAAAAAGCGTGAAAAGTATTTTTGCTCTCTGAAGAAGATCTATGTCTCTTTAAGGCTCTCTCCAGCACCCACTTTCTTCTAATTGGCCAGCCCTGTGGAGGTCTGTCGAGTGTTTGAGGCCCACTCTTCCAACGTGTCATGAACCAGTTTTGAGATCTTGATGTGATGACCGTATCATTTCAGCAAGTCCTGTGAAGATCCTGTGAAGATCACGGACAGATTCAGGGATTTCTACAACAAATGAATATGTAGCAATTTGAAAATTTGACCTCGTTCCATTAGTCATCCACCATTGTAATGTGATATTCATGCAGAAGACCCTCTCATAAAGCAAAGTAGAAATTGTTCCTCGACATTTACCCCCCGCTGAAGTCATCGGGCCCTGTAAGTAGGGCAGCATGTCGTGGTTTTCATCTCATGTTCAGATTATCCATACAATACAGCGCTCCTCTCCCCTCAGAGAACATGTATCTCCAGATGTACAGTCAGAAATACATGGCTGCACAGCTCTTAATTGAACATACATTGAACTTTTACATTCCCTGATCCAACATTTATGAGCGTTCCTTGTTTTCTGAGCAGATGGAGCTCCGCTGGGGTTTCTTCTTCCCATATGGCACAGTGCCCCGGAGAACATGTAGTTTAACTGTGAACGCCTCTGAGCTCAGTCTGTCGATATTACTCCTTTAACCGCCAGATAGAGATGCTTTTAAAGGGGATTTACTCTTCAGAGTTTGCTAAGGAATGGAAGCTGTGGTTGGAATCCGAGCTACACAATGGTTCAGCTTCCTCAACCTGCAGTGTGCGACACGGTGGAGGAAAAATTAGGGGTTCACTGAGAGACTGGACCATAGGCACGGTCTCTGGACAGCACTCTGGATGATATCAGGCCATAACGCAGCCTGTTATCTGCTGTTATCATTATCATTTGGATGCTGCAGATGGGACTTATAGCAACTAGCGGGTGGAAGGTTAGCAGACACTCATGGTGCTAATATCACCATTATGCCAACAGTGCTACAGTTAAATACAAACCAAGCAAAGAAAAGTCTAAAAGAAGGACATTTTTAATGGATATGTTCAGTGTATCTTACGTTAACCCAGACCTCTGGTGACACTTTTGTGTTGTACAGACTAATCTATCCACTTAAACTTCCCATTCAATGGCTGGTAGAGAAACCAGCTGAACTCAGCACAAAAAGTAAGAAAATTTGTGTCGGGTGGGTTATTTCTTTTTTTTGTAACTGTGCTTATTAGCAACAAATCTTGTACAGTTGGAAAACCTGTTTATTCTCTATTTTACCAGAACCACACATCAACATAGTGTTAAAACCAGTGCCTTTAGGTGATTAAAAGAAAAAATCTAATTAATTCTAGGGTTTGTAATTAATTCATCTAATTAATCGCATTTTAATCTCATTTCTGCTAAATGTCCCCAAATAAAGAGTTTGAATTCGAGGACATTACAAAATGGAAGTGCATGACTAATCAAATGAATCCACAAAGAAGAGAAGATTTGTGAAACCACATTTTTTTTCCAATTCAATCGCAACCGTTTACTGTGTCTATAGAAGTAAATTATGTTTTTCAGCTGGAGGAGGCAGGGTGTGGCAGAGCTTGTCAATCTAAATCATGCTCGTAAACTATTGTGGGTGAGAGCGGTGCGCTCTTTGGATGAGAGCTCAGCATGGATATGAGGAGAAGATGTGAGATGACAGAGGCATAGGGAGACGCTGCAAGTCAGAAAAGATCAGGCAGCGCTCGCTTGATTTGAGGATGTGTCGTGGTAGTTCAGAAAGAAAGAGCAGCGTGATCATGAGAAAAGGCGACAGAGATCATGGAGAGGATCAAAGGATGGAGCGCCGGAGATGAACTGCTTAAATGTGTTAAAATCTCCCCATCAGATAGATTTTATAATCTAAAACTATTTGAGAGGGATGCATCCCAGTGGGCTTGTTTTTCAGCCAAAATAGCGGTCCATCTCTGTCGTCTCATACTGTTGAGGGCATTTTGTTTTGGCTTTTTAAAAAAGGTTTTCAGCAGTGACAACTTTGCCACTAGTGCTAGTTTTTCTTTTCACGTGTCAACAAATTCATCTGTGGTTCAATAAAGTGCCAACAAAACCAGCACAGACTGAGTATCCTCCATGCTAACAGGCTAACTTTGGTAAGGATGCCAGTCTGTCTTTGCCGTCTATGGCGGCAGATTTTATTACTCCTTGCAAACAATTCAAGCATCATTGTTCAGGATTTGTCAGATAAATTCACCTTGTTACCTCCGCCAAGGAGGTTGTGTTTTGGGGGGAGTTGTCTGTGAACAACATAGCTCATAACGCACAGATCTTGATGAAATTTTCAGCAAATGTTCGATCACCATCTGGATCCTGAATTTTTTTAAAAAGAATTCTGTATCATCGTGAGACATGGCTGTTTTTACCATATGTGGATATAACTCAAAGATAAATGGTTGGATAGCTTTGTAAAACAATACAAGACAAGGTCACCATAATTTCTGACATTTGTAAAAGTATGATCCAGATCCTGGCAATATTCTGGATACTAAGATCCTGAATATGAAATATGTACTGGGTCATCATCATTTTCAACACTGTCAGGTAACAAATTATCGTACAAACCTGCAACTAACACCAAATTGTAGCAGACAGTCTGCTGAAAGGGAGTATAACATTAAAGTAGGACTAAAGTGTTGGTGACAATCACACTATGTATGGAGGAGGTCTGCGCTCTCTGAGTGCTTTTCTTGTATTAAGTCTGATTAGAAGAGTTTTTACCAAAAATAAAACAAAAACGCTCAGCTGCTGGGCAAACCAAGACATGGTTCCCTCTTATTATTTTTCAATTTTTCTTGTTTTCATGAAGCATGTTGCTTGAATCACTGAATCTGAGACTCAACTTGGCACCTTTAATTTGGCTGCTGGGAGCTATCTTAAAAAAGTTGTCAAAATGGAGAAAGATGCCAAACAAGTCCTCCATAAACTCAATCAATAAAGTCACAATTTAATAAGAAACATCCCTGCTCATCTACTGCCGATAATGATGATGATTAATCTCTCATCTCTGCAGATGATTGAACAATAAACTGACTAAATCTTTGAGTCAACATGTAGATGTTTAGCTCATAAATCAGACTTTAGCTGGACATAGAGTGTTGTACAAGAGTCCAGATGGACTCCTCATATCCTGAAATTAAATTAATTAAGAAGAAGGACAAAAATGCACTTAGAAGTCATGATTAAGAAACGCTACGATGGAAGCTGAGACATAATTTTATTAGAGGGCAAGAGTCCTTGAGACAGCCTTTCAGTGGAACACTCCATATCTGAAATTAAGGATCAAAAGCTGTGAATGAATGATTTCTCGGTGACCTCGGTCTGTGGAGACGGCGCTCCCACAAAGGCCGGTGGAGAAGCTTGAAGATGAAGAACACTTGATATCGGCCCCCCCGCTGCCCGCTGCACACGCTCAGCCTGCTGCTCCCTGGGTGCACTTAAATCATCTGCCCTGATAAAGACGGCGCGGGATGGGAGCCTCATTGGAATTTTAAAACCGCAACCATAAACAAGGCGTATGCTACTTTTAGAGGTGGCAGCAGCAGCAGACGTAGCATGAGCTATTACTCCAGGGTCTCACCGCTAACTGGCTAGCGGTCCTTGTTTCTCCTCAATTATGCTCGAGCCACGCTCCCAGTTGGGGAAACAGCAAAGAGCATTTCCCTGCGTGAGGCTTTACAATGCTGCTCTTGCATACATTAGGAGGGGTTTTCTTTTCTCTCCTCAAAAAAAAAAAAAAAAAGTGTGTGACGGCAGAATACAAACGCTTCTATTTTCAATACAAGGTGCAACATTGTGATAGCAAAAGGGGGCGATACGGCAAGCATGACAATCTTCACACGCAGCTGCCACCTTAGCTGCATGGGATTAATGAGAAAATAAATAAATAAATAAAGTTGGTGGTGTTTTTGCTCGGAGTCGCACCCCAAGGGACGTTATCAGTGTGACAGGCTCGGCTTCACGCCGCTCTGAAATGTCAGACACCCGTGTCGTGGTCCATTCTTAAAGATGCAAGGCTCCAATCAGGCTTGTTCTCCTCCTGCATGCTTCGTTTCCTTCCCACTGGTAACAGTCTTTTTGGTATATTAATGTAAACAGCAAAGGATTGTGGGGAAAAAAAACTCTGAGACTTGTACAGTAAATAACTATGAAATTCATAACAACTTTTTTACACTGTGTAACATCCAGGGATTTGTGTAGATGTAAAGACGAGCGCTGCTGCATGCTTGTGGTCCATCCCTCTGATGATGTACCCCTACAACCCAAATCTGTGTACTCTGAGTGTATAAACACACAGCGTGATGTAGGGCTGCTAATTTGGGAAGTGTGTGGTGCGTCTTGGACGATGCAGCCATCGCCGGGACAGTAATGAGCGCTGTCATAAATCGCTCGGGATGAACCCTGGGTTTCCAGAAGCTTTAATCATTCAATTTTGTCAAGATTGAGGTGCGTCCTCCTCCTCTTACTCCTCCTCCTCTTGCTATTTCTGGCTCACAAGCCTCTCTGCTCTGGTTTTTCGAAACAGCTGGATGGAATTACGTCCAAAGCGTTGTCAGAGAGGAGGATTGACCAAAGTGGAGCCTTAAATCTTCAGGAGACATGTTCTTCACACACAAACACAGGATAATGTATGTTCCCAGAGGATGTAGAGCGGTGAGAGTGGTTAGGAAAGTGAAGGAGGGTGGCAGGATGACCCGGTGATTACAGGCAGCACATGTCCGATTTAAAATATGGAGTTTGGAGTCTGTGATGATTGCTGAGCTCGGAAACTGTCAGTGGGTCTTTAATCAAGGTTGAAACACCAGTAAAAGGTGTAATGATGGTATTAAAGAGGTTATTTAGCATCAGTCTTCTGTAAGATGGGGGGTCTTAGAAGAGGCTGATTTAAAGGGTCAGTGAGTAAAGTTGGAGTGATTTTTTTTGTCTTGGGAAAAGATAGTTTTCATCATGATGTGTGAGTGTAGAAACTTGAGAATAAATTTTTTACCTTAGAAAAAGCAGCTTACATATACAGATGGAGTGGGTAGTCAATCAGGGTTGGCCATGTAGCTCCACCTACTTTTTGGTACATTCATACTTTTGACCATTGAATTTAAGTTAAGTGTTAAGTTGACTAAATACACGCCATTATTTCAGTGCTTTACAGTTTTGGTCTATGTCTTGAGTCTTCAAAACACTAAATAAATCATGTTAAAGAAGTGATATTTTGAGAATGAACTAAAATTAGCATAGAGTAAAACTCTGTTGCTAATAGGTTCACAGTAGGGACTGTAGTGGGGTTTTTTTTTTGTTTGTTTGGGTTTTTGTTTTGCAAGTTGCCACCTACCATCTGTCACAAAAATGGTCAGAAGACAAAAAAACAAAAAAACAGCTGAATAGTAATCAGTCAGTACAGCTAGCTAACCAGCTAGGCTTTACTGCAGTATGTGGCTACATTAGCGCAAATCATGTCAAAGTAGATGACAAATTAACGCAAAGTGCTTTAACTATGCCCAAAGTGTGTCCAAACTGGTCTAAGAATGTTTTTGGATTTTGTAAAGAAGAAGGGGGAGTGGGGTTGGAGGGGGGTAGGCCAATATAACTTATCATACCCAGACTAAGACATGAACATAATCAGAAATAGATGATTTCCTATGTAAGTCAGCTGCTAAAGTTTTGACAATTAAGAAGCAAAACGGGGTTTATACACAATTAGTTGTACACGGAAGTAAGCAAATCGCATAAGATTCAATCCAAAAGCTAATCAGGCAAACAAACAGGGCACAGGTTTGTCAGGAAAAAAAAGCAAGAAACACAACAGTTGATGTATTAAACACCAAACTCATGAGAGCATAATGTCACAAAAGTTTATAAAGAAATGTGTTGAAAAGTTTTTTGTACATATCCCAACAACATTACCACTGGGTTCTTTTGGTGGCCACAGTAATTGAGAGATGAAAGTTTCCATGTTTATTTTCTGGTACCATAGGCGTGATTTTCCTGAAGTGCAGCTTCCAGGTCTTTTGGCAGTCATTAATTTCTATTGAGTGCAGATGGCCAAGGGGTCAAGGTCGTACCCTCAAGTGGGTGACCTGGGTTTGAATCTAGCCTGTGTCCTCTATCCACTGCCTTTTCCTGTCTGATTAGATGAAAAAAAGGTCCCAAAAATATCTTCAGAAAAATAATACCCATTTTTATTAAATACAACTTTTACAACATGCTTGGGTATGGTTATGTGTCCTGTTGTTTCTTGTTTTTTTAGGGTTAACTGTCAAACCCTACAGAGCGCCAGTGCTCCCATTTTAAAAGTGTTTACTGTAAAACCTCAAGCCTTTTGGCTGGCCACAAGACAAGACAAGAGCTTTACTGCAATATCTGGAGTAGTAGGGCAACAATGATGTTCCAATCACAGGCAATAATTCTGTGTGTTTACATGCAGTCAGTAACCCTTTCATATTTGGAATATTAGCAATAACCCAGTTGCATAAGGGCCATGTAAACACGAATAACCCTTTTGAAAAACCAGAATATCCTCTTTTAAAAACACAAAAAACACCCCTAGGGTACTTCTTTTCAAACCTAAATATTTCGGTCATGTATACGCCGATCCAGATACCCCCATCCAACATTAATTTGTGTTCTGAGTATGTTCTGTTCACACGGAATCTTGGTCTTCAAATGCTGGAAGTCTGCCGTGCTGCTTCTGTTATTGCCATGGATAGCAAGACAAAACAGAGATGACGCTTGTTGGGTCATGAAGTTTTTCTTGCGTCGAGATGTTGCCCATGCCTTGCCTTGATTGAGATACCATATAAAACCCTGTTTGCTCACGCATGTAAAGGGGTTATTCTGAACGTTCTAGAAACCTGAATATTGACCTTAACCCGAATATTACTGTCTACACATACCACTGTTTCATAACCAAAGGCTTGTTTAGAATAAAAAAAATGCCTCTACCAGAAAAGACTGAGTGCTTCTGTACCAGATCTAGGACTGCTATTTTTCAGTTGACTGGGGAACAAAATGTATAACTTTTCTCTATAAAAGAGCCAATTTGGTAAGTCATACCCAGCTCCAGTGACTCAGTGTTTTCATTATTTTTTAGTAAAATACAGCTTTAGCCACCAGGACATTTATCCTGCTGCCATGATGCTACTTTTGTCAGTTTGACATTCAGATATTCTTATTCCCCCATTATTATCCGAGACGACGCCACATCTTGTTCCAAGCAAACAGCTCTGCAGAAAAATATATATATATTTAGATAAAGAGAGCGATGTCAGAAGCTTTGAACATATAAATAAGCTGCCTATTTTGGGAAGCCGTCTTCCTCACATCATCCTTTCAGACTCCTCTCAAACGAGAATCACTTGTGAAAGTCAATGGTACTCTTTGACAGAAGTACAAGGTGCAATGTTGAATGTGCAAGACGGCAAATGTCAGAGGGTTGTTTATCAGGAAAGTAGCTGAACATCAGTGCTCTTCCTCTGCTTTTAGCTGCAGTATTTTTGTGCCGGTGCTGAGGGAGCACCATGGCGCTGCTGGGGATCAAATGACACCCTTTTTTTTTTCTTCCTCAATGCGCCTCGTGAACGGCGTATTATCAGTGACACTTTGTGATCACACACACATGAGATGTGAAAGACATGAGAGCTCCAGATATTCTTGCCAACTTTTCTCCTGAAGTGAATTTTTGACAGGAGGAGTCATTTCAAGTGTTAAACCTCAAGAAGACTCAAAGTTTGAACTCTGTTGTTTGTGAGGAAAGAATTCGGAGTTCAAATGTTTGTTGTGGTGGAGCTTTTTCAGCTGCAGCTATCAAGTGGTTTCAATGTACGAATTAGATTAAACACTTAATGTTTAGGGTTCACCTTTAATTACCCATGTATCATACAGGCCACCTGGACTTCATCTGATGAGTTTGTGCATTTGTTTTACAGCTGTTGATCCTAAACCCTTGTTTTAAAATAATCTAGGTTAAAGTAATTTATCTTGGCGCCGCCCTGTTGTGGCTGCCTTTCGCGGCAGCTCTCTCTTCTTTGACCATTTCTTGTAATATTTTTGTCTCTTTTTCATCATCTTTGTATTTGGAGTGAGTCATTACTTTGTATTGCTCCTGTGTTTGTCTGGAGATCCTACATGTAACCATGGCTGTATTGTTTACATGTGAAATCAGCTGTTAGCAGCCTGTAGCATGTCAATGCTAACTGGTGCAAGGCCTGATGTTTCCCACAAGGTGAGGAGAAGGAGGTGAGGACGACTTGCTGGTTCTCAGGTGTGAGCCAAGAAGTGACGACATCGACCTGTCCTTCCATTCATCGTTATTTGGAAAACATAAGATCTATCTCCAATAAGATGGACAAGCTAGCCGTGCTAACCCAGCAACAGAGGGAATACCAGAAGGCAGAGTAGCGTCATGCTTCTTACAGACATGGTTAACGGAGCTAACACTGGACATGAACGCCACCTGCTGTGAGCAGACAGGATCCAGGAGACAGAGACTGAACAGACTGCTGAAGAAGCTCAGACCAAACGTTCACGACTGAAAATGCCTGAAAGTGCGTTTTCCATTTATCGCCGAAGGACTTTTATCACCATGAAAACACAGCTGAAACAGTATGTTGTGATGACGCATTCGAAAAAAGTGGCCAGTACACTCTTGTCTGGATAAGGACCAACGTGTGTGAGGACGTATTTAAATAGCATATTGCAGGTTACATTTTTGGTAGAATAGGGTCAATCATTGATTTTATGTGATTCAACAAAAAAGGCGCAAATTTAGAGGAAGAAGTGGCTGTTTTTAGTAAAGCTGTTTAAAAAGCTCTTTTTTCAGCATCGCGACATTTGACGTAACAAAAGGGCCTCACATTCCTTTTACTCCACTTTGAGCCATTTCGGGTTGTGACCACTAAGCGGTCCAGTATGGAGTACAGTATGGGTCAGATCAGTGAAGCCTGGCCCTGTTTCCATTTCCACAGCCAACTGTTCCCCCTCTTGGTAGGTGATGCATAAGTACGATGCAGATAGCTGCATCGGCTACGTAATAGCATGATGGCATTGCAGCGCAACTCAGTTTACCCCACCCATAAATCCAATGAAGAAGAAAAACACTGTAAGCAAAGAACATATATGTCTTCTTTGTGATTGTCTTGTGGCTCTGTGTAACGAAGCGCAACCAAATATCTAGCTCCACTTTCTGGGGTCAGATTGGTATGGCACCCCAACAGAAAGGTACCACCAATGAACCGCTTGGTGGAAACGGGGCTATAGAGAGCTTTGGAGCCTGCAAGCTGAGCTGCTTTTTCAGACAAGACAACTTTGAAATAGGTTGTTCAAAAATACAACTCACTTCACCTTTACAGGTAAAACCTGAGACTCATTAAGATTGTAAAATGTCTTTTGCATGGAACTAATTAGCAAAACACAAACAGCCCAAGTTTCTGATTTCACATTCTGTTGTTCAGGTTGAACAGAGTCAAATAAAAGCCCCTACATGCTTGTTATAACACAATCAATTAGGAAGTGAGAATAAGAATGCACGACTCGTCTGTTTCCATGGCCATGGCTGGCTAATCACTGATAATCCTCAGATCAAAGAATAACACAGACATTTGCTAAAATCGTTACTGAATCTCCAGCACTGGAACAACAAGTCAAGCGTGGGAGTCTGCAGACAAAAACACTCTCTGATACTCAACCTTGTGCACCTTCAAACAGCAGTCGAATGTCCTTTCAGCAGGCAAGAAAGGAGAGTATGCAAATGTGTGCATTTAGACAAAAAATAACATGGCGAGATCTGACATTTCGCCTGCCTTCGGTATCGAATCCAGCCACAGTGCTGCAGGTCTATCAGAGAGCGTACACAGGGGGGTGAAAGGATTCCAAGTCTCACAGTAAGCAAACCTTGAAATTGCTGCATTTCAAGTGAGGTGCTTTATGTGGATGTGACACACTGCAATAAACCTGTGAAGGTAAATACTCTCCCAACACAAAGAAGATGTATCTGGATTGTTTTTTCTGTTCCAGCACACACTCAACTTGCTTGTTATTATTGCCCTAGCTGCCTCGGTGCTATCGTCATCATGTCCTCAGGTGCTGGGAACACAGTCCAGCTTCTAATATACACTACAGCTGACCAGCTGGCCAAGAGATTGTTAAACTCTCTTTTCTGGCCAAACAAGACAGTGCTCTCCTCTAATCCGCCTGGCCCTTGTGTGTGCTCTTTGGCCTGAAAAGCGGGTGTGTTATCATTTCTCCTCGGACCGCTGACTGGATCCCCAGACCCGACGGTGCTCCAAGTAATGCTGCTAATGAGCACGAGGAGGCTGGGTTGCAGGGATCAATGCTTCGAGCCGTGTGTCGGAGAAGCAGCTGCCCCGGTCTGACCGGCTGCTGCCCTGCGTGCAATGAGGCCCTGCTGACTCCAGCACTGCTGAGACGCCCTGAGCTGCACAGGGCCTCAGGGTGTGGATGTTTCTGTAATCACCTGTTATCTCTCGCACACCAGCACCTGAGCCTCTGATACTGTGGACCTTTGTGTAAGTATTACAACAGGTCTCATACAGAGTCTCTCTGCTGCCATTACACCAGAACATAAACTGGAACAAGCTTTCATGGGATGTAGTCTAACTTTTCCTGGCTGTGGAAGTAAATAATGATCATTTTTTACAAAGCATGACAGACAGCTAGTGCCACCACCCAGGATAAGCCCTGAATAAGACTGCTTCTAAAGTTTTTATGATCTTTGTCAAATCCTGATTCTGGTAGCTGGGCTTTTTTAATTCTTTTTTACCTGACATGAAAAACACTTTCCTATAGAGGGTTTGCACATGATGTCACAGCAAGCAGAAGTCACTATTACGCCCACTGAGTTCCAGAAAGAGGGAGATGAGTGGCAGCATTAGCTTAAATACCGTCTAAACTCTAAGACAAAATCAAAAAATGTGGAAGAGCTGTTGCAAGATTGATTGAACAAACATGTCTGAAAAGAAACCAGAGCGATCTTTTGACAGGCTACTCAAAGACAAAGAGAAACTGATGGACTGCTGCAATTTTCATAAACAAGCCAGGCAACGAAAGCTGGGTGTGCGGTTCCCATTGTGTCAGTTAACATGAATTTATGTCTTATTGTTTAATTAAATCATTCCTTAAATTACAAAATCTCTAAATTTAAGCATTTTTCATTCAGCTATACTTTTTATCACTGTAACATTTTTGTCTTTGCGTGATTGTGAACGTTGAATTTGTCAACTAGCTTAAACTGAGGCTAACCCAGTTTTCCAAATAAGGGGAACTCCAGCACAAACAGTTGCGCCGACTATACATCTATAAATAAAATACCAAAAGTACAGATAGATAACACGTTTATTCACTTTGTTCAATAAACTGTATACTATAACTTGAATCTTATAAAGGCTTTTGTAGCTTTCGGGCTTTGCATTGTGTATTTATCTGGTGTTGAAATCAGGTACAAATAAATATGATTTCTGGCCACATGTCGATGTTCGTGGACCCCCTGGTTCTTTAGTAGCTTTAACAAATCAATGTCAAGTCAAACTCTCCTTAAGTTCATGTCATATTCCACATTTTACCCGGTCTCGCTGTGTTTACTGCCGCTCTCCTCAATGCTAAGTGGAGTTTGTTTTGCCACTCAGTCCAACTGAAGGGGGCGTGTCTCAAAGGGGATGTGACGTACGCGTTCCCTCTGTTTTGGGACCTGTAATACTGGTGTAAAACATGTATGTTGACATGGACACCCCCCTACTTAGGGATGGATACCTTTCACATTTGAAACAATACGGTACCGATTCCTGGTACCTGGCAATCGGTATCGGTACTCGACGGTACCCATTTTCGGTACTTTTGTGTGTTGATGTGGTAAAAATATCAGTATTTTTAATAATAAAATGTAAATTCTTTTCCATTTAACATATTTATTCTTCAGTATATAACCTTTTATTGTTGTGTTCGTGTCCAGCACAGAAAGTCACCTACTCTTCCACTCCCTCACAGTCACAAGGATGCATTTAGGTACCTAAACATGGTACCTTTTGATTTTACGTGAATCGGTACCCAGTGCTTTTGACAGAATTCGGCTGGTACCAATAAAAGTACCTAATTTGGTACCCATCCCTACCCCTACTGTCATGTTAATTTTTTCTATTTTGTACATCCATTGTTCAGCTGTTATAAGATGAATATTCAGGCACTCATATAATATTTTAGTAATTTATTGGTGGTTAAAAGGAGCAAAGCTCACACTAGCTTTTTGGGGCAGCTTTGGGCTCTTTAGAATGCAAAGGTACAAGCGTGTCATTTAGTAGACCAGGATAAAATGCAGTTTGCAGACACGTTGAATTTCTGTGCTTGTGTTTCTGTATTTTCAGGTGAGCAAAAGTGGTGAAACAGTGGATAAATGTAGCAAAACAGTTGAGGAATGTGTAAGAGAGAAACCAGACTTCTGTTCAGCTAAATAAGTCACTTTAAGTCAAAGTTTTGCAGGTTGATTAGTTGTCTTTGAAGCGCTGTACCTGTCGTGTTTTCTTGCTACAAAATGCTAAGCCTAACCATCTGTAGCTTACTTTAATATATACTGCTTGAATGTGCTGAATTTTTTTGTGTGTGAGAGTGAATAACCACAGGAACCGATGTTAAACACTGCGTGTGTGAGGGAGCAGATGTTACGTGTCATATAGTAGACCAGGGTGAAACACAGCCATGTTGAATTTCTGTGCCTGTGTTTCTGTATTTTCAGAGCTGAAAGTAAAAGTTAATTCTAAAAAACCCCATGCATGCCTGGAATGTGTCCAAGTGTGCAACACTATTTTCAAAGTTAATAAACTTAAAATTTTTGTCCATATAAGGGTAAGGATGACTTGACTGACAGGTGGGCACCTTAAAGCTCTTAGCAAAAAGGCTAAAGCCCCCCCTCTTTGCTTCATGCAGACTCAAACAAAACTAGGTTGAGTTCAGCATCTTCAGCTTTACGATGGATGATAGATTTCTCTAAGCTGTAGTAAAACTGAATGCAAGTGTACTTATATTGATTTGTACTGCAACTTTTAACTAAGATCTAAACACTTATTTGATGTTTAATTTCTCAAACTCGTCTTCATTGCTTTTAATTTTTTATCAAGGTCTGGACAGGTAAAAGAAATGCTAATTTTTTTACTTATACTTTGGCTCAGAAAAGTAAGTCCTTCACGATGCTCCTCAAAAGAATAGACATTAATTGAACATTCCTTCATTTCTGACCCTTTGAATTCTTCTGTGATAGCTGATAGATGTCGACAATCAACAGAACCCAAAAGTCCTCGCATGAAAGAAAAACATGTCCAAAGAATAACCTTGGTGTAAGCGTGGTTGAAGCAGTTTACCTCAGAGTTGCATCATTTGCTGTCCGGATTATTCCTGCTTTCAAACAAACAGGTGACTTTGAGCACAGTTTGAAACCCAAAACAAACAATTCGCCGCAACATAAAGTGAAAACAGCCACTGGTATCAGGGCCAATTTCAGAATGGATTAAGGATTTACAAGTGCCTCTCACGAACAGATTGTGATTTCACTGAGCAGCGGCGCTGAGTCATCGAGCAGTTCAAGCGGCTCACATAAGTGGGCGGATGTTCGCTTCACGAGTGGACTCTCATATGGAAATATGAGCGAAGGAGAGACAGAGAGAAGCCTGATACTCTGTGCTGTCAGGTCACCTTTGCTCACGACATTTAATTGTGTAATGTGTTGTGCTCTAACATTTCATGACTGTGTCAGTCAGCTGTGTTACTCGTCCCAGCACAAAGATCATTAGAAAGATAACAAGGTTACATAATAGATCTGGAAACACTGACTCTAATCAGCTGGGAATGGCCTAAACCTTTGTTTTCAGACCTTATTCCACAAACATTTGCTTCTTATCACTATTTGCTGTTACAGTTTGTTATAATGTGGCTTGGTGCATTAAAACAGTAAGTTGGATGTGATTAAATTTAGAATTCCAAAAATAAGGTACTCATCTTTTTCTATTTTGTGCTTTTTGGCCTTGTCCATGCACTGTAGTTAAGCTGCCGCAGTGTCTTCCTGCTTCCTGCTGCCACTATTATGTAAAACGACAATTATAACAAAACTCTCAGACCCTGTTGACATGATAAAAGTAATTTTGTACTAAGAGTTTACAAAGAGTTCAGTTTATTCTAGCTTAAAAGCTTATGAAAGTGCAGGATGACGAGCTAATTGATAATGTATGATTTATTAATTGGGGACCTAAGGGGGTCAGTTTCAGCTCTTGGTTGGGGGCTGCACATTGGAAAAAAAAAATCCTATTTGTGTAATTTGGTGATGCCTTTTAAAAACGTATCTGCTACGTTCTTATTGTAATGCATTGTAGTGATGAGAAGTTCAGCTCTTTTTTGGGACCCACCTCTTTTGACTCCCAAATGGCTTTTGCTAAGTCAGCTATTTGTGGTTACATTTTGACATATGATTGTTAACTGTAGATTTTATTGGGGAAATTTCAGGAAGCTTGAGCACTTTAAGACAAAAACTCAGGAGACTCAGATAACCTAAGTTCAAATAGTTTACAGAGCTCGATTGAGGAGAAGTGACCAACAGTACACTTGGATGCGTAGTGAAATGGAAAGTCAATTCTCCTGGATTAAGCTATATAAACTATTTCAACGTAGGCTATCTGAGTCTCCTGAGTTTTCTTCTTCAAGTGGACAAGCTTCCTGAAATGTCCTCAACAGATACAGTGTAATAAACTAAATCATATCTTGACAAAAAATATATATATATTTTACCTGATATTTGATAACTATCAAGCACCAATCCTGTAAACACAGTCAGTGTGCTCCCCCTCTATCTGACTGGTGACACTGCACAGAATTTGGTGCAGAATTCACTCAGGACGTAGTGTGATGGTGTGGACAGATGATGGACACTGGATTTACTTTGTCTTATTTTCAGTAGAAAATGTCTTTTTAGACTTAATATGAGCCACATTCACTTGACCAGTCCAGAAAAATGTCTTAGTTCAAGTAATTTAAAGACCAAAATTAGTCTGAATTGCTTTTAACAAAAATCTGCTAATGAAGGAAGAGAAAAGTTACTCGTAACAAGACATTATTCTAGTTTTAAGCAAATTGTTCTTGTTCCATTGGCAGATTTTTGGAACTTGTTACAAGCAATTCAGACCTAATTTTTGTCTTTAAATATCTTGAAACAAAGGTCAAAGGTTAAAAAAAAATCCTGGCACAACTTCACCAACTTCCAAGGTGCCTGGAGAGAAAGAGTCTGGAAGAGGTCAGAAAAGCTTGAGCAACACTTGTAGTTTAGGAAACAACTTTATTTGACCAACGCATTTCGGCTTGTGGCCTTCATCAGAAACAAGACATTTTTCTGGACTGACCAGTTGAACATGGCTCATTACACGTATAACAAGACAATTTTTACTTAAAATAAGACAAAAACACTTGATAAGATTCCAGTTTTTTGCATGTATGTGTATGTAGACATGTAGTTCCACCAAGTAACAAAGTATATTACTTGGTGCAAACCAAAACGACACAACCAAATGTTCTGGCATTAAAACCATGGGTAAACCACCATCTCTACAAGGGTTCAAAACAAAGCCACTGCTTTTTTTCTTGCCAGTTTCACAAGATTTGTACCTAGCAAAAGTTAAAAGGGGTGAAAAATAAAAGCATGGTTCTGACATCTCTGAACAAATAAGGATCCAGCGAGCATCTTCCACTGCGGTAAACAGCCATGTTAGTTGACATTTCCCCACCATTGATTCCCATCATTGGTTCAACCTTTGCGAGTGCTTTGCTCTGACCTACACGGACTCCACGGGGAGGCACAATGCCACCGAGACTCGCACAAAGCGGCCTCCTATCGATCAGCGCTCACCTAAAAATAAAGCCAGGGCCGCGCAATGACAGAGAGGCGAGCAAGAAGCCGGCGTCTGCTAATCAATGGTGACCTAGAATTTTATGTCCTGAGTCGATACATCATGCGTCTCCTGTGATCTAATGATCTCTGGGATGTGTTCGTCCCTGGCACTGTTGGAGAAATGTCAGGTGGAAAAAATTGCTGCTGTTGTTGTGATGTTGTTTTGGATGAATTGCTCATTCTTTGCAGATGCGGCTAAATTATAGATGTGTAGGGATGTGTTAGCCCCTCTTGCTGAACAAATTTGCAAACAGATGTGACCTTTCCAGGCCGAGTAAAAATTTAACAGGCACTGAGGCAGATTTACAGTGTTGAGGTTTTAATTGCCTACTGGTCATCCTTCCACCTGTTCTTTCTCTTCAGTAAATCTCTTTTTACATCCCTCACCTCCTTATCATCCTCTCTCTCATTTTCTCCCTGATATCTCTGTCTCTCCGCCTGCATCTCGCAGCAGGAGCCCTGCTTTGCTCAAGGCTAAAGCGCTATCTCGACGTACTTCTCTCCGGTGAATATTTTATCTCCCCTTTCAAGTATCATTTTCGTACCCAAAGAGGGGGCCTGTGTCCCGCAGTGGTTCTCCCCCGCGTTCGTCATTGTGAAACATCTCTGTTTGAGAGAAGGTGACAATCTGTTTGCACATTTCAGGAGGGCTTTTGATCAGGGAATGCAGATCGGGGATTATGAATTTTTATCAACAGGCGCTCATAAAAGAAGCATGAGGCCAAACTGTGGTCAGCTGGCACCGAGCCACAAATATAAACGCTGTTAATATTTACCGTAGCCTTTCTTGCCCTGCAGCAACACAAGAAAACTCATTACTGCTTCCTTTTTCTTCCTTCTCCTCCTCTTTTCTCTCTGCGTCATTGCCCAGATTGACGGTGATTTAAGCCGTCAGACTTTTCAAGGCCCCAAATTCCCGACTTAGTGAGTCACATTTCGGATCAGCGGATCCTACTTGTTTGCATTTGCCCAATTTATATCCTCAGGCAGCGCTTCCTGCATGCACAATGGTAATAGTCCAATTTGGTTTTTGGCAGATAGCGAACAGGAGAAAATGGAAAAGGAGAGATGGAAAAGAAATATGCTAACGTCAGTGATTATGGAATAATGGGGGAAAGGAAAAGGAAGGGAAGGGGACAAAATCTCAAGAGCAATCTTGAGCGTATTCATAGAGTTATATTTAAATCAATATATGTGTTTATTCGCAAATGTTTTATTCATTGGGCACTTTCTCTGTGCAAGAAAAAATGAGCACAGAGTTGCTTCAGCCTGTGCATTAATCCAGCCTGGCACTGACCTCTTCCCGTGCTGTTTTCTGAGCACATGTTCACATTTCCCAGCCACGGACGCACGCCGGTATTGAAGTGCATCTTTTGTGAGAATGTAAATGTCACAAAGCTTCTGATCAATCATATGAGCTCATTGGGATCACATAAGGCCTCCTGAAGCCTTCAGCATACATAAGGATTACCCATCAGGCTTTACGTTACACTTCACTGGCATGACCTCTGAAGGAAAGAGGAAGAGACGGAGAGATAAGAAGAGCCAGTCGAAGCAGTGACATAAATAAGATTTGGGTTAAACAAAAAAAAAAAAGAAAGCAAAAGTATAAATCATTTCGTGTCCCGCCATTCCAGGAAACGGATAAATCTCCCCGTGCAGCGTCGTGTTGGAGCAGCTAGCCAAGACACCAGATCTGGGTTAGGATTGAGCAGAGACAAAATCTGGGTTAGCGTGTGATTTAAAAACGCTGAAACCGCCAGAAAAATGTCCTTTGATGGATTCACGTGTTCAGCACTTACAGCTGGGAAACTGGGATACACACACAAACACACACTTTCTGTGTCACAAGCTGAGGTATGTACCTGGGCTTAGTGCTGAGATTGTGTCTCTCTGGTTCATTTATTAAGAAAGAAGTTTTATATTATGCGACTAAAAAACTCAATTCTTACAAACTTTTTTTGTAACATGAACATGTTTTTTGTTTTCTTTACTCTTTGTTTCTAAACTCATAAAAAAAATAATTCACACAAATCTTACTTAGAGAAATAGAGCTGGTAGAACATCTGTTAGTCCATCAATCATTAATTGTTTGCGTTACATTTTTTACTAACACTTTTCCTATACATTAATCCAAACTTGAGTATCAAAATTTTTTACCTCAAACCCAAGCTGTAAATGTGTTTTTGTCTGTTCATAAAGTGACTGATTCTGAAATTGACTAATAGAGTTTCCTTAACTTTAGATATCAGCCCCTAGTAGACACTTGAGGAACTGCAGGGTTTTTTTTTCTTTTCTTTTTCCTTGCACTTCTGCTTTAGCTTCAGTTTTCAAATTTGAAGGTTGGTGCTTGGTGCAGGATTGATGAGTATATATAGAAAAAATGTATATCTCACAATTTTCAGTATGTTTTTTGAACCATGCTGCCTTGAGGAGCTGAACACAGAAATAGGCTTAGAATTAACTTCAACCAACTTCACAAATTCAGATTGTTGTCTGGACACAAACCATTCTCAAAAGCAGAGCATCAGAAAGAAAAAATGAAACGCACAATGCCAGGTTTTTTTTTTTTTGTTTTTTTTTGTCTTTTATTTATTTATTTATGACTTTTTAATTTATTTTTTTATTATTATAATTTTTTGTCTTTGGTTTATTTATTTATTTACTTGTTTATTAAATAATTTATTTTAATTTATTTATTTTTTTTATTCTATTTTTATTTTAATTTATTTATTTTTACATAATTTTTTGTATTTTTTATTTATTTTTTTTTAATTTTTTTTTTTTTTTGGGGGGGGGGGGGGGGGGGGGGGGATTCATCAGCTCAAAGAAACAAACTAGAGAAGCAGTCGGAGAGCACAGACCTCTGCCAAGCATTTTGTGATCGTCACCAACACTTTAGTCCTACTTTAATGTTATGCTGCCTTTCAGCAGACTGTCTGCTACAATTTGGTGTTAGTTGCAGGTTTGTACAATATTTTTTTTACTCACAGAGTTGAAAATAACGATGACCCAGTCCATATTTCATATTCCGGGTCTCAGTATCCAGAATATTGCCAGGATCTGGATTGTACTTTTACATCTGTCAGAAATTATGGTGACCTTGTCTTGTATTGTTTTGCAAAGCAATCCAACCATAAATTGTGGAGTTATATACACATATGGTGAAAACAGCCCTATCTCACAATGATAAAGAATCCTTTAAAAGTCCTGGATCCAGACAGCGATCTGAATCATCTCCAAAATTTAATCACTTCTTCCTTTTCCCAGTTAGAACATTTACTGAAAACTTCATCAAGATCTGTTTGTTACTTTTTGAGTTATGTTTTTCACAGACAAACAAAAAAACAGATAAACTCTCCCAAAGACATAACCTGACCTGACACCCCTTACCTATTTTATTTTGGTCCTCTAGTGCTGGGACCAAATACGAACATTTGTGTTTGTTTTAGCAATGACTAACCTTTGACATCTTAACTTTGCAACATTGACGCAAAACCACCACAGCGTGGGAGGAAGCAGAATTGCTCTGGGAGTGTGTGTGGGGGGAGGTTTTGCATGCATATCCATGCAAATCACTCTATGAGAGCAGATCCGGGCTGTCTTATACCAGGTATGCTTTTCCCAATGGGTGAGCCAAAGAAACCAATACAAGGGAGTTTTGACCTCTACATCCTCAGGGTGGCCAGACTCGTGGATGATTTAAGATTATACAGGCAGGGACCATGTGTTTTTGATTATATGAGATCATTAACTCAAGAGGAGTTGCCTGAAAGTTCCCTTTAAACAAGGTTTGATAGTCCAGAGCTATGTTTTAATAAGAAATATAAAAGAAAACTCTGAGTATGACTGGAAGGTGCTTTTGCAAAATTCATCTTACATTCTAATATGTTTAAAAATCTTTATAACTGTTGTAAAATTAAAATTTCCTAGAGTGCAGCATTATGGAAAAACTTCTCAGGGTTTTTCTTGTTGCCTCTTTTTTAACTTATAAAATCCCTCCTGTTAATGTTTTTGCTGTACAATCTCTGTACAGTATTCATACAGTCTTGCAGCTGAATTGAGTTGTATCATGCAGCTTGGGGTCTTCAGTCACATCCCATCATGCACTCTGTGATAACTGCCGAGGATGAGGAAACCATCAGCAGCCGCTCCACACATGGTCAGACAACGATTACAGCTGATATCCGCTGCTCCTCTGACATATCTCCAATCTGTGTGCAGCTCTGTGTCCATGAGCGCAGACCATGTGGTCACCGCAGCACCCTGCGAGGGGCCGTCCACCCACGCCTGACGCTCCCAGGACACCCGTGTGGAAGCGGGCTTGACCGCTCATGACAGATGGACGCTGAGATTGCAAGAAACCAATGTGACAGCCCTCTGATCCCCTGAAGACAGTGCGAGGAGGCAGCGCTGAGCCACCTACAGAGCATGAGGGAGGGGACAGGGTGAGGAGATTGATGCGAAAACGACAAAGTGCTAGGCAACAGGGTTATGATTCACCCAGGGGGTATCAGTCACAGGAGTCACTCGCAGGCTGTGAGTGAGGGAGGCTGATACAAGGAATCCTAATTGGTGCCAATAAGAATTTAGACTCTGGTTAACCAGCTTTTGAAACTTTAACAACATGAATCCATGTTTTCTAAGAGTGTCACTATAAACTGTGACTTCTGTCAGCGATTACAGCTCTTGGAAGGTCAAAGAACAGCAACACTACACAAGTAGTGGTGTGGCTTCAGTCAGCAGTGGTTATCTGCCAGTTTAAGCATAAATGTTATTTTAATTTTCTGAATCACATTATGTATAAAATGTAGAGGGCATTGAAGCACCACTGGTTTTCTGTGCTTGTTTATGTCAGGGTGGTAAACTTGAATCGTGTCCCAATGTACCAGACGCAGCTTTTTGAGAACAGGACTTTCATAGGACCGTGACAGTTTGGCCTACGGCGGATTCTCTGTTGAAGTCTTTACAAGAGTCGACCCTGTTGCCCGGCAACAACTGACCACTTGGCACTGCTAGCATCACGCAGGGTCAAAGTGTTTGTTGTTTAAAATATTTTTACAGATTTTTATTGATTTGAAACTAAAAACTATCATCAACAGAATATTACTGTTCAGTTTCCACTTGCGTGCAAAGAATCATGGGATATTTTGAGTTTGTAAGGATTAGTAGGATGCTTGTCAGCTGTATTTGGAGGAGCACTCAGAATGGGACAGCCTTTGACACTTTGTCTCTGTCGCCCTGAACAGAGACATAGCTATACGGAGACTACAATATAAAGGGACATCATTTCTGTGATGTCATCCATCTGTTTCTGGCACAGAGTTTTAAAGCCTATCACCAGCGAGAGCCATGGCAAGAACGCAAGAAGGCGGGCTTTTGGGCTCCTCACATTATAGCAGCTTGTCAGTCCAGTCATCTACAACCTTATGTTGGCAACACTTGAAAGTGTGATAACTTTGAAAACAACAAGTTATACAAAATCAACCAGGCTTTCTGCTGTCATTATAGTAGTTTTTGAATTGGTGTGTATGTGGTTCCCCATGTTTCTGCAGCGACCTAGTAGTGGACATTTGAGGAACTGCACTTTTTTCAACACTTTCACATTGGTTTCATATTTTATGGCCTGGTAGTAGAGCCTTGTGGCAATATAGGAGTAGCCATTAAATGGAGCTACAGCCTCACCTAGTGGCAAGAGGCTGCACTACAGGTGGGAAATAGCCAAAGACGGTATAACTATTTGACGTAACATTGTGAAGATCTTATAGTTTTTGAGACTCTTTATCATCTTTTCCCATCAATAGATAGACTTGCTGTCAATATTCGGGTTAAGGTCAATATTTCGGTTTCTGGAACGTTTCGAATAACTTGTTTACGTGCGTTAGCAAACAGAGTTCTTCCTGTTTACATGGTAGCCCGATCAAAACAGCAACACACGGGCAACATCATCAGACATCAGAATACTTTCTTGATTCATTTCATTTCAAACAAACAGAGGGAAATACAGAAATGAGATTAACGTAGAAGCTTGCTAGCAACCCAGCGCCCCCTTTGCAATAGACTTGGAAAAAAAAACAACATGGGAGAGAGAGGGAAAAAAAGGTCAATTCCAGACCGTTCCCAACAGGGGGCGTAGTTTGAGATCAAGAAAAAAAACACCTCAGCATATAAGCACAAGATAACAACAAACATAAGCACAAAGACTTGATCAAATGTCTTGCTGTATCCATAGCAACAACAACAGCGTCAGCACGCCAGACTTCCTGGACCTAATAGACCAAGATTCCTTCCGGACAGACCATGTGCAGAACACAAATTGATGTTCCTTTTGATGGGAATATCCTTATCGGCGTGTACATGACCAGATATTTGGGTTAGAGAAGAAGTACCCGCAAGGTGTTTTTCAGGTTTTTAAAAACAGGAATATCAGCGTATTTCAAAAGGGTTATTGGTGTTTACATGGCCCTTTCGCAACCAGGTCTGACTGTGTGTCATCGTCCATGTTCTGTTTGTTGATTGTTGATTTTGTGCAGTTGTACAGTGGATACACTTCCTGACACTACCCATCTCATTTACTCGGCTTTGGACCTCAGGATAACACTGGCTTGTGACCCCCTAGTGGCTAAGTAGGAACACTGCTTCAGTTGGGAGCAGTTTGGGGATCAGTATCTTCACACTCGATGACACTGTGACTGCAGGAACTAAAATCAAACCCAACCTCCCAACTGGATTAAAAACTTGGCAACGCATGCAGATTTGCAAACAACGGACTACAGTCATGTTTCTGTTGAAAGTGGTCTGCGAGGTATCTTCTTGTTTTGTTTATGTATAAATTATCCAATTATGTGTGTTTTTAAGATATGTGCTCCTCTTGTCTCCCAGGACTGGAATCCTCTTCAGGGTAATGGTGTTATCTTGTGTCAGGAATAGAGTGTCGCATTGGGGCTAATTATTTAAATGTGGGAGTGTGTTCTTTGTGTTTTTATACCTCATGGGAATCTCTGAGCTTGAGTGTATGATCCTGTGAGGTAGTGTGAAAAACCTCCAAAACAAACTACAAACTTGCAAATGCATTTGCATCAGCCTTAAGGAAATAATCTGTGAAAAAAAAATGTTTCCAAAAAGCTCTTTATGTGGCTGCCCCTCTGACACCATCGTCTGTCATAAACTCAGAAAGCTGTCGGGGTGTATGAATGTGGAATCAAATATGTACGTTATTCATTACACACTGAGCTCGGGTATCCTCTGGGTGCTTTGGCTTCTAATAAAAGTGTCGACCGGCTCTGGAGAAATACGCTTTCAGATTGATTAGGAGAAGAAAGAGGAGGAGCACAGCATCTGATCTCTGCGACTGCGGCCTTTCACACCCTGAGGTGTCAGCATATTCACACTGCTAAGTCTATCCGCGTGTTTTATGGCCACAAAAGCCGGAGCAGATTTGCGATAGCTTATCATTACAGGCCTTAAATGATTTCACAGCTCTTGGATTCATTTGCTGCAGTGAATGATGCCTCTGTGCGTGCAGGAGAGCCAATAAAAAAATCCCGCTGAGGCAAACAGAGTGACATTAGTGACGCGGGGAAAGTGGATGCAGAAGTCACACGATGAAAATCTTTCCTCTGAGAGTGTTTAATGTGTTTGTGAGAGACAAACACAGAGGGAGGGAGGGAGTCTGCAGCTATGATCACAGAAGTGTCATGCCGCGACTGCTGCCAATGAGTCATTATTCACATAACAAGCGAACATGCCGGCATTCTGATCGTGAGCTGCTCAGGGTGTCAGGGACAGAGCGGGGTGGACAGTGGCAGCGTCAGTTAGCGACTGCTTGTTAGCTGACACAACGACACTTCATTATCGAAGACTACAGCCCCAACACTCCAGTATCTAACACCCAGGGAGCTGTCATCATCGTGTTTATCCCTCGCAGGCACACTCATGTCTGGAGTCATAAATCAGAGGAGAGATCGCTCCACACACAGTTCAACTTCAGGGTTGATTCAAAGCAAACAATTAAATCTGTCATTGATGTTTGTTCAGTTACCATAAGACAAGGCCCAACTAATACTCTATTCATTCACTGATTGGCAGTGCTCTAACTTCTGACTTTAACTTGGTCGCCAAACAATTTAAGTTTAGCAGATGAACCTGGTTTCACCGCAGCTCCTTGACAGATGCCACGAGGAGGATCTGTTTTAATTGCACTCCCTAGCCACCTTTTTACTGGATACAACACGCCAAGGTAAGGGACTCAAGCAGACGTTGTAGCAGCCGGCTATATATTAGCAACATCCGCAGCTAAATGCTCTGACGTATCTGTAGGCTAACGTGACAACAAGTAAACACTGTCAGTTTGTAAGTAGTTTAGTAGCCGTTAATATTTAGCCCAGCTGACAGCCCGGTGCTGTAAGACATGTCCGTAATGTGTAACGTTAGTGAGTCCTGGTTATATCCTGCCAGTCATCTACCAATCAGAGCTAACGTAACCTCACTCTTCATTTTATTGATAGACTCTCAAGTTTGAACAGACCACTGCAGAATAACTGCTGACTGTGGGTTGGAATGGACATTATCACAAACAGTTTAGCCCCTGTGTTATAGAGTGATACAGCATGAGCTAAAGGCTAATTAGCCTTTGTAGCCTCTGTGGGAGGAAAACACAGATCTCTTTTTTTTATCTCTTCTCACTGCTTAACTTCGTAAGCCAATAATGATGTCATAAAGACCTGAACTGGAAGCTAAGAATTAGCAATTTAAAATAACCTGTGACCGTTGATATTGGTGCTGATAATCTCAGTTTAAAGTGTGGATTACAATCAGGCATATATCTAGAAGGGAGACTTTTTCAACATCACTTTCAAACACCTCACAGCCCTTTTAAAGATGATACCTGGGTAGGAAGCCACCAAAGTATGATGCCATGTTGACATGTTTTTCAAAAGCACACGTAGGATTCATCCATTCAAGATGAAAGAAAACACAATTGAATTCTGACTTTCTATTTTTATTACTCAAAATTGTAACTTTAGGGTCATTAGTCAGATATTATGGTCTGAACCATGACTGAAATGTCAGGAATTGTGAGATTAATGTGAAAATTCTGAGATTTTAGTCTACTTTAAGGAGAGAAAGTGAGAATTCTGGGATTTATATCAGAATTTTATAAAGAATTCTGATATTATTTCTAAAATAAAGTCAAATTTCTGAGCCTAGAGCCTGAATTTTTTACATTGAAGTCAGATTTTCTGGGGTCAAAGTCAGAGCTCCGTGATTAAAGCCAGAATCATTAAGGTGAGAAAGTGAGATCTCTGACAAGACAAAATTCAAAAGCCAGGAGTATAAGATTGAAGTCTAAATGGTAGTCAAAATTTGACCTAAATAAGTAAGATTTTTTTAATTATTATTTATTTTTATTTAAGGAAAGAAGAGAAAATTCTGATAAAAGTACAAAATACTTTTAAAAAGTCATATTTTATAGTTTAAAGTCTAAAGCATTTCATCAGAGTCAAAATTTGAGATAAGTGAGAATTCTGATTTTTAAGTCAGAATTCTCTGATTGATATGAGAATTTGAGGAAAAGTTCTGATTTTAAATCTAAAATTTAAGTCAGATTTCTGAGATTACAGTCAGAATTTAGAGTTGAAGTCAGATTTTCTGGGGTCAAAGTCAGAATTATTAAATAAAAAGTCAAATACTGAGGGGGAAAAGTCAAAAGTATCTTTTTTTTGTCTGAAAGAATTGTCAGAATTCTGAGATTTTAATAACAATTTGAGTTGGTAGAAGACATGATTTGTCAATTAAAAGCAGATTCCAAAAATAACATTCAGCCTTCTGTGAAGAAAAGTCAGAGTTAGAGGATCAAAGTAGGATTTTTAGGTAAAAGTTGAGAGAAAAAGAGGGAATTCTTAAATTAGGATCAGATTTTTTTTTTCTCTATTTTTTATCAAAGTAGTCAAAATAATGACATTATTATACAAGTTATTGGATTTAAGTCAGAATCCAAAGAAAAAAAGATATTAAAAACTGTTGACAGTGACTATTCTGAGAATAAAGTCTGGGTTAAATTTTTTGTCCCACAGGATTCTTGTTATAATCTCAGTTTTTCGATCTGAAGTCAGTTTGTCGTTTCTGGTTTAAAGAAAGGCCAATTTATTCCCTATCACATTCCAACGTCAGTAATCCTGCTGACACTCTCTGTTCAAACATCAGATTATTTGGTTTCACATCGTTCCACTTTCTTTCTGTTTATTTTTTATCACTGTTGTCAGTTCTAACTTCACTCTCAGAGTAAAAAGTCATTATCTTCCACCAATCTGACTTCATTAAAAACATTCAAAAAGTTTCAACTTCTTTATTAATGTTGATGAATTAGTTACGAATGTTTTAGGATTCAGAAAGAGCATTTATTCAAGACGCCATTACTAAATGAAGAGCGTCTGGCTGATGTGTGAGAACTGTTTACAGAAGTCTGGCTCCAAACTGAGCGTCATTTTAACAAACTGAGGACTGAAGTGTGTAGGGGTAAAGTTAAACTGTGTGAAAAAAGAGCAGAGTAAGAGTGCTCACGAAGCAGACAAAGGCTGGAAAGGGCGATTCTATATAACAATACTTAAGCTCAAACATGCCGCACTTCAGCGGCTCGACTCCAGCTCGCAGACATGAGTAGTTCAGCCCAGATCATCCGTTTGAAGGTTGTTCTGTCTGCGCTCTGAAGTGCCGACTGTCATGAGGCTGGAATAAACACTGGGTTATTCAAATGAATGTTTCAGGGAGATCAGAAAGTGTCAATCAGTGTAAGCGTTTAATCTCTGAACCTCTCCAGAGTCACACTGTAATTTTGATAGCTGTTTATTCACATGCAAAAAGAGCGAGTCCCTCCTGAATGCTAATGGAAAGTTTTCTGATTCACTCTGATAGCAGAGGCTGTCGACACAGAGAGAGACGGAGGAGGGGGTAAATTACAGAGAGGGAAAGCAAATGTGTCTCTCTGCATCACGAGTGGGTTTGGGGTCATTTCAACACAGTTTTTGTTTCCTGAGGTTAGAGATGAACAGATGTTCCAGCAGAGATCTCTGTGTGTCAGTCATAGGGGAAACTAAACATCAGAAAATAAAGAATTTTTTCTGCAGCAGTGTTTAAATCTGACGTGTCAGCAACACTAAAGATAGAAGAGAGAAGTCTCAGTTCCTCAGGTTGCTCGTCCCCCTGTGAATCAGGGAGGTCGAAGTGCTTCAGATTCCAGCACAGAGCGTGAAAACGGACAATTTTGTTTGTGCCACGTTCATTTTAGGAAGTCATAAATCCTGCTTATTCTTATAGTTTCCTCAGCACACTCTGGATTTCCATCCTCAGAGGTGACTTCGCTGAATATACTTACATCAGGAAGTGTATGAATAAGTTTTAAAACTGCAGAGATCTCTGGTGTCCTCTGAGAATAAAGCAAAATGTAAACCTGTAGTTTCAGATCACATAGAGTAAAGTTTCAAAAACTTTATGCAAAGATTTATAAACTATAGGCACAGTTTGTTTCTTCAGCTGCAGTTACATTCAACCCAGGAGCTTGGTTTCATGGTTGTGTTAGGCGCCCTTTCTATTCATCAAGATTTCTGCTCTGTCCACTTTCTATCCTCCTAAAAAAAAAGCTGGTAAAGCCCCCAAAAATGGATGATTTACAAGGAAAAATAATGTTAAACTTTAACCAGACCTGTGCTTGGTCCGTCTCTGCCCAGCTGCTGTTTGGCGCCATTATTTTTTGTCTGTCATACCAAGGGGCAACATCCGGTTTAGAAAAATGGGTCTGAAACACTGATTGCCCCACCGGTGTGCGGTGATTGAATTTTTTTTCTCACTTGGCGGTTTGGAGGTTGTTAGGATTGTTTGATTTTCCAATCAGAGACACAGCTTGCTTGCCCGGTGCCCTGTAGCTGTTCAAAAAGAAACTTACAGCCGCCGTCATCGCAATTGTGGTTGCGATGACGGCACGGTTTCAGGAACAGACGGGTGACATGGAGGCTACGTCCATGAGTAGTACAATCTATGGTCACTAACCACTGGTTGCATTTGCAGAGCCCATGAGGATAAAGGATTTTCGGACATCTGAAGTCACATGACTAAAGACTTCCTGCTGTAATTACAGAGTCAATGTATTACCCCCAAAATGATAAGCCTCTGTTCATCCATTCTGTAATTTATTATCTAATCTCTTGATCAAGGGCAACACCCAGTTCAGAAAAATGAAGCCTATGCTTGTGCTAAAAGTTGCAGTTCACTTAGTGTCGTCTTGAGGCTGGCTGTAGAAAGACCGGGAACCATGTACTCAACAAGCCAAAAAAAAAAAAAAAAAATTTTACTGCTAAAAAAAAAAAAAGAAACTTATTTACTGCCTGGTTCAAAAGACTGGTGGGTCTGAAATGCTGATTTTACTTTGTGCACACTATAAAGAGGTGAACTTTTTTTCTAACTCAGTTGGCTCAGTATCTCCAATATACGTATGCAGTGACATATTGACGTTTTACACCTCAAATTTACCTGATACGTCTGCAGTCCGAGTCTGTTCCATTGCCTCTTGACTGTGTTTGTCAACTCACACCAGCTGCATGTTGAGTCCAACAAGCTGCATGACTGACAGACAGCTGGAGCTCCAAGAAGGAGGAATTCCTATGCTTTCCAGTCCATTGATAAGTCTCTATTCATTCATGTTGGGCTGTAAAACCTCAAACCTGTTGACTCCTGGTCTGGCTCTGCTCATTATGTCCAATTGTCGTAGTCAAGCTAAATACGAACTGATTCTGACTCAGTTTGTTTTGGTAGTTTCTGGTCATGACTTCCTGTCCCGTACAATCTTTCCTACACTGAATTTATGCGTCTGATCCATTGCCGTGACTGCTGATGGAAAACCAAACTGGTTCTTAGAAAGAACATGATTAGAACTGACTAGGCACTATCACCGAACAAGCACTGTTGGAAAGGGGGTAAAAGTGGCAACCTCTGGTCTAAAAATACAAAGACTATGAGGAGGTGTTAAAAACTGCAGTTCCACATGTGTCCACTAGAGGCTAGCTACAGAAACCACAAACATACTAGTTCAAAATAGCAAGTTTTGCAGCTTGTACACACCTAAAAACAGCCAGTTTCCCAAAACATCCTGGGTGAACTTTTTTATTACATATTATTTATTACGTTTTATTTGACTTGTGAATTTTGTACATATAAGATGTGGCTAACAGATGGGCATTTTAGCTATTAGCATAGAGGCTTAAAGTCTGTTTTTTTTGCCTTATCCAAACTAGAAGTATACTAGGTTGAGTTTGGTATCTCAAATATGACTGCTGATGACGACAGGCTTCTTGACTCTGTATCAGAAACAGATGGGTGATGTCAGAGACCATGTCCATATACTGTAGTCTTATTATAGCTGTTTGTCAATCTGGTATTTTATTTATTTGTATCTGCTCTGTTGATACATGTGATAACATTGTAATGAGGTTATTATTTTTAAAACATTGTGTTATAAGATATCTCTCTCTAACTTTTCATACTGCAGTAGAAGAACAGTGTTTTTCATTTCTTTGTCTCCTGCATGTATTAATAACTACAGGATGCAAGCTGTTTGCCCTGAGCATACAGCTTTAGCCTCAATCTATCATCAAGAGAGGATGCATTACGTGCAACTTTAAGAAGGATTTACTGGATTCTGGTTTATGAGTCAGCTGAAATCTTAAATACCGCATCCAGGAGGTGTCTTGTACAAAAAAAAAAAAAAAAAAAAAAAACAACCATTAGCCTCATTCACTTTAATCTTCAGATTCAGCATCTGTAGAGTTTCACATTAACTGTGGTGCAATGTTCCACAGTTAAAACAGCTTCTAATCCCTGAGGGCTGGAATTAAAAAGCTGTTTTGGTTCATTTCTGTGTGTAATCACAGACCAAGTTGATGAGAAAGTTTTGAAAGATATACCTGCCTTTGTGTGGGGAGCAACATGTGCGATATGTTGTGCTTCACAGCTGAACTGTTGAGCCACAAGTCAGAGATTCGTGAATTTATATTTTGTGAAACTTTTCTCCTAAAGTAAGAATAAAAAGTTACGTGTAGGTCAGCATGTTCATACTTTTATCGATCCAGTCAAGCTGTTTCTTTGTCCGAAAACTCAAAAACTTCTTTGTGTGTCCTCTGAGTATGTTTGAAAAAGGACAAGAACATCAAATTAAGTTTTTTTATAGAGAGAGATACATGGTAAAAGCAGTGGACCCAGAGCTTCACCATTCATCATTTCAGACGACTGTCCCCCCTAATTGTGTTTTTTTTTTTTTTCTTTTCCACTGGACAGAGAAGTGCAGCTCAGCAGTGCCAGACTCTGCATTTTGTTTTGTGTTCTTCTGAGGCAGATGAATAAAATATGAGTTTGAAAGTGCAGGTTCCAAGAACAAGAGCACATAAATTGTTACAGATGTAGTCAGGCCTTTCTTGTTATGTAATAAACCAAGGACTTTTTTATGTCTCTAACATTAAGTTATAAAAATAACACTTTGGAAAAAAAAAAAAGTTTTGCCTTAAAATCTTTCTTTAGCAGGGTAATGTAATGTATCATACTGTGTAAGATGATACCATATCTTTCATGCTTTTTGTGTTCTGTCGTGTCATTTTGTTTCATATGCCAAGTTACTCAGTGAGCACGTACTGTATCTTTTACATTTCACATCAAAGTGCATTAGTGTTACTTAATTTGTTTTGTGAATGGGATGAAAAATTGTTCTAGTGGGACAGTATCATACTGAACTGTATCACATCGAATTTAATTGTAATGTAGCCCATTGTACCATATTATACAACATACAGCATATTGTATTCAACCACATCCTATCTTATCATATTGACCCATAACCCTAACATATTACACTGTATCGTATTGTTACTTTGTGTATCATTTCATATAATCTTCTATTTCAGTGTACTGTATCAAATCTTGTCGTATCATATTGAATCATTACCACAGACAGTAAAATTAAAGGGGCATAGTCTCCCTCACATCACCCATCTGTTTTTGAAACAGATGTTTGAAGCAGATCAGCTGTCGCAGCCATTTTGGAAGTAGGGCAAGCTTTGACTCTCCATACTAACAACTATAGGGTGCCTGTCAGTCATGTGAGCTGAGCTGTGCCTCTTATTGGGCGAACTCGCGATCTTGACTTCCACGAGGCAAACGTTGCAGATTTGCAACAGCTATTTGGTAGATACCTAATTACTCCACATCCATATTTTATGAGCCTTTTTTCTCAGAAGTACCACTGCAGAACATAGTTTTACATTAGCAACAAACAGTTTCCCACTATCCCACCAATTGGCAGAGCTGTGTCACTTTTAACATGGCAAACAGGTTTACATGGACGTAGTCTTGCCGTCGTCACCCGTCTGTTTCTAAAACGGAAAATGAAGCATATTGGCTATAGCAGCCATATTGGTAGTGGCAGGGGCTATGCCTACAGCCATAGGGCGCCAGCCGTCACAAATGTTATCACAAACAGTCTTTTTCTGTTGCCATAGGCGAACACTGTCCACAAGCGCACCACCAGTTCGCATTGAGTCGTGGACGTGCTCCTGTTTGTTGTTGTTGAGTCAGCTCTTCGTCTCTCTCCCTCTGCATCCTTCTTTCATGGAGCTCCTTGTCCGTGTACTCAGGCTCAAACCGGTAAGGACAACCGTCAAACTCGAAGTCGTAGTCTGACTCTTCGACATCAGAAAAGTTTGTTTACCAGGTCAGCTCTGGGTCAGTTGACCCACATGAAGACGGTAGACGAGCTGACTTTATGATAACACTGGCGATGGATGAAAAAATATAGCCGAAATGAGCGATTTTGCAGAGATTATGTCCCACGCTGAAGCTCCCTTACCGTGGCCCCCGCTAAGTGCGGCTAAAATCGGTTGGATCTAAATAACATCTGAAGGACTCCGAGCTGCACAATGTTTGTCTGAGTGAGTATATGAGCATGCACACACCGATAAATAAGGTCCAGGTGTCAAAAAAACGGAGTTGCCCTTTAATATCCTCAAAACAGCCGCGTTAGAAAAAAATTCACCCCCGTACAGTGGGAGCCAGTAGTAAACTTAACGACTCAGACAGGAGACCTTTTTTTTAACCAGGCTGTTAATAGGTTAATTTCTGCTTTGAAAACGGCTTTTTTTGGCATGGTGTGTATGTGACTTCCGCTACTTCTGGAGCCAGCCTCAAGCGAACACTCAAGAAACAGCAGATTTTAGCACTTCCGCATTGTCTCATATTCTCAGACCAGAGGTTGCCGCTTGGTTTTGTCTCATATTATTAAACCAGAGGTTGCTGCTTGATCATAGTGTAACAGCCCAAACGGCATCATGTTGTTTCCCTTATTGTATTAAAATGTATCCTATCATAACTTATAGTAACTTATGGTATTGAATTGTACTGTAATGTATCATACTGTCGCAGATAATTTTTCTATGTATCAGATAGTGTTTCGTATTGTATGCTATTGTACTGATTGTACCATATTGTCTCACATTGTATAATATCTTATCATGACGGATCATACTGTAATCCTTATCTTATCAAATAGATCATATTGCGTTCTATCATATCATATCATACAGTAACATTGCAGTGTGTCATACCATACTGTATCGTATTTTGTTGTGTTGTATTTTCTTGTGGTATTGTGTTTTATCATACACCAACAACATGATTGCTACTTTAACAAGAAAGAGGCCTTTGAAGGAAAAAGTCTCTGGGTTAAAAGCCATGAATCTGTTGCTTTGACTGACTTAAATATGTCATGTATCTCATAATTCCCGATATCACTGAGCACACTGAAAAATACTTGATAGGAATGTGGACAGAAAACTGCAGACATCACATGCACTACTCCGTGCAGTGAGGACACCCGGCATCTGTTTCTCTTCCTGCCTCACGCTGCTGTCAGGACAGTCTGATTGATACAAACTGGTGCCACAAAGGACTCGCTAACAGGCGACACAGCCTGCTTTCCTCCCATTCTTTGCTGGTGACAAATGCAGCCTCTAAGTGTCTGTGGTAGACTGGGATCCTGCAGGACCCTTCACGTTGCGTATAAGCGTTAAATTTTTTGTCATTAACTCCAGGTGCCCCGTGCATCCAATCCTTTCCCCCCTCTGTCATCACCGACCAGAGGAGCAAAGCCCGTACGGAGCCGTGCTCTCACTTTCCGCTCTGTTTAAACCAAGTCCAGATAGGCGGAAAACGCATGACAGACAATCTCTGCCCTACTTGCAGCTCACCACACAGGCACGAACATCATACAGAGAGACACGTAGAAGTGAATCTGCAAAAGACAGCCCACTTTGGGGAAAAAAAGAAAATAGGGCCGAGGGCCAGTCCTGAATCCGCCTCTGGCTGTCCTTGACGAACCTCCGGGCCAGATCCTCCTGGGTGGTCTGAGCAGCAGGAAGCTCTGAGAAGATTTATCTGGATGCTTGACAAGTTGTGCACAGCTCATCCAGGCTGCTTGTGTCCCCACAGAGAGCACATGTCACTGCCTTAAAAGCAAAGCTGCCTGACAATGACATTGTGGGGTTGTTTTTGTCTGGGATTCGCTTGATTTTGGAGCACTTTTGAAGAAGTTTGTTGGGGAGGGAGTACAGGGTGAGTTCACACTTTTGTTTGCTGGGTTACAGATTTGGGTTTGAAATATTTATCAGGGTACTGTTTGTTTATGTCTCCACTGTACCTGCTGTATAGATGTATACATACCATGGCAGTGGAGCTCTGAGCAGCTACTCTAGAATGACTGAAGCAGATATATTAACTGATGCTCATTTAAAGCAACTGTAAGGAACTTTACAGCATTGCACTGCAAAAAATAATAATAATAATAATACTTGGTAATAACAAGTTATCTCCCTTCTGATTAATACAAGACTTTTAATTTTAACTTTTTTCTCATTATTAACACAAATAAATGTTTTACAATTTTAGTTTTTAATACAGAAATTATGAAACTATTTTTTTTTTCAATTTTTTTTATCATCTATTTATTTTATATCATTTATCTAATTATTTGTTTGTTTATTTGTTTATTTATTTATTCATTGGGGGGGTTTAAAATATGCAACGTAACATTTTGGCAGAAAGAAAAAAAAAGAAAAACATGTTTATCATTCATGGTATTTCATATGGTATTTCTGGCTTTTAAGACAAGAGTCTGTTCCATTTAATTGTCAAATGGTGTTACCACAAAAACATGAAAAGTATTAACACCCTCCTTTGTTATACTGATGAAATTAGTTATTTGTAATGAAATATCATCTCAATGTATATTTAAAACATTGGTTAAAGTTTATTTCATATTTCGTTGTTATAGTGTAGTAGACTGCTAAAGTTATATTCATTGTAACTGTTTTGCCCAATATCAGATTTTTCTGTGAGAAAAATTGGTTACACAAACTGACATTTATCACTTTTACCAACTGACCACAGTTGTGTGCTTACACCAAGACCGGCACGAAAGATTCAAGAAAAAAAAAAGTGGACAGGAAATGTTTCCCTGTAAATCCACAGTAAGTATACTGTTGACCGCTAACTAGCAAGCTACCAAGCCTGTGTCCAAAATGGGGCTAATGTTACTTTTTGGTCACCTAATTCTTTCTTCTTTCTTCAATTCTAGTTGACTGTGATGATGTTAAACATGTTTGATGTTAAGGGCACCAGTATGGTTTCCCATCCCTGGAAACAAGTTGGACAAATTTCAACTCCATCTGTTGATACTGTGGCAAAACGCTAGTTTCTGCCTCAGGCTGGTCTTGGTGGCATCTTTATTTCAATATTTTGTGCCATCTTGAGTGTTGTTAGTTTGTAGTTGAAATACAACCCTGATTCTTTATGTTGGACTCCTGCTTACATATATATATACATACATACATATATATATATATATATATATATATATATATATATATATATATATATATATATATATATATATATATATATATATATATTCTTTTTTTAGGTTAAATGTTACATTTTCACAAAAAAAAGAAAAACACATGAACCTGTGTTTTGTCATATATTTGGGTAAAACAGTAGAAAAGGAAAAAAGGATGGAAAGTGCTGCTCTTTAAATCCCCAGTGAGTTTACTGTTGACTGCGATCTAGCTAGCTACCAAGCTACAGCCCCAAATGACGCTAAGTTTCGGGTATTGTCAGCTATGTGAGTTATTTAACTGTAATCATTTTAAGTATGAAACTTTGCCCATTCTTTCTTATGGATTGCTTTAATTAAGCGATACCTTGCACCTGATATTACATAATGTGCCTTTAAGGCACTATTTTGTGGTTATGATATGACATGAGTAAGTTCAGTGCATTGCTTGAGGTAATTCACATCATGAAACCACAGCATATTCAGCATTATTTGAATACGAACCTAAACTTTTTCAAAGTACGAAGTTCACAAAGAGCTGTGTCTAAAAGTGTCTCATAAGTAAAAAGGGACGATGGAGCTTAAGAGCATCAGTGTTCCCATGGGAGCAAAGTAACTCTGCAGATCTAATGGAGATAACTCGTTAAACTCAGCGACTAAGAGATGCAACATGCACATTACAAGATGTCCAGCGTGCACTGCTTCCTCTCCAGAGTCCTCTTTGTGTTATTGTTTGAAGACAGCACAGGTAAAAGTCATGCTGCTCATCATGCACATAAATATTGAATTCAGCCTCGAAAAGCATCTTTCATACTGTCCTAAGAACTCTGAATGAAGCCCAGCTCGAATAATTTACCACCATGGAAGGAGCATAATGTGGATGAGCTGTTAGCTGCTAAGTTTGGACAGAACATGTGTCCCTTGTTTTCTTTCGAGAGGCAGCAGATGTTGAAAACAGGAAAATGACATTTGCCTCTCTTAAATGTCTTATCGTCTTCATTAAAGTTTTAGAACTCTCTCCTCTTTTTTGGTTGTAGAGACTTGAAGAAGCTGTGTCATCTTCAAAAGGGTTTTTGAAGATGAAATGTTTGAGGTTGGAAGAGAATAAATGTGACTATTAAACAGTGTTTCGTGTGAATGCTGTGGATCTTATTAAAGTCACACATCCCGTTTTGTTCCCAACATTGAAGTGACATTGCAGTGCAGTCTAATGCAGTCACAATAATTCAGCTAAACAACCAGAAAACATGATTACAGCCCGGGAGGCTGCAGACAGAAGAACACACAGAGCGCCCAGAGGAGTGTGTGAGACGCTGTTGTTGTGGCTCTCAGAGTAAAAGGCCTCGAGCCTCATTACTGCTTGTTTCTAACTGTGTTTCTAAGCCATCTATCAACAAGAATGTATTCCCAGAGATTACCTCTGGGTCATTTTAAACCAAATAACTGCTCACAATTATGTTTTTCTAATTATGATTATTTCATGATTACATTACAGGCCTCCTTTGCTGTAGTAAACACAACATGCTCTCCGGGCCATTGCGGGAAAGAGGTGACAATGTCACTGCAACCAATTAAAAAGCGATCACAGGGAGCAGAAAAGAAAACATTTCCTATTAGATTGCAGAGTTGAGCATTGGCCTGAGCCCAAAGTGTCCACAGGAGCAGTAAGATGTTATTACTCTCTGCAGGCGTGGCATTGTTATTCCTGCGTGGTGTTAGATGCTGAAGTGGGCTTGGTAATGACCGCTAACAGCTCTCTGCGCCGCCGCTGCGAGGAAACTGAACAGGAGTCGTTCTCTGTGCACGACCTGTCGTTGTTGACATGAACATTAGGAGCCAGGAACATTATGAATGAATCATTTTGTCCTGTGAAGCAGGGCCGTGTGCAGAGGGAGGATTGTCCCTTCAAAATAAAAGTCTTCAAAGAGAAGTCTGACTTGATATGTTATTGGTTTTCAATCATTTTAAATGGATCAAAGATTTTTTATCATAACTGAGAAATATTTGCAGTGCATTTTCTGTCAGGTTTGGGGAAAAAGGGGGGAGTGTCCCTTCAAAATAAAAGCCCTTAAACAGTTGTCTGACTTGATATGTCATTGGTTTCAATCATTTTAAATGGATCAAAGTTTTTTTTATTATAACTGAAAAATATTTGCTGTGCATTTTCTGTCAGGTTTGGGGGGAAAGGGGGACATCCCTTCAAAATAAAGTCCTTAAAAAAAAGCCTGATGTATTTTTAGTTTGTTTGTTGTTCTTTTTATGTTAAATGAATAAAAAAGCAATTGTTATAAATGGGAAACATTTGCAATGCAAGCTAGAGTTTTTGTTAGGTTTTGGGGAAGGTCTGCTACACAATAGACCCTTTTTAAAAATTACTTATTTAATTATTATTAATTAATTTATTTATTATTTGTTTTTTTGGAGCTTACTTATTGAAATATTCCAGCAAAAATGAATAAATAAATAATTAAATAATCAAATTTATAAATAAAGAAAGAAAAAAAGAAAAGAAAAGATCATATATGCTTTCATTTGTTTTGTTTTTTAAAATGTTAAACCCGAGGCAACAAGTGGTCAGCCTTGCCAAGTTTGACTTGCCAAAATGGGCAATTAGATTTCTTATAACTTTGACTAGACATCCTTTTTGCCTAAAAAATTGTATTTTATTGATTAAATATTGATTTAAAAAAATGAGAATGATTGCAGGTATGTAAACTTCAAACAAAAGGAGCAACGTGTTTTGAAAGAACTGTGCTCTACTACACTAAAACACAACAGCTGATAGTAAAACCTTCAGGAGCATGATGTAAAATGGTAAACATTTAACACATCATTTGATGAAAATATTAAACTCCATGGAAACCTTTTTCGAATTCAGCTCCATATTCCAGTTTGGACACTTTTTGGACCAGGTGGGTGTGGCAGCTCAGGTTTTGATTGACATCCAGTCTGACAATCAAACTGAACCATCACAACAGCTTCAACACATCATGGAGCACTAGAGAGAAGGAGAGTGTTCCAACCCTGCTTGTTTCAGCCGACTGATTTTAGACCAGAGGGAGAAGAAACTCCAGGATCTGAAAATGATTTATTTCATTTCAAAAAGTCTGAGGAGAGTGACAGGACCCAAAATACATATATCTTTTCAAGACTCAAAGGATTTTTATTGTCATTTTATCATATAAATGAGGATGGGCAGAAAAAAAACAAAATGCTGTTCCTATCTTCTGACATAACAAATAAAATGCAGTAAAAGAAAGGAAAACGACCCACGTACACAGTGCAGGTAGTGCAGTGTATGGAGATAGATAAATAGAAAGTAAATATTAGCTTTATCCGGCATGGCCTCCACGTTCAGGATGTGCGCTGCCCAAGTGGCAAAGTCTGATCTAAATAGAATAGAATAGAATAGAATAGAAAATACTTTATTTATCCCCGAGGGGAAATTCAGGAGTCACCGCAGCATTTAAGAAAACAAAAGTAAGAAAGAGTATAGAAAGTGCAAAAAGGTCCATAAGAAATTAGATGATGACATCCCGTCCACCACTCGTCCACCACTCTCCAGCCCAGCCAGTCTCCACCTCCACAGGGTCCAGGACTGAGCCTCCCCAGCAGTCTGTTCAGACTCTGTCTCCTGGATCCTGTCTGCTCACAGCAGGCGAAGCTCCTCCAATGTGGGGCCGGCGTCCGATGTCAGCACCGTCAGGTCCACGTCGTCACCTCCCAGCTCACATCGGAGAACCAGCACGTCGTCCTCACCGCCTCCTCCTCAGCTCGAGGGAAATCATCAAGCCCTACAGTAGTTAGCATTGACATGCTACAGGCTGCTAACAGCTAATTTTGCATGTAAACTATGCAGCCATGGTTACATGTAGGATCTCCAGACAAACACAGGAGAAAAGTAGTAAAAAATATCGCCAAAGCCACAAAAAGTTTGGTGTCCGTGACCGACAATGAACCATACAAAGTGATGATCCACTCCAAATACAAAGATGACGAAAAAGAGACGAAAAAAATTACAAGTAACGGACAAAGACGAGAGAGCTGCTGCAACAGGCAGCTACTTGGGCAGCGCCAGAAAATCATGAAGCCTATGCAGAGGTGCTAAAAACTGCAGTTCCTTGAGTGTCCTCTTGAGGCTTGAGGCTTTTTTTTATCAATGGACCCTATATGGGGGTTTATTTTAAAAGTTGATTTAACTCGCAAGGTTTGCCTTCATAAAGGCACAATTGGCTTAACTGACAGGCAAGCACCCTGCAGCTGTTAGCAAAGAGGCTAAAGGCCCTCTACTATACCCCCTCCAAACTTGAACAAAGCTAGGTTGAGTATAGCATTTCCAGTGGGGCTTCTGAAGATGCTAGGCTTCAAAACTCTGCATCAGAAACAGATGGGTGATGTCACAGACACTATGTCCATATATTATACAGTCTGAATTTGACTCAGATCTGAGCTTTCTGGGCAAAGCTCATGAACTGGTCCAAAGCGAAATGAGTCAAGCATAGGCAGGACCACTTTAGCATAACTCCACCACAGCTAACTATCAATGCAGAGCCAAATACACGATGTTAAGAATAAGAAAAATGATAAGCAGTCTGTGGTGGTTGTGTAGCCCAGAACAGCATACATGATCAGAAAGATAGCTAGATGGATAGCTAGATAGCTAGCAATACAAACACAGATTTCATATCTAGCATGCAAGCTAATGGCAAAGGGTTGAGTGAGCCTTGGCATGTATTTTTATTTTGATTGTTAATCATAACTTCCAAAATCTGGTTGATTTTTTTTTTTTTTTTGTAAAGAGCTGATAATATTTTTTTTAAAAATGGGTGAAAGTGCAGTTTTAATATTTTAGACACATAATAGCAGGTATATATGATCATAAATATCAAAGTTGGAGAGTTTTTGTAGGTTCAGGTAACCAAAGGCTTTGAAGATGAAAAGGATTGAAGAATACAAAGAAATATAAATATTTAAAGACAGATTGTGGTCAAAGAGAGCTGTATTTAGAATAACAGAACTCTGTTTAATATTTAAAGATGTCCATGAAATAAATCAACTGATGTTGAATCATAATCTGTTCTGGATACTGACCCCACTGGCTCTAAGTATTCCACACATCCCCTGAAGGATTATTGTGCAATAGCGCTTCCCTGAAATGGATCTCCACCAAAACCAGTACTCCATTCTTTCCCATCCCAGTGGTATTCCTGAGATAAGTCTGGTACTTTAAGGGTTAAAGGGATCAGGAGACTTTTCCCACAGCCTCTTCCAGCTCTACAGCCTGGGCATTAAAAAGTGCTCACACTTGTAGTGTGTCTAAGTGTTGTGACTGCGCTGTCATTAAAACCCAGCTGGCTACAGTCTCGGTGAGGGAGCTCGGATGTAAGCTCTGGACCTCGAAAGCAAGTCACGTAACATGCGTGTGGGGGGACTTGGATTAAAACCTTGCTGTGGTGAAAACACACACGGCTAAACTCCTCCATGTGTTGGTGAAGCACTCCTCTTTCTTGACTGTAAACACTGAATTTAAAGCTGTTTGGATGAGCAGCTTGGACAGTAAAAATAGCCGGTGGAATAGCAGCAGGTACACGTTGTCTCCTCTGTAACATCTCAGGTACAGTAAGTCACCCTGACCCCCCCTGAGGGGACAGGTCCCTTCAGTAAACGATAACAAGCCGGGCAACATCATTAGGCGGCTGCTGTGTGGCAGCAGCTCCTCGGCATGGAGTGATAAGCAGAAACACTGAGCTGGGGAAATGCTTGCAGTGCACTTAGAGGTGACAGGGATAATGTGGGCCATGCTCTTGTTATTCTCTGCAGAGCTGCACATCATTTGTACGCTGCAGCTATAAATAAAGGTTTGTCACAAACCGAGATATGGAGTCTACATGAGGCAATGAGCGGCAACCCTACAGAGTGCTGGTTTCTAGTTGACCCTGTACTAAACCCAGACCCCTGAAAACAACAGCAGCCCAAGAAAAGCATGGAAACTATAGCTGGGCATTGTTTAAACATTTATACCTGGTTACCTTTGCTCATCGGGACCTGAATAACTTGTAGGTTTAAAATATTAAAGAGGGGGTATTCTGCTTTCACATATTTTAAACAAAGGTATAAAGTAACAATGCTGCATGGTCACACTGAATGTGTTCAGATTAACAAACCGCTACATATTCACATGTTGTGGAAATCCCTGAATCCGTTTGTAAAATGATCAAAAAAATCTAAATGTAGAATGAGATTATAACAAGATCTTCATGAGACTTCCTCAAAAAATGAGGTCATTGCATAAGGATCTCCAAACTGGCTCATGACATGTTGAAGGGGTGGACCTCAAACACCAAGGCTGGCCCCTGGCAGGCCTTCAAAGGGCTGACCAATCAGAGTAAAGGGGGTTTGTGGAGCAGGAAGCCTTAAAGAGACAGTAGTCAAAACAAAGCATCTAAGACATAGACTGAAAAAAGAGTTTTCAAGACACCAGTGTGGTTTTTATTTTAGCTGTTAATCATGTTCAGCTACTAACAAGGCACCAGAGGGACAATATAAAGCTTTTTAAAAAAAAGCACAATACCCTCTCTTTAAAATCAGGATTTTAAAATATGTCTGCAAAAGAACATTATTCATCTGTCTAACATTCTCTGTGTAAACTGCTCAGAAAGAATGATGAAGTCTTGAAGCGACTATACATTTATCCAAGCATTCAGAGTTGTTAGCCTTCTTTGCTATTAAGCTAATGTGATGAATAAAAGCTGCAATTTCAGTCACACAAATGGTCTGCATTCTTCTGGAAGCTCTGATACATCTCTGTGGCCTTTGAGGACAAGAAGCTACTGCAAAAGGATAAGGATCCTCCATTTGTCGAATAGGTGTATTAACACTGCATTGAACCACTTTCTTTTCATTGTTCTTGTTTTTTTTTGTGTGTGTTACTAGTTTGTCTGTTCTGGGCTACTGTAGAAAAATGGCAGTGCAACATGGTGGCCTACATGGAAGGGGACTCAGGCCTTACTTAGGACCATTATACACTCACCAGCCACTTCATTAGGTACATCTGTCCAACTGCTCGTTAGCGTAAATTTTTTGTCAGCCAATCACCTGGCAGCAACTCACTGCATTTAGGCATGTAGACATGGTCAAGACGATCTGCTGCAGTTCAAACTGAGCATCAGAATGAGGAAGAAAGATGATTAAAGGGACTTTGAACGTGGTATGGTTGTTGGTCTGAGTATTTCAGGAACTGCTGATCTACTGGGATTTTAACCCACAACCATCTCTAGGGTTTACAGAGAATGGTCCCAGAAAGAGAAAATATCCAGTGAGCAGCAGTTCTGTGGGCCAAAATGCCTTGTTGATGCCAGAGGTCAGAGGAGAATGCACAGACTGGTTGGAGCTGATAGAAAGGCAACAGTAACTCAAATAACCACTGGTTACAACCGAGGTCTGCAGAAGAGCATCTCTGAACACACAACACGTCCAACCTTGAGGCAGATGGGCTACAGCAGCAGAAGACCACACCGGGTGACCCTCCTGTCAGCTAAGAACAGGAAACTGAGGCTACAATTCACACAGCAACACCAAAACTGGACAATAGAAGATTGGAAAAACGTTGCCTGGTCTGATGAGTCTGGATTTCTGCTCCACATTCAGATGGTAGGGTCAGAATTTGGCATCAACAACATGAAAGCATGGATCCATCCTGCCTTGTATCAACGGTTCAGGCTGCTGCTGGTGGTGTAATGGTGTGGGGGATATTGTCTTGGCTCACTTTGGGCCCCTTAGTACCAACTGAGCATGGTTTAAAGTCCACAGCCTACCTGAGTGTTGTTGCTGACCATGTCCATCCCTTTATGAGCACAGTGTACCCATCTTCTGTTGGCTACTTCCAGCAGGATAACACTCCATGTCATAAAGCTGGAATCATCTCAGACTGCTTTCTTCAACATGACAATGAGTTCCCTGTACTCAAATGTCCTCCACAGTCCCCAGATCTCAATCCAATAGAGCACCTTTGGGATGTGGTGGAACGGGAGATTCTCATCATGGATGTTCAGCCGACAAATCTGCAGCAACTGTGTGATGCTATCATGTCAATATGGACCAAACTCTCTGAGGAATGTTTCCAGGACCTTGTTGGATCTGTGCCACCAAGGATTAAGGCAGTTCTGAAGGCAAGAGGGGGTCCAGCCAGGAAATTAAAGTGAACCAAAACCCAATTATTTACTGTAAAAATTCCCCCAGTTTCTACAGTGTAGTGTATTCTGTTGAATGCTGCTAAAATTACATAATATACCTTTAAAAGTTTGAAATAACACTTTATTGATTACTGATGTGAGCAGGTTTACCAGGCATCTTAGCAGATATTTTGGAAGCACAGCGTGTGTTTGGCTTCAGCGTGCCATCCTTATCTTCTTTTCAACTGGCGGATAGTTTTCTCGGCAGGAGCATGTGTGTGTGCGTCTGAATGTGTGTGTGCGTGTGTGTTTGTGTGTTTGATGGGATGCGGTCAGAGGCAGTCATTTTCACACAGCCCCGAAGAAAAGTTTTCTCCAAAATGTCAAGCCATTCAGAAGAAAACAACAGTAACAAGCACCATCCATCGACTGACAAGCTGACAAGCAGCTATTAAACCGAGCTGAACCTTTGACGCCAAGTCGCAGCACAAAAATAGTCTGAGATATTATCTAACAGCCGTGACGGAGAGAAAACACACAAACAGAGCTGTTCGCCGAGGGGATGTGAGATCTCAAAGGGCAAATTTGCTTCCATTGTTTGCTTAATTAGGCAGGGAGGTGGTGTTTTTTTTTTAAGGTGGAAGAAAACAGATGGACCGGAGCAGCTGTAAAAGAACGAAGGATGTGCAGAAATCCACATGAAAGAGGATTTTCATCTTGAAATAAATCCCTTTCACATCAATTCGCCTCACAGTCTATCTCTTTACCTTGACCTAACATGTGACCCCCGAATCATCGAACACTTCCTGTGTGATTCAGAAATGAGATGATTACTATCTCACGGTAATTTATCATCTCAACATAAGACAGGCGTCAGATTGAGCAGCAGAGTAATTGCCCTTGTCTTTCGCGCTAGATTGTTGGTCTCGTAGAAGAGAAAAGAGACAGCGGGCCTCCTTCGTTTGCCACACGATGAAGCTCATTCTCAGAATATATCACGAGGTAATTGAGCGATGAATTACTTTTGCGTCAGCGCCACTCGACAACACTGATTCCAATGTAGTCATATATTATCTCCCCCTTCCCGGCAATTTATCCCAAAAATGACACCGCATGGGAGGAGAACATCCTCCCTCTTTGTCTTTGTTTCTACCACAAACTTCACGGGGGTCAGTTTCCAGGAGGTGCTGCTGCGTTGTGCTCTTTCATTACACGTCTCTCGCCTCGCGGTACTCCCCAAAGAGAAGAAATAAATGAGTTTCACATCAAATCACACAATCAGAACAGATCTTCCAAAATGTGATTATGCAAGCTATAATTGAGAAGACACCTCTACCTCGGATTATGCTGGAGTAAAGAAAAAAAAAACATTCATATGGCCGATAATTGGAGAAAGATGGTGGAATAGATGTCTAAATTGGAAATCAGGCAGATAATTTAAAAAAGATGTGAATTAGACAGCAGCCAACAAGAAAAAAAGAGGACAATCTTTATTTCAATCTTTCAATCCCGTAATAAAGTGTGACAGTCTCAATTCCAACTCAAGAAAAGGAAGTTTGGCAGAGAATGGTAGGCAACTACAAAGACCAGAAGGCAAGGCGAGGGCATGGTTTCCTGTAAGTGCAGTTTCACAGTAACAACACAGATTAACTGTGCATGAGAAAAAAACAAAAACAAACTGTGCTCAGGCTGAGGCGCCCGAGTCCAAGCAATGAAGAAATGATCTGCCTAAATAAAGTGGTAACAGCTCCAAACATCCATTACACTTCGAAAATATCATCTTCATTTAAGGCCCACTTAGAATATAAACGCTCTGCTCTGCTGGCATTGAGTTAACACAGCAACGACTGTTTGGAAAAATGATTTACAGCGAAAAGAAAAACTCAGGATGTTGATCAAAGAGAGTACAGAGTACGGTTCTGTTCCCAAGGTTAAGAGCAAACTTCGTGCTCATTCATTACCATGCGTTCAAGTCCCCCTGGAGAGAGACAGAGACACTTACAGAAGCCTCCGTGGCTCATTTCAAACTTATAATTACTTTGCAGATCTGTGCGTTAAGCGTAATGCATGAGTGATTCTGGAGGATGATGTTAAAGAAAACTTGTTTCCATAGTTAGAAGAACAGCTGATATAAACAAGAAACAATGGCTAATTAGCTTAACTTAGCTTGGTAAAAGACTAAAAGAAGCTGATTTTATGTTTTGTTTATAAAAAAGTGTAACAAAGATGATTTTTTATTTTATAACTTACTTTTTAGGGTTTAAAGCTCCTGTAAGGATTCATACATGTTGATTTGGCGCCTCCAACATACAAAGTGTTTCCTCAAATTTCTTTGCTGGTTTTTATTCCCAACAAGGCAAAAACCATCTCCAATAAAACTGCATCCTCCTTTCTTTTACCAGTTAAACTAAGAGGGAGGTTTAGTTTGACACCTACCCCCTGCAGGCAGCCGTTTAAAGCCTTAGAGAAACATTTTAAAGGTAGAATATCTATATGCTGATGATCTAGTTTGTTTCCCAAAAGCCTAAAAGAGGTTTAACATTAATTTCAGTGTGTTTTGAAACCAGCTAAAAAGTCATCACAGGAGCTTTAACTTTAAGAGGTTTAAAGAGATGATGTTGGGCTTATTTTCAGGCTGATAGTTCTGTAGTAGCTTTAACATTGCCCAAGAATTTTTTACTCACTTCGGGCTGGTGTCTTCTTAACCTTATTTTTTAACTACTTTTTCCCTGAACTCCAGAACGTAACACTCTGGAAGCCTCCTCCGTTGTTGCATGCCACATAGTCACATTTCTCCCTTTAGAACGGTATACAGTGAACCATGGACTTAAGTTTTGGACCACAAATATGGCCTGAAAAGTTTGGAAAGAGAAAAATAGCAGTCCTCAGTGACGATGGGAATGAAGATTTATCAACTTGTGATGTCACAAATTGAGCAAATGTGTAGCTCCTATGTAATTCTCAAATGACTTTATAAAGACACTTCTAACCCCATATTTATTTATAAACTCTAAAAGAAGCACAACACAACCTCTTTAATAAATCAAATTTAGAGTATCTTGTATCTTTCAGTGTTCTTTGACAGAATTTTGCGCTTAGCTAAGCTAAGAAGCTACTGATAATAGCTTCATATTTCTGAAATGACAGTAGTTTCTACTTCTTAGCAAACCTTTCGCGCAAATTTTAAAATTCTATACTCTTGTTTGTCTGTGCTCTTCTTTGTTATAAATAGAAAACAGTTACATGACGTATTTCCAGGCACCAGTTAAAAGACAGAATGAACAAAGTGTTTTTGATGGACTGGAAACATCTCTTTAAACCAACCTCAAAATCAAATCCTACGTTTTTAAAGTAAATTGAGGGCCTTTCATAGTCATTTTATTTCTCTTTGCTGTTTTAACATACATGTAACAAGTTTACAGGTTCTTCAAAACGCCACTCTACCTCAGAGCCAGGCCCTTAATCCAGCAGGGTGCACTCTCCTGTGCGTTTTTCATAAAAATGGCATTACACTGGGCACGGCAGATTTTAGTAGCACTTGCTCTTCTCATAAAATAAAGTGGCCACCTGCACCCCTGAGGAAGCCATAACCCCTATTTGATTTCAGCTATTACACTTACTTTAGCACAGAGGCATAAGAGCAGGAAAGAGATGGATTTGTGCAGCTAGAAAAAGCTGAAAATAGGAGTAAAAAAATGTTTTTTAAATTCGTTTGTAACCAAAAAAGAAGTGAAACTAAGCAGCAAGGGATGGTCCAATATATCATATGCGTGCTGTTCTTCTCAGTGCATCAGGATGTAAACTTCATCCTGCCTCGTGAATTCAGTGATAGCAACCAGTGATGGAGGACAGATTGTAAAACGGAAGCAGACAGAGCCAGTCTATCTGAGGAATACGTCTTGTTAAAAGCTGCAGGAACTACTGGAGCATGTTATGGGTGTCTGCCGTACAGGTACAACCCGTCTATTTTTTAACAGGTTGGGTTGATATGAGTACGGAAAAAAGGGAAAAAATGCGCATTTGCCAGATTTCAGCATCAGACAGACTGAAACCAATTACCGCTCCAGCTGTTCTCCATCAGCTTGGTTTGTACACGGACACTAACAGCTAACAGGTGGCTGAGTTGAGACGTAACACGAAATACTCGGCACTTTGCATTCCTTAAAAAACAAAAAGAACAAAAAATTCAGGCAATAACATACAATAGAAAAAAAGCAGAATTCAGTTATGGCGGTTCTTCCTTCTCGGGCACTTCCTTTGCTGTCTAATCGCTAAACATGACGAGCCATCACTTTGGGTCGGAGACAAGGGGAAGGAAATGGCTGGGTTTAAGGTGGCGAGGTTTATCTACGGTCTACTACGTCTGGTATTTTTTTCTATCATAGGAAACATAAAAAAAGAAGGTATGAAGGCATTGAAGTGGTTAAAAAAACAGTTAAAGGGCAACACGTCACATGAAGGAAAGCACTAGTCTGTCGAATTGTAATAAATAAGTTGTACGTTTGGTTCACAGCCGTCCCTTCTTGACTTAATGTTTTGTTTAATGCTCTGGCGTTAAAAGGCTGTTGGTTTTAAATGTGATTCCTGCTGACCCGACAAACTGACACACAGAGCTCAAAGAAGGGAGGAAAGTCTGTGCTAGAGGGCTTTAGGGGAGTGATATGAAAGACAAAGAAGCAGAACGGTGATACATTGATATGTCTTTGAGTTTCATGTCACTGAATTCGACTAGGCCTATCATCCTCTATCCGACGGGGAGCGCCCCCTGTGTTAATCGGTTTTCTTCTCCTCAGGATCCTTCTCTCCAACATCCTCGCCGGCATCGTCGTCTTCCTCGTCTGGACCCTCCAGCTCAGCGGCGCGTTGCCTCTCCTCTTCTTCATCCTCCTCTTCCTCCTCTTCGTCAGTCAGGCCCTCCCTCTTGAGCGCGTCAATGTCATCCGGGCCGTCATCGGACTCAGCTGTGCAGATGCCGTAGCACATCAGGCTAATTACACCCAGCGGTAAGCCGAAGAGGAAGCAGCCCAGCAGTGGAGAGCTGCGAAACACTGACTGATGTGGGGGACCAGAGAGGATGAGGGATGAATGATGGAAGGCAGATAAAAAAATGAAAGCATTAGAGAGATATTGTAATAAATGAGAGCAGCAAGAGAGGATAGAGGACATTTTTCTTCACATGTAAGTATGTGCAGTAGAAATTAAATCTTTAACCATTTTACAAAGACAATTCATTTTCTAACAAACCCTTTTTAGGTATGGTCTCCTGGAAACTTCTGACAAAAATGTCATGAGAGCAAATTTTCCGAAATGCCTGTTCACACACACCCCGCACAGCCTAAAATTTCCCTTAATGAACAAGAGGTAAGACATGGCGTAAAAAGGACACTATTGCGTCATTTAAAAGTCATGGGCCCCTGGGAATTTTGGGACTTTTACCTTCCCACATCAGTTCACCCTAACTTTTCATGGTAGGTTTCCACCATAGACTGTATATAGAGTGGCAGCGTGGCTCCACCATTTACCATTGTACAGTTTTGAAGCCAAAATACCCCAGTCACAGGCACAGCCAGCAGCCAACAATTATTATGTTTTTCTTTTGAGAGTCTAATCGCTCCTTGACTCTACCTCCCGACATATTTCACAAGCCCCGAAAAATATACACAAGAATGGCAGCAGTCAATCATCCCTGCACGTTAAGCCTCGTTTTTAACCTTATATAACTAATGAAAACGAAACTTTTCAGAAGAAAGAGGACTTGAATTCAAGGCAGCCAAATGATTTCTTCAAATCACAAAATCTTCAAATCGGACATGAAAAACGTTTCTATGAGGTGTGTTAATTTTTTAAAGTTTGACCACAGCCCATCTGGGACGACTGGGAAGCCAGATTTTTTGACCTATACTGCAGCCAGTCACCAGGGGGAGCAGTTTGTTGTGGGGACCTCACTCAGAGCCGAGCAAGATGACATCCGTTTTTTTTTACAGTCTATGGTTTCGGCCCTGGTAACACGTTTCACCAGAAAACCATAGACTATAAAAAAAATAAAAAAAAATAAAAAAATTGATATCACCTTGCTCGGCTCACTGTAAGGTCGCCACAATACTGCTCCCCCTTGTGGCTGGCTGCATTATAGGTCTATGGTTTTGGCCTTGTTTACACAATGTTTCATCAGAAAACCACAGACTGTTGTAAAAAAAAAAAAAAGAATAAATAAATAAAAATTATGTCATCTTGCTCGGCTCTATGTGAGGTTGCCACAAATACCGCCCCCCCTGGTGGCTGGCTGCGGTATAGGTCAAAAACTCTGTCAAAGAAACTCGGTCAAACTTTAAAAAATAAATGCACCTTGGTAGAAATGTTTCTCACATGCCATTTCCAGGGTGTTATGGAGATATCATTGGGCTGCAGTGTCTTCAAGTCCTCTTTTTTTCCTGAAACGTTTCGATTTTATTAGTTATCAAGCATAAACATGGGGTTTTTACATCACTTGTAATGATGATCGTCAATTGCCATTCCTGTGTAGTTTTTCAGGATCAGTAGAATATAACAAGAGGGAGGACAGATCAGACTCATTGTATATATATTCACCTATTTATTTTTATTTTTATTTTTTTCACAGTCTCTACTGCACAGACTCTGGCTGTACAATGGTAAAAGACAATGCCATGCTATCCACTCTATTTACAGTCTGTGCCTAAAACACAAAAAACTCACTGAAAAAAATCTGCGTTTACTTGGAAACCTTAAGGAATTGAAAATGCTGTACTATGCATGCCAGGCCTGTAGTTGGCGATATAACTGTAGAGTCCTTCGGTAGTATGGACTGATCGCAGCTGGGAACTTTGGCTTCTGTTTAAACCACAACAGTGGTTTACTGAGAGGACTATTCAAGCTCACAAACAAAACACAAATCACACAAACAAATTCTCTCCATCTTCAGTTGTGTTTTGAGTTTATTACTGTTACATAAAACTATCACGTCTCTTTGAATCCACTTTGTTAACAAAGTAAAGAGCTCTAAGTAGAGACAATTCAGATTTTACTCGGAACGCAGACCCACAAATTATTTGTGTGTGGAGGAAAAAAAAAAACATGAACCAGCTTCCATGATTTTTTGCACTGGTGCTCCATTTTTATTCATATTATTCATTCATTTGCATCAGGCCATTAAGCCTGGCGAGTGTGTTCAGCAGCCAGGTCACAAATCATTTGCAGAAACTCGGCAGGCTTTAATATTTTAGTGTTAATTAAATTTCCGTCGTATAATTTACAGTGTGTGTGTTTTGTTTTAGACTGTTTGTACTACAGCTTGTCTCGTTTGTTTATGATTAGTTTAGACTTTTCAGAGTAGCCTTTCATGAATAGTCCTCTGGGGTCTGTTGTGCTATCATAGAGCACAGTTTGATCCTCAACAAATAAAGAAACATCTCAATTGAAACTCAAATTAATTGTCTGTCTCAATGTTTTCTGCACACACACACCTTTTTTTCTTTCTTCCTAAGATGACTGACTTTGATTGCTTGCTAAATTCTAACAGTGCCTCTTTTGTGTTATCTGTTGTCTGTATTTACTTACAATCTGCTGATAATTAACCATAATTACATGGTAGATCATTAAGTCCTTTTTAAACACACTGTCCTCTTCTCACTTGACGAAAGAACTGGTGCTTTCTTTGCTTCATTTTCACCCCACGATAGAATCTGTTATCTGTCAAGGGTTCTTAACTAAATGTCAAGCCAACACAAAAATCCACTACGTGTCACACGTCTTAAAGCTGTCAGTAAGGCATTGCTGTTTAGAGATTATTACAGTGACACCTGTGGCCAGAATTGGTAGTGTTTTTCCAAGATGAAGACTCCCATGAGCACAGTCATCCACTGTAAAAAAGATGGCTTGGAAGCAAATTAACAAAGAGTTGATCTTCTTTTTAACACTTCTTTTCTTTGTTCAAGACAGATTTTTCCAGGATGCAAAGCAACGAGGTTATGTATTTATTTAAAGATACTCAACACTATTTTCGAAATGTGAAGACAAGCAAACTTTGTAAACTCATCTTGAACCGTAGTTTAAAGTCATAAATTCACTAGTCTGCATAATCGGCTTTTGTGGCTTGGTGTGTATGTGGTTTACAACATTTCTTAACCAAGCCTCCAGTGGACACTAAAGGAACTGCAGTTTTCAGCACTTCCCCATAGGCTTCGGATTTATAAACTGGGGATTGCCACTTGGTGGAAACTTGGCACTGGAGGGTGAGGGTTAGCTGAACTTTCCGGGCATTAAAATTAGAAAGTAAGTAACCAGATGGCTACATGGCGCAATAAATACTGGTAACCTATGATATAGTGGCTGAGCAGCGATATTCGTGCAAGTCTTTGAGTTTTTGTCAGTTGTTACCATGTGCTTGTATGCTGAGGTGTTATTTTTACTTGATCTCAAACTGCACCCCCTGTTTTTTCCTCTCTTCTCCCAATGTTTTTATTTAATATCTATTGCAAAGGGGGCGCTAGGAGGCTGGCGGTTCCTAGGTTTATCCCATTCCTGTTTGTTTTCCCCATGTCTAAGTTTCTTATATGTCTTGGGAGGGATGTAACTGAAACGAAATTTCCCCTTGGGCATCAATAAAGTATCCTGATTCTGATTCTAGATAGGCCATTGATCCAAGTGCATTTTGTTGAGCCATAAAAACGTGGCGTCATCCTGTTAGTCAGTCCAAAAATTACCTAATTCTTACCCAATTATCTAATCTAGTTTTATCTCCAACTATTTTTAATTGCAGTCATATCTGTAGCGCTGGTTAATGTCTACTTCAATTATGCTATAATGCATTTCTAACTACCCGGATGTAAACAAGCACAGATCAAATGTGACATCTCGTAGTGTGGCATCGTTTTGATGATGTTTACCAGGTTGTATAAGACTGTGTCTGGTTAGAAACCAGACACAGAAAGTTAAGTTAGAAACCAATCGACCTGCTCAGGCAAGGAGGACTAAAACCTGGGACTTCTAGCTTTAAAGTGATACTCCGGGATGGAACAAGTTGGGTCCTATCACAAGGTTTAGGGCAGAAATTACCCCTACAGCAGTGTTTTTGTGCAGCAGAAGCTCAGAGCGCTTGCACCAAACACCCCCTCCCTGCTCCTCTGCAGGTTTCCTCTGCACTCAGACGGGGCCATATTTTACTTGACCAAAAACACAAATAAACGGACTCCCACCAAAAAAATCTGATATTGGTCTGCATTCACGCTTTATTCAGAGAATTTTCAGCGCGTTACTTTCACACAAAAACACAGCTAAATAAGGCTCTAGTTCTCATCGTGTCGTAAAACAGCGCTACCTCTGCTGCAGAGCCAAAGCTGGCAACGAGGCGCTCGTCCCTTAGTGTATCAGTCCGCACGCAGCGTGCCAGATATAAACAAACACAGGTAGTCTGCCAGGACGGAGAGACACGATGAGAACTAGAGCCTTATTTAGCAGTGTTTTTGTGTGAAAGTAACGCGCTGAAAATTCTCTAAATAATGTGCAAACCAATTTGACAATTTTTACTTGCACAATCTGAAAGCTGGAGGTTAGACATGTTAAGGAACCTGAACCTTATTTTGACTGCTCATCCTTTTTAAGACAAGGAAACTAATTGTTTTTGAACATCTCCTCATGAACAGTCTAATTCAGCCTGATGCCCTATAAACTCTAAATAGGTCTAGGGTTCGTCACTTAACACCTTGAAACATCATCCAGCTTTTCACAAGGGTTACGAAAGGACAAGTCTACATTTTCTTCTTCAAAGATGGGGCTGAAAATGGCGTCATTTGGCCTTTATATAGCAAGAAACATCAGTTGTGCCTAATATAACAGGAGTCATCAGAGACAATGTACCTCGAAGGGGGCACTCAGTCACAACTTCTGTCAGCTGCTGAGCTGAGAGGAAGAGAAATATTCACATCCCCTCCAGTCACTGCCACTGCAAGAAGGATGGTAATTGCCCCTGCTGTGATGCTACATAAGCTAGAGATGGGTATGCTATGCTAACAGAGGTGGCTGTGAGTCATTGGGTCTAATGGCTGCTTCCTCATGCTCCTGTCAGACGCCTGTTTAGATGGGCTCTCTGGGGGCAAGGAGATGGCTGCTGCCTATCTCCTAGGTGTCATATCATGGCAGTGTGAGCCGGAGTAGCCATGGTGATAGTTGCAGGGCGCTAAATAAGGGAAGCGAGAGGGAATAGCATTTCCTGTCTCTCAGAGGTGTAAAACTAAGCCTGTGTACAACATCTTGGTTTCTACTCTGGTGCTAATTGCTTATTGTTGGTGAAGAGCAAACCTTAAAATGATGCTCCCATGCAGCTAAAAGAATGAAATTATGCTTGATTGCTTACTTCTGAGTCTTGATATCCCAGCAAGACATCCACCAGGTTAAAACTATGACCAAAATATTTTTACTCAACTCTTTTATTTCTCTTTCTTCCTGCATAAAATACTAATTCCCTGTCTGTATTTCTTTAAAGGCATTGTTAAGAGTAGCTCTACCCGTGGTTTGAAGCAACTCTGCCACCCCGAGAAGCATAACAACACTGGTGTATTTACATTCCTATCACACCCTCGGTAAAAATACACCCGCTCTCCCGAAAGAACCGACAACTTAGAGAAAAAGTGGGAGGAGAAGCCGGCTCAGCCTCCTGACCCTCTCTGCTCCCTCATTACTCCACCTCCTCCTGCTCTGCCGCCTGTTTCTTTCTCCCTGCTCGGTGTTTACTGCCGGCATTGCATATTCTCAGCTGAACTCCTCGTAACGTCCTATGAATGTTGTTTTGCTCCTGCAGGGAGAGAGCAGGGCACTCGGGCATTTGTATTACAGTTTTACTGAACTTGGCGCAGGTTGTATGTATGAATATATATTCATATATACAGTATTTACCCCCATTTGGAAGAGTCAAGGTGAAGCAGGGTGTGAGGCATTTTAACAAGTGCAAGGGCGCTCGCAAAAATGATCAGGTTTAAATTTAGAGCTTGAGAAAAACTAGGGCAAGGACATAGGTGCAAAGTAACATGAAATAAACAAAGTTTTCAGTGTAAATAGAAAAAGTAAACATACTCAGTGACCCTAATCTGCACTTTTTACATTGAGTGTTTTAGCCCCTTTCAGCTCATTGTTTTGGCTCTGTTAAAGATCTAAATACCGAGGATGACTGATGTTTTTAAAATATTCAAATATTTATTAACAGTTAAAGAAAATTGAATAGTTCATTTGACTATTACCTCAACTCAAAAACTGTTTTTTTAAAACTGTTTTCATGAGACCCTGGTGGAAGCAGGATTTATTCGCTGAATGGTGAATAAGGGCATTTTAAAACTTTTCAAAACTTGTCAAGAAGACCAGGGTTTCTCAAGTACTCTTTATATTAAGGTAACTTCTCAACCATTTGGTAAAAGGATAAGTTTTACAGCAATATCCAGAGAATTATAGTACCCTGAAGCATTTTTACCATAATGCTTCAACAATCTCGGCTAGGGGAGAAATTTAAACGGTACCGGAAAGAAGAAAATATGAGCTTGCTTTCTGGGCATGATCTCCAACTCATTTTTGACCAAAGTAACCAAAAAAAGAACAAAAAAAAGTTTGGGGCCCAGATATGCGTCTAGCCAAACAAACAAACAGGTCCATTGGTCAGAAAGTATGTTATGAAACAGACATTTGGCTGTAGCATTAGTCGAAGTATTAGCTGCATGGATGACAGACAAAATTAGCTAAATAACTAACTGCTTAATGAAAATGAGGCATGTGTTGGATGTCATATGTCCAGGAGACGTCCTGGAAACCCCCTATGCACCAAATTCAAATTGTGCATGCCTACTCTGCATAAATAGCGATAAGCAGGAGAAGCGGTGATGGTGTCTCCTAAATCTAGATTTGCTGTTTATTTCAACATCATCATACTCTTCCAAAGATTTCATTCAATCCCCTAATATTCGTTCTCTCGGCATATTTCGTTTTAAACTGTATTGCATAAGCATGATGTCCACCATCTTTGAAACAGGCTAACAGGTGCGGTAATCCTGCTGTTAGCACCATAGACTGCATACAAAGTGGACAGTGTGGCTCCACCATTTATCATTGTACGGTTTTGGAGCCAAAATACCATTGTCACAGGCGCAGCCATTGGTAGCAGTTGTGCAGCCAGAGTCTGGGAGATAGAGACTGTGAGGGATTCTGGGAGAATCTGAGTGGAGCCAGGTGACAAAAATAACAATTATTTTTTTCTTTCAAGAGTCTAATCACTTCTTGACTCTACCTCCTGACATACTTTTCAATCCTCGAAAAAAAATACACAAGAACAGCAGCAACAATCAGACGTGAGAAACATTTCTGCGAGTTTGTCCAAGTTTGACCACAGCCCATGTGGAATGACTGGAGAGCTGGATTTTTTTACCTAAACTGCAGCCAGCCACCAGGGGGAGCAGTTTTTGTGGCAACCTCACTTCAGCGTCCATTTTTCTATAGGCTATGGTTAGTGCCTGTAATGGTGGGGTCTACCACTAATAAATTTAATGCTATGCTGGGATCCTAACCCGACTCATCAATTGTTTTTTTCCACTTATAGTAAAAATGGTCCATTTCAGTGCTAATGACTGGATGTGCATGAAACCTGGGTGATAAAGGGTTTCAAACTGTTTGTTTTTTTGCCATTAAAAAAAACCCTTCCAAAATAACAAAAACATTCCAAATAGCAGAAAAAGCATAAGTGCAAGTTCCCTGTAAAACAGGTGCTGAACTAGCGTTCTGGGAGGAACTTGTACAAAGAAAAACAAATAAATAAGGCCAAGTGCAAACTTTATGAAGTTAAACTAAATTAACTTAATACTTAAATGATATCCTTTTGTATGTCATACTTTATCAGCCTCCAACAACTTTGTAGTCGTATAATAATTTCTGCCTCTTTATGTCTCCAGGGGGACTATTCCACCTATTCCATTATTTTGCTAACAGTTAGCAGTGACTCTGACTACTACTTTTGCCCAAAATGCCTATGCCTACTAAATACTGTCTACTTAAGAGCACCAAAAAAAAGTCAACAGTAGCTACTGGATTGTGAACAAAGTGGAGCTTTTTGCTGCTAAAATGCTTAATATTTAACCCCAGGAGCTGGTGGAGACCAAAATAGAGCTAAAAGAGAATGATTTTGTGTCAGAGATGGCGCTACAGCAGAAGCTTCGCATGAAGGAAGAGAGAGTTAAACTGAGAAGCCTGTCTGAAATCTGACATCATCTTATGTACGTTAAGGTGGATTTTTCTGTAAAATATGTAATCTGTAATAACAGCAAAATTCTGTATGTAGTTATTAATTTAATGTTTGAATTCAACAGTTTGTCGATCATTTCACAAATCAGCCTGAAATGAACTCACCATAATGGTTGATCTCGCATCAAAGGCCACACGTTTGATCCTCTGGATGATGCCATCACCTCCATATGCCTGCAGGGAGACAGCATTTGATGTGTGTGGTCTGGTGAGCTTTCAAAGCCTCACACACTCCATCATTTTTGGGTTTTGATGCCATTACTTTGAGACTTTCCCTTATAAAGAAAACACATGTTGATAAAAGCTTCTCCAGAGCGTCAGATGTAGAAAGTACTGCTTAATTAAGTGCTCGACTCGTGTTTGTTTACTGTCCAGCAGGTCCCGTCTGCCTGAGCTCATTTATTGGAAGCAGCACCTGCACTGCCGATGACTGATCCGTCCCAACGCTAATTCATCAGGACGGCCAATTAGTGAGCAATGACTAAGCATGACTTGTGTGAACGAGCTGGAGGTGGGCAGGGGATGATTTCTGTGGAAGCAGCTGTTGCACAGGCTTCAGCTTATGCTGTGTGACGGCTGTTTAAACACTTCGTATGGGAGGTTTTTACATTTCTATAAAGATGTTCTTTTTGGAAATTTCAAAGGAGCAAATGATGATAAGGATGAAAGAAAGAGTCACAGGACCTGTAAGAGGAGATATACGTTTTTTTTTTAATTCCCTGAAATGCTGCAGAAGAGACACTGCAGCCTGTCAGCTCTGTCCTCTTCTGGCTGGTTTGTGCTCCACGCGAGGCTAAACGCACCACCTGTCTACCTTAATGTTCACGCTTTGCGGGCTCCTTTTAAGAAACAAAAAAGTTCAAGAATTTTAGTCATGCACGGGGTAAAAAAATCAGCTTTCCCAGAGAGAAGATGAAAAGAGCTCCCTTGAAGTCTTACAGGAACTTTTTTGCATCATGTGCATCATTTTTAATGTATTTTAATGCTTTTAACTCAGCTTTTCCTCAGCGAGGCACAAAGCAGCCTTAAGACACCTCGTGGCAGTCTTTAAGAGCCTGATTCTGTCCAGGCTTTGGCATGAGCTGGTGTGCAGAAACATGGTGGTTTCTGTTTCTCTTTATTTGGTGGGAGGAGGTTTGTTATGCCAGGCAAAAATAGCTCAGACCTTTGTTGGAAAAAAAGAAAAAAAGAAAAAAGGAGAGGACCTCTGGCTGTTTGGCTTATGGTTTCATACATCTGGTGAGTCTCGTGTAGTGCGCGGGGAGCAATGACATTTCTTTTCCAGATTAGAGCACAATGCAGAGTCGTGTAGTAATTTGGGTGTGTGACTGAAGAGACGGAATTATTGCAGATAATCTATTCAGGAGAGACAGCAATATGAAATCTAAACATGCAAAAGAAGATTGCAAAAATATCTCATCTGGGTGAAATATTTTCCAGGGGGGGACTTAGAATGCGAGGCAACATGCCTGATTAATGAAGACTACTGGTGTGATTACAATGGTACAACACACAAGAGGGAGGGGAGAGGCTGTGCTGCGCTGAATGCATAAACAAAAAAACAGGAGAGAGGAAGAGGGAAGATGGAGCGATCTGGACCTGTGCAGAACCGTTCAAAACGCTGGTGATGAATTGGACCAGCTGCTCCATGGTCTCAATCGGCTCGCCGGGCAGGAAGTACTGCTCGTTGGAGGTGTTGAGGATGATAACAGAGGGTACCGTCACCTCACTGAGGAAACAAGAAACAGGAATCTTCTTAACCTTCAGGCTGGGATTATCAAAGAGCATCATCAAGATAGGAACAAATTGTGGTTTCTTGAGAGAACAAATTGTAACAGGGAGATTACAATAGAGGGATAAACAAACTCTTTGTACTCTGAAAGTGAACTTTTCCCATGGGACATTCTCTTAAAGAGAGGATTCTGCAGCCTGGACTATTTCAGGGTGGCATTTCTTCTATCTTTTATGCAAACAGTGTGCAACTCAGGGCTTTATAGGGCCGAGCCGGTCACAGTTAAAGAGACCTCTGCAAATTACGGCTGACAAGGGAATCGCAGGAAGTCCAGTGGAAAGCAACTCTCACTAAACACACACACTGAAAGCCAGTAGTCCAGTGTTACCTTATTTCAGAGACACAGACTGTACACTCAAGCCTGCTTACTTCCACAAATCAGCAGAGGAATTACAGAGCTCAGCGAGATAACAAACAAGGTCACATAAACAAGCAATCCCTCTTTCACATGTCTAGCACAAAGCACCAAACCCAGGCTTAGATAAGGTATCCAAGTGCTTAGAAACACACACACACACACACACAAAAAAAACGCTCAGGCACACCAACAGTCTATCACAGCGCTGCCACACTCACATCCCCGCGGTGTTACTCAACCTGGCAACAAATTTCACACACACGCACTCGTATCCATCACTGTCCCAATCCACCACCCAGCTGAGATCAGGAGTGCAAACACACACGCCCGAGCAGTCGACTCATCGACGCCTCACAACTCTGTCCAGCTGAGATCCACAATCACAATCACACACCCAAACCCACACACACATGACGAGTGTGTATTCCATCTGACACCCAGCCTAGTCCAACAGATGGCAGCCATTTAAAATAAATATGGATTAGCCCGTTCACCCCTGTGAGTGGAGGCTACCAGGGTTTGCTGCCTATAATGAAGGGTCATATACGGTGCTATAGCATAAAAACAGGATGTGGATTTAATGTTTGCTCTTTTCCTGTTAGCTGGAAAAAAACAGCTGCTACACAATCAGGGCTAATTATTATTTTTATTCATATTTATGATATTAGAAAACATTTGGATTATGCAACCAAATAAATTTGATTCTGTTTTTGCTAGATAACAAATTCTGTTTTTCTTTTGCAGCTGTGCTTTCAGTTTCAAGCTGAATCAGAAGGCTGAGAGAGATTAGCACCACCACAAAATTTAATTTGACCACACATGTAAAAAGACTTAATTTATTGACTTATTTATTTGGATTATTTCGCTCTTCGGTGAAAATAAGAGGAGAAAATAATACTTGTTGCGGTGGATTTATAATGTGCCAAGCTAGAGGGCAGTTAGCTAGCCTAGCCTCATTTAGATCTCTAGACTTTCCAAAACTTAAAGAAGTTGTCTTAAATCTTTAAAAGCTCTAAACGGAATTGGATAATAGTATATAAATTCCTACCTCCTTTTTTTTTGTAAATGTGGTGGAAATGGGAAAGTAATGCTTCAGAGCAAAAAACAAATGTATACTGATGTCTTGGCTAACTCTGCTAAGATTTAATTAGCTAACAGCCTGGTTTAAGAGGACCTACAAATTGGGACTTGTTTGCAAAGTTTGTTGTATTCTATTGTTGCACTCTTGGACACAAAAGTAATAAATTTCTGAAAGGGTGTGCTTACTAATGTTTTAAGAAACTATTCAGACGATGGAAGCTAGTAATCTGTTGCTAACTGTCTCAGCTAATGTATAGTCGTGAAGAGTCATGCAGAGTTTCTTTGACATTGAAATCAACATCTGAAGAAAACGTTGATATATAGCAGTTATAACTTTCTGTGGTTGTTTTTCAAGTGAATGACATCTGAAAACTAGCTTAAAAATTGTAGCTTTCTTCCTAAAAAGTGATGTTTTAAGTTAGCTCTAAACCTACCACATATAGTCTGTCTGGTAAAATTGCTGACGGATTGCACAATGTCATCATTTTCATGGGTTACTTTTTCCATATTTCTTGTGTTAATAATGTGCTAGCTATCTTGTTAATTTACAGCTTGCTAGCTTGCCCAGCAGGCTTTTAGATTAAGGATGGGAATTGATAAGATTTTGTCAATACTGATGCCCTTATTGATTCTGCTTATCGATCTGACTCTTTATCCATTCCCTTATCAACTCTTGTTGTGAATTTTCTTGGTACAAAAAGTAGCTTTACAGGTTTTCTGTGTCAACAACATTTAATTGAGTTTATACTGTAAGTGAAAAAAATGTAATTGGTCCCCGTCTGAATATTTCTGGGCTTAACTATACAGAAACTGGTGAAAATTGCACACAATGTGACGTTGACGTACTGTGTTGTAATACATTAATAATTCAAGTGGGCCACCTAGTGTCTCAAAGTGGTTATAGCAATAGTTTAAGTTGTTTGGAAGCTTTCTATTGTTATGAAGTCAGACATGAGCCTTTCAGTTGCCTGTTAGCTTTTGACATTTGAAATTCTCAGTATTTTTTACAAAGAGTTGATGTGATATGTTTCTGTGATAAAAGTTGAAACTCTGCTCTGAAGCTTAAGTTTTACTGATGTATGCTAACTGCTAGCATATCAATGCAGTTTCTCATATACGTTAGCATCAAGCTTGCGCTATTTTGTTGTTTTGGTAAATAAGGTGATTTTTACCATTTCTAATACACTGAATATAAATCTCTTGAGAGAGAGTAATGTACATTTCTTTATAAAGTCAGTTCTTCAGTAAAACTTCAAGCTGAAAATCCTGAATCAGAGTTTTCTTGGGAAACGTTATCTAACTGCTAAGCTAAGATAGCAGCTGCAGACTAGTCGGTGTAAGGCCCGGCGGCTCCAGCACGATGTAAAGAATTGATAAAGGAACCATTAAGCACAAAGGCTAACGATATCGATGGATTGAAACATTTCTTATTGATTTTCAACAGGAACCGGTTTTCGATTCCCATCCCTATTTAAGATAGACATATAGTAAGACAACAAGGGTTTTTTTTGTTGTTTGAATCTCCTGCATGTGTATAGGACTTTGTGTGTTTTGAAACAAGCTAACAAGCTAAACTTACATTTAAAATTAGCTCTAAACTTAACACACACTTTCTGTAAGTCTGAAGAAATTGACATGTTGGACTGGTATCCTTTTCTGTGGGTGTTTTTCCCTATTTCCATCCAGCAGATAGTAGTCTGCTAGCTAGCTTGATAAATTATAGCTTGCTAGCTTGTGTTGTAGGCTTTTAGATAACAATGATAGGTCTTGTGTTTACACAATTTTACCACTGATGTCTTATGTGTGTTTCTTTAAAGGATTTTGTATTTTGAAACAAGCTAAGCAAACTAGCTAGCTTGATAAATTTTAGCGTACTATTACTTGTGTTAAAGTCTTTCAGAAACTAGTATGACAATAGCTGGAAAATAAATGTGTGTAAATTGTAAGGACATTTTCTTTCCATGTATTTGTCACCATGAAATAAAAATTACTGAAACTTTTCTTTGAAAAAGAGGCAGTAAAATCAAACATCTAACATAAAGTTGGCATGCATTGCCAAAGATCAAGACATACTCATGTGGCTTTTGGTTTGTGTATGTGTGTGCATGAGTGTGTGTTTTTCAATTACTTAATGAGACTAGGGCTCATTATCAGCAGTTCATTAGCTCTTTTTTCCCTTAGTTTTCTTTTCACTTTCTGTTACCAGGGGCATTTTTCTCAGCTTTAATTATTGAAGAGGACTTAATTAAAAAACTTAGCTGTAAACTTGTTAGCAAAGGCTCGCTATTGTTGCTAGTTAGCCGAGGGAATGGCACTCTTTTCCAAAAAACATTTATTAGAGATTCCACAAAAGCAGCATTTAGTATGCAAATCAAATGACGACTGCTTTGTGTGGACGTAATGATGCTTCCAGTCATTCAACCTTCACGGTTACAACTCCTCTCTTCCCACACGGGCTTTAAAGTCACCTCACATCCCTTCCAGTTCCTCACTCACTGCCCACAATGCATTCTATATAAGGGGTTAGCAATAATCCCACATTTAAACAGAGACAGGGAGAGCCTCGGGCTTATAGTGCTGCTCATGTTGTGTGTGTGTGCGTGATTCCAAGTGTGTCCATGTGCCTCTAGTGAAAGCAGAGCCAGCCCTACGCCAGACAGACCGCTGCCAGAACACAGTAATCGCTGTGATGACAGAAAGAGGGATAAAAAGCCATCAGATTTATTTCCACGGTCGTCCTAAGGGAGAGAATTAGTGGACATTGACAGGCCAGGATTTCATTCCTCAAAAGAGGGCAATTAATCCAGTGCTGCAGTGGCCAAAACCAACCCTGTTAAGCTCAAGGAAATACATATTGTAAGTACTCATAAAAACGAGGAAGGCTAATCACATCCTTTATCCGAAAATAAAAACACTATCAGTTGAATTTTGGCTGCTTACTGAGAATCTGATCATCAAGCGCCGTCATGCTTCCAAAAATGGACTCCGACTGCACGCACTTTTAATTACAGAGGACTTTAGAGACCATGTCAGCTATAATCTCTATCATACAAACAATAACATGCTTAAATTAAAAGAACATCCTGTAGCGGTCTATTACGCTCGCAGAAGACACCCACAACATTACACAAAGACTCATAATTAGATACAGTAGGTTGGTAGACACAAAACAGACACGCCAACTGCTCCAGCCCTGCCGGCCTGTAACACTAGCAGGGCTCTGTCTAATTAAAAGTGTGGGTTGTCGGTGTGCAGAGCTTTCACAGAAAGAGACGCGTGCACTCAGCTCGGCCTGGGCGCCTAGCTCCTCGGCATCATTAGCGCTGATCTTTGACAAGCTATTAAAACACATGACTGCTATAGATTTAATCCATGTGTTGCTTCATCCTTTGTACAGCCCTCTTACTATCCCCACCCTCGCATGAGTAGATTTACAACAGCTTCTTCCACCTCTGTGTGCTTTTTTTTCTAAGCTGCGGTGTGTGATGGCAGGGGTTTAAATTGCCACGAGTGCTAAAACTGAAATGACAGGCCGTCGGTGTAATTGACTTCTCCGCGAGAGTGCGTCTTTTACGACAGAAGCTAGCGTTACGAGTCGGTTTCAACCTGGTTAAGTAGCTGACAGGAGGAAACTTGAGGTAGAGACAGAAAAGGGGGATGACATAAGAAGAGGGCAAAGAGGTAAGCTGGATGTGAGAACTCACCCCATAATGAGGCTGTTGATGTAGTCATTGCCGTCCATGTGGCCAAATTGGAAGTCTCTGGGGGGGAAGGACAAATCAGCAACATCAGCAAGTGAACAAAACATCAATAAACAACATACAGAACTCTAAAAATAGAGTTTTTTATGTCTCTGTGGGTTTCATGTAACTGGGACGCTGACTTTTCTGCACAATAGCTCAAAGAAAAACACCAAAATCCTATGTTGCGGCATGTAAAACTTGGATCGTTTACGTCCCAGCAGGGAAAAAAAAAATACAAGCATATCCCCAAAGCTACATTTTTTCCATCCTCCTCTTCTTCTCCTACGACAGAACCGACGCAGGTGATTTATCTAAACGATAAGGCAGGAGGAGGAATTCAATTTGTATCTCATTGTGCTGCACTATGTCTGAGCAGGGTGTATTGTGGGTAGACTAAAAGAGGAGGGATGGAGGGGGGAGAAGTCCAGAGACTGACTTCCTCTGAATGACTGATTATGGAGGTCTCTACATATATATTATATTCATATTGAATCATAGCTACAGCTCGCACGATGCTCCCCCGGGTGCTGCGCGCACTGCCTGAGCTTTTATCAATGACATGATTATGAAGAGGCTGAACTCTATAATAAATACAAAGCATGTGATGTGAAGTGAAATCAGTCATGTTGCAGATAATCACACTGACAGTTCAGGGCCTGGGTGTGAACTAAGCTTATTAAAAAGTCACTTTGAAACATCTCAGCAGCTGTTTTCTCGAATCTTCCCTTAAACATACATATGCACAGGGTCAGTTTCCTGTTTCCTGTTTCTTAACTCTGAAGCTTCTTTGCCAGACCGCAGAGCAGCCGGGGCAAATAGGGCTGAGTAACCGACTGGGAAAGTTGCGTGTGTGAGGGGGGAGCATGGAGCAATCTGATGGCAAGAATGAGCAACACAGATTTCCTGGAAAAATGCTTCGTGATTTCTGCAGAAGTCGGAGATATTGGCTGTTTAGTCGAACGCTCCCTCTGGTGATGTTGAAATGTCTCAGTGGGTTATGTAACTTACAAAATGTGCTGATTTTTGTTTAAAGTTGAAGTCAAACTGAATTTACATTCCTGGGAAGAGAGCTGAAAGTCATGACAGCCACTGCCCAATAACAGACAGTGTTTATTATATGAACGAATGTTTAACAGAGGATTATGTAATCATCATCCTCAGCATGTTCAGGCTCTCATAGATTAACTTTTACACTACTTTACAGTTTATTGATCACACAAAAACAGGATTATTCTGCAACTAGTATAAAATATTTTTGTATCAGATTACAAAAAAGTTTTAGCGGCTCTATGGTAAGGGTGTAAGAAAAAAAATCAATATATTGAAGTATTGGGATTTTCATAAAACGGTTTTAAATCTGATTTTTTTTTGTTCAAAAATATTTTTATTTTTTTTTATTTATATCCTTCATTCTAGTCTGAAGATGTCAGATTCCCTGAATGAATCCTAAAAACTGACTCACATGTGATGTTATGTCTGTAGACATAATCTTCATTCAACTTTTTTACATGGTCTGGTTTTAAGCAAACAAAAAATATCAAATACCCAATTGAATCAAATTGGCACCCCAAAAACCGTCATTTAAATCACAGAGCACCATTTTTAGAATCAAAGTAAACACTTTCACCTAGATCTAAATAATTTAAAGCTCCTATATAGAGCTCCTCTTCGTCTTGATTTTGGCGCCCCCTTGTGGGCAAAGTTATATCTCTTATTTCTGCTTGAATCTAAAGCACAAATCAGTTCCTCTGATGCCTCTGCTTTTATTTAACAGCAAAAATGTTTTGTTAATCCTGAATATTTGCTGTGGGAAAAGTAAAAGCCTTTTCGTGTTGTTGTTTTTGCTGACACCTACCCCCTTTCGCAGCATTATGGGCATTAAAAACTACAGAAAATAAATTGTTAAACTTTTTGCAAGTCATCATTTCTTAATTTAGACAGAATTGTAAATGGTTAAATAAATACTGACAGGAGCTTTAAAAACTAAGCCTATGCATTGTTGCCTATGGAGAAATTTGAGTGGTTTAACATTGCTTTATAGTTTTGTTCTTTTATGTTCTCTATTGTATCTGAGTAGACAAACTTTTTTTTAATTTTTTGACCAAAAAGTTGAAGTTGGTGGTGAGCATTTTTAACTTGTTTATTTAAAAGAACAGTAAGGACAAGCCTTGGTTTGTTATGTTTGTATATTCAAGAGAGAGGAGTTGTGCTCTTTCTGCTTCAGAAAGGATAGGGAGCTGCCAGAATAGGTAGAATACCATCCGATAAAACAGATATCACGACCAACACAGTGATTCTGAGAAGAAGGTAGGTTCAGTCCACAACAGAACAGATTCTTGAGTTGATCTGAAGCAGACGCTTGGCGATAGAAGGGTCAACAACTCTTATGTAAGTGTTGCTACTCTGGTACAGAGCACTGCAAGGGCCAATGCGTGTCAACAAACCTGTCAATCAGTCTTTCAAAGTCAAATAAGCTTTTGATACTTCACTTTTTTTTTTTTTAAATAGCTTTTGGAAATAAATGAGCATAATAAAATGATCATGACAGAAACCTTGCTAGAGGAAAAGTGTATTTGAATTTTATAATTTGACCACTGTTCTATCTGTTAACATGGGGGAGGCTGGGTTTATGACTTAGGGGTCATTTACAAGACACGACTGCCAAATCTGCTCACTGTCTTTCAACAAAATGTACATCTTTTGCTCCACTTCTGCTCTTAATGTTCACCAACAGACCTGATGATCGGCCCAACTCTACTTTGGTGAAGATCTTCACCGAAGCGCTTCAGTTAAAGCACCACCGACAGGCCTGGGATGCTTACTACAGTGTTTTCAGTCCCTCAGCGTTTCTGTGTAAACTCTGATTATTTTCACTGCGTTTTGGAGTTTTCAGATAAAACATTGTCGTGTAAACGAGGCCTTATACTGCAACCAGCCAGCAGGGGGAGCTCTAAATCTGCTGGCTTCATAGAAAGTTGTTACCTTTTACACATTGTGATTGAACTAACATGCATTTTTACAACATTCCCATTTCATCAGTTGAGTTTGAGCTTCTTAGTTCAACAGCCATTCACTATTTAGCAACTACCAGTGTGTGTCATAGTTTAAAAACTTGAAAGTGATGAGTTTTCTTTTCTGTTCCTGTTTCAACAACTTTCTGTTCTGCAACTAGCCCACAAAAGCCGGGACAATAATGACTGTTGCAGATTTTCAACCCACCAGCCGATGAAATCAGACATTCCCACAAGTGCAATTTACGCACATGTAGGCATGTGGATGAGGGGAGTTCCACCCACTCACATCCAGACCAGCTCCCTCTCAGATCTGAAATTTTAATCCACTGGCTCTGTTAAAGTGCTACAAATGGTGGCTGAGCTGAACACCATCACATTCAGGGCTACATCACAGCTTTGCTCTTCACCTTAGATCCCCTGACTCCAACTGCCGGTTACAGCGCTGGAACCTGCGACTTGTAATTACCAGTGCGTTAAGGTGTGTCGAAGCGCCGCAGGCAGCTCTGATCTCAGCGGGGATCTCCCATTAAAAATGTTCAAAAACATAGGAGAAGTGTTGTGGATAGCTGTCTAATTGATGATAGAGATCTGTGTAATTCAATCAGCTCTAATGGGAACGCCTGGCGAGGGAGGAACACTTTGATCACGGCGGTTTGAGATGCACCTCGTCTATCTAACGCAGCAGCCCTGTCGGTGCTCGAGCAGAGTGAGACGCTAAGCACAACATAATGACAGGAATGTGAGACATTTTTTATTAATCCTTTTGAGGAAATCCTCTTGTCTCCTGCTGCCCCGCTGGGAGTGTTCAGATCTGAGGGTCAGACACAGAACAGCAGCATTACAGCTGATTTGGACGCAGGCGAGTTCAGCTGAGCACATGTTTGTTATAAGCCCGGTCCCTCAGTTGGAGGATGACCTACCTACTGTATTCACTGCATCCACATACTCAAGAGGTTTGTGTTTGTTTCTGTGCATTGTGCCTGTTTAGTATCAGGGTTAGCATACACACATGTTGTTCACATGTGGTTTGTTTTATTTTTCTTTTGTATTCTACTGTGAAGGGAGCTAACTGCGTGCAGCACTTGGCACATAATATCTCACTGAATCCTTTTGGCTTTAATCATATCATATTCAGAGCTTAGGATACGCCCGTTGTTTTGTTTGTTTTAATTATATATTTGTTTCAACTTTAAAGTTTCAGTCAATTTAAAAGAGGATTATAAGAATCTCAAACTGGTTAAATTCACTTTTCTTAACACCATCATTTTCAGATGACCTGTCAGTGCTGACACAGTTGTATCTGATAATGTCAGCGACTGCAAGGACTGAATTTATTAAAGCTATTAAAACTTTGCCACTAGGAGGCATAACTAGAATTACTCCTTTTAGGTCTTTAATATTAATTTATTGTATTTGAAAAAAATAAATAAAATAATAAAATAATAAAAAAAACATGAAATGAAATGAAACAATGAAAAAAAAAAATATATATATAGATATATATATATATATATATATATATATATATATATATATATATTTTTTTTTTTTTTTTTTTTTTTTTTCATTGCGGATATTTAGCAACTTGATACTTAACTCCTGTTTTTGTGCAGCAGAAGCCCAGAGCGCTCGCAAACTCCCCCTCCCTGCTCCTCTTCCGGTTTCCTCTGCACTCAGACGGGGCCATATTTTACTTGACCAAAAACACAAACAAACGGACTCCCACCGAAAATATCTGATATCTGTCTGCATTCACGCTTTATTTAGAGAATTTCCAGCGTGTTACTTTCACACAAAAACACCACTAAAACGGCGCTCCTCCGCTGCAGAGCCACAGCTGGCTAGTCCGCGCGCCCGTTGTGCCAGATATAAACAAACACAGGTAGTCTGCCAGGACAAATTATGCAATAACAACGAAAAGATGAGTGATTATGAGAGTGAGGACAACCTGCCGTTCACTTTGAATAAAGCATGAATGCAGACCAATATCAGATTTTTTTTATTTGTGTTTTTGGTCAAGTAAAATATGGCCTCGTCTGAGTGCAGAGGAAACCGGCAGAGGAGCAGGGAGGGGGTGTTTGGTGCGTGTGCCCTGGGCTTCTGCTGCACAAAATCACTGCTGTAGGGGTAATTTCTGCCCTAAACCTTGTGATAGGACCCAACTTGTTCCATCCCAGAGTATCACTTTAATTTATTTATCTTACAGGTCTGCATTACCTTCTTCCCCATAATCATTCTTCTAAATTTCTTTTGCCATCATCATTTTTTCAGTGTTTTCATTCTGTTTATCCGTGAACCACTTTGAACTGCATTTGTTTGTATGAAAGGTTGCCATATTAATAAAAGTTGATGGACTGAACCTGCAATGAAGTTGGTCAGGGCTGTCCAAACTTTATCATGAATGCTCTATTTGTTAACTTGTCCCTTTAGTGATTTCTGGGGGAAAAAAAGTCACAAGGTGGCATCAGAAATCCTTGTGCAATCATCGCAGACTTATGAAATCAAACCTCACCTGTCCCTCAGGTGTCTCCTGATACCAGATGATCTGTGGTCAGTTTTCTGCAGTGTTATGCGCTGTGTAAACATCAGGAAACTCTGCTTCTGACCAAGGAAAATGTTCTCCATTAGGGGGCGATATGAGGATAAGGATATGTCAGGATTTTTTATGGCAGGGTCAGGATCTGGATATCAGACTATTTTGATCTCAAATCAAAAATTTCAGCCCTAAATATTTCTTTTCTTGTACTTTTTTTGCTTTTTCTGCACCATTTCATAATGTAAGTCCAGTCTTGTTTCTTATGAAGTGTGTATTTTTAACTCTTTAAATTTTCAAGTTGTGATAAATACATTTATTTAAAGACGTCAGGTGCAAAGGTTCATGAGTTTCTGCAGAATGTCCAGAGATTTAGCTTTATAAAAATTGGCCTATGCACACTCCACATGTAGTTTAGAGAGACGTTACTGGATATACTTTGTTTCCGTTAGTGCACTAGACTGAAAATGCAAATGTAAATGATTAAAATCAGTGCTGCAAACCTATTTTAACGTTCTACATTTAAAAAAAAAAGTTATTTCATTAAAAAAGCCATGTAATCTGATTTTCTTCTGATGTTGTGTAATGACAGCATCAGAGATAAATAATTCATCTTTAATGTCATTTAAGATACTTTTGTTTACTTTGTTCTCTTTTATGTTCCATTTACCACCATGATTATAAAACTGCCCTGTATTTAGCACCATCCGATGTATATGATAATGACAGTAATGTCTAAATTCCTACATTCTGGGCATGTTTCCTTTTTGTATCCACTTCCTGGTTTTAATTGCTTCCTCTCCAGTTAAAGAGCACATCGAGCTTCGCGGCCTGTTACATAAAAATACCATCCCTGGTTGTTATTTCACAATTGAAGCTGGAGAAAAACACAAAATTATGCACTAATACAAACCAGAGTGGGGCGTTTGACTGACAGCTGAAAAGAACACCTATATTTGGAGGTTGACATTTTGCATAATTACCTTTCTACTGAACCTCAACGAAACAGACTTGCCCCGACAAAGGCATAAACTTGCTTGTGAGAAGACAGGCGGCAGTTCCCCAGCGAGCGCACCATTGCAGAATAAATGTATAAATTGGATGTTCATCTTTCACCTCATCGTAGAGTCGTGCCTTACCTGTTAAAATGTTCTCTGTATTCCTTGGCCACCCTCTGAATCAGGGTCTTCAATCTAAAAGCAAATGAGAGGAGAGCGAAATACCACATGAGTCGATGGAGCCTAACCTTTTTTTAGCCGATGTCTGCAATTTGTGGGGAGGCTCGAACAATAACAACAAGTCTTATCTTTATTTGAAGGCTGTGGTCACCGTGGGAGTCATTTATACGGAGCCATGCTTTTTAATTTCAGTGCTCTTTGTACCTGCCACTCTCCTCCGTGGGGTCCTTCTCATCGATGACTGCAATCGCCACCAATTTGCCTGTGGTGTTAGACGGGGATTACAAATCACAATCATGCTCAAAGAAAGGAGGAGGTTGAGAAGACAATGGCAGGCAGATAAGAGGCTCTGGAGGAGACGAATCACCTCTCAACAGCGGGGCGAGAAGAAGAAAGAAAGAAAGGGAGAAAGAAAGAAAGAAAGAAAGAAAGAAAGAGTGCTTTATTCATTCAGCACTCAAACACTGAGCTAGCTTTCTGCTCTGTTTGAACAGGAAACAAGTGGTCACTTTCAGGCTGAAGAGCCATTCCAGCGCCGTTCAAAAACCCAAACCCAGCACATGACAAATAGGCCTACTTAAAAACAAAAAAGGGACTGTTACACAACTTAAAAGCTCTGTGTGAGTTTGAGACAGGGATGGTTTGAAGCGAGACACCCTTTGGTGTGGGGATGAGAGAACCAGGCTGCCCCCTGGTGGTCACTGACGGTGGCTTAAAGGAGACTGAGGTTATCAAAAAAGAAAAGGGCACTTTGGTGTCTTGAAAAGTGATGAAGTAGAAAGAATTATTTATTATTTTCAGGAGGGATTCAGACATTTTTATACTTTGGATTTGTTTTCTTTGCTCCAGCAGAGATAAAGTAAAAAAGTTTGCTTTAAAGTAACTCTTAAAAAGTTATGTCAGGATTTTTTGTTTGGCAATATCAAAATCAGGATTCTTGTCCAAAAAAACTTTTTTTTTTAATTCAAATTCTTCATTTCAGTCTTTGTTTATTACCTGGATTGGAAAAAAGTTACCACATTTCTCCAGCAGAGTTTGAAATGTTTCTCTTAGACTAACATGATGTGCATTTTATGGTAAAATATGACTCCTGATATAGTCTGGACACATGTTGCAGCAGCTATGTCTTCTTTGTCCGTTTCTTGTAATTCTTGTAATTTTTTCGTCTCTTTTTCATAATCTTTGTATTTGGAGTGGGTCATTACTTTGTGTGGCTCATTTGTTGGTCATGGACACCAAACTGGTTTTGTCTTGAGTGATATTGAAACGAATTTTTCTCCTGTGTTTGTCTGGAGATCCTACATGTAACCATGGCTGCATTGTTTACATGTGAAATCAGCTGTTAGCAGTCTGTAGCATGTCAATGCTAACTGGTGTAAGGCCTGATGTTTCCCACAAGGTGAGAAGGAAGTGAGGATGATGTGCTGGTACTCAGGTAAGAGCTAAGAAGTGACGACATCCATCTGTCCTTCCATCCATCGTTACTGAGAACGTAGGATCTATCTCCAATAAGACGGACGAGCTAGCTGTGCTAACCCAGAAACAGAGGGGATACCAGAAGGCAGGGTAGCATCATGCTATTCACAGACATGGCTAATGAAGCTCACAGTGGACATGAACGCCACATGCTGTGGGCAGACAGGATCCAGGAGACATAGACTGAACAGACTGCTGAAGAAGCTCAGTCCTGGACCTTGTGGAGGTGGAGGCTGGCTGAACTGGACAATAATGGACAAGCTGTCATCATCTATTTTCTTATGGACCTTTTTGCACTTTCTAAACACTTTCTTACTTTTGTTTTCTCGATTGCTGCTGTGACTCCTCCTGAATTTCCCCTCTGGGATAAATAAAGTATTTTCTATTTTATTCTATTCTATTCTGTTTAACTTTTTCACGTGGTCTGGTGTTAAAAAAGTTAACTGAAATCGCAAAAATCATAAATATCAAAGAATCACAATTTAAATCGAATCAGCACCCCGTTTCTGCTTCATACCTCATTGAGAAACCTTTCGTTGACTGTTTCAACAAACTCACTTTGACTGACTCTCTAAACTAACTTGTTTTAAAACCCTGACGCCTCAAACTGTGCCACCTTTGATCACTCACACACTGTTTATCCAATTACAACGCTTTGGAGACTTTTCTGTGTTCAGAACTGCCGTCGCCGAGCAGCGTCTCTGCTTTCTGTACAGACGGGTTTCAAACTGACATGAAGAAAACGACACAATACACCCATTGTGCTTTATTGATCTGAGTAAAGCGAGTGTAAAGAGGGAGAATGCTCTAATATTAGAACGCACAGGTTTCACAGCACAGAGCACCAATTTACTGCCTTTCAGAGACAGTTAGTGTTTCATCCCTAAGCTCGAGCCTTGGGTGAGAAAGTGAAGGTGCAGGGTTTGAATCAGCAGGAAAAGAAAAGTCTTCCAGTTCCAGGTTTATCTCTGGTTTTTGATTATGGGGTGAACACATGGTCGTATAAATACACATATTTAAAGAACAAGTGTTTGGAAATTCAAGAGAGCTTTAGGTTCATTGGTCAGTAAGTTATCTAGATGATAAGCAACACATTGACAACTGCTTGATCTACTCAAATATGACAACTTGTGGCCTTGTTTGATTTTAAAGCTTCTGTGTTCTTCACCAAATAACCAGTGAAAGGATAAGTTGCTTACTGTGGAAAAGGGACTTAGATCAATATACAACTGGTTTCTGATTGATTCCAGAAAATAAGTTCACTGATTTTATTCTTTTCAAATCTTGATTACTTTTAATTTTCTTAACTTATTTGTGCCTGCTTATGTAACTTTTCTTGGTTTGTGAAAAGAAAAATACAAAAAAATGTTGTACTGTTAGATAAGCTTTTAACGATGAAAATTGAAATGTAGCTTTTTTTATGTGAGCAAAGTGGTCGAGTGGAGCGCTAATGATGTTGAAAAATAACAACACTAAAACACAGAGGAAACAGACTCTCATAACGCTCCTGTTACTATTCATCATAAATAAGATCTAAAAAGTTTTGTTTGATAATAATTATCAGACTTTTATAAGCCCAAATTGTATTACTCAAAAAAGTTAATACAGGGAATTTACTCTCTCCGCAGAAGATCTTTGGGGATGAACAAAAAAATTCTTGTTTAATTTTTTTTTTTTTTTTTTTTGTCTTTTTACCTTATTATTCTTTTTTTAAGTTATTCTTTTACTGTTTTTTGGCCTTCATATCACTGAACAGCTAAAGAAAGACAAGATGTATGAGAAGTAGAGAGTGAACAAGCAGCAAATGGTTGAAGCTGGGAGTCAAACCAGCGACTACTGAAACAAGAACTACAGCCTCTTTACATGGGGCGCATTAGCGTTGCACAGTACCACAAGGTGGATGCCTCAGTCCACTACTGTTGGTGCTCTAAGGCAACTAAACAGTCTTCTACATAAATATATTCTAATAGTAAATCCAAGGCAAATTAAAAGCCTTTTCAATTGAAGGCAACATGTTATCTGAGTGGACAGGGGATGGTGCTAGTCTAAGTGAATTCATCTTGAGCAGCTGGCCCATATTGTTGCTGTCCAATTAAAAAAGAAAGTCTTCACTTTTGACAAAATTTGACTTTCTACGGTATATAGAGTGTACACCATCTCCCCTGGCCACTGTCAAGTGTTGGAAAACATCAAGGACCAATGGAAAGACATTTCATTACGTTATTACCTTCACCAAGGAGGTTATGTCTTTGGGAGAGTTTGTTTGTGAACAACATAACTCAAAAAGTAACAAACAGATCTTGATGAAATTTTCAGGAAATGTTCAAAATGGGATAAGGAAGAAGTGATTAAATTTTGGAGGTGATCCGGATCACCGTCTGGATCTAGGATGGTTTTAAAGGATTCGTTATCATTGTGAGATAGGGCCGTTTTCACCATATGTGTATATAACTCAATGATAAATGGTTGGATTGCTTTGCAAAACAATACAAGACAAGGTCACCATAATTTCTGACAGATGTAAAAGTACGATCCAGATCCTGGAAATATTCTGGATACTAAGATCTGGAATATGAAATATGTACTGGGTCATCCTAATTTACAAACCTGCAACTAACACCAAATTGTAGCAGACAGTCTGCTGAAAGGGAGTATAACATTAAAGTAGGACTAAAGTGTTGCGTGACAATCACAATATGCTTGGCAGAGGTCTGCGCTCCCCAGGGTTCTTTTTTTATTTCAGGGTGAAATACAAAAAAGAGCATTGTTTAGGTTGATGTGCTGTGTGTAATTGTAGAACCATCTGCCATCAATTGTTCAACAACATAATGGGACATAAACTAGGACACCCAAGGTTTGTAATAACCATCACTCCAGTGCATTATTAAAACACATATGTTCATGACCACTTACAGCCACATACGCCTATCTGAAATATGACATGGTTCATGGATGACCATAAATATTTCAGGGTTTTTTTTCTGGTTGTTCAAGGCTGAGATCCATCGCCAAAAAGGTAGCGAATATATGATGACAGTGAGGATGGGGGTTTTTTGTTTGTTTTTAAAGAGCTAACAACAGAAGTCCTAACCTAGTAACAAATGGAAATTAATTTAGAGAATTAGAGTTTGATGCAGCTGCTGCACTGAAAGTAATTCATAGAAATCTTGAAGATCAACGATCAAGATCAGGTAGGCTTTGACAGTTTTTTGCATTAAGAAAGAAAAAGTGAGAGAAGGTGTTTGAATATGGAAAAAAAATCTCTATGGGGGAGCGATTGGGATTATTGATGAGAAATAGTGTTCACACGCCACCTGTTTCTCCGAGCTCATACAGAGTGAATCCATCAATCTGCAGGTACCCTTGGAAGCGCTCCTTGTTCACCCATGATGACAAACTGGCGTCTTCGTACTCTGCAACACAAAGAGACCAAATCTATCAGAGACAGAAACACACACACACACACACACAAAAAAAACACATTGACATTCAGCTCAGAGTCTGTCTATATTAAAAGCAGAGCAGAGGAGTGTATTGATGCCGGGATTGTGAGGAGACCAGCATGTTTACCACCTGTTTGCTGTCTGGGAGGAATAAGAGCGAGACTCAAGCTGTGCATTCAGAGACAAAGGTCAGTTAAACAACGATCAGAAATTGTTCTGCGCTGGAGAGTGCAGCTCGGTCGAGGAGTCAGGGAGGTTATTTCGGGTCTGGAACAACAAAATGTGGTACATCTAATACTAAATAAGCAGAAAAGAATCAGTTAAGCCGACGAGAAACCACATGAAACACTTTTCCACTCCGGGTTCTCCTAATTAAGCACGCTGTAAAAGATGAATTTGCTCCTTCCTAAATGAAGAAAATTAAAGCAGTGTGTTTTCATTCACAGCCGATGCCGTTTTCCTGTTTTGCCGGCTCACTTGACCTCATTTTCACAACCATAAAGCCTCTCTGTCTCCATAAAAACACATTTGGTTTGTAAATGACTCCCCGACACGTACATTTTCGGGACGCAGTTCTTGGCAGATTTTCACACGTTTTGGAAATGGATGCATTATTCAACGGATGCATTAGTGCGCAGAAAAAAAAATTATAAAGTGCAACAAATAAATAAAAAATACGCCAAGAAGTGAAATAACGGATGGCTTGACGAATGCGAGCCACATGTTGTTACCCGAACATCTGGAGGCAACATGGGGAAGCAGCGGCCGTCCCCTCGGGGGTATAAATAGCGTGGCTGCAGAAATGGGCGCAGAGAGAGGCTTATAATTGATGTCAAATGTGCCTGAGACCTCATTATGACATGTTAATAAGTTAGCATGACCTTTCTGCTAGGGTAGCAATAATTACAAGATCAGTGATGACTTGAACATGGTTTGAAACTGCAGGGAGGTAGGAGCGAACATGACAAACTAAAACGGGAACATGCTCTTCAAAACCTCAAAGAAAATGACCGTAATGCAGCCCACACAGCGTTTTAAGGCGGAGTAGTGTTTTGGTGAACGCTGCTGAGTCAGGAAATCTGGAAGATATTCCTAAGAGCTCTTTTTAAAGATGTTTTGGCTTCACAGACAGCACACAGCAGCCCAGAGAGCGCCGACGGGCCCCCATGCCGGGATCGAACAGCCCCTGATCAAGCTCCTCGCCGAATGAACCTGCTTCACCTTGAAACAAATTAGAGCTGTGCGCTTCCCAGGCGGCAACATCGCAATCTCCATACAGCCCCTACAGGAGCCTGTCAGCCCAGAGTTCACACAGCAGGAGACAAGAGGGAGAAAAGAACGCGGGGCAGGAGGAGAGATGGAATCAGACGCGGGGGTGGAGCAAGCATGATCCCCCCCGTGTCAGAGTTTTAGAGCAGGGAGAGGAGGCAGCGCTGACACATTTCAGGGATGAAGGTTAATCGCACAGAAGACCTCCAAGACAATGCAAATAAATTGGAAACAAAGCAAGAGGGAGAGGCAGAGGAGAAGAGGAGGAGGAGAGGGGTATCTTCACAGATAACGCAAACAGGCGAAGACAGAGCACTCGTGTATTTAACAGAGAAGGAAAGCTGAGGGAAGTGACGGGACCTGTCACGCTTTCTCTGAAGATTAGCGAGAAAAATGCTTTGGCAAGCTGCCAAAAAGAACAACTAAAAAAAGTAACAAGAACTCTTCACCATGTCAGGAAAAGTGGCACTCAGTTATGGAATAAGCTTCTTCATTGGAAAGAGATAAAACTTGCAACTCAAATGGAACAAAAATTATCAAACTATAATAAAAGACATGATGGCACCATGTGAAAACAAAATGAGACAACTCATGTTTAGTTGATCTTTTCTTTGTTATGACAATGCTTCTTGGCAACAAATCTTACACAGTTGAACAGCCTGTTTGTTTCTCTCTTTAATGGCGCCACATTGGTAGGAAGAACATGAATTTGTGGGATGAGACGCAGAGCTGTGGGTTGCGCCAGTGAGACACTTGCCAAATCCTTTCTGCCAATGCCAAACAGCTTGTTCAGTCGTTGCTACTGACTCTTGTTTTGAGCTACAGGTACCCCCAAGTGCTGCCAACCCAGTGACTGATCGGCGGCACCCAGGGGCAAGGGTTATGTGTTGGCTCCAGGAGCTAGCATGCTACATTTGAGATAAGATACTCCTTTATTCGTCCCACAAAGGGGAAATTTACAGAATAACAAAAAGCGCAAACAAAAAATATGTACAGTACCAAGAAACTCACCACAATAACTAAGTAAAGAACCGGTGTTCAAGTAGGAAATGATCACAAGCTAATAGGTAAACAGTCTTCTGGAGGGGGTGTCCATCAGTGACGACAGCTTGGCCATCATTCTGCTGTCACAGGGTCAAAAGAACAGAGCTGGCATTCTTCACCAGTCTGTTTAATCTCGGTTTCCTTTGTCCCGTCTGGGCCCAGAAGGTGAAATCCTTCCAATTTAGCTACCTGAGTTAGCTTGTCCATTTTACATACCTCATAACAATGGATGGAAACAGAGGCCGTTACTGCATTTTCTTAGCTTGCACCTTAGTACCAGCATTTTGTCCTTGCCATCTTCTCCTTAGCTCACGGGGAACATTGGGCCTAGCACTAGTTAGCATAGGCATGCTACAGGCTGCTAACAGTTGATTTCATGTGTAAATGAATGGTTGCTAGGCGCCGCCCTGTTGGCTATGGCTGCCTTTTGCAGCAGCTCTCTCTTCTTTGTCCGTTTCTTGTAATTTTTTTCGTCTCTTTTTCGTAATCTTTGTATTTGGGGTGGATCATTACTTAGTATGGCTCATTTGTTGGTCATGGACACCAAAACTTTTGTGGCTTCAGTGATATTTTTACTATTTTTTTTCGTGTGCTTGTCTGGAGATCCTACATGTAACCATGGCTGCATTGTTTACATGTGAACTCAGCTGTTAGCAGTGTGTAGCATGTCAATGCTAACTGGTGTACGGCCTGATGTCTTCCCACAAGGTGATGAGAAGGAGGTGAGGACAATGTGCTGGTTCTCAGGTGTGAGCTAAGAAGCGACGAAATGGACCTGTTCTTTCATCCATTGTTCTTGGGAATGTAAGATCTATCTCCAATAAGATGGACAAGCTAGCTGTGCTAACCCAGCAACAAAGGGAACACCAGAGGGCAGAGTAGCATCATGCTAGTCATAGACATGGCTAACAGAGCTAACAACAGACACCAACGCCACATTGGAAAAACTTCACCTGCTGTGGGCAGACAGGATACAGGAGACAGAGACTGAACAGACTGCTGAAGAAGCTCAGTCCTGGACCCTGTGGAGGTGGAGGCTGGCTGACTGGACAATGATGGACAAGCTGTCAGCATCTATTTTCTTATGGAGCTTTTTGCACTTTCTATACACTTTCTAACTTTTGTTTTCTTGATTGCCGCTGTGACTTCATTTTTGTTGTACTTGTTACAATGACAATAAAGTTGTGTTTTATTCTATTCTATTCTATTCTAAACAATGCAACCATAGTTATATGGGATCAAAATAGTAAAAACACCCCAGCAGACGTAACCAGTTTAGTGTCCACAGCCGACAAACAAGCCATTAAAGTGATAACAGATTCCAAATACAGAGATAACTAAAAAGGTAAGGAAAACGTAGAAGAAAGGACAATGAGAAGAGAGCTACCCAAGCTGGTAGCCCACAAAACCAAGTTGTGGCATTTGTCATCAGTGTTATCATATATTTTCACACCCTGTGGCCAAACTGTCCTCCCAAGATGACTAGGCTCGCCCCCACAGACCATGGTTTCTCAGACGCTACCTCCAGGATTTTGGAGCGGAGAGGATGGAATGGCCTGCCAGTAATCCTGACCTGAAGCCCATTAAACACTTGAAGGTTTAGCTTGGGTGTGCTGTTTGTGCCTGAGTGATCAACACTACCACGTTAGCTGGCTTTAATCCACCATAAAACACCAAATAAGAGTCAGAGGTAGAATAAGTTGTTTGGCATTGCTGCTTATTCCACAAATGCCTGTGCCTCAAAAATGGGGCACCATTTAAAACAAGGCTTTCCAACTTTTTAATATTTATCCCAAAGAAATATTGTTACAACAAAGAAGTTATCTACGACACTGAAATCCTGTAAAACTCATATGGCTAATGGTTGGTCTGATAGAAACATTAAACCAACATTATAACGCTTAAGCTATTGAATTTGTAGGAAGTACAGTAATTACTTCCCACCAGTCATTGCACTTTATCGTCCTCACTGACCTTCTCAATGCCAATTCAAATAAGCCCTGAAGTGAATACTGTCCATGTGTGCCGTCACGAAGTGCCGTCAGTGTGTTATCACCTTTCCAGGTGTGATCTCATCTTGTCATCACATTCATGGACTGTTAATCTGACTGTTATTCAAGCGCTCCCAATAAACCTATGCAAATAGCTTTGGCTCACATCTGGCTGCTTTATCTACCTTTCCATACACGGCGTGACAAGGCCAGGCTGTAAACTGTGTTAATAGAAAACACTGAGACCGGGCTTGGAGTATTTACTAATGGGTATTAACACACAGAAATGTGTTTCAAAGCATCTGCATAAAGCGTAGTGTGTGGACTAACACTACTGAGCGCGCACAATGATCAAAAACATTTAGCTCTTGAAGTACAATAACAGAGCAGAGCTGTACAGCGGTATGAAGGTGAGGATTTCAGCTATTAAATATGCATAAGCCTCAGTGCTGGACTGTATTTTAACAGAGCTCTTCAAACAGGGTGCTGTTGTTTATGATATGCAGTAAACCAATCAAAGCCCAACAATAAAAACGTTGGATATTATTGTACACAAAGAGAATGGGCTGCATTAAGACAGAGTGGCTGCGCCTCATGGCGTTTGTGCCTTAAAGACGTAGCAAGTTTGATCTGAGAATGAGCACTGAATCCTGAGAGGTGGTTTGAATCTCAACATACATTTTAAAAAAGGGGTGTTTGACTAAGGGCGTATTCAGACCTGGACTGTTTGGTCCACTTTAAACGGACCAGGATTATTCCCACGCTGGTGCGGACTTTTCATGCAGGTGTGAATAGACACAAACGAACCCTGGTGCGGACCAAACAACCGGACCGAGACCCACTTTATGAGGTGGTCTTGGTCCGCTTCCAAACGAACTCTGGTTCGTGGTTCTCCGGTGCAGGTCTGAAAACAAACCAAGGTCTATCCGAACTAACTACAGGATACATGCACCTTTTGGGCCTATAAAGCCACCGTAACCTAACCATCTTTGGTTTATACCTGATCCTCCGTCTTCTGTTTAGCCACGCTGTTGCTAGCATGTTGTTGGTCAGGACACGCAGAGCATAGTGTCTCCTTGCTGCGCGCATTTGTCTTCGCTGTTCCAAGATTTGAAACGGCGTTGTTAAGCCTTCTTTGAAGGAGCTGTTCTTGAAACTGAAAATGATTTTGCAGCTATGATAAGAGCACAAACACACGTTTACCTCCATTTCCGGGTCTGTATTCTGTGTGCCGCCCTTTGTCAGTGCTGTCCAATGAGAGTGGATGTGTTTACAGAATATAGTCCACTTGCAAAAAGTACAATCTGAATACGAACCGCACCAAATGAAAAAAATAAAGTCCACTTTTGGACAAACAAGTGGACCACAGGACTTTTCTGGTCTGAATACAGCCTAAGTTAATCCAGAGGAGTTTTATCTGGTTGTGAAAGAGAGTGAGGTGAATACTGACGCTACTTCATCAAAAGATTAGGATTATTGCTGGGTCCACAGGGAGCGCCAGAGCGCCACGACTGCAAATAATCGGCTGGTTAACTAATTACACCATGAAAGAGACGCAGGTGCAGATTACATCATCAAGGGGAACCTCCTGGAAAAATCCCATCAAACAAATTCAAACTGCGCATGTCTATCACTCATAAATAGTAGTAAAACTGGCGACCAGTAACGGTGTGACAGAGAAGATCAAGAAAAACATTTCTTAGCTGGAGAAATGGAGATTTTATCACAAGAACACACAAACAGCTGTTATCAGTGAGTCAATCAGGTAAACAAAGACAAAGAGAAAGTTTGGCGATCTAAAGCAGTTTATGAACTCCAACATTTCACCACACACATCTTGGAAGGACCCATACTTATAAAAGCAGAGAGCGAATCAATCTTGTAAAACTGACTGCAATGAGCCTCGCTGGTTTGAGATTTTGATTGTCTCCCTTATCTAATCTGTTCACTGAAAAAATGTTGTGTTTTCTAGATCTAAAATTTAATTTTTCTAGATCTAAATTTTCTTTAAAGCTACACATTGCTACCTTTCCAAAGGATTGTCCACTGTCTTTGCATGTTTCGTCTTAAACAGTAACTCATTGCACAATGTCTGCTTTTAAACAGCCGAACAGGCGTTGTAATCCTGCTGTTAGTAACTGTAACTGTCATTAAATCTCTCTTTTGGGCCGTTAACCTGGCTCATGCCATTAGTACAAACGGTCCATTTTCCCAGCTAATGGCTTGTCAGGCATACGGGCCCACGACATTACCCTAATGTCCAGGTCTGACATCATCGGGACTTCATTTGGATGTGAGCTTCCAAGGTCATCTGGACATCATTTGGATGTCAGGTGTAATGCTTCAAAGGCTGGCCCCAACCAAGACAATTTGTGGCCCAAGAGGGTCCACTCTTACCCCAATGATCAGAGAGAGACGCTTCTTAAATATCGAACATGTCTTATGTAAAGTACGTCAGCATCAATTTCTGTTGACATTTTGGCTACACTTTTGTGAAATTATATGAAACAGAGATGTGTCATCCATCTTTATTTGCAGTCAACAGCCAGTCATAAAACTGTGTCACTGGCTGCTGATGCAAATGTTTGTCTGATGTTTAGCCAAACAGATCATCATGCAAAGTGACTGACACTAAAAAACAAAGCCACAAGCTTCCTTTCGCTGCAGTGTTTCCTGAATTCAGCATCCAGTGCGTGGATATTCAGTAAGGAGAGTCCTCTGAGGAGCACTTCTCAGCCCAGCTGGAGGAAACCCAGATGTAGAGGACCACAGGTGGCACAAAACAGGAGCAGGCAAAGTACCGCCTCCTCAGCGGTGAAAGGTTGTTTTGCTTTTATTGAAGGTAAGTGCTCAATAAGATGCGATTCAAGCATTTGATCCATTTTTTCTTGATAGATTTGTGCCTTTTATCGTTTCCTGAAGTTTCAAAAGGCAGGGGGAATCAGTTACGTGAGCCAGAGAGGACACAAGATGTCATTTCATCATGCTGCTCACCTTCCAGGTCCTTGACGAGCTTAATACCCTGTCACCATGGAGATGCCAGACATTCACCGCATCCTCCGCATCAAGGTCCTGGAGGACTCTGCTGAGTGTGGAGTTTTTGTTGTCAACGTGTGCTGCGGCGAGCCACTCTTGCTGCGATTCTGGGGTAAGAAGCCTCCCTTTCGGAACAGTCAGGTCGAGCAGACGGATGTGAATTCTCAGGGGGCGCCAGGAGAAGTGGATTTTATTTTACGGGCGCTGCATCGAGCACCAAATCTGCCCAACAGCTACTACTGGGGCCCTTTTGTGTTAGCACTGTGCCTCGATGCTCTTCACTTCCGCTTCCGCCTCCCATCCGAGGCTCTCAGCGGCAACGACATGCAAGAAATCCTGGAGGAATTTGGTGAGCTCACGTTGTGGCGGTGAGAGAGTTCTGAAGAAAAGCAGCTCTTATGTCAGTAATGATGTTTTTTCAGAGGCTTGACGACTGCACTAGTCATTCATCTCGGCTTGTAATGACTGTATATACTGTCCCAGCTCTACACGAGGTTCCTCAGTATAAACTGTGGTCTCTCACGCCCATCCAACCCCGGCCTGCTATGTTATTCATGTCCGCCCTAAGACAAACCACCACAACATCACTGGCCTCGCCGCACACACAATAGTGGGCTGAGCCCCGGGTGCTTTATGATGGGCCAGGCACACCATAACTCAGCGTGGTGAGGAAGATGAAAGAGGGACGGGGAAACCGGAGGAACACAGCCAGAGAAAACAAGGACTGCAGGGAAAGACGAGGAGCTGTGTACAGATGGCTCCCTGCTGGCATCTTAAATAATTTCTCTTGTCTTTATGGGAAAACACTACACAAGACAACAGAGCAGGAAGACAGGGGAACAAAACACTTACCATCGTAGGTAAAGTAGCCTCCGTCCTTAAAGACAACAACAGCAGGAAGCTCCGGTAAAGTGACAGACTGTTGGAAACACAAAGATATAACTGAAACCAAAGTTCCTTCTAGAAGTTCTTACTTCCTGAACGTGTAAACACAAAAAATGTTAGATAACTTTTAACTTTTCTGAGGGATGCACTTGTTGGATGTTTTTTTGACTTTATAAAAAGATGGACGACATGTTAACTCTCAAAAGTGAAGCTGGGATTTTAAAGCTATCCTTCCTGACTCACTGCAATAAAGATATTTTTGTTTAGCTTCTTTAATAATAACAGATAGGAGTGTTGTAGCTAAGTCACCAAACCTTTGGGTCAAAGCAGAGTCAATGTCAAATCCTCATTACTACAATAACCATACAAGCTAAAGCGCTATTGTGCCCTTATATGAAGGACAGGGCGCACTCGCCAAGTCTGCTGCATTCAGATCACAGAAGGTGTTAAATAAACTAAGTTTAACCGTTTTCGGACCCTGGTTGACAAGACATGATTGGACGAGGTGGTTGAGTCACTTTCAAAGCTATCATCATTATTATTTGCTAACATTAGTATCATTAAAGGGGGGGTGTTCTGCTTTCCTATTTTTTAAACATTGATGTAAAGTGACAATTTTTCTAACCGCTACATGTTGATATGTTGTAGAAATCCCTGAATCTGTCTGCAAACTGCTCAAAATGGTGCGTTTGGGGAAATAGCACAAGATGTTCACAGGACTTGCTACAATGATGAGGTTATCATAGGGATCTAATGCTGCGTTCCATTTGTATTCAGAACTCGGACTTCCTGAGTTTCAAGTGGGAACGCCCAACTGGAACACCCCCCAATGTCAGAATTTCTGACTAGTTAGTCGGAGCACCCACACCACCCTGAGTTTCCAATATGAAATTCTAAGATCAGGGGTAAACAGTAATTAAGCTCTCATGAGGTTCTTTTATCTGTAGCAATAAATTAGCCATACATACTATCATCCAATGTTTATATACAGAAATACTGCCGTCATGGCAAGTTTTTCCAACTGGGAAAACTAACTCAGGGATGACGTCACTCACACCCCAGACTTCCCAGTTCAGAGTACAAATGGAACGCAGCATAACCAGTTTGTGACATGTTGCAGGGGCGGGCCTCAAACACCAAGGTCTGCCCATAACTCCACTCAAACAGGCCTCCAGATGGCTGGCCAATCAGAGAGAAGGGGGTTTGTGGAGGGGGGAGCTTTAAAGAGACAGCACTTAAATAAAAGTTTTAGACAGGGTTTTCTAAAACACCAGCGTGAGGAAAAATGGGGAATTTTCATGAGCTTTAAATCATGTAAAGCTACTACGGGGTACAAGAGGGACAATATAAAGCCTAAAAAAGAAATTTTGCCCCTTTAACAGCTTAAGCAACGTTACCATTTTACTTACCAACTTACTGGTCAGTATCATTTTGGGTTTTGGTGGAGCTAAAAGATTTTACAGCACCCCCTGCTAGCTGCTTTCATTATTCTTAAAGTGATACTCAGGGATGGAACAAGTTGGGTCCTATCACAAGGTTTAGGGCAGAAATTACCCCTACAGCAGTGATTTTTTGCAGCAGAAGCCCAGAGCGCTCGCACCAAACACCCCCTCCCTGCTCGTCTGCTGGTTCTCTCTGCATTCAGACGGGGCCAATTTTTACTTGACCAAAAACACAAGTATATGAACTCCCAACGAAAAAGTCTGATATCGGTCTGTATTCACGCTTTATTTAGAGAATTTTCAGCGCGTAACTTTCACACAAAAACACTGCTAAATAAGGCTCTAGTTCTCATCGTGTCGTAAAACGGTGCTACCTCCGCTGCAGAGCCACAGCTGGCTATGAGGCGTTCGCCGCTTAGTGTATCAGTCCGCGCGCCTCGCAGCCAGATATAAACAAACGCAGGTAGTCTGCCAGGACGAAGAGACACGATGAGAACTAGCGCTGAAAATTCTCTAATCAAAGCGTGAATGCAGACCAACATCAGATTTTCTCGGAGGGAGTCGGTTATTTGTGTTTTTGGTCAAGAAAATATGGCCCCATCTCAGTACATAGGAAACCGGCTGACGAGCAGGGAGGGGGTGTGTGGTGCGAGCGCTCTGGGCTTCTGCTGCACAAAAACACTGCTGTAGGGGTAATTTCTGCCCTAAACCTTATGATAGGACCCAACTTGTTCCATCCCGGAGTATCACTTTAAGGGAATATCAGTCAATTAAAGTTTTTACCAAGACAGTTAATCCTTCACATGCTGAATTCTGTCCAAGTGTCTAGTGCTCCTAATTAGTTATCCAAAAGTGTATGATAAAGAGAGTTGAGATGGTAAGACATAACATATCGCCAACACAAAGTATTTTGGCTTCACTTTTTCACAATGGGACAAGCTGGGGGCATGTCATCCATATTTTTATGCACCAACTAATGTCATACTTCACGCCATTTTAATCTTCAAAACAAGCAAAGGCAGAACTGTGAAATTGAAGCACAAAACTCAAGTGTATCAATAATTTATGATAACAAAACTGATGCATATTCAAAGAGTTACCTCTGGAAAGACTTCCTCTGAGGCCGAGAAAAAGTACGTGTAGACGATAAGCTCAGCAGCTACGTCGCTGTACTTCTCCTAAAGTGGCAGGGGAAACAGACATTAAAGAGAATTTACACAAAAGCTTTTATGAGTGCTGAAAAGGATGAGTCACTGTTTGGATGTGAAAACAGGAGCAGAACAGTGCATCTATCATTCACACAGAACAGTTTAGGAATTGTGGTGTTCTGAAGAAGCTGAATGCTCAGAATGAAATCCTGATTCATCTTTGGGTAATAAAAACAGAGCTTACTTTTAAGGGAGATTCCCCACCAACGTACACAAAAAGCACATCGTGTCGTTTCAGCATGTGCTCGAACATCTGCTTGCTGGGAAGCGCCCGCACAGCCGGTCTAAAGATGAAAATAAAACATATGAGTAGAAACTGATAATAATAGGTCTCTTTCTAATATTTGATTTCGGGGCTCCATCTAGTGGACATTCAACAAACTGCACCACTTATTGGAGTCACAGCCAAGCTTTTGATCAAGCTCTCTGTCACGGATCGGGCTCGATTTCCCTCAAGGAGGGAAAACCTGTCAGGCTGAGTTGATACAGGAGCTTAGACTGCAGCATCAAAAGGTTGAAATCCAGTGAGTGAGGAAAATATGGCTGCATTGATAAGCTTGCCTGGACGAATTGCACTTACAAAGCGTGTTTTTCTGTAAAAGAAAGGACACCTGTGTTCCTTCAGAGGTTTTTAAGCTCTTTCTTTCTGAGGAAGTTGAAGGTTTGGACTTACCCGGCCACTCTGTTTGCAAACTCTACGATGTCATCTTTTGTTCTCGGGCCTTTGTAGTTGTAGGCCAGGTCACCCTTTAACCTGCGAGGAGAGACACACAGAAGAGAAAAGAAGAAAATCTCAAACTACTCTAGCACCATTTTCACTTTTTAAAATATTTATACGAAAACAAAATCAAATTAATCAGTTTTGTGGTGTTGAACTGAGCTTCTGGATACTGGCTTTGTATGAAAAAGGATGGAGGACAAGCTGTTAAAATTTTTTTAATTCAACAATAAGAATCTTCTGACAACCAACAATTTGATAAAACTTTTCAGTCTGACAAAACTGGCAAATGTAGCAGAATCTTCTTGCGATTACTGACCACTTCCACTTTCTTTGGTACATATTTCTACATCTGGGTAGATCTGGGTGAAAAAAGGAAGTTAAAGACAACTTTATTGTCAGCTGTTTTGACAATTTAAAACTTACTCCAATATCATGTTCTATAGTTTATCATTTATTTATTTTTCATTCATCCTATGACAGTTGATTTTAATGGATTATCTTTAATTTTTTTATTATAATGTATTACTGTTTTTCTTGGCTTCCTTTAATTCTTAACATCTTATTTTACCTTTTTATTATTTTTTATTTTAATTGTAAAACACTTTGAATAGTCTTATCTACGCACTGTGTTCTACAAATAAACCAGCCTTGTCTTGTGTCCAGTGTTTTCTCATTAAACTCAGCTCTTTTTTTTAAATTGAGTCTTTTATTTTGAAAGCCTTCTTGAAGGGAGAGGATAGGGACTTGTTGATTAGTTATCATTGCTTATACTTTATTTTTTATACAAGTTGCACCTGTGCCTCACTTTGTTTTATTAATAGTGCTTTAATAACTAGAAAAGTACTCAGAGCACAGACCTCCACCAAGCATATTGTGATCGTCACCAACACTTTAGTCCTACTTTAATGTTATACTCCCTTTCAGCAGACTCTCTGCTACAATTTGGTGTTAGTTGCAGGTTTGTGCGATAATTTGTTTCCTGACAGTGTTGAAAATTATGATGACCCAGTACATATTTCATATTCTGGATCTTAGCATCCAGAATATTGCCAGGATCTGGATCGTACTTTTACATCTGTCAGAAATTATGGTGACCTTGTCTTGTTTTGTTTTGCAAAGAAATCTGGCCATTTATGGTGGAGTTATATAAACATATGGTGAAAATGGCCCTATCACACAATGATAAAGAATCCTTTGAAAAAATACTGGATCCAGACAGTGATCTGGATCTGAACATCTCCTGAAAATTTAATCCCAATCCATGATCAAGTTTGTTAGTTTTTGGGTTATGTTGTTCACAGACAAACTCTCCAAAAAGCACAACCTCCTTGGCGGAGGTAATTAAGTCTGATTGATGTTAAAATTTGGTCAAAAAAAGTCTGATTTTCCTTGTGTCACAGATTTAAGTGCCTCACTAAAATGAACCTAGTATAATGAAACACAGCACAAGCTACATATAAGCAAAATACTAATTACTTCCAACTAACATCCAAAATATGTGAATGGGCAGTCTCAGTCTTGACCTCAAGGTAGTTTGTTTCTTAAAAGATGTTAAAAGCTCCTATGGAACTTTCAGTTAGTGTTTTAGTCAGGACCACTTCTTAAACTTTTTAATTGCATGAAATGAGTTGGTTTTTGTGATATAGATCTGATCTGGGCTCTCCATGCTCTTCCACATGCCTATGTGGAACGGCAGATAAAGCAGTTTATTTTATCATATTGCTTATTTTGACCTGTTTTTGCACAGGTAATGTTTTCTGCTATAAAAATCTCTACCAGCTGTCTTTTAAGTCAAATGTATCACATTGTCAAAATAAGTCAATTACAAATTTCACAATATGAGCTATTTTTGCAGTGTACTATACATCTTTAAATTAATTAAGCTATAAATAAATTCAGGCATCTACTTTTTGGGACCTGTTATAAATGTTTAAAACTTTTTAGAATTAACTGTTTGCATTTGGATCTCATGAAAAAGTCATCAATAACAATCTTGAGTCTGTTTTACAATCCAACAAAAATTCCTTACAGGAGATTGAAATCTGTCGGAGTGCTACCGCAGGTCATTCCCCCCAACTGCTATAAGACTTCATAACACGTCACAACAAACATGAACTCTCACCTTATTCCATCCAGCATTCAAAAATACAGGCCTTTATGCACATCATCCCACAACTCACTAAATCCCACTACCTACTAAATTTTCATAGTCAAGTGCTTTTCATTGTCAAAAACTTATCTTTGTACATATCTTGCTCTGATGTAAATATGTAAATAATAATGTTCTTCTACTTTTCTTTATTTTTTTTAATTTCTAATGTCATATTCTTATAATCATTATTCTATTTTTTATTGTTATTGCATTATTGCACTTTTTTCTATAAGCTGCAGTGGCACAAAAATCCCCCATGGGGAATCAATAAAAGAATATTGTCAGGTTTTGTAAAAACATAGAGGCTTTTCTTTTTTTTAATGAACATTGAAGTCGCGATCAAAACACATTTTTGGCAGCCTTTTAAACTTGATCCAGAGAGGTCAGTTGAATTGGTTGACCCACTTGTGTTGGCCTATTAAGATCAAGCTTTGAGGTACCATGATTTGGATAACTGCAAACCTTCACAGATATTTTTTAAGCTTGATCCAGACTCATTTTCAGACTCATTATGATCACTAGCAAGACAAGCGCCTGGGTTTATCCCTCAGAGTCAACTCTCAACTTCTAAGTCTTGCATTATCAAGCAGTCCCTTACAAGATGTTCTGATGAAACAGCAACTCCATCAGGAGCAGCTTCTTCAGCATAAAGGTCAACCTAATCTAACCCACTGCATCCCCAATGGGTGAGCAAAAACAAACAGCAGTCCCTCGCTGAGCCTCAGCCAGGCGGAGCTCCTTTAACAGGCGGGCTGCATAAAGGATTGCTAAGGTTGCATCATCCCAAAGGGCTTCGTGAACTCAGGGGGAAACAGACTCTAAATCTTCTGTCACTGAGCGAGGAGTCTCAAGCCTTCGATAGCTGTTTCATCACTTCCTTGGCTTGATGTTCTGAACCCTGCCGCGGTGCTGTGGCACTTTCCCAAATGAGCTTGATGAAACTAAATGGGGAGCCCATTATGGCAGCGCGTGGATAAATGAACGCGCTTCAGATATATGGAGGGAACTGTGAAGTGTGGAAAGATCATTTCTCTCAAGTCTACGTGAGCTCTGCTGTTGAACAGCTGGTGTCTACCTATTAGTTTCTTATAAAATGTCACTTATACTTCAAGGAAACAAGTAACGAGACACATGGGGGAAAATTTAGCATCACAGAGCAGCCTTACTTTGTTGATGAAGGGAGCATAGGATAAATCAAAGAGGACATTAGCTCCATTTTAAACACAGTTTATCTCCTGACAATTATCAATATCCAGCAGAGCAATAAGTAATGTAATTTACACTCAAAGGTGTGAGACCTGTTTGTCACTTAAGGAGGCAGCAACAACACTTTGTTCCCTCCTGAATAAGTCAACCAAGGGCATCTCCACAGGCTAAATCTCAAGGGGAGAAGAGATAACAGAGGAATAAAAGGATCCTTATGATAACATGGAGCTAAGTTGAGTAACAACTATCCAGACAAATGAAAGCAAAAGAAGAGATAGAGAGAACTAAATGGCAAAATACAACCACATGAAATCCTGAAAATGGGAAAATAAAGTCGAATTTCTGCTTCGTGATGTTAAGACTGTAAGAATATTTTCACCTCACAGGGGCTATACCAGGTGTAACCAAAGATACACAAAGGTAAACACAATCAAAGTGTAAATAAAATATGATTTCCAGGTTCATTTGTTGCTGAATTTTGAGTTGGAAAAAGGTAAGGAAGATTAAGAGAAGCCAGTGTGTCACTTACAGTTTTATCGTAGGGTAACCACGGACACCGAACTCTGACGCCATGCCTGCAACACAGAAAACAATTCCTTAACTGACAGAGTCTTCAACACAAGCTTTGGGAATCTTCACGTCATTACTTTCAATCATTTAAGACTTAAAACTAAAGGAACGTTTTGGAGCCCCACGGTTTAACTTTTATGTTTCCTCCTGAAAAATAGCTGAGGTTATCTCAACATTATTTCCATGAAAACGGAATGGTTCCTACATGGTTTATTTTGTTTAAGTCAACTTGATGTTTTAATGCGTTTCCTGTCCCTCTTCATCTGCTCAGTGCCAAAAGTTACGCAGAGACACCTGGTACACTAAATCCAATGCCTCTATTTTTCAATTAAAATTTGCAGTACGAGAAAAATAGAGATGAATTATCAAGCAGTGACAAGGATTTCATATTTTTTTACAGCTTGAAAAAAAGAAAAAGAACAAACTGGGTCCATACACTCCTAAAAAACAAGACAAGAGCAAAGAGAGTTTCAGCTGCTTGTGAAGGAGCTGAGCAGCAGCTGGAAGTATGTTTGAGATAGGTACACACACGGACACACACACATACACACAAGTTTTCATTCAACATCTAGACAGCCCGAAATTCCAGAAAATGTGGCAGAAAATGTGACATTGCAAGTAGTCTACAGTGTCCCTGAACAGTCAAACAACTCTGGAAATCAGCTGGGTAGATAATAATGTAAACGACAAAAAATAATGAGGGACGAAAGTTTCGGTGTGAGTGTGAAAACATGGTTGACATAACAAGGGGTCCAATTTCTTTGGCGTGCATCAATTTCGGACACAAGAACAAAATAAAATAGCATGCAAAGACCATAATGCAATGAGGTGATGGAGCCAAAACAGATCTGGTGTGATTCAGTCGTAGGATTTTTAGAATTTCAAAGCGTTTGGAGGCTGAATTTAAAGGTTATTTCAGCAAGTTGTCACTTAACCTGACACCTACCCCACACTGATATTTTGGAGGTTAAAAAGAGCTCTGAAGCAGGGGTCAGACTTTATGCTGCTGATTTTGCATGCTTTTGTAGGTCTTATAGAGGCAGAATTATTGTTTTCAGTCTATTTCACAACTAGCTAAAAACTCCTCACAGGAGCTTTAAAGGTACAGGGACCTATGATAATGTTTGGATTTGGTTTGAAAACTTCACTGGCACTTTCACTATCAGAGTTTTCTTGTCATGGCATTAAAAATATATTCAAATTAAATAAATCCATCTTTTACATTGTTTATGATAGCTTGGGCTCATTCAAATTGTTCTCACAGGCTTTGGAAGAATCAAAATGCTTCTTTGTCTACTCACCAGAGTAAGCAGTGGCATCCATCTTTCCCACACGAACCGGCGACCCAGACCTCTTCAGCTCGGCTCCCACATCATACCACACTGGCTCTAGCTTTTTACAGTAACCACACCACGGTGCATAGAACTGAAAATAACCAGGAGAAGAATGCAATCAGTAAATCATATAAAAATACACACTTCACTGCATCTAGATACAAAACACAACACTGCTTGTTGGGTAAGCAGCCAAAAACATTCAGAGGAGGATATTATAAAAGAGAGGAGTGGTGTTCTTGAAGTTCTTGATGTTGTTGAAAAGCTCTTCAAGGCAGTGTTTTGCCATTCTTGCACTTTGAAGACTGCTTACTTGATATTATGCAAGATCTCTGAAGAGATTTAAAGAAATGCTTTTAGGGAGAGAGTGAATATTGGTAACAGCAGTAGCAGGGTTTATTTGAAAGTGCTGCGGCTGTTTTGGGACCAGATAAAGGTCTATATACAACACTGAGACAGACAATCCAGAGCTCAATATTGACATACTGTGAAGTTCAACAGTTTAACTTGTTAAGGAAAGCTTGTTAGCAAACAGTTACATATTTACACATCTATCAACAGACCATCATTACAATTCTCTTTGAGTCAAGTCTTGTATCCTAGCAAATGTTAGAACAGTGTTCGCTAACTCTGAGTTCTGTTTTCACCTCCACTTTCTTCTTTAAATAATAACTCGCACTTAAGGTCCTGGAAATCTTCTATATTCAACAAAAAATGTCTACTGCTTACAAAAAACGTTGGCACACAAACAGAAAAACTAGACCAAAAACATAGTTCGCATATGAGCTAGCTATACGACCAACAATTGCTAAGATGATTCCATGTGTAAAATATAAAAAGACAGGCACATTGTTTGATAATAACATAGCAATATAATTTAGTGCCACTACAGAAAAGGGGGTTTTAAGGTTGAAGTCGCTAAATGCTCAAATGTGACGCTGAGAGCTAACTGGTTGTTTACTACGCAGTTCTATGGAGTTAGCTTACAGTTGTTGTTGTTGTTGTTGTTGTTGTTGTTGTTGTTGTTGTTGTTTTGTTTTTGTTTTTGTGTGTGTGTTGAGGGGGTGGGGTATAAATCTTTCTCCTCTTTGGAAGAACCTGTTTTACACACTAGCCTACAGTGTCTCAAGCTACTTAGCTAGCTACAAAAGACAAAAAATCTCCAAGTCTGTTTTGGCTAATGTTTTGGCTAACACTTGTCATGGTACACATCAAAGAGATGAACAGAAAAAGGATTAGCCTTTTATTTCATGCTCAATTTTGGGCTCCTCCACCTTCTAGCATAATTAATGAGCTGTTCATATGCTAAATGCTACAGTGAATTCGGGCGCTTTTGAATATTTGTCTGTGCTAAGCAGCTCACTTAGCCAGTAGTTTGTTGTTAAACTAATTGGACATTTTTACTGCTAATGGCTGCCAAATTTTAATAACATTATTAGTAGGATTTACTTAAACTGTTAAACCAGGCCATATAATATGTGCAGTAAATTTAAAAACATCAGCTTATCTGAAAGTTGGTTATTTAAAACAACAATTCATTCACAGCATCATTTCCTCTGTCTTTGTGAAAGTACTTGTTTGTTAGCATGAAAACAGTAACATTAGCTGGCAGCAGTTTAGGTATAAAAGCACCTTACGATATAGATCAGTTCAATAGTTTGTTCTACCCTGGCTTTCATTCATATTATTTGGACTTTTCAATTTACTTTGTTTCCCCTGTGATACAAAGAATTGCATGATTTAAAGTTGAAAGAGTGCTCAGAACTCACTTCTGCAACCCTAACTAGTAGCACAAGCAGCTTTTAGTTTCTTAACCTTATCAGCTTATATGGGTCTGACCACAAACTCTGATATAAACCCCTCTGAGCCCCCCTGGCTTTGGCCGGCATGCATGACTTCTCATTCACTAATCACAAACACAGAGGACAGTCAGCACAGCCCCTCCAGCCTCCCTCTCGCCCTCTCACATCCCACCCTGACTGCTGCCACTTCCGCAGGGGATGATGTGGATAGTGGGGTGCTGGATATAAAGTCAAGCACGGCTGAACGGAGCCAGACTGGGCCTGAGATTGTGTGTGTGTGTCTTTATGTGCACAAAATGTCAGACTCACATCAACCAGCCAGATATCGTTGACTCTGGTGTCTTTGAATCTGGAGGAAAGAAGAACGCATGAGTTTATTGGACAATGTTGATCCTTTTTATTGTGCCTTTGTACTACGAATAACCTATATTTCAAACAACATGATATCTGATACTTAGTAAACAAAGGCAATACCATGACATTAATTCTGTATTTAATGAAGGGAGAGACATAAAACACGTAAATACCCAAGTGACTAAGTCTCTGCAAACTCTGTAATGCAGGCACCTTACTAGAAAGTAATTTACAAATTAAAATCTACGACAAAGTCAAACCATCCACTTAGTTTTCTCCCTCAAACAACCCATTTCTGTTGATTTTAAGTCTGCATGCCTTTACAGACAGCATTAACCTTTAAAGATGGGGAGACTGCATTAAACTAAGTGTGCTAAAGTCGTCAAGTAAGTTCAAAAATGAACTCTGACTTTGCACACACATGCAAACTAGGAGGAAGCTGCATTACATGCTCGTGTTTTGATGTAATGGTAGTGCAGGGAGATGAAGCTCTGCATTACTTACGTGTCATCTAGATCTTCAACATATGCAAGCACCGCTGAGCTCAAGAAAGCTGCAATAACTGTAATAATAAGACAGACATAAAATGCACGTTATGATATGAACAAAAGCTTAATACCGTTTCTATTCTTCAGCCCTCAAACCTCATGACTGGAGCATCCCCAGCTAAAGCTGTCGTCCCCCGGCTAACCCTGCATCATTTTGCCTCCCAGTTACACTAACAGGAGCTTCGATGCTCGTTTTGACCGAACCAGGGGTAGCACGTATGGTCAGGAGTCATATCTGAACTAAATAAAAAAAGAAACATACCTCCATAAAGCAGGGAAGCTTTCACTACTGCCATCGCTTCGAGTGGAAACAGCAAGCAGGAAATACAGCTGCTAAATCAGGAACTGCTGCGCATGCGCGGGGTCACGCAGACTCCTGGAGGATTTCGGCGCCAAGAGAAGATTTGTTTAATATCGAGTCAAAATCGTCGAAAGACGCAAATAAACTCGTAGAAATCACCTGAAATGTGTCCCCTGTGTTTTTATTGATATTTAATCGCTGTTTTCATCGAACAACTTTAATTTTCTTACAAACGTATAGGTTTAAAATGGGTAATGGGATGTAGCTATCGATACTAACCACAAGGTGATGCTGTAAGATCATTTAACCAGATACCAGGTCAAAGCTTCTATAACAGTTCATAAAAATATTGCTGCAATACAAAAATACTTGGCTAAAATAAGAAACAGTGCATAATTTACTCAATTTAACACACCAAAAGCACTTATCCCTATGCTAAGTACCCATACTGCTAGCTAAAAATGTATTCTGATGCTCAAATGCTGGCACAAACACACACAAAGAAAAAGTAAACATTACAACAAAAATGTGGTGAAAAAAAAATAAAGCAAACAAGAAAACATATAAAGAGAATGCAAATACAAAGGAGAAAACAGATAAAGTAGGCACCTATGCTAACAGGGTTGCTGCTAATGGACAAACGTACCTATCAGTTGTTTTAACCAGAACAAGATACTGTGTTCATGTGTGGATTTTTTGTGGGCTACATTTGTCCGATTAGCAATGATCCCTGAAAGAGCAAGTTCTGCTTTCTTCTTTTTTTTTGTCTCTGAGTTGTTGTTGCATTTTGTACTTCAAGACCACCATATTAAATAGCGCAAAAACTGCAGTACTTTGAAAATGCTCCACTACAAATAAAGGTCTTGGCTTCCAAACTTTCCCATGGTGAAGATAAAAAAAAAAGTGTTCCCTTAGTGTTAGTAAACAACAAGGTTTAGCCTAAAAAAAAATATTTCTGCGGTCTTGCCTTAGTTGTAAGTTAGCAGCCCATAGGTTTTTCTTTAAGAAAAGACACGCATTGTTGTTTTTTGTCAGAAACCTATTTATTTAAGAACCTTTGAGAACAATGATGTGTATCCAATACTGTATGAGTAGTTCTGTTGTTAGAAAAACATTCATCCAACAACATCAGCTTTAACATTTATCTAACATTCATCTTTTTGACAAAATATATGAAAAATTATCTATGATCACACAAGTGCACAGAAATGAAACGGCAAGGCATAGAACGGTTAGCTTACAATAGTAACAAAATAAATATAAATCCTTTTGTTAAATTATTGTCAAAATGTGACTTTAACTCAAATACAAGCATTGTGTTACTTGTTTCACATTATATATTTACGTATTAACCCATAAAAGAATACAAACTTTCCTTTGTAGTATTTTTTAAACAGAACTAAGTTTCTTTTAAGTAAACTCTAAATACTATGTGTGCTGTTAACTCTACTTAACTTTTAAGCCCAAATGATAACCTTTATTTTATCTAACTCTATGAGATACAGGAAGAAAATGCAAAGAAAAACTTTCCACCCTGAGAAAGATCTGCTCTTTCTCATGGGTGAATGGTGATCATGACTGTGTTACTAAACAGACTCATGTGGGGGAGCGTCCTGCTGTAGTCTCGTGTGCCAAGTTTGTGAGGGTTGAATGGCTTTGTATCCAAAGGGGGCAACATGCTGTTAGCCCACAATGTAATGCAACATTGACTTCTGCATAAACAAAATGTCAAAACAAAGAATACAGATGCACTTCCTTTACATCCAGCCCAGCACAAATATATGTTTTTCACCCTTCACTTGCATTCAAAACACATCTAACGCACTGCTGTGCAGCACAGTTTCCTGAAAGGCACTAGAAGAAGTGAAAGCATAGCGGGAGGGCCCATAAAACATACAAAAGACATGAATTTTAATCAACTGTTTGCCCGCTTCACACACTTCTCCTTTAGAAAGTTTTACTACAGCACAGTCGTTTTTCTTTGCATAAAGAGAGGACTTGTTTTGCAGGCCGAGCTTTGGACTCCCACAGTCAGCTGTCTCAGTGAACCCACACACGTCATCTTACAGGACGGCTCAGATGTGACCTCAGCTGACCCATAAAACAAAGCTTGCTTTGCCCCATTTTATCGCTGTATCTCATGGCAACGAGAGCAGTGAGATGTTTCAGTTATCCACAGAGTAAAGGCTCTGTTTTAAAGGGTTGATGCAAACCTTGAGTAAGCAAAAGTACAAACTATGTGACATCTTACATTCTAAGTTGACAAAAAAAAAAAAAAAGTACATTAAAAAGGCAGCATTTGGATCTCAATCTAAAAAAAGTAACTTGTAAAAATAACACTTATTTTTTTCATACCCTTTAATTTGACAGTACTCCAAGAATTAAGTCCACTAGACACATTAACGTGTATCCAAAACACATATTTAAAGAAAGTTTTTGGTTATGCTTAATCTGAACAACTTTGAAACAACTTCCTGTTTTCACACAGGAGTAAAACACTAATGATAAAACTTTGCCAAGGCACAGCCAAAATGACATACACTTTGCAAATGTGTTGCAAATCATCAGAGTATGTCAGAAAAAGAAAGCTCTTAAGTAACAATGAACAGTCCAACACTGTGAATGTCTTGTTTATAGCTTGGCATGTTGCTTCTGTCACTGAAGTCCATCAACAGGTGTTGCTTCCTCATTCCTAGATGTCGGTTTCAAACGGGACCAGATGGTAGTAGGAAAGGTTGGTGACATACGCTTCTGTATCCTCGTCGCGCAAGTCTGATTCCATCGGCAAAAACTCTGACCCATCATCCTCATACCTGGGAACAAAACAAAAGAAACATTACCCCAAGTACAATATGAATCTGTTTAAGGAATCAGATGGTGGGTTATGTTAGGGGACTAATACAAGTAAATGAGTAGATAATCCTACTAAAAACTTCCAATTATTGAAGAGTTATGTAAAAGATTGTTTTGTATGGAGTCTGAAGAATGTGTTCCTCTTTGCTTCCTGCACACCCATGAGGAAGGAAGAGGTGCATAGACGCACTTCCTGTCGGGGTGTAGGGTCTTGGAGTTGGTTCCCATTCAAGCATTTCCACATTTACTGAGCACTGAAATCCTTACATTTGTAGAAAGCAGAGCTATTTGTGTTTGCAGTGCTCGTCACTTACGTGTTTTCCACAGAGTCTGTAGATGAAGGTCTCTCTTTCTCTTCAGGAAGACTGTGATCAAATACGATTGTTTCCGTATTGGCCAGACAGAACCCATTGGATCTCATGATTTCTAAAGAGGTACAGAGTGTCATATTAGATGAGCTATTAAATCTAGACAGGAGGGATGTAAACAGTGATGACGGAGTAAGAAGATGTCTACCTGATATATTGATTGGACTCTGAAAGCACGGCTGGATTCTGTGGATTTTGTCGTTCCTCAGCACATGGTCCAACCGGGACCTCTCAAAGAAGGTCAACATTACCTCTGACCTTGAAAACTGTGGAGATAGATTATTAAGTATTAAAGTATACATTACTGTAACTTTACTATTACTTTACTTATATAATACTTCAGTAAAATAGCCTTTGTTCCAACCTTGCAAGGCATGTTGATCGCATTCTTCAGCATTTTCTCCACCTCGTTCAATTTCTCCTCATTGTTATGTGCTTCATTGATTTTTACCAGACCTGAAAAAAACAAATGGACTTAATGTTAACAATCTAAGAAATAAAGAGACTTTTTTGTCTTTGGAAGCAGCATTTATGTTCAAAAAATCACCATTCTTGGTGAAACTGCTTTGAGGGGTTGTACTTTTTAAGTACTGGGGTCTGAACTCAAGTGAATTAGCCACGCCCCTTTTGGAAACCAATCTCAGGTTAGTATTATTTTTAAGTTTGTTGTACTCATTTTCATCATTTTTTAGCATATTTAGCAGTCTCCAAGTTCCAGATAGTGAAAAATTCCAGTATTTACATAATTCCAGCCCTAATAATTAGTTCAAAAGTCGTGTGATTCTGGTGCCAACCAGAGGGGGCAGCACCACTACATTTGACCGTTTAGGGGCTATTTACACAGCAGCATTTTACGGGTGAACGCAAAAGCATTGTTGCATTTTGGCCTAGTGTTTCCCTTAAATGCAAACTTTTGGAAACAGCCTCCAGAGCAGATTTTAGATGAAATTGTGATATCACGCTGCACTTCGCATGCTTGATCTGCTGACTGTCTTATAACAAAATGTGCATCTGTTGCTCCACTTCTGCACTTAGTATTCACCAATACACCAGATGATCGGCTCAACTCTACTTCAGTAGAGCTCCAAAAGCAACTTCTGGACAAGACAGTTATAGCGCCACCTACAGGTGTGGCATGCTTACTGCAGTGTTATGCTACTCTGCACTCTGGTATTCTCTCTGTTGCTGGGTTAGCACAGCTAGCTCGTCCATCTTAGTGGAGATAGATCTTATGTTCCCAATAACGATGGATGGAAGGACAGGTCGTTGTCGTCACCTCTTAGCTCACACCTGAGAACCAGCACGTCATCCTCACCTCCTTCTCCTCACCCTGTGGGAAGACATCAGGCCTTACACCAGTTAGCATTGACATGCTACAGACTGCTAACAGCTGAGTTCACATGTAAACAATGCAGCCATGGTTACCTGTAGGATCTCCAGACAAACAGGAGAAAAAGTAGTAAAAATATCACTGAAGCCACAAAAAGTTTGGTGTCCACTGATCCACTCCAAATACAAAGATTACGAAAAAGAGACGAAAAATTACAAGAAACGGACAAAGAAGAGAGAGCTGCTGCAAAGGTAGCCATAGCCAACAGGGCGGCGCCTCGCAACAGCATCTCCAATCCAGCAAACAGAAGCCAGAATATAAGTTTACAAGATAAAGAATTCAACGGTGAATGGAAACATCAGAAAGAAGACAAACTGGTTCATTAAACAGTGTGGGGTAACTTTAACCTTTACATATGTTATCAGTCTTTAGAGCAGGGGACTAAAAACAAGGTCTGAATTTATCCCTCGTCAGAATCAAAGGTCGCAAACAATGCATGTAAAAGGTAGTGTTTAATACCATAACCTTTAGAATAAAAACACACACCAATGTTTGTCCCATAACTACTTATTATTGTCTGTAGAACAAGAAGAGTCCAAGTGTTGCTTTAATAACAGAGGAGAGTAATAACAGCGGTCAGGAGAAACCCTTTGCCTGTGATAACATGGCAATCCAGCACACAGCTATAGGAATGTCACTGAAGAGGTGTTGGGAGTGTGAAATCAGCACTTTCAGCGATCCGAGGTTGCTGCCCTGGAGAGTGAGCAGTAGGCAGAGCTTCATTTACGGCCGTGCTGACAAAGGGATGTGGTGAGGAGAATGATGATGCAGACAGCAGTCACACTGACAGGCCCCTGTCTGCTGTATGTGGTCACACAGCGGCTACAGTTACATGGAAGTCCTGAGTCAGAGGGCCTAAAGCAACACTGCGCACAGTCATGGACTCATCCATTTATTAAAACCAGCAGTGATGACATCACACCGTGGGGGACAGGAGGAGTGATGGGCTGAGGAACCATATCAGCCTCCCACCGAGTCTGAACCTCATACTGACTCTGGATCAGGTTCTATTGTGTAACAAATACAGTTTCTTAAAGAGCTGCTTGACAAATCATCCATTTTAAAGACTTGGGCTGAAACTTTTCTAAATAGCTTTGAGCTGAATTTTTTTAAGCTGCTGTCTCTTCAAGGCTCCCTGCTTCACAAACCCCCTTACCTCTGACTGGCCAGCCCTCTGGAGGGCTATCAGGAGCAGGGCTTTTGGAAGACCTCAGTGTTTGAAGCCTTCCCATTCAGCATGTCATAAACCACTTAGGAGATCTTTACGTTATGAACTCATCATTTTAGCCAGTCTCAATAAGATCTTGTAATTTTTTTAGGAATGGAGTGTTTTGGGCAGTTCACTGACATATTTAGGGATTTAATATTTAACAGGGATAAGTAAGAGTCTGAAAATCTGTATATGTTTAGTTTGGACATTGAGCATTGTTACTTTATATTGATGTTGAAAGGTTGGGTTTGCAGCTCATGAGAGGCCCACATATAGAGAAGAGAAACTGAAACTTAAGTATCAATCTTATTACCCAAGTATTAATCAATACTGATCCAAACTTTGGCGTCAGTATATCAGTATTTTTGATTGATCAGCATACCGTTACTCATATCTATATAGTGGATAGAAGAGCCGCACACTGAAAGGCAAAGGGCCAAATGGGGCTCACGGGCCACAGGTTGGCCACCCTTGGTATAAAACATTGACGTAGCCTCTGCGACGTCACCGTCTGTTCCTGACACTTGGAATGAAGCCAATTTCACTGCCACATTTGATATGACGCCGGCTGGGAGTTTCCTTTTGAATAGCTACAGAGCGCCCGGCAGTCACATGACCTGAGCCGTGTCTCTGATTGAACAATCAAGCAATCCCAATAACTTCTAAAGCATTGAGTTAGAAAAAAAATCACTCACCTACAGTGTGTGCTGATAGTGAAATCAGTGTTTTTTGAACCAGACTGTAAATATGCTTTTTAATGCCGTTAAAGTCTGTTTATTTGGTTGGGTGTGTATGTGACTTCTGGTCTTTCTGCAGCCAGCCACAAGCGGATTGTCGGTGGACGGCAACTTTTAGGTCTTTTAGGTGCCTCTTGGTCTCTCCCTCTTGATGCTGCAGGTGGCTGCTAGGCTTGTAAGTGTGTTCACACAGTCATGGTTGGACGCTGTAGGCGTGGCACTGAGCCAAAGAGGAGGATCCCAGTTTGAATTTGTTTTTACTAACAAGGAACGAAATTCCCGCAGGGCCTACCTTGAAAATGTGGAAAGCAAAATATCCTGTCTTAAATGAAACTAAAAATCCCCAAAATTTTGTTTAGGAGTCTAAGAGGGTCCTCCAACAACCCACATGTAGACTTTAAGAGGTTTAGAGCCAAATTTTTGTATAAGAAGTAAGGTTGGAAAAACTGAAAAATCTGTTATCATCTGATGGAAGTTTATCTGTTTCCAAAATTGGACTTCCAACCAAGACTTCAGAGTGCCGCATTAAAAGCCCTACTTTAAAAAACAAAAAGGGGTTAATTTGGGATGAGTATGTCATAAAAAGTCATCTAAGGCTTTGTTGGCCTGTATATAACATATCTCATTCCCTTAAAAGACTGTTTCCCCTACATTTAAACTCACTGGCAGAACAGTGCAAAGTCCAGGTGAGCTCATCGTCTCACAATCAGCTGATTAAATATGCAGACACGCATAGAGTTCACTGATCTTTGTCATTGTAGATGCTCTACTTCACTCTCATTGGCCTTATTTGACTGTGTAAATACAAAACAAATTCCAGGAGACCAGTTCTTTGTTAAATATAAGAAACAGAAGTGTGTGAGGTTATTTTTACAACATCTTGGTTTCCGTTGTGCAAGATTTAATCGTGGTAACCGCAGTGTGTGTTGTAATTTAACGATGCGTGCTTTTTCAATTACAGAGAGCAGATTATAAACATACTTGCTGAAATATTGTTTATAAAAAGACATGTAGGTAAGAATATGATGTTTATCTTTACTCTGTCTTTATTTCTATACTTAGAATAAAGTGGCATACTACGCTGTGTCATCAGAGTCCTCTGCAGAGTTCCTCTTTCATCCCTCCCCCTCGAAACAGTCAATTAAAGAGGAGTGCAAAGTTAATGTGGGGTCATCTGAATCAATGAAAGTGTTTAAGAGCACAAAACTCTGGGCTGCACCGCTGACTTTATCCAAGCAGGCAAGCGGGCGGGCCAAACTGCAATCAATCCTGACGGTGAAATCGCAGCACACCCCTCCTTCTGCTCCTCTCTCCCTACTGAGGCTCATGGGAGAAAACTAAAAATACCACACAGGGACATGCAAGGACGAGGAAACAACGCAGGTTTTGCCTGAAAAAGGCTCAGGTTAGCTGTGTTTGTTGAGATTACAGGGTGGTCCTGTAGGACACATCATCAAAGACACAAAGTGAAGCTATGTTCGCTACCAACCAAAGTCCCTGTGTGCATTTTTTCCAATTTCCTGTGAAGAGATGACTTCCTGCTTTGGATTCCTGGCTACAGAGATCCTTGTGTTTTGGGAGCATAGCATCCTTACTTACAAACCACAAGTCACTTCAATGTAACAATATCACAGATACATGACATTTTAGGACACATGATTTCTGAAATTGCACAATAAATGTACCATCTGTTTCATCTGTGACTGCACATCAAAGTAGATGTATGTAACAGGAACTCGACCAGGTCAGAGTCATCCTTCTCCACAGTATCTAAACAGTCATCAGATGTTGTAAGCTGCAGTTATTTCACAGCTGTCGTCTGCATGGATCTGATAAGCACGTGTCAGCAGTCTAACACTTTATCACCTGACCGCTAATTCTCCACTGCTTCATCAGTGTGTTATTTCTGAAAGCTTCAGTCAGCGTCAACAAGTATCACACAGGGATAAACAATCAAGCCTATAAGGATGTTTGTTGACACATTTTGTGCACAATTTTAGGGATGGGAATTGATAAGATTTTGTCAATACCAATGCCCTTATTGATTCTGCTTATTAATCTGATTCTTTATCGATTCCCTTATCAATTACTGTTGAGGATTCTCTTGATACAAAAAGTAGTTTTACAGGTTTTCTGTGTCAACAACATTTAATTGAGTTTATACTGTAAGTGAATAAAATGTGGTCTCTGAGTCTGGATATTTCTGGGTACAATGATACAGAAACAGGTAAAAACTGCACACAATGTGACGCTGATGTACTGTTGTAATATATTAATACTTCAAGTAGGCCATCTAGTGTCTCAAAGTGGTTCTGGCAATAATTTAAGTTGTTTGGAAGCTTTCTGTAGTTATGAAGTCAGCCATGAGCCTTTTATTAGCCCGTTAGCTTTTGACATTTGAAATTCTCAGTAATTTTTACAAAGAGTTGATGCAATATGTTTCTGTGAAAGTTAAAACTCTTTTCTGAAGCTGAAGTTATAGTAATGTATGCTAACTGCTAGCATATCAATGCCGTTTCCCACATACGTTAGCATTAAGCTTGCACTTTTTTGTTATTTTGGTAAATAAGGTAATTTACACCATTTCGAATGTACTGAATATGAATCTCCTGAGAGAGAGTAATGTACATTTCTTTATGAAGTCAGTTCTTCAGTAAAACTTCAAGCTGAAAATCCTGAATCAGAGTTTTCTTGGGAAACGTTATCTGACTGCTAAGCTAAGATAGCTGCAGCAGACTAGTCGACGTAAGGCCTGGCCGCTACAGCAAAATGTAAAGAACTGATAAGGGAATCATTAAGCACAAAGGCTAACGATATTGATGGACTGAAACATTTCTTATCGATGCCATTGAAGGATTGAAACATTTCTTATCGATTCTCAAAAGGAACCGGTTTTTGATTCCCGTTCCTACACAATTTCCAATCCTTTCTGTGGCTATCACTCTAAGATGCAAAACTATCGATTAAATAATGTAAAAACATCAACATACCCCATGCACAAAGGCTACAGATATTGTCTCTGCGGTTACTGGTTCAATTCCCAGCCATGACCCTTTGCTGCATGTCTCCCTTCACTCTCCTCCTGTGCATTTACTGTGTCTCTTCAACTGTCATATAAATGCAGAGTTCTTACTCTACTGCAGAATGAAGTAGTGCCCCAAGGTGGTGACCTTTGTTTTAGTTTCTTGATTCAGATAAGTTGTCCTCTTTAACAACTTAACATTGTGATGTTGTTGCCAACTGAGGATTCTTATTAATGACAAACTGGTGCAAAATGTGTATGTGCTACTTTTCATGTATGATTAGTGAATATAGTGCGATGGAGTGCCTCAAAAGTTTTTGCTTTTTGGTCGTGGTTCAGGCTCTGAGTCGGAACTGTCGCCCTGTGTTCTTCTGTCAAAACCACTGCCAAAGATCTGTCAGTATCTCTGCCTTTGTCTGTTTGTTGTCCAAAAAAACACGATAGCTGTGGAAAAATCATATCTGTGAAATGTTATGTGTCACGCCACAGCCGCCTGTATTACAGCAGCAGTGTTTACAAAAATAAAAGTTTAGAAATCTCATCATTAGACAACCTTACAAGCTTCAGAAAACATACAGAGGATAAATTTAGGAAAGAAAGTAATGTTGATTTCAACAAATTTATTGGCATTCAAAATGTTATTAATTGTTCACCCTTTCAAAATAAAATGCAAAAAGTTTTTTTTTTTTTTTGAAAACCGTGATATAATACCGTTATCGCAATATGAAGGAAAAATACTGAGATATTAATTTTGGGCCATATTGCTCACCCCTAATTTTGCCATTAGTTTACACAACTCAAGGTTTGTGTCACAACGTGATTACAGTTTTGTTAAATCAAGAGTTACTTTCAGATAAGACCTTATATTCTGGGGAATATTTTTGAAACAAAGCAAATACACTTAAGGTTGTGTGACTTTAAATCTGTTTCATAATCCTCAAAATACTTCCTGAGAAATCCGTAAGACCATGAGCCAACATTTACAATCTCCAATTAAATGGATGACTAATAAAACTCTCAGAATAATATTCGGAGTGATTTCAGACTCAGCCTACGTCGGCACTCCTCCCTGAATCTGCCTCATGTGGAATGTGAGCCATTACTTCCTGTCTGCTCACTCTGGGGTCACATGTAAGGTAAGTGTTATGAGGCCTCAGCGGTCCAGAGGGACTAAATATGGCAAGTCCACTCCTCTCACAGCCTGCCTCTCTCTGTCTGTCTCATCATGACATCAGTCTAAAAAGCTCTGCACGCCTTTCTTGTTGCCTGGGTGCCGCGCAGAAACAAGAAAACATGAGCGAGGCCAGAAAGTGGAGCAAGAGTGGACTGAGAAAGGCCAGAGCCAGGACGTTTAGACTGAAGGGCAGTTAAAGATGCAAATGAATCTTGAACAAAAGTAGGATCAAGGAAAGGGAAAAGTCGATCGTCCATCATTTAAAAGTTCGATTTTTGAGTCAGTGGAGGAAAATAAATGTCTGTTATCAGAGTTGCTCAAGAGGTCTGAAATTGTAGTTCCCACAATGCACTGCACACAGCACTGGCAGCCTTATAGTCCTGAGCTGTCAACAGGCCCGTCAGCTATTTCAGTGCCTGAGCAGGAAGCGAAGCTTTCCAGTCACCACTGAAGGGATGTTTCCAAAACATTCCTATAGGCCCAGTGGGTCGACAAAAGGGAAGTGCCAGGGAGACTGTGTGGGGAGATCAACCACACTGAACGAGCTGTGGGCTCTGCCAGACTTGTTGGCAGTGTCACAACAACACAGTGTCAAGATACAGACTCTAAGGGGCCAAAGGTCTGAGCTATTGGAGTATCTTAGCCATTACCTTTGGCTGGACCACTGGCTCCAGTAGTGGTTTCCAATTAGTGGCTGGTAACTGCTCAGAACATCACGGACTGTTTATTCCTCTCAAAAGATTTATGATGTCTCAAATACAAAGACCAAATACTCACACTAAAGTCATTATCACTTGTTTCCTGCTTTTCCAAAAGGAGGTTCAACTCAAAAGCCACAAAAAGGTAAAGGCAACATTCAAACCCAGACATTCATTTAGCCCCTAAATATTCAAAAGCACTGAAAACATGCTGTCAGCATGTTGGACTTGTGGTCTTCAGGGTATGTGATAGGTCTGCTGAGAGTGGACTTAGTTAAATATTAATCCGTCCTGGCAAATGCATGTAAGTCTGAAACAGTTCAGTTTCAACCGTAACCTTTGATGATTATATCCGCTTTCTTTTTTTATTCTGCTTCCCTGAACTCATCATTGCCACCATCCAAACAGTGTTTTATCTCTGTAGAGCAGCGTCCACTTTATCCGTGATGAATGTTTGTTATTCACACAGCTGGTTAGGAAGCAGGGTCCTGACTGTAATCCACCAAAATACTTTTTCCCCAAAGCAGAAAAACAGCAGCTGTTGTGCTGCCTGAGACAAACTGTAAACAGGAATATCACTGCAGAGATTTTCCTGTGCAGCCAAAAAAAAGATTTCCTCACTGGCGAAATTTCCCTGAGCTGGTGGAGCCAAAAATGCAGACCCCAAACTTTCCAAGTCTATGAAATTTGCAGGCTGGACATTTTTTGTACTGTACTTGTGGCTGTCCTAAAAAGAGCCCCATTCTTGTTTAAAGTACATAGTTCAAAATCCAGCTTCAACGATAATTCGCAGGTAAGAAAAAAAAAGAGAGATGGTGTCCTCAGACCAACAAACATACCCCAAATTCTGTTGGTGCTGACAAATAGAATATGATAAAGCTGAAAAATGTCAGCACTTGAAATAAAGTTCATTTTGAGCCCTAAGTAGAGAAATTTTCATAGGAGCTAAATTTTTTTTTTAAACATGTTAAATATGTTTCTTCAAAATATCATTTGGTGCCTTTAAGGGGTGAAAAACCATGCTAGCTGCTGTTTATTGGGGTGTCTACATTTTTCTGCTCTAAGTAGAAACATTTGCTGCCATTCAGTCAATACCCATGTCAGCATGGGTATTGACTGAATGGCAGCATGGCTCTGTAGTAGAAGAGTCCAGGTGCTTGACCGGCCTGTCTAAAGTCCCAGTTTGTCTGGAATTGACAAAAATTTGGCGCATCATAAACTAGAAAAAAAAACAAAAACTAAAAAGTCTTCAAACTAGAGTCTAGTCAAAGGCAAAATTTGGATCAAATTTAACTTTCAAATTATCCAAAATTGTATAATTCAATTCTGACACACCAACACAAATAAATGACACCAAAGCTACAAACAAAACCACAATGCTAACATTTGACACAAGCTAACTAGCGACTTATGTGAAATAAACAATGATGGTGAATTATGTCACTTGAAATAGACTTGACATGTTCTCGTAAACTAATACAAATTTTTAGTTTTAGTTTTGACCAGGGCTTGACATTAACTTTTTTGCTCACCAGCCACTGTGGCTAGTGGTATCCCTGAGTTACTAGCCACTCAGTATTTTCACTGGCCACAATTTGTTGTTAGATAATTATGTTCAATATGATTAACGCCGATGATGACATGCTAAAGTTTACTTAAAAAAGATTTACAACCTCTTTAAATGTAAATGACCCCTATGCACACTCAAAACAAGACTACATCAATTAAAATAGTAGTAGTTTGTTATTGCTTATAATAAAATGGTAAAGGGGATTAATTGAACTGATAAAAACTCAGCAAGAGACACTGTCTGCTTAAATATTTATTACCGATTATAATCAGAAAATCATTTATTTTTTCATGAGAGTGACAATGAAGGAGAGGTAAATTAAATTTCCTCAGAACTTTCATCATCAGTCATCTTTTTGCTTGTCTCTCTGCTCCATGTTTGAGATCAAATTCAACCCGCCAAAGTGGCCAGTGGGAGCGGCGGTGTTACCAGCCACTGCCGAAATCCACCCGCATTTGGCCGGTTGGCCGGTGTTAATGTCAAGCCCTGGTTTTGACACATTGTGTTGTACTGTTTTCAGTTTTATACAACTATCTATGGCTTTGATGGTCACATCCTCCTTTTCTCAACGGTACAGTGATTCTAAGTAATTCTGGTTGTGTGTAGATATTCAAAGTAGAAGTGAAACTTGATTTGATTTTAAATATTTCAATAAGAAAAATATGCCCGTTTTAGCTTCTTAACTGAAAGTCAAGAGGGCTTCAAGCTGCCCCCCTTCATGGCCCCTACAGTCTGTAGTTACGCCCCTGTTCAGAGTGGCACCACAAGAATGTGATGTAAAAGATTTGTTGGTAATATTCTATTGCTTCTTCTGACTGTTTAAGGGTATAGTTCCGTTATTTCCCAGACATACCGACCTTCTGTCAGCAGGAACTTCGATAGCTCTATCCTGTCCTCAGGAAAGGACTCCTCCAGTCTTTTATACAGCCACCCCAGATCCGAGTAACTCCGATGCAAGTATAAAATGCTCCTGTCAGACCACTCCGCCCTGATCTCGAAAAAGTCCTCCTCCTGTTCCCGCTTGCTGATGATGAGCCTCCGGATCCCGTTGACCCAGCAGTCCCGCACGAACATGTTGACCAGACATGTGCCTTCAAACACAGCCGATGCCATTCCTCAGACGTCAGTCCAGCATGTGGTCCAGCTCTCAGAGAGCGGTGACGGAGCCCACTGAAATGTCAAAACAGACCCACACAAGGAAAGTTTGCGAACTTTTCAGATCGTCTTATCCGAGCTGCAGCTGCGCGTAAAGAAGAAGCGGATGATAACTCCACAGCTCATCAGGCGTGATCTCAAACGTGGCATGTTATGAGAAAAAAAAATCGAAATTTAGAGTCACAAGTACCGCCCCTGCAAAATTGATTTAGATATCGATCCAACAGCAGTTTAAGTTTCACGTCATGCTTTTCCAGCGCACTGAAAAAATAAATGTCCAAAGAGTCCAAAAGTGGCTGCTAAGTCTGTAAAAGTAAGCTGCTCCTTCTTTCAGTTCCCAATATTCAGAACATTTCACTTCACTCTGTCTGGGTCGGCAGTTGCTCTTCTCTCAGCACAGTGTCCCCTCCTCTCCTTCCTCCCTCCTTCCTTCCTCCCTCCTTGACAACAGGGTATTATTATGCAAAGAATGCACAGGGCTGCAGAAGGACAACCATTCACCTCCTTATTAACATCAGGAGGAATTGCTTATTATGCTCTGAACGCCGTTTTCCACTCAGTTTGATATGGGTTATTGGGAAAATAACCACATAAAAATCACAGGAGACTTACTTACGATTCCTCATTTCTGACCCTACATGCTTCACTAAGTACTAGTATTGAAGCCAACGTGAAGCCACAGAAATAAGATGCACTGAAGAGTTTTATTTGTCTCCTGTGAGAGAAACCAAAAAAGGAGAAGATTGACTGAGTGGTGGGACACTAATGTCTCAGTGAAGACGGAGAGCAGTTAAAAAGCTTTAGAGGAAGTGATGGTCAGGTCACCTAATGACCATTCAGCTGTAATTAGTGGAGAAAGAGCAGTCTGCAGACAGTTCTGGGGAAAGCAATGACAATATAGTGAGGGTACAGCAGGTTAAATGCAATTGAAAATAACTTTTTTTTTCACTTTACAGACACAAAAATGCACACATATGTTCTTTAAACTGAAAAATATATAGGAGTGAGACTGGAGAATGAAACCACAGTATAATGTGTGTAATAAAACTTTATGACGCAAAAATACTAGTTGACACAAATGTTATGTTAAAAACACAGTATGTGGTCATAAGCAAATTTTGCAGAACAGGCTTATTAAAGTTGGATCTAATCTTTGTTTGTACATTTTAATTAGCATACGATATGGCATAAGTCTGTATCTCTAAATAAGGAATAAGTCTCCTTGAAACTTCTGGAAAAACAATAACAATACAAGAAAGCAAGTTTTCCAGTCAGTTCATATGAATGTGGCTTATATCAAGTTTAATAAGAACGTTTTTACTTTAAATTAGATGCTAAAACTTGTTAAGATCTCAGCTTTTTCAGTTTGCTTGACAAAAATAGAGGGTTGTACTTATACATCACAGGTGCATCTTGTCCTTTAAGGCCACCGTAGCTTCAACAAGAAAGAGGTGAGCACATAGGCTGTGTCCCATTTCAGGGGCTGCAGCCTATGAAGGCTGAATTTGAAGACTACACATGATGATTACATCACAGCGGCACGTTGAAGGCTGTACCATTTCAAATCTCCTCCAAATGCGGCCGACGAATCTGGCATCCTTTTCAGGTGCCACGAAGTTAGTGAATCCTTCGTAACCTCATGTATCCCAAGATCCATTGCGGCCAAACTCCAGGAGTCCTGATTTATCCAGATGTGAAGGATTTCTGGCAACAACTATTTGATTGTATTTCTGAAACATCAAAGAATATTTTATTTTATTGTGTAAAAATGTGTTGTTTGGGCTCTTTTCAAGTAATATACTGAGGAAAAACAGTTCCTTATAAATCTTCTCATTATTGTATAAAAATATGTTCATAAATGTAAATTCTCTGGGGAAAAAAACGTGGTGTTTTTTTGTTCTATATTTTTTTGCAGGGAATTCAAAAAAGACTTTAAATCATTTCAGCAGCTTGTACATTATACTTTTTTTATCTATCATCCTCCAAGCACTTATTCAGATGTTGAAAATGTACATTGTTGCCTTACTCTCATGTAAATGGTGGTTCTATACTCTATCAATAAAGACAGTTATAATAATAATAATAATAATAATAATAATAATAATAATAATAATAATAATAATAATAATAATAATAATAAAAGTAATGACGCAAAGTTATGAAGAAAAAAAAAAGTTAAAATCATCCTGTTTTAAATGTGAGCTTTTGGTTGACATGTTTCAAAAGTAATGTAAGCCTGACAGGTGAGGGCGGCGCTGTGTGACGTTGAGGGTGACAAACAGGAAATGCTTCATAGACCAGACCGTCACGGTTCAATTCGGCCTTTGTGGTCTATGCAGGCCAAAAAGTCTGGATCCTCTGAAGGCTACAACCTATGGAGGCTGCACTTCTACATATTGCTAATATCTGAATTCAACACTGTAAATTAAAATTTTCATAAAAAAAAAAAACCAACTTTTTTTGAATAACAATCTCAAAACGCATTTTTGTGCACTTCCTGCCATTTTCATCACTAAAAATGTAACTTGTAGTCTTAAACATGTGAAGTTCTGGGATTGCCAAATTTAAGGTCCATGAACAAATGTTTGAATTGCAACTGCCATCTTAAAAAGAGTTGTCAAGACAGTTCACAATAAAAAAAAAGCAACAACCCTGTTAAAGTGGGCCCAGGATAGAAGTAAGGCAGCACAAATGTCCAAAGGATTTAACCTCTCGGAACAATGACTGTCTCAAACCATTTCATCCATTTCAAACTTGTGAGAGTTTAGAAAAGGAGTGAAGCATTTTCTAGTACAGAATAATCTGCTACTGATGGTGAAGAATGTTGTACGCCACACATTTCATTTCAGGCTTCAATGATTCAAGGATGATTGTATTACACAAAAAAACTTCCCCCAGCATTATCAGAAAACCCCTCTACCTTAGGAATCAAGACGCCTGGTCTCTCCTAAGCTGTTCTTCAATCTGTGGTTGGCCACATTTGTAGAGTCATCACATTCTGAATCGAAACCCAATTCCCCTGTAATTCCTCTCAAACTAAAAATGGAAAAACAGACCCAGTACCATCCGTCCATGAAAGCTTTAACGTGCAGGATTACAACAACATTTGTCTGTCATTATGACAGAGCCGAGGCCAGATATCTGTGCAGGAGTTGTTTGGGATTGGTTTGTTTGGTAAGAGTCTGATGTTTCACTAGATAGACAACACTTTGTTTATGTGTGGGTTTAAATGTTTGCACGGGGAAGACAGATATGATCAATTACTCCAAATTAAGGAGGGGGATGCTCCAATTTAACCCAATTACATTTTTAGATAAACTAAACTGAGGTTAAGTTTCAGAGAGGAGTTTGGAAGTGTTTACCTTCACAAAGAGGTTAAGAATTATGATACATTATTTTTGTTTTGTGCCATTATTAGCATTAGCATAAAAAAGGCTAGTCAGTTTCTACTCCAGATTTTCTGAACCAATGGTACCAGAGAGATGATAAAGTCAGTCTCAAAGTCGCCGTCCTCCTGTTGCTCTCAAGCTACGACAACGTGAGCCTGTTTCTTTATCCGGTTTATTAAAGCAGACATAAATTTCATCCTCTGGCAAGGCCATATGCCCAGGACGTACGCCTAAATCTGCTCCTCTCCCCTTGTAAATCCTACGTCAGGCCCCGTTCTTCTACACAATCAAACGTCAGACTCTCGTAAAGCAAAGAAAGGATGAGAGAACATAAAGTTGCACACATCTGTCAGGCAACAAAGAACATCTGCGTTGATGGAAGCAGGCGTTCCCTTTTCACCCAGCAGCATTGTGAGCCGTGGCAGAGCGTCTCTTGGAGGAAGTCGCCCTGAGCCATAACTCTACCCTGGGACGCTCCAGAGGACAGAACCCAGCGAAGAGCACAGGGGCCGGGGTGACGCTGGGTAGGAGAAGAGCCTGAGTGTTTTTAACAGGCTGTATAATGGACTGTGGCTGTCGTCACTGTGCATCTGTTGGACCTCGTGTTTTATGGCCCCGTCCTTATTGTGTCTCTGAAGCTTGGAGCAGAGACCATGTAAGAGTCAAGGCAGACCTGATGTCTGCTGGGTTTATTTCCTCTCTGGAAATCCAGGTTCCAGGTACTGAAGTAATAAATCTGATATGTGGGTTTGAGGGCATGAAGAAATCCATGTAGAGGGCTGAGTGTAAGCTGCTCCATCAGTAATGTAATCACAGTGCTTATGTAAAAATGAGTGAGAATCAATATTACGATTTTACTGCTGTAAAATGTAGCCCAAGAATTTCAAAACTGTATTTATGGCTTTGATTTAAAGAGGAGGTATTGTGCTTGCATTTAAAGTACATGTTAAAGTATTAATACTGGATGTTCATACCAAATGAGTACAGATTTTTAAACCTCTATATAGACGTATGTTGTAATAATCCCTGAATCTGTTTGTAAACTGATTGAAGTGGTTCATTTTAAAAATAGCATGAGGTTTTAATGAGATCTCAGTGGGACTTGCTGAAATGATGATATCATTACATACGGATTTCCTAATTGGTTAATGACACGTTGGAGGAGTGGTCTTGAAACACTCAGGTCTGTCCCTGTCAGACCTCCAGAAGGCTGGCCAAAAGGAGGTTTGCAAAGCGAGGACTCTTGAAAAGACAGTAGCTAAGTGAAACAACCATGTGAGAATTTTTTTTTTTTTTTTAAATCTGTACATCAAGTGAAGCTATTTAACGTAACGGGGCTCGGGGCTCACTCTTGGATCAGCGCTTTTAACCTTTACCTGTGACCTGACTAATTTGTTTCACTTACAATTATGCATTTTGTTACCTCCGCCATGAGGTTATGTTTTGGGGAGATTTTGTCTGTTTGTTTGTCTGTGAACAATATAACTAAAAAAGTAACAAACGGATCTTGATGAAATCTTCAGAAAATGTTCAAATTTAGATAAGGAAGAATAAAATTTTGATTAATCAGAGGTGGAGGTGATCCTGATCACCGTCTTGATCCAGGATTTTTTTTTAAAGGATTCTTTATCATTGTAAGATAGGGCCGTTTCACCATATGTGTATATAAATGGTCGGATTGCTTTGCAAAACAATACAAGACAAGGTCACCATAATTTCTGACAGATGTAAAAGTATGATCCAGATCCTGGTAATATTCTGGATACTAAGATCTGGAATATGAAATATGTACTAGGTCATTATCATTTTCAACATTGTCAGGTAACAAATTATTGTACAAACCTGCAACTAACACCATATTGTAGCAGACAGTCTGCTGAAAGGGAGTATAACATTAAAGTAGGACTTAAGTGTTGCGTGAAAATCACAATATGCTTGGCGGAGGGCTGCGCTCTCTGAATGCTTTTCTAGTTTGTTTTATTTTTCAAAAAAGTGTTCCCATAAGTATAGCATTTCATTCATTCAACCTTTATTTAATCTTGAGATGCCATTGAGAGCATGCTCTCGTTTAAAAGGGTACAAGAGTACATTAAAAGCAGTACTGCTGTTAAAAGAACCCCACATACTAAAGCATGTTAACCATATTGGATTAACATTGTTCCATGAACATCTGTTATGTGTTTTTCATATAAGAAAGCAATAGATTTCTACATTTTGGGAAAATTTGAAAATTAAATCCAACTGTATGCTGCCATTGGTTAAGCTTTATGTATTGTTTTGTAAGTCTGCTCTTTGTTTCTCGGCTCTGTCAGCACTCTACAAACATAAAGCTAGAAGGGCAAAAAGAGCCCAGCACAAAATGTACAAACAACAGTTTCACCTTTACAGTGTGGACCCTCATCATGACAAATCATAAACTGTAAACACTGCAGTGTTTCCTCCAGACTTCCTAAGAGCTAACAATATCATCTACATCCAGCACAGGTTCATGATTTACTGGGAACACTGGGACACACCTCTCAGCTAATGGAATATCTAATGTCTGTATGACGGACACTTTAATCTGTGGTGAGACCTCCAGCCTCTGACCACAGCGTATAAATCTGAGCTATACGGTAAATCTGAGGAACAGAGTAGAGTTACAGCCTCTGTGTACACATCTATTAACTGTAGCTAAGGTGAGGTCAAACTAAAAAGTGCTGCATTATCTGGAACATTAACAAGTTTTTGGTCTAGCTGACTCAAGGTGTCACTGAAACAGACATTGATAATGAAACACCTGCAGGACCATCATCTGCCAGCAGCACTCGTCCCATCTGCCAGCATGTCAACATTAATGCTCTTTTATCTGCATGCCTCTATTACTTTCACACTGCTGTGAATGAGCACCCACAGGTGCTGCACAATAACAGGATTTACTGCTTCATATAAAGCTGTCAGGGAAGGATAATGACCACCTCTGAATGCTCTTGTGTCTGTGAATGTCACGTGATGTCACCAAGATGTGTTAGTTAATACACTTTCTGCAACTTTTGCTCTGCAGGAAATGTCTTAGATAGGTCTGACAAGCAGTATCAGATTTTTTTTTTGTTTTTCTGCCTACAGCATTTCCAGTTATTGACCACATTTTGTGATTTCACTTCTGATAGAGTTATCATGTCTGATGATAGATTTGCATGTTTGGGCTGAGCAAATCTGATAAGTATCACGACCGAAACTGCAGTCTGGTGAAAATTAAAATTGCAGTACAAGCAAATCATGTACACCATAATAGTTGCCTTTAATGACAGCAACAAAAAGAAGCTAATATCAGTATCCCTTACTGGTTAATCCAGAAAACACAAGTAGCACTTTTGCAAAGCATACCACAGGCCCCAGCAAGGAGTATGAGGTACATGAAGGGGCCTTAAAACCACAGGATGAAGTGCTTGACTTCCAGGGGCCATCATGTGGTAAAATCAAAGTAAAAACCAGCCAGAAACCACACTTTTCTGTCTCCCTCTCTTATTTTTCCTATGTGTCTCTTTAAGATTGAACCACAGTTCCTCAGTTTAAAGTTTTGGGAACAAACTGCAAAGCAATGCATACTTGTGAAGAAGCTTAAGTAGATACAATATTGCTAAAATGCAAACATTTATATCCCATATATTTTAAGGGTTTTAAGTCATTTCAAATGGTATTATCAGCCCATAAAGCACTTAGTAGTACATCTCTCTGGAAAAAAAAAACTGCCTTCTGTTTTTGTTTTTCATTAAGTTTTTATTCTGCTTATCTATTTTTCTGTTTTGATGGTCATTTCAAGTACATTGGGAGTAGTTTTGATGAGAAATGCTTTCTAAATGAAGGAACTATCGCTGAGCACAGTGTGTATAGGCATTTTCAGAAAATAATATCGAATCTATACCAAGACACCAGCATTAAGAATAACTAAACATAGGAACATAGAAATAGAAATTTAAAAATTTGCACAAAAACACTCATGTGAAACTAAAAACAATTGTCTCGCTGCATCACTCCACACATGAAGTATCTACTACATGTAGGCGCATCTGACTACAGTATGTTTAGTTGCACAAGCGCATACTCTGGTGGTCAACACAGAAATAATAGTGCACAAATTTTGATGCCATACATCTCCAACACAACAGAGGGCAGATGATATGATCTGGTATCCCTGCAGTTCTGCGTTCAAAACAAAGGAAGAAGAAAAGGCCCCCCCTCAGCTGAGGAAAATGGCCGACGTTGAGATGGACATCGCGTCCACAAGAATGAATAATGGCAACGAACACGTGTAAGTCATTTCACTGGAGACAAGATGTTCCTTTTATATGAGCTAAATCGCATTTCTTACTTGGAACTCGAATCTTGTAGTTCAAGGAGTGGCAGCGTCACGTTGTAGCCAGGCTAACTAAAATACATGTCAACGGCTGGCTGACGTTTTAGCCTGCTAGCTCCTGTCGTTAGCCCACCTAGCATAAAGTTTCGCTACTTACATGTGTCACGATTTTTTTCCTTGCTGTGTAGTTGTGTTTTTCCTTCTATAGCATGTATAATTGTGACGAATATCCGTTTTTGGTAGCATGCGTACGGACAGTTAACGTTAGTTCGTATAGCTAAGCTGATGTGCTAAATTACGTAGCATGCTAACCCTGAGGTTGCTATGCCGTGAGCTTATCCGAGCTATTGGGTGAAAACCGTCTTGGCGGTCGCGCTAAGAGGGTATCGGTGAAGTTTAAGAAGTTATACAGTTAGGCTAAAGCAAGGTCTGGTGGTTTTAGTTTTCAGCCCCGTTGGGAAATATTAATCAATTCCTCGCTAAATCCAGCACGTTACGTAACCGCAATTTACCTAACGATAACTACAGAGCCAATCAGTGTTTTCAGTCATGTAACGGCTGTTTTTCTTAGTGGTTTCACAATATCCCTTACGGAAATAGTTCAAGATTTAGTACTTAATATGTACTCTGACAATATCGTCATTTAAAGTGACTGAGATAAAATTAGATTTCACCAGAGCACAGAAAGTTCTCATCTTATTTCCGATGTTAGAAGTAACCTGTGCGGCTGTTGCCATTGGTAACAGAGCCGTGGGAGAGACAACAATGGAGGGCCTCTGTACCGTCTCTGTCTCCCCTGTGTTCAGCACGTCAACAAAGATGGTTTATTGTGTTTATCTGTTGTGTTATATTAATAACTGTGAGTGGTAATCGTGGAAGCATATTTTGTAATTTGTTTGCTACTAATTAATCCCCTTAAACACATTGGCATGTGTACTGTTTTTCCCAAATTAAATGTTAAAGAAATCCAGATTACCTTCTTTATTTTTGCAATAATGTACAGTTTGTTTTAATTTTTTTCACATTGTCTTCATTTGACCAGGAAACAAGATCTGGAAAGCCAGGAAAGAAGTGGAAATGAAGACAGTGGAGACGTATCCGAGGAAGAAGAGGAGGAAGAGGTAAGGCTTGATCGCAGCTTTGTACATTAAATGTTTCTAATGTCAAGGTTTAGATAAAAAAAAAAAAAAACTTTTTTTATATGTGACTAATGAATGTTAGGTTGATTCAAACCAGTTCTTTATAACAAAGTCAGGTGTCTTGAAAATGGCTACAGTGGGAAATACCTTAATCCTGCTTTAGGTTACATTTTTTAAAAGGATGTGGAGAATGTTAAACAGAAAATCGGCACTATTGTTTTTAGTCTAAATTGCTACACTTAGACAAGTATACATTTAAGGCCATCTTTTTGAGCTCCAGGTTAGCTTAGTTTATAATGCAGGTTCCCCCGTGCCGAAGCTTAAATTCATGGTGCTTACGGGTTGCAGGATCACTGTCTGGTCACAGGACAGTTATCATGTTACTACCCCAAACAAGCACTAAAAGTCCCCAAAAAGGATCAGCAAAAAAAAAAAAAAAAAAAAAAACACAAGTTGAGTAAAAACCATACTAGTACTGCTTTTTGGTGTAATAAATGCTGAAAATCTGTTGTTGTATGCTTTTGCCTAATATAGCGAAACCTAAAAAAAAAACATTAAAACTTTAAGTTTGCATAAAGTTACAGCCTTTTTGCTTTTGTGATAATGCTTTAACCTCAGCAGAGTTCCAACCCAGTAAGGGCCTGTCTCTACTAACAGCATGTTTTGCACTGACAGCACCTGCAACCTCAATTTTGAATTCTTTCTGCAATTTTTTCTTAAAAAAAAGTGTGGGTGCATGAGAAAGTTGTTTATAAAGTTGATAGTATTCCAAAGTATGAAAGAATTTCAGCTGAGAGCGCCATGAGTGCAACAATTAAAACAACTAACAGTGAGAACTTTAAAGATGTTAAGCACTGAAAACGCAGAGCTTCCTTGGTTTCTGTAAAGAGTACAAAACTGCCACTGCAAAAGAAGCTGTTGGTGGAGACAGGCCCTTAAGTAATCGTATGTAACATGCAACACAAATTCTGCAAGCTTCTTACATTCTGCAGAAAACAGTACTGAAATGTAATTACACATAGAGTAAAGCTGATCTGTTGTCTTGTCCCAGGAGGAGGCAGTGACTAACGGTGAGAAGACAGAAGAGGGGCCAAAACACCACAGCAGCAGTGGGAAACACAAGAGGAAAAAACACAAACATCGTAGTAAGCACAAAAAACACAAGCATGCCTCTGACGAAGACAAGGAACGTAAACGTAAGCACCGTCACAAACACCGGAAACACAAACGCAAAGAGGGCTCGTCACCCTCGGCTGCTGTCCTCTTTGCCTCCTCCAGCCACAGGAAAGTGGAATCCTCTCCCTCCTCTGGAAATCCAAGTCTGGATGACCGGGCCCTTCTGGAGGACTTAGAGAAACAGAGGGCCATGATCAAAGCTGAGCTGGACAGCCAGTTGATGGAGGGAAAGGTGCAGTCAGGAATGGGTTTGATCCTTCAGGGTTATAACTCTGGATCAGAGGAAGACGGGGACGCTCGAGTCCGAAACGGAGAACAGCGTCAGAGGGGCAGCTCAGGTAAACCGATCTCTCCCCGGGGGGGAAAAAGTGGGAAATCTAGACGGGACTCAACAGAAGGCAGCAAGTCCAGCTCCAAGCGTCGCAGTCGGAGTAAATCTGCAGAAAAATCGGGACAGACCAAGGAGTCTAAGCAGGAAAAGGTGACCAAAACCACCAAGGACTCAAGTGTAAGAGACAGAGGCCGTGGCAGGAGCAGGTCGAAGGACAGAAAACGTTCACTCAGCACTGATAGGTCCAAGGAGAGAAGCAGGAAGTCCAACTCCCCCTCCAGCTGGAGAGGAGAGCAGAAAGGCAGCCGGGACAAGCGTCCTTCTCCTCAGCGGGACGAGCGACCAAATCAGGACAGAGCAGGCCGCAGGTCCAGATCGCCTGCACGGGAACGACCGGGTCGCTCAGATGCTGACCGAGACAAGCGGCCGGCTAAATCCCCATCAAAGGACGCTTCGTCTGGGAAAGAGAACCGCTCGCCTCACAGACGAGGGCCTCACAGCCCCGCAAGGAGACGCAGCACTTCCCCTCGCCACAGAGACGCTCACCAGCCCTCAGCTACTGCCTCTGATAGGACGTCAAAACAGAGCCACTCGCCATCCCGAACACGATCCCCTCAGAGGAGAGGACGCAGCCGTTCACCAGAAGTCAGAAGGAGGGATTTTGACAGACAGGACTCACCACTTAGGTAGGCACTTAATGGCATGCACATTATTTGACATCCTTCACTGCTCGATGTGTAACGTCTTTTTCACCTTGTCCATCCCTGGTGTTTTAACAGGAAACGTCCCCGGGCAGATGCAGGGCCTGGCAGAGACAGATCACGAGAGACGAGTCCCAGATCATCCTCTCGCCGCAGGATGAGTCGCTCACCTCTAAGAAGAAGGTCCCCATCACCAAGACGACGGTCCCGCTCCTCCCCCCGCAGACGCTCTCCGCTGGGGCGCAGGTAATTGCGTTTATTACTCATATCCCATTTGTCTCCGCTCATGGCACAGAATTTCTCTCCACACCATTGTCTCTTATGTAATTAAAGACACGCTGGGGCTGTCTAATTTTAGTCGAGCATTTGTCATGACTTTCTTTTTTATTTCAGGTTGACTTTCAAAGTTTGCATCTGGAACTTTTCTCTTATTTGATGCTTACTCTCACTTAAAGAGGAGGTAAACGTTACTCTTCTTTGCAGGTCAGGGGAAAGGGACAGGTACGGGAGGCTCAGACAGTACAGGCGCTCAACGTCTAGGGATCGCGAGAGGAGGAGACGACGCAGCAGAGACGAGGACAAGTTCAAGGGCAGTTTGTCAGAGGGGATGAAAGTGGACCAGGAGTCATCAGAGGAGGAAGTGTGAGTAGCTGAATGGTATTAAAAAGGTTGTAGTCACTTTGCGTGAAAGACAAGCGTTAGCAAGGGAACTCTTCTGTGTTAGCGCCCATAAAAAACAAAGTTGCACTTTCTATATTTCCTTTTTTTGTATTTGCAGGTTGGAGGACTTTGATGGTGAGGAAGTAGATGAGGAGGCTCTCATTGAACAGCGCCGCCAGCAGCGCCTTGCCATCGTCCAGGTACTCTTTTCTGTGGATCTTATTGATTTGAATACATTGTTCGGTCAACCAGGAAACAAACTCTTAAATGTTAATGACTTACAAGGTTTTTGCTGTATTTTTCCAGTATAACAATTTCCCATTCATGCTTAGAAATACAAGATCGTAAATGAAGAATCCAACATGATATCGGAGCCTAGCAGCCCTCAGAGCAGCACACGCAGCCGCTCCCCCTCTCCCGACGACATCCTGGAGCGAGTCGCCGCTGATGTAAAAGAGTACGAACGCGAGAACCTCAACACCTTCGAGGCCAGCATCAAAGCCAAGCACAACCTCATCGCACAGGAGAAAGACGGTAAATGTTCCTCAACAAAAGCTCTCGCATGTTGGCATACAAGGCCAACTGAATGAACCACAGTCAGGTGTGTGCAATGTCACGAAAATTGTGTAGACTTGTCACACTGTACAAAATTTAAAGCTTTGTCTCTAATATGTGTAGAGAATATCATTCAGAGCATTTTCCTTGATGTTAGAGTATCAGTACATAATCATTTAATCGATGGAGAGGAGATCCATTATGACTTGATCCTAATTGTAGTTCAAAAAGAGACAAAGAATAGGTCCAAGAATGTTCTCCTTTCTGCCGCTGAACAAGGTCACTTTGACCCCGCTTACAACAGGATATTGCGATCTATCATCCCTTCAGCCTCACCCTTTAAAAGGCAAAGGAAGAAAAGATTCCTCACTCAAAAGAGCAGATTTCTGGGAACATGAAGGAAACCAGGGCTTGAAAGGAAAAATGTCCAAACAGGAGAAACATTTTTTACATCTCTGATTACAGCAGGAAGGTAAAACGTACAATTTTTTTCACGCTCTGCAATTTTGTCCCATTTTCGCATTTCTGTCCTGCCCTCCAATTTATGGAGCTAGTCAAGGTCACTCCAGCAGAACTTTTTAATTGGTCATAAAACTCTGATGCATTTGCGGGCTTACTTTGTGTGAGAAATGCTGAGTTGTGTGATGCGGCCGTTTTAATTTTCTTTCTTTCTGTCATGTGTTCATTCAGTTGCTGGCTTGTAATCCAAAGCCTGGGTGTCTCTGCCACCTGCAGCATATTTTGATCTCTGCAGAGTATGTGAATCAAACACAAGTACCAGATATTCTGCTTTACAACCTGGTTGATGAATAGAAACTCACGCTGTGTTCCTGTCTTTCTTTTGTTTGTTTGTTCCAGGAGCAAACCCAAAGAAGCCTTCAGCCCCCGACATGTTTACAGAGTCTGATGACATGTTTGCTGCTGACTTTGATGTAAGAAAATCTCACTGCCTGGTTTTGTTATTGCATAACTGATCCTCTCTTTGGTACCTGTGCTGATCTCATGTGCTGATTGTTTCTGCAGAGCGCCAGGATGAGAGCAGCCGGTGTAGGAAAAGACTTTAAGGAGAACCCCAACCTCAGGGACAACTGGACTGATGCTGAGGGTTACTACCGTAAGTAGTAGCATCAGTAAAGAGCTGGTCAAAATACTTAAGACACTTTTCATATCATAAAAACATGTGGAAAAATATGTATCAAAAACGAAACGCAACAATATTAGGGTGACGTTTATAATGTCCAATTTGTCATAGTTTAGCTCAAGGAAGTTGGTTAGTATTCAAGTTTATATTTCAGCGAGGCAGTCTTTCAGTGTGCTGAGGTTTGAATAAGAGATGGATTTGTTTGAGTTGTAGATTTGGACATCATTGAAATAAAAAATGAAAACCTTGTTTTTGTATAATGTCACCTAGGCAGAGCAAACAGAATAAGTAGAGGACCGAGCTTGGAACCCTGGGGGACGCCTAGCATGTATCTGAGCCTGTTAAAATGTGATGTGTTTGTGGATTTTGTGGTGATTTAGGGGTGAACATCGGGGAGACACTGGACAAGCGTTATGATGTTTACGGTTACACTGGCCAGGGTGTGTTCAGCAACGTGATACGAGCCAGAGACACTGCCAGGGCCGGCCAGGAGGTGGCGGTCAAAATCATCCGAAACAACGAGCTCATGTGAGTCGACGCTGCTTATTGCACCATTCATCAAACTTTCATATTGGAGTCAAAGCAACATAAACCTGAATGATGGAATTAAATAGTTTGTATGATTTTTATTTTACAGGCAGAAGACCGGATTAAAAGAGTTAGAATTCCTCAAGAAGCTGAATGACGCCGATCCCGACGATAAGTTCCACTGCCTCCGTCTCTTCCGACACTTCTACCACAAGCAGCATCTTTGTCTGGTGTTTGAGCCTCTCAGGTGCTAAGAGAGAAAACACTCCTCTCCTTAATTATTCATCATCCCAGCTGCTCATTCCCCCTTGTTCCTCACTCCCTAATCACCTGTTCTCTTGTCTACAGCATGAACTTACGAGAGGTGTTGAAGAAGTACGGTAAAGATGTCGGTCTCCACATAAAGGCTGTGCGTTCCTACAGCCAGCAGCTCTTTCTGGCCCTCAAGCTGCTCAAACGCTGCAACATCCTCCATGCTGACATCAAACCTGATAATATCCTGGTACAGTTTAAACTCTCAAGTCTTTATTGAAAGAATGATAACAATAGCTCAATGTCATGTGAACTTGTTTTTCTTCAAAGGTGAACGAGTCAAAGACCATTTTGAAGCTGTGCGACTTTGGATCTGCGTCTCACGTTGCTGATAACGACATCACACCGTACCTCGTTAGCAGATTCTACAGAGCTCCGGAAATCAGTATGTTGTTTTATCTCTGAAGGTAACTTTTCCTATTAAGCAGTCAAATCAAAAGTCGTTTCTGATTACCATCTCCTTCTCCTTCAGTCATAGGAAAGCCATACGACTACGGCATCGACATGTGGTCTGTGGGCTGCACTTTATACGAGCTTTACACTGGGAAAATCCTGTTTCCTGGATCTTCCAACAACCACATGATCAAACTCGCGATGGACCTCAAGGGCAAGATGCCCAACAAGGTGAGATTGCATCACACAACCTGAGTTCTGTCAGAGACGTGGAGGCATGCAGTGTTAAGGAAGTCAAAGCTGATGTAATGTGTCTGTCTTTTTCCTTCTTAGATGATTCGCAAAGGCTTGTTCAAAGACCAGCACTTTGATCAGAACTTGAACTTCCTGTACATAGAGGTGGACAAAGTAACAGAAAGGGTAAGGTGCTTTTTTTTATTTATAGAGCAGCTTTCACTGATAAAAACATGCTGACGGGAGACTTTGAAATGCATAGATCTTAGAACTTACATTGAGATAACTCAGAAAGTGAAATTTATTTGGGCAGCATTTCAACTATAGTCCTGTTTCCACTGAGCAGTTTGGTTTAGATCAGTACAGTTTGGTGTTTCCACAGCCAACCGCGCCCCCTTGTTGTAGGGGGTGTGTAAGCTGGATGCCAACATCCGCATCAATAATATAATAGTGTGATGCCATAGCAGCACGACACAGTGTACCCTGCTTAAAAATCCAACAAAGAAGATAAACGCGACAGTAAACTAAGAGCAACGATGGGAGACATCCGGCATTTCTTCCTCTTTGGCTAAAGTGGCATGTGGCTCTTTGATACAAAGTGCAATCAAGCTTTGTTTCAAAGAAGACTGTGTGCCGCCAGGAGAAATGCTGTCGCATGTTAAGTGGTGACTCTTTCAAACAATCAACGGTCTGCAGTGTTGTAGCTCCACCTTCCGAATTCGCATTGGTTTAGTCTGGCATCCCTGCGGAAGGGTGGCAAAAAGTGGGACGGCTCATCTCTGTTATTTGGGGGTCTCTCCTGGGACTAGTCAGTACAAACACTGTTAAATGCGTGCCGTGCCGAGACGAACCGAACTGAACCGCTAGGTGGAAATGGGCCTTATTTTTGAGTCAGAGTTCGTTTCAAACATATACTGTGCAGTAGCTGTAGCTAATCCGTCTGTGTAATTTTTTTCCTACCCATTAGGAGAAAGTGACAGTGATGAGCACCATCAACCCCACCAAAGACCTGCTGGCAGACATGATCGGAGGCCAGCGCCTGCCCGAGGACCAGAGGAAGAAGGTGATGACGCTGAAGGACCTGATCGATGGTACCCTGATGCTGGACCCAGCCAAACGCATCACCATCAACCAGGCCCTGCAACACCCTTTTATCCAGGAGAAAATCTGAGACCCTGAACGCCACACACTCCCAGAGCAGACCGAGAACCAACCACTAAACCAGCTCTGAGCGGGACTTTGCAGAGACGCAGCAAACCCACAGACTTCCTCTCAGAATGTCATGGATTTTTGTTCTTCCTCAACTTTATTTTCTTTATGAAGACATAAATGTGTTTTATTGTAAATAGATCACTGAGATGGTAGCCATTCTTGAAGACACTGATATTGCGATATATCATTGTAAACTTTCCCCTCATACCCAGCGATGCAGTTATGAACTTTTTTTTTATTTAACTGGCATTGAAGTGACAGATGTTTTAAAGAAAAACTATAATTCCTGTAAATACTGTATGTCTATTGCATTAACAATCTCAAGCAGCAGACAGTGAAGTTTTGTGTAGATGCAGACGTCTGAAAACACCTTTTTTAAAACCACAACTCAGATTGTGGGGCGATGCATGCTTTTGAATGTGCACTCTGTGCGCTCGATTTCTGTGGTGCAGGCCTGTAAAATGCTCTGTATGTGCATCGGTGTCCCACGTTGCTGCAACTCCGAACTCCCTTACAAATTCTGCAGGTTTGAACTGAAGGTAAAGATGCATAGAAAATACTTCTGGAACAAGATTCTTTTTCTTTAAAGCAGGTAGTCACCATGTTCTGTTGCTGGAAATGTTCATGTTGATCACGTTTTTTGTTTTTGTACCTCTCTCCTCCAGCACTCTGGCTCAGGCCTGGCTCTTTAAGGCTCTCACATTTAAGTGCCTCCTGTTTGAGCCTCGTGTGTGAAAACACCTAACAAATGCTGGCCTCATGAAGCCACACCTTGACCCTCCTTTCCTCCAGTGTTGTATATAGTCCACAGTTAGTGTCATTTCATGTGTGATTATTTTTTTTCCATAAGTGGTTAAAAAAACGATCTTGTGATTTCAATAAAGAATAGTTGTGGAAACGCTGCTGAAAGAGCACCTTCAGTATAAGACGACTTTTTAGTAATAAAACTGTTTCCTATTTACAAAATCCCCTTTCTTCATTCTCACGTCCTTCACATCCTGTTCATGTGAGTAACTTCAAAGAAAGTTGTTGGAAAGGAAGCAAAGTCACGACATGAGTGCAGATTTAGAGTTTGATGTTAGCAGCCCGAAAGTGGCCGTCAAAGTGCACTCTGAGTGAAAATGACTGTTACTGCTGTGAGTAAAATCAGTCCATCAAGCCTCAACTGAACCCTTCATTACGGTCACTTGTGCTCAGCTTCTTAAAAGCAGCACCCTCACTTAGAAGAGACTCGCATTTTTCTCCATTTGGAAAGTTAAGCAGTGATGCAAGAGTTCTCTGAACTTGCAAAAAGTGCACCAAGAGGGCTTAAGAGATGGGCTCTGAGCTTTTAACCCTTTATATGGCACTCTTTGAGCTACCATGAAATTTAAAAAATTTGACCCTAGAGTATTATTAGTGTCCATAACAAGGTTGTTATAGTTAAACACTAATGAAATGACAAAATCAGTAGTTGAGAAAACATTTTTGTCGACTGAAATAAAAATAAAAACAGATACTTAACTAGCTTTAACTATACGGTGGGTTTTCAAAACTAACATCTTTGTTGATATGTGTCATAAAAATGTACTATTTTGTTTTTCTACCATCCACCCACTGACCAAACAGAAAAATACTGATTTTGTTTTAGGGGATGGTTGTTCATCTGCCCTCAGTTGATACATAAAAAAATAGTACGTTTTGCGTTTTTATTACATAATGTTTTTCTGACAATTTTGAATCTTGCCCCATATTACAAAAAATAAAACTAATAAAAACTAAACAAAAACCAAGCATTAAAAAAAAAACTTGAAAACCTACTTTAAAAACTAAAACCAAACTGTATTTGAATACAAAAAGGCAGAACAAATTAAAATAAAACCAAAATGAAAAAACGCAAAATTATAAGAACCATGGTACATAAGACTTAAAAAAAACAAAAAAAACTTATGTGAAACACTTTGGAAATTTTGTTGACTCCGGATGTGACCATTGCTATATTTTTAGATACAAACTGTAAGGCACATAACAGTTCATATCCAATCACATTGTGTACATTTGGTGCAGTAGGAAAAGTAACATCAAACAAACATTACACAGAACAGTGTATAGTCAATAAAGAAATAAATAAATTAAAGGGAAAAAATTTAAAATACATTTATTTATTTCAGGGTCAAGGGTCAATTAAATTAATTATTAAATCAATGCTAATGGAATCCTTATATTGGCTAAACATTACATACATAACTCTAAATTTTTCAAGTCCCCACCTGCATTTAAAGGTTTTATTAATGAGTTTAAAATGCATTATAAATCCATAAAACCTATGAAATCGACAAATGCAATAGAGCTTCTAAATCAATTACAAAATTATAATTTAATTGACCCTTGTCCCATAAAGGGTTAAAGAATCGTCGTACGTTTGAGTCGTTGTGGAAGAAAGCAACCGTTATTAGCAAGGACGCTAACACCTGCTGGCTTCCGCCTCTTAACAGACACATTACGGGTGGACTAGCTTAACTCAATGTAAGTGTTTGAACACTAACGTGATTTATTGCAAAACTTTTATGGTCAAATGGGTTTAAAGTCACCGGCCACTTCATTAGGGCCACCTTGCTAGTATTTTGGGCCCACTTTTGCCTCAAGAAATGTCGTAATTGTTCGTGGCGTAGATTCAACGTTCGTCGTCGGAGGTTCTGCTCCATATTGACATGATAGCATCATATATCTGCTGCTGTGGGGGCTAATGGAGTACAGTGTACTAATTTTCGTGTTCAAGAAACCAGGTTGAGGTTATTTGACTTGGAAGTTGCCACCAAAAGATGGATACACTGTGGTCATTAAGGAAGGGTGTATTTAGTCGTTTGGGGGCCAAAGGCAAACCCAGTCAATGGGGCCCTCCATGTCCTTGAAACTCATCTTCCTCAGAGCTAGACTGGCCTTCCCTGGGTCCACTGTCTCTTTCCGAGAATCAAGGCATGAGACAATGCTAATCTTGTACATGGTAACTTAACGCAACTAAACGCATTTCCTCAAGTTCTGTACTTTGGTTTGATTTTGAAAAAAGTGAATACATAATTTAGTCCACTTTGTCCTGGATTTGAAATCTTTTATGGTCAATTGACAGCTTATCTGTCCCACAGTGGGGAATTTACAGAGTAACAGTAACAAACAAGAAAGTATGAAGTGAAAAAAATTACAAAAGGTAAATATTGAAAAAAATAATTTAGTAAGAAACAATATGTAAATATCAAGCACAACATAAAACTGGAAAAAAAAATCTACTGAAAGAGGTGATATTTACAGTTACCATACTTTTTGGTACTGTTATTTTAAAGTAAATTTGACCCCCTGTCCAGTGAGTTATGTATCTAAAAAATAGATTTTGTACAATAATGTTTATCACCAACTCAAAAAGTTTAGTTTTGAGAAAATTATCCTATTTCCTGGGCTAGTTAAAGTCCTTAAAATCCTAAAAGTCTTATATATATATCTCAGAGCAGCATTGTTTTATTTCCAACTTGGTCGAAAATAAGAAAAAAATGGGGAAAAAAGTTTTTTTTTTTTTAATTTTCGGATGTGTTGTAACATAGAATAGCTCATTGAATAAGAAGGGAGGGGGAGTACCCGAAAAGATCATTAAAGATTAAGCCTTTTGATGTATTTTGAAGCATGTGAAGTAAGATTTAGAAAAAAGAAATGCTTTCAATTGCAGAGAACTTCATAAATCAGTTTTTAAGAGATGCTTTGGGGGCCCCTGGGAATCTTGGGGCCCCAGGCAACTGCCTGTGTTTGCCCAATTGTAGCTACGCCCCTGTTATTAAAGGATGGATATGGTCAGCAACCAGTACTTAAGTAGGCTGTGGACCCTGAGTACTCTGCTCATTTGGTATGAAGAGGCCAAAATGTCGCAGATAAATTAAGTCCAGATGACGTTATTATTTTTTGTTTTTTTGTCTGTCACGTGATTGGCTGATTGGATTGCTGCATTTATGAGCAGCTGAAGAGGTGTACCTGTTTAAAGGTCAGGTGAGCATATGATATCTACTTACCAACTCGCCTTATTCTAGTTATTAAAGTTCCGTATGACAACCAGAAGAGGGCGCCAGGAGCTTTAGAAATACACACCTGATGTTGGTAACGTTGACTGAACTTGCTTTTTATGCTTTTTGAGCAAAGAAGAGTACATTTAAATTTATTTTTAACAAGTCATAAAACATGAGTTGTTTGGATTATATTTTATGAGTCAATCCATTAGATTAAGACTGATATAAAGGGTGTTATTGTGCTCAAGTATGAGAACAGTTACTTTGATTAAATTTCCTTTTGTAAAAGTACAAGTCTGAATAAAATAAACATAAGAAGAAAATGCTTTTTAAAAAAAAATTAACTTTAAGCCTTCAGTACATATATCTAAATCAGAAGTTGCAGAGTGAGGGGTCTTGGAAAGATGTAAGATGTGATCTCCAAATATATTGTCCAGTGCCAATTGTTGAGGTACAACAAACAGGAGATATGGCAGTAGATTTTCTGACACATTTATAGGTTAAAGTTCCTTAGTATTTTAGTTTCTGTTTTCTTTTCTTTTTTTTTTCTTTTTAAACAGTCTCTGCATCAAGTCAAAGCCTGCTGTGCAATGAGTTCACCATGGTGTGTCCCGTGCGAAGACAAACCTGTGAGAGTATTTAAAGAGGTTTGAGCATGAGCAGCATGTTTTTCTTCCCCTCCTCTTTCTTAGTTCACCTGATCACTGTACATAAGATATCAGCTACACCGTTATTTGACAGCTTGTATCCTGTCTGCTTTTGTAACTGATGCAATGTAAAGTGTAGTATAGTGCAAAACCTTACACAAAAAGTATAAGTAGAAGAGAAAGTAGCTACAGATGTTTTTAAAATAACTTTATAAAGCTATTCACTTTCAGAAACTTGGGTACATGTAATAAATTACTTTCACCCCTTTCATATTTTATTCGGTACTAAACCAAAAGATGAAAAGAGACTTGAGTTATAATTTCCATTTTTATTAAAACCATACAAACATTTGTAGTCAGTTATAAAAGAGCAAAGTGGCTCTTCTGGCGGAGGGCAGTGCTGGGCCCTTAAAGCTCCACTCGGAGCCAGATCTGTCTGGCCTCAGCCCAGGGCCCGGGAATCCCTGCTTTTCAAAGTCAATTCTCTATTGGCCCCAGGACACTTCCCATTTCCTCGGCTACACCTACAGAAAGAGTATTGTATTTACACATTATATATAAAAAAGCACAATAAATGTGAAAACATAAAAAAAAAAATCAAAGAAAAGTAGATTTCATTTCGCAAATCTTAACTTTTCTGATATTCAGACTTTTCTTATATAAATGTTCTATCATTTTATCTTTTCTGGTCTTAACAGACACGTTAAATGTTTATCTTTTCATAATTCACAATGGAAGATTGGCAGTGATCTTTCTCTTTACCGTCAGGCAGATACTTATAAGGCACAGACCTCAATGTTATTCCCTTCCTTCAAAAGGAAATGATTTCTACTTTTTGAAACAACAACAAAAAAAACACAATCAATGCACGGCTACAAAAATGACAAAAGTACCAAAGAACAACCAATTTGTACCTCATTGTTCTGACGCTGAATAAAAGGTAAACTACGCAATATTTTGTGTTCAGTCACATACGACTGCAAGGCAATACTAACACTGTCGACAACGTCACTGCAATACTTGATGGCAGTACACATTCTGAATTTAAGAGCTTTGGAGAAAACAACACGGATGATTTCCTATGAAAAAAACCCCAGCACTTTACAGCATTTATAACCATGAGTGGGAAATTCATGTGCGGTGGACCACTGTGGGTCGTTAAGACAGATTAAAAACATGAAGTATTCATATCTATTTATGTAAGCACACATAAAGCACCAAATGGGACCTTTGATCATCAAGGAGAAAATGTTCTTTTTCATATCAGAAACCGTGCAATCCAACGTCAATAATCAGATTATCACAAACAGAATATAAAACAGTTATATACACGCAAGAGTACCTAACTAAATTAAGCCGTTTAGATATCAAGTAGACAACTACTGAGATGCCTCTGAGACGTGGATGATGTGTCCAGTTTTTGGACTCGATACCGTACTGCAGTTACTAAAACACCACTTGGTATAACATTTACAGATTCACAAAATTAATGTACAAATGAAATGACAACAGATTAAAGACCACTTTTTTTTTAGAATGTATGGTCTGGCTTAGCACAAAAAGTAAGGAAATTATTTCATTGGTAGATTATTTTTTGCTTTCTCAATGCTTCTTGCCCATAGATCTTACACAGTTGGAAAACCTTTTTATCTAAATGAGTTAATGACAACATTAGATGAAGATGGTCAAGATTTGGCTTTTTTTTTTTCCTGGGAGCAACAAACATACTTTGCTTTGCTGCTCATCCCACAAGTGCATGTTCCTACAAACACCATTTTAGAGGGGAAGTAAACAGGCTTTCAAATGATAGAGGATTTGTTACCGAGAAGAACTGTAACAAAGAAATGATCAACAAAAAGAATTCCCTTTCTTTTTGTGCTGAGTTTATAAAGATGCCATCAAGGGACCCAAGTTTGACCTGCTGCGAAAAAAAATGGATTTGTACCTGTGAGGTCGATACTTGGCACAAGAGCTAGTCCATGTTGAACCATGAATACATGCATTTTTACCATCAGTGTGTACAGCAAAAACAGTGACAATACACGGAATACTGTTTCAAAGAAGTAAACTTTTGTTCACCACTGCCGAGTAATACAAAGAGAAGAGCTTCCAAAAATAGCCTACATTCCAGAAAAGGAACAGAACTATTTATCTGTACATAATTCAGACACATCCCATTCCTGTGCGGGATGACATTTTTACAAAATAGATGGGTTGTTCCTCAACACTTTAATAATAAAGTTCTAATAATTGACACTTTGGTCTTCATCTTCACATACACCAGAGTTTTTCTCTTTCTTTCTGAAGGGAGGAGGAAGCTGAGAGCGAGCAGCTACTGCATGATCGCAAGGAACTTGCTCTCCTCAGCCAGTGTGGTGAGGAGAGAGCTCATGTCCCCAATGGCCATGTTGTTTAGGCCGGGAGCAACGCTGTGGAAGTTCGCAGACGCTTGAGGGGTAGTGAGACGGGATGAGGTTCTGGATAGACCCTGGAAGATGGAAGGACTCAACACCCCCGAGACCAGGCTACCCTGATCAAAGCCATCCTCCAGCATGGCGCTGAAGTCCAGACTGACTCCCTCGTCTAATCCAACCGGCGCAATGCCATCTACTGTGCTTGTCACTTGGTCTGCGCCAGGGGAGAGAAGGGCACTACCACTACCTTGTCCAACTGACTTGGCGACTGAGTCCAGTAAGCACTGCTCCTCGAGAATGGAGTATGAGGAGGGCTTTTGATCTGCTGGTTGGTAAGAGAGGCAGTCACCAAACTCCTCCGCTAGGTATCCATTGTCTGGGGCCTCCAGTTTTAGCCCAGATACCTGATGTGCAAGGTTGAAATGGTCACTACTTCTCTGAAGTTGTTGCTGCGGCTGGTTCAGGGTGCCCTGGATTTCACCAGAGTTCTCAGGATTGAGATACTGCTGGGCTTTGACCAAGTTCCTGTAACCGTTTGGTGGGCGAGGAACATGGATCTGCCTGTTGTGATGAGAAACAGTACCCTGGGGAAGGTTTGGTAGGTGGTCCATAGAGGCTCTTGTAAGAACTAGATTGCTCCCAACTTGGCAAGAGGTGCTACTGTTGTGGTTCTGCAGGAAGTGGTTTTGTTTTTGAGGTCCATAAGAGGCCTGCTGTTTGAATCCGTTGTTGAGCAGTGCAAGGTTTGGCCTTCCTAAGGTGTTTGATGGATTGTGACTTGTAGCTCTCATCTCCATGCAGGATTTAGGTGATGTCTCCAGCTTTGCCACAGGGTTGAGTCGACAAGAACTTCGAGACTGGTTAGCCTGGGCACAACTGTTCTGAAAATCAAGGGATGCTTGCTGCTGGACAACCATGTTTCCGAACCTTCCAAAAGGTGCAGATGCCGGTCCATGTTCAGTACCTGACCACCGCCCACACTGTGACTGGTTGTTTTGTTCCCTCAGAGGGGATCTATCAGCACTCCCAGAACTTACTTCATTCCACTGGATTGGGAGCTTACTTGGGCTCATCCGTTCCATCATGTGCTGCTGCTGCTGCTGAAGACAAAGGGACCCGGGTAAGGCTAACTGGATCTGTTCTGTCTCCTCCATTGATGGATGGGAGTTGTCCCTTTGGCTCAAAGCTATTTGGTCCTCAATGTGCATGTAGGAGCCGCCATCCACCTGAACCTGGGAGTGGAGATACTGCACCAAGTCATCTGGTAACATATCCTCATCCCCAAACAGACCAGCCTCCACCTCATCCTCCATGGCCAGAGCTTCTAAGGCAGCATGTTCTGCGATGCTGGGAGTGTACGGTGAGTGCTGCAGACCTCTCTGCAGGTTGCCCTCTGAGCGGGTGTAGTTCTGAAGGCTCAAGTTGCGAGTTTCAGGGGTGGAATAATGAGACAGAGGTGGAAGAGGGTGGAGGTTGTTAAGGCTGTTGAAGCGTTGCACTGGGGGCAAGCTGCACAAATCAGGTGCCTGCGTCCGCACTGGGTCACTTGCTCTTCGGTTTCCATTTAGTGGCCCCTCACCAGGAAGGAGGACCCTCCTCCTGTAACCTGAATGTCCCATGTACCCATTGGTGTACCCGTTTGTGCTATCACTACAACGATGTGGCTTAACAAGTGGTGGCAAAGACTGGTTGCTACCTCCTTCATCCATCATCGCCATGCGTGTCTTCAAGCTCATGCGTTCCATGTTGGGTAGAGGTGTGGGAGGTGGGCCTCCAGTTGCTGCTGCATACTTGGCTTTTAGGTGGTAGTGCTGAGCTGGGGTTAAGTTGAGCATCCCCCGTGACCCACCAGCACCCACTCCTCCTACACCTCCACAGCTCCCAGCTAATGGTATTGCTCCAAACCCTCCTCCTACTCCACCACCATACTGGCTTGCCTCGCTGGACCGGCGGGAGGCATCAGTGGAAATGGGGTCGTACGAGTCGGTGGAACTGAGGTTGTGGCGGCGACGGTGTTGAGCAGCTGTCATCATGCCCTCGTTCTGAGAAGCCTGGCTGGAGCGACGGCTAGAAAAGCAGGGGGAGATGCCAGAGGAGCGACGACTGCTGCTCAGGTAGGCTGAACTGGTGGTGCTGCCGCTGCTGTCACGTCGGTCTCTAAGTAGATTTAGCACTGTTAGCTCGGTGCTGCCCAGCTCAGCGTGAGCAGGTGGCTGAGGAGCAGACACCCCCAACTGCCTGCCCAGACAGGATCCTTGGGAGAGACACAAGCAAAAAAAGGAATAAGTAAATTTCGTATAAAAATAGGGAAAACCAGACATTCTGAGAACACACAAGAATGGGGTGAAAAGAGCCAAAAAGTTGGGTTAATTTGTAGAGAGCTCTCTTTCACTGGCAGCACCTGACCATGAAACACTGTTACATGCAATTCTCTCTGATATGATATACAGACTGATATGGTTTTGATACCATTTTCCACTGGAACAGTAAATTTTCAGCATTTGTTTTGCCTGAATGCTTCAGCCAAGACGGAATTGAGGATAATTTATGTTTCAGGGCTAGATTTGCACGCATTTCCGATAAATCCTAAATTCTGAGGACACATATCCCACTGTTGGATGCCAGTGCTTAACACTATATTAAAATAAGGATAGAGTAAAAAAAAAACGTAATTTAAAACATAAACGTAAATTGTGGTTATCTGTTGCAGAGGTGGAGCGTGTTGTTGTCTAACTAGAGTTTATGCTTTGACCCTTAAAGTGTCCCAGGCCAAGACACTGAGCCCTGAGTTGCTCATAGATAGTAGACTTGTATTGCCTTGTATGCCTTGAAGCATAAACTTGGAACTCAAATTTGAGTTCCAGTACAAAAACAATAAATAAGAAGTTTCAAAATTTGAACTCACCCTTCCCCAAGATGGTGGGTAGTGTGGAGCCTTTTGGGGGCGGTGTAGGGGACAGGGGCCCGGGCCTGGGCAGCACTCCATTCACCTGCTTCAGCCTCTCCATCTTGATATGCTCCATCCAGCGCAGAGGGCGGCCAACACTTCGCCTTGCCTGCAGGGTCAGCATTGCTGTTGTCGCCGTGGAGACCGTGGAGTCCATAATGGGGGCCATCTCACCCTCGCACTCCTCCTCTGCCTCCTCTTCGATGTCTTCTTTCTCCTCGTTCTCCTCCAGCCCCTCCCTTGGTGAGCGTCCGGCGCTCACAGCAAGCTGGACTCCACTGCTGGGATAGGCGCTGAAGGGGGACTGGTCACTGCTGCATGTAGACTGACCGCCAGGGCTTGGCTGAGACGCCTGACAGACAGAGACCAGAGGAAACACATTGAAAGAAAAGAAACAGGAGATGAAATGAAATTTTAAATCAATGAGGATAAAAAAATACTGTACGTCACAAACACTGATGTGATGTAATCTTTTGGAGGATGCATCCCTGAAGCATTACACAACATTCATAAACAACCATTCCTAAGCATAATTACGGGTTCATAGAATCAAATTGCACAATTACTGCAGTATCCTCTGGTTGCACAAACAAATTAAACTTCTGCAATAATTCTTTTAAAACAAACGAGGTGTACGGGAGATGTTTTTTAAATTACTAGGGCATGAGTAATGCCTCCCCCTGTGATCCAGCTGGTACCGGCTGGAACAAAAAATGTTTTTGGGTTGTTTTCAGAGGATACACAAATAGGATAAAGGCCTCTTGTGTGACAGGCTGGTGCCTAATTATGTTGTTTACTGAATTTTAGGAGCCATGTCACACTGAGGAATAATGGAATTACTTTTTTTGGCATGCAGTATCATCAGTGTTTTGAGAGTATTGGCTCTGCTCACTGTGTGAATGATTTTGGCCACACAATGGAGCCCTGGGGTTCACTAGGCATGCTTTCAGTGGCCCCACAGTTCTGCCCAAAGGCATGGGCTTTGGTCAGGAAAAAAATGCATTGCCTTTGGTAAAAATCACGTTTCTCAAAGTGTTTGACGACAAAATGACCAAATGTACTTCAAGTTACTATGATGGATGAGGGAAACTTACACTGAGAACAACACTGATGTTTATTTTAGTGAAAGTCGAGTGATGGGATGAGAAAGTCTGATGGACTTAAACTGAAAAGAGGAATGTGATGATATTTTACACCTATAAAGACACCTATCTCACCTGATTACCCACTGTCCTTAAGAAAGAGGGGAAGGAGGAAATGCCAGAGCATTGGACAGAAGAAATGTTTACAGGTTAGAAAACATAAGGGTTAAATGATCATGCCTTAGAAGCTGAATCAAAGGAACTACTTAAAACTACTATGTTTTAGTAAAGAGTTAATGTTCAGTTAATAGAAAGAATCAAACAATGTTAAAGCTGTGAGTGGCATAAAAGTGTCAACAAACTGAGTTTAAGTCTCACCATGGGCTTCTCTGTCTTGATAGACTTGACCTGCAGACATTCATCCTGTTTTGAGGTAGCATGGTTGTACTCCCTTTGGTCTGTGTACCCACCCAGGGGCAGATGCCCCGGGGACCGTCCTTGGCTGTTGCCCCCGGGCTCCCTGGGTTGAGGAGGAGGCCGGGGGTAATCTCCACGCTGCTTCTTTGTAACGTGTGCCTCTGGTCCGTGAACCGTCTTCACATGCTTACGTAGGGAGCTGGGGTCTGTGTAGCGTTTGGTGCAACCAGGGATTTTACACACATAGGGTTTCTAAAAATGCAAAGAAAAGGATGAGCTATGGGGAACGTTAGCAAATAAAAAAACAATACAAAGGTCTAAAATGATGCTTGTGTGTACCTCGTTTGAGTGTGTGCGATTCTGATGCTTGGCTCGATCCGAAGCATTCGAAAAAGCCTTGTTGCAGCCTTCGTGTTCACACACATAAGGTTTCTCTCCAGTATGGGAGCGCAAGTGAGTCTTAAGGTTTTCCAGCCGAGAGTAAGCCTTGGCACAACCCTCAAACTGTAAAGAAAGGACAAGAACAAAACTCAGACATCCTGAATCTTGAATTAGCAACTTGCATGTAAAACATCACATCATCTGCGTACAGACTGAGCCAACAACATTGGAAGTTGCCTTACCGTGCACTTGTGGGGTTTTTCCCCAGTATGCCTTCGCATATGAACCACGAGCATGTACTGCGCCTTGAAGGGCTTCTGCTCTCGAGAGCATTCCTCCCATCGACAAACAAACTCCTTCTTTTCACCATGGATGTGGTCATTGTTGATGTGCTGAGGAAAGAGATGACAGAATTTGAATGAGAGCTATCGATGGATTCTTTGAAGCATTTCATCCTGTCATGAACTCCAGTTGTGTTTATTTTGCAGAAATGTTTCCACATCTATATCACTACTTTTCTTGATCTTTCCGTACTCTCTGTATTTAAAATTTCTCTGGTCACTTTTCCTCTTTATTTCCAACGTCACTTTGCATAAAACTGCACAAACAAGGGGGTAAAGGCGGACTTGTGTGCCTCAGTGTCCAATCTGAACAGGCTTTCCAAATAAAACCCTGTCACATCACATCATCGCCCTCGCCCCCTCTATGACAAGTGCTGACAGTTGTGCTGCTGTGGCAACTTCCAATCTGAGGCTTAGAGAGGAGAAGAAGCGGGGGGGAGGTGAAGAGAAGGGGGCAAGAAATCTGGAGTTCAGTCGTGGCATCTGAAATGAGAGGGCTTTACAAGTCCAGCCAAGCATTATATCTGTGAGTGCCACCTTTCTTTTGTAGCATCTACCTTTTCCCTACCCTTTTCTCACTTACTATCTTGTTAAGCCAGGTAAGTGGTGGATTTTTCAGAGGAATAAAAATGTAAGGAGGGGGAAAAAAAGGCATGCTGACTCGGACCCTCTGGGGACAGTCAACATCTGGCTGTCTTTCAGAGACAACACTGTGGTGGCCTCTGAAGTGCCTCTCTGGGAGCAATTTAAACCCAGAGAGACAGACACAATATCCTGACCAAAAGAAACCCACATTATTACATTCCTGAGTAGCAAAGAAGAGGCTTTTTACCTTGAGGGGGAATGACAAGCAACAGGAGGAACGGAAGGGGGGACAAACAGAGACTTTCAGCCAAACGCTCTGGGGAAAACTTGCTGTCTTTGAGCTGTTGCTCTCTAAATTGTTGAGCTGTAAACCATGAAGGACCAAAGAAAATAAAGTATCAAGGGTCAGTTCACTTCAAGGCATGGCGCCCTGACAATGGCATCTTTGTACCTTCCTTGTGCCCTTCCCGCAAGTCAGATCATGACCCTCATAGAACCATACACCATGACATCTATAAGGAACAGCTCTATTTTTAATCTTTCCTCAAGACTTATTGACCCTGAATCACTCTGAACTAAAGGAAAAAAGGTAAACATACTCCCTCGTCATACTACAAGGGGGATCTCTGCGAATAAGTCAGCAGTAACAGCAGGGAGCGACAGCAAAAGCAAAGAGTAAAATCGACTCTAATATATCCGCAAAGGACCTCCATTATTCTCGCTTGACATTTTTTAATTTCAAAGTGACAAAACAAGACTAATTCCACGGAAAATGATTGGGGGACTGGATGACCACAGACGTTTGTGAAGTTTCCCCCAAGATTGATCTCCTCCCGACCCCGGTCAGAGCCTCAGAAAACCTGACTCGTCTTCTCTTTTTCTTCGTCTCTGCGAGGGAATCCCTGTGGCAAGCAATCGGTCTGCTGTGAGTAGCGTTCAATATCCCCGGGCTGAGAGCGATGGGAGCGCGCCGCAGTGCTGGATCACGCTGGTGGCTGGCACAACACGAGCGCATGCACACAGGCGGATACACACTCACACCGTGTTTGTACAAATGAAGGAGGTCGTTGACGGGTGTGATGCATGAGCCTCTGAGCTGACAAAGAGGGGGACAGACAGCACGGGGAGAGGGGCCGCCGAGGAACCTAATGGCATGATCTAATGGCAATTCTTATTGAATCAATAATCTCCATGCTGAGCAGACAGGCCCCGTTGGCCGGCTAAATCGACAAACAGGTGCTGATAGCAGCGGAGCGGCAGGTTATTCATCTTCCCCCTGCCAGCTTATCGGCCAACAACTGTAAAAACGCCACCAAGATGGATTTAGAGGGGAGTCGCACGACAGGGAGCACCAGGGACACGGACACAGGGGACACTGTAGCCGTCTGTGACGTATGGGAAGTGCAAACATACGCACACACAGGTGTAAGTACTTGCTGCATGAGCACGTGAAAATAATTAAATGCACTTAAACACACAAATTTACATTCATATTTTGTTTTCTTCAAAACAAAAACCCTCCTTCTATGCAAATTCCCAAACCCACGCAGTTCCACACACACTCCAATCACATACAGAATCCCATTTCGTTTTTTTTTTTTTACTATTTACAAACATTTGCCCATTTCAGTATCCATCTCCACGTTTTCTTATCAAGCCCTCTCTGGGACGTAACCCTCATGCATTAGAATGCAAGCGTGCATGAAAAGAGGGCCTGTTTACAAGGCAATTTCGCTAAGCTGTGGGACCCGCAACACCGTTTAGCTTTATCAAACAGCGCCTAATAAATCATATGCTCTTTTGTGATGTCACTTACTGAACTGCTTTCTGTAAAAAGAGAGGGGGAAAACGGAGCATGAAAACGGCAAAGAAGGAAGGGAAAGGAGGAGGGAGGAAGTTTAAAGGGGGGAAAATTAAGTGAGCAAGGAAAGGAGCCAGGATGAGAGTGAGTGCAGGGGGCAGGGAGCCAGAATTGGCATGTGTAATTCAGCACAGTCTTTTCATCTTAGAGTAAGATACTCTTGACAGATAAGGAGCCTAATCCTTCTCCTGATCAAAAAAATCTGCATTTTACCAATTAAAAGCCTTTGCCGGCAGCCAGAGAGGGGGGCTGCCTTCAGACTGTGCCTGCGTTTATCTCGTTTTAACACCGGGGAGGCGCACAGCAGCCGCCTCTACAAGGCTGCACACAGGGAGAGCCAGCTCCCCATCACAGCGCCACCTGTGTAGATGACCTGGAACAGAATGGTAGGCTGTGGTGGGCGGGAAAGGCCTGATGAGCTGGGAGAACACACACAAACAGACCACCAGCTCCATCAGACTCCTTCGTATGTGGAGTATCCTCAAATAACTGTTATCAGGCCGACAATCATAGGACAAGTTCAGTTCCTGTGTCAAGTTCACAACCAGGGAGAGTTCAGCAGTTTCAGACTTCTTTCAAAGTGTTTCAAGTAGAAGTAAACCTGGGAAAATTAAAAATTTGATCACCTTTTATAACACTTTATTATTAATTTTATAATTTCTATCTGTTAGAACTTGATTTGCAACATCCTTAGACCACCACCATCACCTTAAATATGGAGGCCATACATGAACATCGAGTGCTGTTGCTGTGGCTCGAAATACCTGTGACTTTCTGTAGACCTGGTAGCATAAGACCAGTGGTGAAATTTAAGCCGTGTTTCCACCAAGCAGACCGGTTCGGTTCGTCTCGGTACTGCGAGCATTTTGTGGTGTTTCCACTGACTTATTTCAGGACAGATCCCTAAAAACCAAGACAAGCCGTACCATTTTTTGGGACCCTTTCGTATGGGTGCCAGACTGAACCGATCTGCTCTCGGAAGGTGGAGCTACAACACTGCAGACCATTGATTGGCCAAAAGAATCGTCACTTACCCCCACAGCGGCTGCATTTCTCCTAGCGGCACACAGAGTTCTCTGAAACAAAACTTGGTTGCACTTTGTATCAAAGAGCTACATGCTAATCACAGAGAGGACGAGATGCTGCATGTCTTCCATCTATGCTCTTTGTTTACTGTGTCGCCTTTTTCTTCTTCGTTGGATTTATTAGCGGGATAAACTGTGTCGCGCTGCTACGGCGTCACGCTATTGTTTAACAGCTGCGGCTTTAAGCATCCGGCTTACACGCCAACTACCACGAGAGGGCTGAACCAAACCAGATTGCTTTGTGGAAATGCCGCTTTAAAGTATCATATTAGTTCTTGGAGTTGGTGGATCTATGAGTCTTAGTAATGCCCCCTACTGTCCTGGATTTTAAAAACTCAGACCTGCAAAAAGCCTCTTGGATCGATATTGTAAAACCAGCATGATTACTAAACTCATGAGTTTTGTTTAAAACTGGACAAAAGTAGCCTCCACAAGGGAGTTACCATCGTTCCTCTAAAGAGGGGGTACTCTGCTTTTTTCTGTCTTTATTCTATCCCTCTGGTACCTGTAGCAGCTTTTTACAATTTCCAACACAAAAAAATCCCTATTTTTCTCACTCTGATGTTTTAGAAAACTTAAGATTGTGGATTACCCTTTACTCTACACCAAGCTCTAAGGCCAACCTGTCTATACCATATTGTCCAGTAATTAAAGTACAGTAGCCATTCTAAGAGCAGTTTTTGGACTGTGATAATACAAATCTCCATTGTAGATTTCTTTGTAGTGAAGTATCAGTGAGAGATCCATAAGAAAATAAAAAGACTGTTGAGTAAAGCCATAGTAGGAAAGTACGGGAGTGTGCGGTTGGCATCTTTGGCAACACAACCAAGAGAAGAAAAAAAAAGACCACTTCAAGAGGGACATTAAAGAAGCCACCAGGCCTTATCTTTAAAAAGTACTCCCTCCAAGGGGCAAAGAGGGGGGTGGGAGAAAATGAAAGAGAAAATAAGTGAGGGAGAGGTTTGTGCCCAAAAATGAGGGAAGCAAAAGAATGTGCTGAGAAAGATGGAGACTGAGAGGTATAGAGAGAGTTGAAATGTGACAAATGAAATAAATACAGCAAAGTAAAATTGACACCCGCCTTGCTTTTGCTGACTGGGTAGGCCTGATAAGTGAGCTAAATTGCGTAGATCTGATGTTTATCTTATCGGCGGCACCAAGAGCGCTTAAACGCAGATGATAAAGGAACGCTGTGGCATGCCGCGGTGAGAGCGTGTTGGAGGGTGTAAAAATATGCGAGGAGAGCACGGCAGGAGTGCTTTTAGAAGAAGGTGGAACGCAATGAGGGTGGTGCAAAGGCTTAATTCTAAAATTAGGCCAAACACAAAGGAACCGGCAGGTTTAGATCAGAGCTGCTGTTACTTTTAATACTTCAAATAAACGTTTATTTCATGACACAGATCGTTAAAAATAAACCTGTATGTAAACTTTATTCAAAGGCCAGTGGTTAACTTGTTTTTTTCCTTATCATGTTTTTTCTTTTCCCCAAAGCCATTTCAAAAGACAAGTACAGGGGGAAGGGACGCTTCATTGTTTGCCTATATAGAAGCCCCTCACCCCATCCCCAAACCCCTCCCAGTGTGTGAGGAGAGCCACTGTGGTCCAAATACTGTACTTATCCTATTACTGAGGGGGTGGGGGTGCTGAGAGATAAGAGCATTTTCTCGTCTGAATTAGAGGGCAGGGATTCTGTAGGCGAAGACTTTTATTGGCATCTCCCTGCATATCTGCATGTGCACAGAAAATGAGAAATAAAAAATGCAATATCAGACAGTCAGATGCTGCAGAAAAAAAACAATTCCATGATGGAAAAACGGGAAACTAATAAGGATTTTGTCGGTGATCTGATAATAAGTGCAGCTTGGCAAGGTTGTGGAGGAATGAGAGGACATTGTTTTCCAGAGCTCTCATGGCCACCTGGTGCGACTACAGCAAGGGGAGGATGTGAGCAAGATTCCCCTTCATCCTCCCCCTTCCTCCTGCACCACCTTTACTCATCCAACCTCCCGAAACAGGAGCAAGAAGTTGTCAAGATCCTCAACCTTTGAGCCGAGCCCTTCAAACACTGGAGGCAGCCCATTCCGCGCTGAGGATATCAATTATAGATAGGGGTTACCACCGCGGCGGAGGATTGCAATGTCAAGACGGCAAATAGACAGCTGTGAAGAGCTGAGGATCTTTCTATCAGATGTGTTGTGATGTGTGTTTCGTGTGTGTATGTGCACTCCATAGCGGCATCATATTGGTGTATTTTCACTTCTCCAACTTTAGCCTCCACTGTGTTTGGAGACGACGGGTGAGAGGTTCACAGGCCGCGACACAGTAGCAGAGCTAATAGCGTCAGTGTAAGTAGTCCTAGTGGAGAGCAACACAGCCATAATATCATTAATATTTAGCTTAACGGTGACCCCTCTGGCAAAATAGGATGAGAGCCATCCATCTCCGGGGCTGTGTGAGAGTTATGATAACAGCCAGGAGGAGGAGCGGCGGTCCACTGTTGTACACAAAGCTCACATCCTGACTCTGGGAGGCTTAACCCGCCAAATCAGTTAGCCCCGTTCAGCTTTTTGAGCCCATTACCACCGTCCCTGGATCCAATCAGGAATCCAGCAGCAGTATCAGTCAATGCCGGCAGCTCTGGGCTCAGCTCGGCTGTGAGACACGTAGGCAGGGGCTGGGGCAAATAGGAGGCGTTGTGTGGAATAGTACAGCTGCGGCCAGAGTTACTGGGATTGAAAGAAACGCTAAAAAACTCACTCAGTGCATGTCAAACCAAAGACTCTGGTTTAAGTTTTGTTAAAAAATAAACAAAAAAATATTTTTCTGACTGTTCCCATTGTACAACTGGACAACATCAAGAACCCTTGAGATTATTCTTTTATTCCTGATTACAATAATTACACTTGGGCGATGAAAAGTAAAAGTAAAGTAAAAAGTTATCATTAAGGAAAATCATTTTTTTCAACAGCATCATTCAACAGAGTCTCTAAGAATGTAATTTTCTTAGCTAACATCTGCTTGAAAACAAGCTAAGCACCTAGAGACACACTAACCTTATATTAGCTACAGCGTGGCTAGTTCTGTGCACGACAAAAGCAACAAAAAAAAAAAAATTTTTGACATTAAACTCATTAAACCGAGTCTTTAAGGATGTGATTCTCATGGCTAACCTTTTCGCTTTTTGCCACACACAGGAGAAACAACTAGTCAAATCTTTTTAGGCAATTATTTTTAAGCAAAAATAAAGTCTCAGGTTTTTCCATCAGACAAATTTAATCTTGAGAAATATGATTTTTTTTTAGCTAAAGTTTGTCTTAGTTACAAGCTAATAACAGCCACAAAAAATTCTAAGCTAATAATAGCCACAGCTTGGCTACTAGCGTCTCCTGTGCGTGACGCAAAGCATCAGATCAACCCCTTATTTCTTACTGACTTACTTTGAATTGGTTTCAGTCATTAAATCATATTCAATTAAAAAAAAACAAAAAACAATAGTAATTGTGGGACAAAAACGCTGTTAGCTAACATTGAGCTAGCTTGGCTAATGCTATACTCTCTTCTAGCACTGCTCTGCCTGCTTTACTGAATTTGATTCATCTTTCTTGTTGCAAGTGATGTTGTGGTTTTGTGGGAAACAATTTTAGAGAAGAGTGCACAAGCTAATATTTAGGCTAACTAACAAATGAAGTTTGGAGTTAACTTGTGCTAAACTTTTGGCGTTATTTGGGGAACTTGTGAAGTCTCCAAAAACAACTCTAGAAACATCCTATCATGCTTCTTTCCAACCTTTAAAAGTCATAAATATAAACAATATGGACAAATTTTCGATGTTAGCTTTAAGGTGTTGTTCATATCAAGCTAGCAGCTATTGCGTTTGCTATAAGGAGATTACAATGAGCTAAGTTCTTAGAGAAATCAAAGGAGCTGGAGTCAACACTTTCAATAAGAAGTAAGATGCGTTTTTGTTTTTTTTCCAATGGAATAAAATGTTTTTAGTGTGTTACTTACTTGTACAAGCTGCTCCTGTGTGTCGAACTCGCGGCAACAGTTCTCCCAGTGGCAGTTTGTCTCGTAGATCACCTCTGGCTCCTGTTTGTTCTCATCTTTGTCCCCTTCTTCTTTCACCAGGGTCATCCCATCAGGATGGTCCTGAAGAAAAACAGTGAAAAGATTTACTCCTCAAACAAATAAATGTAGTTTCATTATCACTGTAAAAAAAAAAACATTTGGTAAGAGGTCTCAGCCACACCGCCCCTGTGAATTTGTCCTTGTTTGGCTGTCTGGGAGAAAAGAGTGGGGAGCGGAAATGTAGCACTGAAGCCCTGCTCTGTACTTGAGAGTTGTTATACCGCAGCAGCAGGTTGAGTATTTGAGGAATCTAACCGCTCTATTAGCTCCGACATATTTCACTGTCACAGTTTGGTGGCTGAGCGGAGCGGGGAGCTGGTGTTGGCTGGTGAAGGAGACCTTCCAACACCTGAATGTTGACTTTTGCAAGATTTTTCCTGACTATACTTAAAGTTATCACATTTCTCAATATTTCGCAAATGCAAAGTTTCAGGTGGGGGCTAAGTGGGGGTTCATAAATACAAAGTGTGGGTGAAAAGCTTGACTGTTGTCTTCATATTTTGTAGAAAAATCCAAAAATTTCAAAATCTGGAGTTGACAACACTAAGTCATCATTTTTACATAGGTAATCCTCACCTGTACACTCACTGCTCCTGGACTCGGCAACTCCTCCTCTGGTTTCATTTTGGAGCGTTTGTGGTGCATGGGGTCTCCAGTGCTGCTCACTGCTGATTCACTTGTCGGTTTAGTCTGTAGAAACAAAAAAATATTCATTATCTCCTGCTTCAGATTCGACAATATGCAGATGATTCAATGTTGTATCTTGCCTATATTTCATATTTTATTCTCTATAATGGCATTAAAAATGCATGTTGTGCTTATAAGTCCCTCAGTCATTTGCTTAATCAAGCAGAGAAAAAACATCTCTAATGATTTCTGCACCCTGAGTCCAAGAGCTTTAAATGTACAAATGAAAAACAGAGCAATTCGCTGTATCACATTAGCTCCTCTAATCACAGCAATTAAAACAAACTCATGGACCAATTCACTGAACCAAAGTATGACCTGACTTTGGCCCTGCCTTAAATTCACCCTAGGGGGAAATCTTGTTACAAAGCAAGCTCACGATAAAAAAGAAAGTAAGTTCTGGAAAGTTTCGAGTTTTTCTTGCGTTTGACAGGACAATCAAGAGTTCTCGCTCTGCTGTCAGCTTCTGTAAAGTGTAAGAGTTTTTTGGAGGAAACATGAGATTCGTATGGGGCCCCAAAGCAATATTCTGTTTATTCAGGGAAGAAAAGGCAATTTTGACGGGTTCAATTTGAATGCGGCCTCATATGGGATAACAAAATTCAAGCACAGGGAACCAGCGCCTAATAAACATTGGATATTTGCTTCAAGTATTGGCCCGCACATACAGAACGAGCCTAGGAAAGGGAGAAAAAGGCCTTTTGGATCCATCCATCCATGTCAATATTCCCTCTCTGTATCCTTGTTCTCTCTCTAGTGATTAATGGAGTCAGCAGTGGGATTCTATGCTAACAAGCCCCTTGTTGTTTGCTGCAGGCACGCTCGGCAGTCTCGCAAAACAAGAGACAACACAAGTAGGAGGAAGCTCCCAGGAGAGGAGCGCGTGGAGGGGGGGTCCTCAGCGCGTTTCTCTGAGATGTACCTGGCATGCTACGCTGCTATCTATTACCTGTGATGATGAATCGCATGCCGCTCTCACCTGTGAGGAGTCGTTGGAGAGGGTTGAGCGCTCGCTGGCGCTGAGCCCAGAGGAAGGGATGCTGGGTACGGGTCTCTGGGTGGCGAAGGCTGGAGACGGGTGGATGAGAGGCGGGCTGTGGCCGAACGCTGAGCCCACAATGCCTGGTTGGCGGCCCATGAGTTGTTGATGCACATGAAGAGCCACTGGGGTTGGAGGGTAGGCGAAGCTTAACGCTGGGCTAAAGTGAGGAGAAACAAGATGAATTCAGGTAAAGTATTCATTAAAACTTCACGAGTTGGAATGGGAAGAAGGCAAAAAAAGGGGAAAGTCAGTGAATAAATGGATTGTTCTGGATAGTTCCGCCTCCCTCAGGACAATCTGACAGGAGATGGTGTGGTAATGCTGGAACCACGATGCTAGAGGCAAACCCCTGCCAGTGAATGTTCAGCTTGTTAACACACTTTAAATTATCTAAGGCGGTTTGTCATTCTTCCACTGGGCAAATGATACACATGATAAACAATCAGGAGTGTGTCGTAAAGCCACGTGAATAATGCAAAATTAATTCCCTAACTTTCTTTATCCTCTAAATCCCAGAAGCCACCTCTGGGGTCAGTGTAACCACAGGTGAAGCAGCGGATAAACACACGTCTGTGTGGCTCCACATTCATCCTGCACTCTGACGCCTCGCTCTGGCTGCGACCCATACGTCTGCTGATCTTATTATGAGCCGAGTGGAAATCAATGGGCCGAGACACATTTGGGGGCCCGTCCGGTTGTCATATCACTCATCAGTCTGCTGGCTCGGGCTATTCGGCTCCTGTCAGCGGGACAGTGGCTGAGCGAGCCGCGTGATTGATCAGGCTCTTCTTACAGATCGCTGATCAATGGCTGTGGGTGTGGCGATGGATCTTTCCTTTCCCACTCGCTCCTCGTTTCTTCTGCTCCCCTTTTTCTGCTCGCTGTTCGTGATGTATGTGATGTTTCTGTGAGGTGGACCGGTAGGATGACTGACACGAGCCGCCGGGGAGGCGGGCTGACTGGCTGGCTGGGAGATCGTCACCCACATGGGGGTTTTGATGCTCACACTTCACACAAATACGCACTTTTATGAACTCAGAAGACACTTTCCTTCCTTTTACGCTTTATGCTAACTTGTGCTCTCAACACAGCAACGCCAAGGTGTCCTCTTTTTGTGTTTTTCACTAGGAAAGTAAAAAATATTAATCAATGGTATTGAAGAAATTATTTACATCATTCCACAAGGGAGATCGAGCTGTTTGATCAATCTTTGACATTTTTTAGTCCCTCTGTGACCACCATGAAAGATACAATCAATCAAAGCTCTCAAACACATCCTGACAAGAGATTTTTCCACAGTTTCACGTGACAAGAAAGTTGCTTCATTTGTCTTTGAGTGATATTTCAGAACATGTAATGACTTGGAAATCGAAGAACTGAGTTTTTGGACCTATGTATAAGACTTAAGGGCTGCACTCGTGTTGCATCCAGTGAAATGCTTTCTGGGACCCAAACCCTGACCCCATGAAGCATAGGATCTACAACTTCAACAAGCTCTTGTTGCTCTAGTTTTTTTTTTTTAAGTTTTCCTACAACCAGCACTTTTAAGTTGCTACATACACCAATGTCTGCAGGAAAAAATCCTGGCAATGCTTCTTTTTTTTTCTTTAATAAAAAAAAAAAAAAAAAAAACCCTCATAAAAACACGCAATTCGAACCAACTCTTCCAGTATTTTTGTTATATTTTAATCTCTTCCTTTTTCAACTTGAAAATATGTGTTTATATATTAAAATATGAATAAAAATATATTTAAAAAAATTAAATATTAAAATATATTAAAACTTTTTTTACATACCAAAAACTAGGGTCTTCAACTACTCCTCAAAGAAGCTTCATCATTTACCTCCAGGTTTGATCAGTGTGATTGGGTGTGGCTATGACTGTGGGTCAAAGTTTCTTATTATTATTTTTTTTTTAGGAAAAAATAGAAGAGTTGCCGATATTGTTTTTTATCGGATTTTCAGTGTTACTGAAGTCAAAACAAAGTACTAACCTCTGATATATGTCAGGTATATTGAGACATAAAGTGAAAAGGGAAAGTCTAAAAACCTGCAGTTCCTCAAGTGTCCACTAGAGGCTGGTCCCAAAAGCCAAGACAACCTCATACGATTAATGTTAGAAATGTTGGTTTTAAAGGCAAACATGGAGATTGTTTCTTAGTATTTCACATTATTCAGTTATTGAATTGATGCTAACAGTTTGTCATAGATTTAAAAAATGTAGCCGGGATGCTAAAAGCTTATCTCAGATTCAACTTGCTGCTCTGTATTAAGGCTGACGAAAGTTTGGATTTGTCAGGATTTCAGAAATGCAACCCCCATGTTTGGGCCTCTTTTGAATCCTACACAAACCAATGTTTGAATCCTCACACCACTAGGTTGAAACAGACAAACTTTTTCTTAAATGTTAATCAAGAAATGTGAGACAACAGCCAAACATGGAATTTTATCAAAGACTTGATATTGAGATTTTGAATTAACTGAAGTTACCTGATGGCACCAGCAGAGAGGTGACCGTACGAGCCACTGGTGGAGGAGCTGGAGCGCGAGTTGTTCAGCATCGTAACGAGGGAGTTGGGAGAGTTTCGGATCATGGTCTGCAGGTCGAAGCTGTGCTCAGAGAGCGGGGAGATGGGCAGAGGCCGCTTCCTACTGGGCCTAGATGGCAGCCTCGGGCTCGAGAAACGAGAGCCTGAAGGAGAGGAAGGGGAAAAGGAATAAAAGTGAGAGGCTTAAATGCTGTGTAAGTGTAAAAGAAAATCTGTTGTTTTGTCTGTTTTTGGAGAAGAGCATCTAAATTCCTAAAAATTAGTTACAGATGAAAAAAAAGAGCGGTGATTCTGTGCTCGACTTCATCCAAAATCTAACCTAATCTAACCCCAACAGATGACACTTTTGTCAATCATCAGACAAAAGGCTCATCTGAATGAGTGTTCGCCTGTCACTTGATGCACTGCTTGCATTTCATCCCTGAGAAAACATGTCTTTTATGTTGGAGAAATGCTCTGACTGTGTATGGTAATATTTAATCAAGTCCAATTTGAGTCGTTATTCAAATGCAATCAAATGTGTTGACTGGAAGTAATAAAAAGAGGGTTTGAAAAGGTAAAAGGCGGAATCGGCACAAGCATTCTCTGCGCGCATACAATGAGCCACGGGTAGAGATTAAAACATGACTTTTGTTGTCTTTTCACATGGAGATGTCACAAACAAGACAGGGAAAAACAGAGGCAGATGGAAGGAGGGGAAAAAGACAGAAAGCGCTGAGGGGATGTCGTGCTTTGTGCGTGAACTGACACAATGACTTTGTGACTCAAGACTTGGAAATAAAACATTTTGAGTTATTTGATAAAAGGCGAACAAAACCAGCTTACGCAGCCCCGATAACCCCCCTCCGTATTTACGTCCCCCACAATCCATCCATCTCCCGAACGTAAATGCTCCATCTCTCGTCTGACACATCCAACGATTACAGAGCTCTCCATTCACATGGTAATCAGAGTGTGTGTGGATGTGTGTGTGTGTGTGTGTGTGTGGATGCTGAGGTGGTGTTCTGGCAAACGCAGGCCTGAGTTCCTACATCCGTATGAAGCTGTATGAAGAGAAACACCTCCTTTACGTCGTCATTGTATGGAAAATCTGCCTGTTTTATATGTTTGTGATGGAGGAGAAAAAACAAATAGGCATACAAATCCCTGAGCGTATGTTATTGTTAAAAATGTGTTGCTAATAAACAATCGGCTAAACACAAAAAATATAAATAATCTTTATTTTTTGTTTTTGAAAATTTGACACACCTGACACTCACTAAACAAGCCAGATCCAACAAAAACGGAGCAAGGCCGGAGCCCTAACACTGCAAAGCCTCATGGGAGTTGTGTTTATTAATGCGCAGCCCAAAATGATAAATCGGCCAACCAGAGGGAGAGCACGCAGGCACGCAGCACGACTGTCTCTCTAATTTCCTCTTGATTTATGGACGGGACAGGCGGTTACGAGTCGCGTCATTAATTCTCCGGGCCGAGGGGTTTTGGAAAGGCCGGACTGACGGCTTTGGAAGTAAAAAACTGGATCTTTTAAAAAAACTGAGCATGATGTGTTGTTGGCAGACTTTGGGGCCACCTGAGATGATGTCAAAAATTTTGTAAAAATTGAAAAACTTTAGGCCAGAAAAAAAGTAATTATTGCATTCTTTAAACATTTCATACAACATTTTTACACATTTTTTTTATTTAGTCAAGTTTTAGAAAAACAAAAAATAAGTGCAATTATTTTTGTTCTACAAAAATAAAAGCCCCAAATATTTAATTTCAAAATCACCTGCAAAAAAACATGACTGTTCTAACATTTTGGAAATGTGATAGTAAAAAAAAAAAAAATAAAATAGAAAAATTCAACTGTCTTCCATATTTTCCTTGTAAAAAGCACTAACTTTTCTTTTATTTTGAAGGAACTGGCTCAATCTTTAGAGTCGAAAGTGATTTTCTGCCTTTAATATAGCTTCTTTTTTTTTTTACGTCAGCTTAGTTAGATGAATAAAAAAGAAATGAAAGTTGACTAATAAAAAGCACAAACACAGACTTCAGTGTTGTGATCTAAGAGAGCTATTGCTCTAATTAGGCAGTGCCAACATAGACAATAGCCCATTAAAGCCCAAACAGGCAGGACAGGCTCATTGTTTCATTAGCACTCCTCTCACTGAAGCTAATTACACTGATGTGAAATGGACTCAAACAGCCGCGGTAACATAGTCGCCCAGATTATCAGCCAAAGCCTCTTGATAGTCTCCTCTTTGTATGTTTTTTTTTTTCTGAAATCCAACAAAGCTTTAAAGTGTTAATTCTTCCAGCGTTGGAACACACATTGTTGAAACGTGATGAGTTATTACCACCGATGATCACAGGCGTTTTTTTAAAGTGCGGAGCATCGCATCTCCACTTAAATTTGGCCCTAATTGTTTTGTTTCAGTCTATTAATCTTAAAAAGTGACACAGAAGAAAGGATTTCTCCGGTGATGAATGGTGGGACATTCCAATTCCCTCTTAATAGCAATTAATTTTCTGATACCCGCACAAGTTTGGCTAGTTTTAATTAGTTTGTTCAGAGGAATCGGGGGAACTTCACCCCGGATTTCCATGAAAGCAGCGTCTGCCTGACTAAATACATTCTCATCAAAGAGAGCCGGGTGAGGCAGCGCGACCTTTCTAAGATTCAGTGTGCGTTTAATTTCCTATTTACACTTTAAAATAACTCATTAGCATAAGTCCTCTGCACACAGTCCTGAGCCCGACACGTTAAGACAAAAGCTCATTTAAATGGTGTCAGAGTAAAAGTTGCAGGTCCCTCCTCGCCGCGGTGGAGCTGTAGTTTTAAATAGAACAAGAAAGGTGCGTTGTGAAAGTGCGTTTTTTAGAGGTGCAATTCCCACTGGGGCCACCCAAGCTGTAATATGCACTCATAATACTTAAAGGGAGAATCTCAGGAGGCAAGGATTCAGTGGGTGTCTTTTGAGGGTGGAAAACATTGATTCTTTCATACATTAAAGTTCCCTCAAACTGTTGTTTTCAAGTAAATTAAATCGCTCTATTTCAGCACATAATTGGAATAGGCTTCATGTTGAAATTATGTGATTAAGATAATATCCCATGTCCATATTTATGTGAATATTTGACTGAAAGGCCTTGAAATTGGTGATCTAAACATCATGGTCTTATTTGGTCGACGTGATTTTTTAAAGTAATTTTTTAGGCCTTTAACCAGAGTGATAGAGCAGGAAACAATGGTAAAGTTGAAAATGACATACAATGAAGAAGCCACAGGCTGGATTCGCACTTCGCTTCAGGGCTAGCCTCATGGGGCAGAACCGAAACCGCAAGCTAATACATGTGCTTCTAGTTTGTTGACTTGTAAAATTAAATAAAGGATAGGGTGTTCTTTTACAGCTAGGGCTAGAATGAAAAAGTATTAAAACAATCACTTAACTATTGTATCAGTGTTTTCTCTCAACATTTCAACACAAATATTTGTTCTTTGCATTTTGAAACAGACTCATTGAGGGTTTTTTTTTCCTTGACAAGGATTAAAAAAATACACATTCACATGAGATAAGTGTCTTTCGAACATATTTGAAACCTATTGGTACTGGCAACGAAAAATGATGTTAGGATCAAGAACTGATCCTCAGGCCAGGGCAGCCTTTTCAAAAAAAGAAGTATAGAGGATTCAACTTAGGATTCATGAAAGACCATGTGTCTTAATTAAATAACAAAGATAACTGAGCCGATTTCATTGTGCGTTAGCTTGTGAAAAGTTGACACAGGGCAACCCTCAGGTTTGAGAAATGAAACCAATGCTGAAGTGACAAACTGCAGTTCCTTGAGTGTCCACTTGAGGCCGAGTCCAAAAACACTAGACGCCACACACACAACCACTATAAACCATTGTTTACAGTCGGATTCCAAAAATGTTTTTGTTGTATGAGTTGCTCATTTGTCTACATGGAATTTTAAAAATAACATCAGTCGGGGAGATATCAAATAGCTTGATTTAATGCCTCAACCTCAATTCTTTCTCACTTAAGTCGACATAAAGTGAGGTTTAGTCAGCTTTTCCAACATTGTGAGCAACATTGCTAAACATGAAAACCAAAGGGGGACATCACAGAAACTATGACTTTACCTTATTATGTCAACAGGTTTAATAGTCAAACTTTGAAAGTAATTTAAAGTTTTGTTTTTTTAAATTGTAAAGTTGGTTTCAATAAAGAAAGGTTCAGGAAGTGTCATGAATGCAGACTTACTCTCCATGGCCTGCAGGTACTCCATGTGCAAAGCGCTGGCGGTGCTCGCCCCAGCCGTGGACGCCACCGAGGGGAGAAGGTCAGTCGCATAGGGGCTACGGTGGCCTGCGAGTAGGGCCATCTGGTGGTAGTACTCAGCTGTGGTTAGACCTGTGTGAGGAGCTGGAGGAAGAGAAGGGAACAAGGTCATGAAAACAGAAGGTAAGATAGAGGAGGAGAGGAGGAAGAAAAAGAATTAGGTCGACAGGCAGAACACCTGTGCTGTGTTTCCAAACCTGTGTTCATTTACATTAGATGCTAATCAGCTCAGCAGAACAGTAATGAGCCCATTAGCAACACCATCAAGTTAAGCAAAAACAGCTGCACAGGGAGCTTCACCTGAAGACTACAGCCTCACAGGGGACTGCTGAGCGCTTGCTCGGATATTACCGTGAGTGTGCAGTACGGCTGAAACACAACAGATGCCTCTCTGTTCTGTCACGGCAAACAGATCAAATAAGTTTCCATTCAAATCAATGTGTCAATTTACACTGGATCTGTTCTGTTGCATTGATGCGTGGCTGGTCCGCCATGTCACAGGTTATACACAGCCATCCTATTCATGATGGGCATGGAGCAGTGACGCATAAATTCAGCATAGGGCAGATCGAGTGGGACAGGAAGTCGTGACCATAAACTACCTAAAAACACCCAGTGACTTTCAAAATAAAACAAACTGTGTCAAAATCAGTTTGTAGCTAGCTGACCAGGACAATAAACTTACATAATGAGCAGAGCCAGACCAGGAGTCCACAGGTTTGAGGTTTTACAGCCCAACAAGAATAAAGACAGGGTTATCGATGGTTTAGGTCGGGCCCCATAAGGGTTCGCTCTCAAGCAGGTGGCCTGGGTTCGAGTCCAACCCGTGGCCTGTTTCCTGCATGTTGCCCCCTTTCCTTCTCCATCTGCTGTCCTCTCCTCTATCAGTAAAGGTATGAAAAGACCAAAAAGTAACTTTAAAAAAAAACATGGTGTGGGGAACACAAAAACTTCTTGGTCTCATGACTTCAGCTGTCTGTCAGACTGAACACGCAACGAAATTGAGTCGGACTGCAGATGTATCTGGTGTATTTGAGGGGCTAGTGTTTGAGTGATGCACAGCAGAACTGATCGCCTCACTGTATGATTCTTAAACAGCCTTTTCTCTCCTCCTTACTGTTCCTTGATCACTTCAGAGAGAGTGTTCATACACATATTTCTGTGTGTGGTAAGAGTATGTGGGCTGACACATCCTTTGCCAGAGATGCTGCCTGTGTGTTGAACACATCAGGGCTGCAGTGTGCAGATATGCAACCTGCTGCTTTAAACTGCGTGTGGAAACAAAAGGTTTAAATCTGCCCAGATATATCTGCATGCATAAAGATGCACCCAGCGATTCGGCTACTTTGTTTCTCTCTCTTTTTGAAGTGCTTTCGTTAGCTGCATCATGAGCCAGAGCCTAGAAATACAGTATGGATCTGGTGGTGGGCTAGAAAGGAGATGAGGAGGACTCACACTAAGGCTTTAGATGCAAATCTAGAATCATTTACAACAGATTGCTTTTTATTTCTCGCATGCCAAGTTCGCACAGCTAAGACAATATTACAGAGAGAAAAAACGCTATAATTGCTTCTTTTTTTAATCAAAATGTGTTGAATTTAAAGTGATAGATTTTTTGGTTTGCACATCATCAAAAGGCCAAGCATGCATCGAGATACCCCGAACGATGTGGCTGCTTTCTCCCATTCAATGCCTCTTTTTTTGAAGTCCTTCTGATAGCTGACTCATATCGTAAGGACTTGTATCAGAGCCTGAAATATACTGTATATAAATCTGGTGGTGGGCTTCTTTATGCAAATACTACAGGAAAGGAGAAGTAGACGACTTGTTTTGTGGTTTTAGATGCAAATCTTATATCGTGTATCACATTTAAATTTGTAGCATGCCAAGCATTTCTTTAAATATGGTGAACTAGCCCTTTAAAAAAAAAAGAGAGAGAAAAAAGTGCAACATTGAAATGCTTCTCTTTGTGAAGTGGTTCTGCAAGCTGTTTCAACTTGGAAACAAAATGAACCAGAGTCCTCATGTACAGAAGAAATATGTTGGTGGGCTACTTTGTGTGAATATCAAAAGAAAGGAGAAGGGAAGACTGATTATTTGCAGCACATTTGCTTTTAAGTTTGCACTACTCCAGAAGGAGTCTTGCAGTGACAGAATGAAAGCTTGTATTTCAGATATTAAGGAAGATATAGGTGCGGATGAATGGGTGAATGCCTGCTTAAAAGCACAAACACAAACTATTAATACAAGACTGAAGTTATTACAACATAAATGGTTAATGAGAACGTATGTAACCCCTGAATTACTTAATAAGTGATCCCCTGACATTCCAGACACCTGTGTCAAATGTTTAACTGAGAAAGGTACCTTAATTCATTGTGTATGGGAATGTCCCAAACTGGTTACTTATCTTTTATTTATTTATTTATCTATTTTTTTAAATATGTATTCTATTACTGTTATTATTTTGAACTCTTAATATTTCCTTTAGATACTTTTTGCTATTATTTATTTATGTATTACTGTCTATATAACTGTTTTGTTTTTTGTTTTTTCTTTCGTCTTTGTTTGTATGTTCATGTTGTTTAAAAGCAAAGAGGTTCCTTTTTCTCGTGTATTATTACTGTTTGTCTGTTGAAAACGAATAAAAACATTGTTAAAAAAAAAAAAAAAGTTTGGTGATTTTTTTCTTCAATTTTGGTGAATTAGTCCTTTAAACAAAGGGGGAAAAGTCCAACTTAAAAAATTTTGTTGCTTTGTCATTCAAAATCCAAAAGGTCTTGAGTTTTAAATATAAATACCAGCTACTTTCTCTCATTCAATGTCTCTCTTTTCAAAGTCGGCTGGAAGCTGCATCATGTTTAAACCTAGTTGAACCCATGTTGAACCTGAACCAGACCTTAAAAAAACAGTTTACATCTGGTGATGGGCTACTTTTTGCAAATACTGAAAGTCTCAGTTTTAGATCCAAAGAGAATTAATTGCAGCAGATTAATTTTTATTTCTTGCATGCAAAGTTTGAAAGCCTAAAAATCATATTCGATGCATGTTTCTTGAATTTTGACAGCCCTTTAAAAAGCAATTAAGGGGCAACCTAAGCTGCTAAAAAAAATTTTTTGTTACTCAAGATCCAAGGTAAGTGTGGTTTGCACATTATACATAAGGCCTAAATCTGCCCAGATGAAAAAACATAAAACAGTGTGGATTTCGATGCAAATCTCTCATCATAAACAGCAGATTAGCTTCAAATATTGCACTGCTAATGAATATTACAGTTAGATTGCAGCTGTCAAAATTCAAGTTTTTTCACTTTTGTTGACTTAGCCCTTTAAAATAAGAGAAACAGTTGCAGCTTCAAACGCAAAAATTTGTGTTGAATTTTAAACCATAGATATTTTTCGATTGCACATGAAACAAAAGGCCTAAATCTGCCCAGATATATCTGCATGAATAAAGATGCTTCCTGAAGTCAGTCTCTCAGTTATTTCATGTTGTAAGTCCTTGAACCGCAGCCTAAAAATAAACATCTGGTGGTGGGCTTCCTTATGCAAATACTCAAAGAAAGAGAGAAGGAGAAGACTCACACTGAGGTTTTGGATGCAAATATAGATTCAGTTCAGACCCACAGAGTGCTGCAGATCTTTTCCCCCCTTATTGAGGCAATGAAGAGAAAATAAATAAAGAAACAGTGTATGAGGAGATTTCCTCTTAAGGCTGGTCTGTATGCCTGCAATATGCATCCACGATTGGTTGAATGAATGTAAGAAAAAATTCCAAATTAATTCGATCTGGGTATTATGTCTTCAGTGGAAGGGGGGGAGTCTCTTAATTGTCTCCAGTGTTCCGCCTTAGCTTTGCTTTTGCATTCAACCATAATGTGGCCCATTCAGGATCCACGCAGGAAAAAAAAAAGGGGGCTTTGCGGAATTTCTAAATCAGAAATGCTGGCATCCGAGAGGAATCCTGGGGGCAAAAAGTGGGGAGCAGGAGAGGAAGGGGGGCGGGGTTGGGATGGCTGTCAGTGTGGCACTCGACATGGAAAAAAAGGCAGAGTTGCCTCAGGACTCGGTGAGCCACCGGGTGCTCCTTCAGCATTACAATAGGATCAGGGGCGAGCGTACCTCTGAACCTCAGCTCGCACAGAAAAGAGGAAAGCAAGGGAGGGGGCGCGGCGGAGAGAAAGCAAATGTGTGGCAGCAAGAGGGTGGCACTAAATCCCACCCACTTTAAATCTCCATTAGATTCTGTTAATTAATTCATCATTATTCAAATGTACATTTGCTCAGGAAAGAAACGCAGACTGAAGCAGGAGGCTCCCTGTAAGCGTGGTGATATACCAAAACACAAAGCCTGATGGGTTCATTAATCAGCGCTTTGATTAAAGAAGTAATTAGGTGCCTCATTCACAATTCAGAGAATTATGAAGTGAAAGGCAGATCATGTGGTAGGTTGGAAGGAACTATTTTGATTGAAGCCGAAAGCTGCAGCACATTATGTTGTGGTAATGGAAAACTGGAGGGTTTTAGAGTTTAAGCTGGAGTTTATACTTCCTGATCATGAAGGCTGGAGAGCAGGAGGGGGGACGGGTGGCGCTGCCAGCAGAGACTTCTCTTCACTTAGAAACAGCTTCTAACAGATGAGATGAAGAGGAGGGTGCTGGTGCAGAGGAAGTGCCCCTGCTATCTGCTCCTTTAGAATACACTTGAGCACAAGGTGAGGAGCTAAAGTGGGTCTGACGTGACGAAGGGTTGAGAGCTGACAAGAGGAGGGGAGTGTTCGGTAATCATGCTGTAATAAAACCTCTAAGGAACAGAAAGTCTGATAGTCTCTTACTGTTTCTAAAAGATTGCAAAACAATTTTATTATTCCATCAATTTTTCTGTCAAATTTTGACAGCATAAAATTGCCAATCAAGATTTTCAGATATAAAGATTACATTTAATATATGGTTTGCTTTTAGCTCCCAGAAATTCCAACAAGAGGAAAACAAAAGCTGCACCATGTAACTTCTCTCTTCTTAAATTCTATTAAAGCTCCTGTGAGCAACTTTCAGTTTGTTGATTTTGTCGTCCCCTGTGATTAAAGCCGTTCATCTAATCTCATAATTGAAATCACAATCTGATTTGTTCTAAAAAGATCAAAAAAGCTTTGCCGTCTATATTGTCATCAAACACTTTTTTCGTCTAATGCATTTAATTGGTTGTCTTACACCTACCCCGCACCAGGAGTTTCTAGCTTTAAAGTTTCTTAATAGAAGTTATCAATAATGTTTCTGGTGGTCTTGTTTGATTTTTTTAAGCTCATACAGAGACATCAGTATTAATTCCAGTCAGTTTCATAACTATCTAAAAACATGTCAAAGGAGCTTTAAAATTTTCCATCAGAAGCTATCACATTGCATTGATTTAATACTCCCCTATGGACAAAGTACTGCATGTCATCTCTTTCCAGATTTTGTCTTTAAATGCTTATGCACTTGAAAAAAACGATATCTTGCTGGATTCTAGAAATCAAACTGCACAAAAAATGTCACAGGAGCTTTAAAATTCCTGTTAGGAACATTCTCGATTCGATGATTTGTCGCCCCCTGTGGACAAAACATGACAATTTTTCTTTTTACTGACATTACTGACATATATCAAACAAATTTTAATTAATCTTTTGAAAGGAACATTTTTGGCTGACGTATCTTAGCTCAGTTGTCGGAGCAGGCGCCCCATGTACAGCAGCTTTAAACTTTGTCAAACTGAATCTAAAAATCTTGATCTGATTTGGTGGATAAACTCCTCTCTCTGTTTCCTTGCATTCCTCATTTTTTTCTATCTAAATAAAAGCAAAATAACCTTTTTTTGTACTTTAGAGCCTATTCAGACCCCTACCTTGCAGGAGAAATGAAAGGTGCATTAAAAAAATAAACAAAAAAAAAAAATTTAGAAACAGTAAATCTTGTCTCTGTGGCGTGTGTCTCTTTTTATAGAAGACGTTTTTATGAATGTCCAGAAATCGCAATTAAACTAATCCTGAATCATGTTTTTAATGCCTACTGTGGTCTCTGTGATAGATTAACAGCAGTCGTTTAAATAAAGATGGTTGCGTAAGGTTATTTAATGGAGGTGATTTTCAAAGTAGTCTGATTTTTTTGGTTGTTTTTTGTTTTTGTTTGTAAAATTAAAAGTGATTTTTATTAGCTGTGATTCAGTCCTTGTGTCCATTTAAGATGATATCCAGGTCTGACTCCACCTTGAAGATCTCAGGAAACAAATGCTCCCTGTAGGAAACCCTTACACCCAACCCCCCTCCACCCCCAACCCTGAACTTGAATCCACCCCCCTTCGTGTGCAGGTTGTAACTGTACGTGACCCTGCCGCTCACCGAAGCATCCTCCTGAGGTCTCTGACATGACTCACAGATCAAAAGGATTAGCCTCCCTTCCAACCTGCACCCCCGCCCACACCGATCCCCCACACTCATAACACTCTCATCCACCCGCCCGCTCTCTCAGATAACACCCCCCTCCTCCCCCTGCTCTTAATAGAGATGGATCTGGTTGCCTCTCACCTGACCTCCTCTGATCTGAAAGAGGAATTCAACTCATTCGGAGGATCAGGAGTTCTTCTTATAGCAATCAAACCTCACTAATCAATCCCAGGTATCATTTTAAAAAGGTCCACTGAGGGTTTGTCACCAGTCTCTGCTCTGCTGGGGCCGTGTGTGAAAATGTGTGTGTGTGAGTGTGTGCTTCACTTTACTCACCATCTGCAGGACTGAGGCCCCGTGCGGCCGACAGAACGGGGATGGAGGAGCTGCTGTGGAGCGAGCGGATGTAGTCCATGTAAGGGTTGATGTAGGGGTGCGGAGGGTGAAAGGGCGACTCCGCCCCCACAGAGGGGTTCCGCTGGGGCGAGATCCGGATGAGGGAGATGTCGGAGAAAGCTGGACTGCCCGCCAGTGCTGGAGGCCTGCAGAGAGGAGAGAATAATGAAGAGCATGAATACATATTTTCAAAGAGTTCATAACACTGAGAAGAGTCCAGAATTCAAATAGAAAAGGTTATAACAGGAGATTTTTGATGACAGGTCTTTCATCCTTTACAACCATTTCTTCTCTGTTTTAAGTGTTTTTGGGTTTCTTTCTTCAGACAAGGTCAAACTTAGGTTTTGTGAGGTGTGAAAAACTCTAAGACTCTGTATATAAAATGTTTCAACTATTGTTATGTTCGAAGAAACTTACAGCTGTCACTGTTTAATAAGAGTTAAACTCATTCACATTTTCAGAGTCAAAAGTCAGAATAATAAAGTCAAAAGTGAGTGGCATGACTGGGCACAATTCTGGAAATTCACATCTAAGTCTGTTTTAGTTGGGAAGCTTCAAGATGTGAAAAGAAACAGGTGATGATTTGCAAATTTCTGAACCCCAGACTTTATTGAAAACATCACTAGGACAACATCTCAAATTTCAAAACTGAGACATTTCATCATCTTCAGAAAAATATCCAGCCATATTTAATTAGACAACACCACATGGTTTCCAAAAAGTTCAAACCTTGGAGTCAAAAGACTGGGAAAGCTGTCAGATTTTTTTTAAAGCGCCGGTGGATTGTCAACCACAGCTATTAACAAAAGCTAGGAACTGGTTTTAGCATGCGCTAACGTAGGAGCATCCACAAAGAGATGAGCTTCCTGGGACATACCCCAACTGTTTCTCAGTTTCCTGCCCTCTAAAAATGAAAGTCTAAGAAAAAATTAGTGGTGTTGCCCCCTGTGTGGCCTCAAAAATAACTTAAAAAAGCGCAACATTTAAGAAAATTTCAGGATGCAAAGTTGCAAATTATGTCAGGATTTCATCATCTACAGTACTCAGTGTTGATGTAGTTTTGGAAACATTAAGACAATTTCAACTTTTGGTTGTTCTCTACTGCAAATGTGCTAACGTCAGTCGTAAATGGCAAAAAAACATAATTTTCCAAAATACAGTCAAGGAGGTAATGTTTTTGGGAGAGTTTGTCTGTTTGTCTGTAACCAACACAACTCAAAAAGCAACAAACGGATCTTGATGAAATTTTCAGGAAATGTTCAAAATGGGATAAGGAAGAAGAGATTACATTTTGGAGGTGATCCGGATCACTGTCTGGATCCAGGATTTTTTTTTAAGGATTCTTTATCATTGAGAGATAGGGCTGTTTTCACCATATATGTTTATAACTCCACCATAAATGGTTGGATTGCTTTGCAAAACAATGCAAGACAACAAGACAAGGTCACCATAATTTCTGACAGATGTAAAAGTAAGATCCAGATCCTGGAAATATTCTGGATACTAAGATCCAGAATGTGAAATATGTTCCGGGTCATCATAATTTTCAACACTGTCAGGAAACAAATTATCGTACAAACCTGCAACTAAGACCAAATTGTAGCAGACAGTGTGCTGGAAGGGAGTATAACATTAAAGTAGGACTAAAGTGTTGGGTGACAATCACAGTATGCTTTGCTAGCCCCCTGCTAGGCTATAATGGCGCCCAAAATTGTTTCACTTTGTTTGAAAACATGAACAGAAAACAGCTTCAGTTGTTTGCATTTGAATCCACAAAGATTTTTAATTTTAAATTCTGTTTTGAGGGATAAATATGACTTCATTAGAAAACCTGCTTCACTTTTTACAGTGAAGTTTGATGAAAGTTTAACACAGTTAATTCCCCATCATCCCTCATTTGTTCGTGTATCAGTAAATGTTCTTGGATGATGTAAGAGGGAAAGTAAAGGGGATTCAAAAAGTTGAATCACAAACTCAGAATTTCCTTTTTCTGATTTAACTGGCGTCTTTAAAGTTTGTTGGATGTACATGTGAGTGGTGGAAAGCGATCCTGTGTCCCTAACACTGTGTAAACATCACTAACCCAGTCGATTCAACAGCGACATCGTGTTCGTTTCATTAAGCCTGACAGCCTCTGACCGACCGTCCACTCTCTCCTCCTGTGCGTCTGCATTTAGTGGCGGGTCCAGACAAACGGACTGTGACACTATCTCCCAGCCTCCATCTGCAAGGCGGCGAGGAGAGCGCTGCATTCCAACTGCTCCCTACGCAGACATTTCCTCAGATCAAAGGCAGCTTTCACCACGGCGTCTTAATCAGAGGGGAACGTTAGACCGAGCTCACCGCCGGCCAGCGCCAGACAAGGAGCGCTGCGCCACTGAAACTGAACGCCTGTGTTGAATCACACATGATGGGTTCAGTGTTGAACAAAATCCACTGCCGACTCACACAAGATGCACAATCTTGACTTGCAGGCTTTTCTTTTTTTATCAAACTGAATTGTCTCCGTAGTTGGAGATGAGAAATAAAGTTGAGAACAATCTGGAAAACTTCGCCGAGTTGGAGATGAACTAATTTGTCTCCCTTATAATTGGCTAGGAGGGCTCGGAAACTTCATAATGATGGCCTTCGCCACAAAGGCCGTCCCCTGAGGATGAGGAGAAATCCACATATCAGCCAGACATTAACAGGCTCAGAGATTAGACTGAATTAGCCCCTCCACTTCTCCGAGGCTCCCCGGTGGACCGGTCTACTGTGACAAAAGACCCCAAGAGGAGGGGAAGACGAGGGAGGGAGGGGAGAAGGGAGGGGAGAGGAAAAAGTGAGGGTTTAAGGAGCGAGAAAGGGTGGGAAAAGACGAGTGCGAGACCTGGCCCTGGAGTTTGTCTCGCGGTGACCTTGAGCAAGGCCAGGGGAGCGGAACAGCCCAATTACGACCTCCGCCCCTTCCCCTGATCCCCAACCGGCCCCTCTGTCCCTCCACTTCACGGCCCCCCTAATGAAAGAGCTCAGGCCGGGGCAAATAATGAGCACTGAGGAGCGGAAACAACACACATATGAGGACGGACAGAAACACACGGACATGTGTGTGTGTGTGTGTGCAGGAATTCACACATATAAACTTCTGCAGTCTCTCTGTAATGAGCCCAAAGGGGTTATGGGAAGATTTTAACAGCTTTTGCCGCGTTGAAGTGTGTGACAACACGTCTTAGAGATGCTGAAGCAGGTGTAAGCGAAGCAGGAAGTCCTTAGAGGTTTCTCAGGAAAAAAAAGCCTCATTGTGAGAGTGTGTAAAGGTGACACACTCCGGGATCACGGTCATGGGATTTGTTTCTCGCCTCCTCCATTCGATTGGTGTGATTCTGCACGTCCCCACGTTGAAAGATCCACCAGAGATTGTTTTACTTCCTCCACGCCTCGCGAGCTGAGCTGAGGGCAAACGGCGGACTTCAAAACAGGTGTGTGAACGAGAGTGTTTACGATAAGCAAGTCGTGCGCCCACACGCCACCATTACATGGCTCATTTAAAGAGATCACAACACAGCTGCAGATGTGACGCTCTGGCACTTTGATGTCACATGGGCTGACCTCGCATTGCGCACACACAAACACACACAAAGGCACGTACACACACTTTCATCAAAGAGCGTACGCATCAAGTGCAAACAAAAGAAGCTTTGTCCTATGTAACAAAAGTAACAATTCCATTAACAAGATGTTTAATCGAGTCTGAGATTGACATCTTTCAGACATACCCAGCTCCATGAATTCAAAAAAAAACATCAACGACCTCGCAGTGACTGTGTTTGAAGTTTCAGACATCTTTGATTTAGAAATCAGACCCCAGAAAGAAAAGGTAGAGTGACTTTTTCCCCCGTCTGGACCTCCTCACGCCGGTTTGAGGAGAGCCAGACTCCCACTCTGGCTGCCATGACACTGATTAACCCTGTCATGTGTTGGCTGCATCCCCTCACACTGACCCTGGCTGCATGCCTCTGCTCGCCTTTTTTTCCAATTGAATTACTGAATAAGAACACAGTCCTACTGAATGGTCTGGCACATGAAAAAAAGAGGGGGTCAATGAAGAAAAGAGAGCAGACATTTTGATTCTGCTAAAGAGTAACGAGGGACCAGACGAGACAGACGACACACTTCACTTAAGTGCCTTAAATCTGCCGCCCTCAAAATGGCCAGCAGGGGGCAACCTAACTGATTCCAAACAAGCAATTGGTACCTTTCACATTTAAAACAATATAGTACCGATGCCCCGTACCTGGCAATCAGTATGCTCAACAGTACCAATTTTCTGTTCAAGTTGTAAAAAATATTGATTTGTTTAACAATAAAATCTCTTTATTTTTTTTTCAATTTAACATTTTTATTTTTCAGTATTTAACCTTGCAATGATGGGTTCATGTCCGGCATGGAAAATCATCCCTATTCCAAACATAGTCTTTTTCCATATGTCCAAGTGAGAAAAACACCCTACTATGCTATCTCGTTACCGTCAGTTAACGTTTTCGTAATCTAAACAAGGTCTTCCTATGTATGGGGAGATTTTTGTCCCACAAGTAAGGGTACTATTTGGATTAAGCTTTTATCAGGCGAGGAACTATATTGGGTTACTTTTGCCAATACTAAAAAATAAAGCTTGAAAAAATGCCATAAGTAAAAAAAAAAAAAAAGTGACCTCCAATTACAAGCTAGTTTTCAATTTTATTATTTATCTTATTTTATATGAGTATTTCAATGAACGCCCTAAAGAGGGCTACAGTTGTTCTAAAACGGGACTTCTGATGCTGGTCCTGCTTTGTTGCTAATTCTGAAATTAATACTGTTTTTTTTAAAAAAAAAAAACTGTAATTATTAAAGTGTGCAAACTTGAAAGCACATGTGTATTAATAACCCATTCAGACCGGATGGAACATTTGCGTGTTTTTTTCCTTTCAGGCCTCATTTCAGATGATGTCCTTGTTTTTAAGAATGTGACTTTGCTGACATATTTGTGAGGAGAATAACAAGCATATTTTGAGATTTTTGATAGCTAGGATAGATGACATCGTCTGAAATGACCTACCCCGACCTTAAAGGGATAAACGACCATATGTGGCATCCAGGCTAAAAAGTTTGGACACGAAAATGTTGCATTCTGTCGAGAGGGGCTGAGTGAATATGCCAAAGAATAAAACCAAGGTCAAAGAGGAAAACACGCTGGAAGCTTACGTTTTTTCTAGCCCTGGATTGTGCCTATAACGTGGCACTAGCTATCAGTTTGGGATGGCCAAACAGCTCAATAGGGAGGAGCTATTAGCCATCACCCTGGCTAGCTTTCAGCAGAATTAGAAGTCAGTTAATTAAACTATCATTCCTTGTATTGTTACAGGCCTTAAATTCTCATTTTTATATGTTGTATATACACTGTAGTCTAACCAACCATCACGAGTTGGGGCTGTAGCTCCAGTTAAGGGCTAGTGTCATAATTCCAAAGTGCTTGACTACCCAGATGTAAACAGACATATCTTGTAGCAGAGTTTGATAGTATAAGAATCCAGACAATTGAGATAAATATGTTAAAAATAAGCAATATCTGTGAACACTGTGTCTGTTCTTAGTAAATAAACCATGATAGTTTGTGTTTTGTTAAACTGGTACAAGACTCTACCAGTGCTTTGCATAACCAGCACAGGTGTGTGGACCAAAGACTGGTGGTGCTGCTAACTTAAGACCCACTCAGGAATGGTTCTAAGTAAATCGTGATCCTTTTAGACTTAGCCTGAGTATTTCCTTTGCTTTAGATTACTTGTTGTTTATTACTGTTGTTGATTACTTGTACTTTTTTCAGTCACACTAGGTTTCTGAGGGTTAAGATAAAAGCTTGATACTTGAGTCTATGCAACATAATCAGAACCAGGGAAGAAAAACAGCAGGTGAACATCTTTCAAGAGGTATAGGATGAGTTGGTTAAATCTTGTATCCACCCTGTCGTCAAAGTCTGGGCACAACAGATTCTTCCTACAGTCTTTAAAAGGACAGTTTGGAGAGTTAGAGGGAAGGGACAAAGGATATGAGGAAAGGAAGAGGGAGCTTCAACAGTAGTAAGAACTAGGCAGGTGAAGCTATGGGCCAGGAATAAGGGGGTAGGAAAGGACAGAAGACCTCGAAGCTTTAAAAGAGGAAGCCCCAAAGAAGGTCTCCAGGGGGGAGCAGAGGCAGGTGTGAGGGGATTTGAGGAGGACAGCAGAGAGATGGATGGTTCAGAGGAGTGTGGTGTGGAGCAAAACAGTGTCCATTCCCTGGCTGCTCTCTGCAGGGTCGTGATCGTCTTAGCATCTGCCAGAATGCATTAATCAACATGACGAAAGGAAGTAATCTGACAAAGTGCAGTGTGTGTGCAGGAATGTTCACCCCACGTGTGTGTGTGTGTGTGCTGATACGCAGGCAAGAGAGGTAGCGTCTTAGTTACACCTGATTTAAGATTTACATCAAAGCTGTACCGCAGGGTTGCATACAAAGAACTTTACCTTCACTCCTCCATTTCCCTTCATAGGTTTATAATTCCTATTAACCCTCATTCTGCAAAGAGGGCACAGGAAAGCCTGAGCTCCTGACATATGGAAGCCATTTCCTTTCACGTGGCCTCGCTTAAACCAGCCAGCTCCTCTTTAAGACATTGCATGTTTACACGGGGCGGTCTGTGGATTTTAAACTGTCGTCTTATTTCACCGGATGAATATACTCTTGCCAAGAGTAAATATGCCCCCTAACCATCCTGGGGTTTCATTTAAGGGTGTGTGTTCATGTTCACCGGCCTTGAATCTTTGTTTGGAACAAGGTTGTATCAACACTAATAATTTTCCCAAGTGAAAGCTGAAGTAGAAACACACAGTTGCGGTGGAGGTTGATGACTTAATGTACGACAGAAGGTATCATTGTGGTGCAGCCTGGGTAGACCTGCTGGTATTGACACAGCGGTCTGCTAAAACAGGAACTGCGTTTTGCAGAATAGTTTTAGCTCAAGCATGAAACAGTCGCTCATGACATGAAACGAGCATTTCTTGATGTGTGCTTTACAGAAGGGTACAGGAAATCGCTGAGTCCAAATCCAATAATCCAGCAACTGTGAATGCTCAGAGAGTATGATTTTTCCAGCCATAGCTGCTGGAGAGGTCCAAAATGAAGATTTGGGAATGACTGAAATACAAAGAGTCACGAAACAAATGAAGTCCAGCGAGATTAAACGCAATCCCTGCAGAATCCAGTTTTTATTATGTTTTAATTAACTTATGCAAGAATGGCATTTGTTGTGATTGGCATGTCTACAGTTTCAGAGTGCACTGCATGCTCTCAGTGACAAAATGAGACTGTTGAAAACTAACCCGTCTTTGGGTTCATGCTTCATCATTCTTTCCCGTTTTCTTCTTCATTGCCAACCAGAGAACACCTATCGCCAGTTTTGCTCACGAGAGAAGTATACTCTCAAAGCTTTGGGCAATGTATTGAAATGTTATTCTGGTAAGGCCCACCATGTGCCGGTTTAGATCAGTTAGTCTACACCAAGCGGCAACCTCCGGTCTAAGAATATGAGACAATGCAGAAGGGCTAAAATCTGCTGTTTCTTGAGTGTTTGCTTGAGGCTAGCTTCAGAAGTAGCGGTAGTCACATACACACCAAGCCAAAAAAGCCATTTTCAAAGCAGAAATTAACGTATTTACAGCCTGGTTCAAAAAACGTCTCCCGTCCGAGTCGCTAAATTTACTACCAGCACCCACTGTACGGGGGTTGTATTTTTTTCTAACTCCGCCGTTCAGAGAATATTAAGATCTCAAGCTCCCCCAATAAGAGGCACAGTTCAGGGTCACGTGACCGACAGGCTCCCTATAGCTGTAGGCGAATCCCTTGCCACTACCAATATGGCCACTATTGCCGATGTGCTTCATTTTCCATTCCAGAAACAGACGGGTGACGTTGGCGAGACTACGTCCATGTTTTAGACAGTCTATGGTCTACACATACAGAGGCTACAGTTCTTGTTACACTAGTTGTAGGATTAATCCCCAGTACCAACATGCTAACTGTCCCGTCAAACAAAGGCAAAAGCCCTGACCCAAATATTTTTTAGACTTAATGAGTGCAAGTAAACCACAGTTTAAAGGAAACTATTCAACAAATAATCAAAGAATTTTTGCCCCCTCTGTTGGGTGCCTTGATCTCTGCGCATACTTGTTGTAGATTTTTGTTTTGCTAGCTTGGGTAGTAAAGTTTGCACTCAAGCATAGTTTTGTTTATTATGACAAAAAAGTTAAGGGCAAGACTTTATGACAACCGATAGTCAATTTGGTTTTCCCTGGTTCCAAATCTGTTAGGACTGGACCACAAAAGTTTGAATTAATCTAGAGTAAAGCCTCTGTGTAGTTTACTAAGGCCACGTTTACACGACAACGTTTCATCCAAAAATGGTGAAACGCAGTGAAAACAAATCTGCATTTACACGGAAACCCTGAGGGACTGACAATGCTGTAGTAAGCATGCCAGCCCTGGAGGTGGCTCTATAACTGTCTTGTCCAGAAGCCCGTTTTAGGAGATCCCCATCAAAGTAGAGTTGAGCCAATTGTGTGGTATTTTGTTAAATTCTAAGATGCTCATTTTGTTAAAAAGCAACACAAGCACGACATGGTAGTACACGACGATCATAACAACGGTACTGTTGGACTGTTGTGTGCGCTTGTAAGAAACTTAGTGTGACGTCAGCGTTTCCACCGAAACGCTGGCATACTGTTTACACAACAACGGTGTTAGCAGCGTTCAAGAAAAATTCTACTCTGGAGGCCGTTTTCAAAAGTTTGCGTTCTCGGCCAGCTAAAACATTTCCATGTACACCCTGAAACCGTTGTCGTGTAAATGCCCCCTATTTAATGTGAAACTGAGACCCTCTCAAAACAGATAAGAAGTTGCTTTACTTGGGGGTTGTAATGGGCAAGAAAATAATGGTCTTTGGCCCTCAGAGTCAAATTTCTTGTCATGTTTCTTACAAATGCACAGTGGCTTCTCAGACTACTGACTGGACTGGAAAAGGAGGTCTTGATTGGACGTCCAGAAACACTGGAAATAGTGGGAAGTTGGTCAATTTTAGCAGAAATATGTCCTGTTTTTGGACAATGGCCAATGATGGGTTCAGAAACTGTCAACTGTATAACCGACATTTGGGGCATCATCAAAAATAAGCCCTCCCACACGAGGATGTTGGGATGTAAGGAAAAGGGGACTTGGTTGACAGAGAACTCATCTGAGAAAGTCCTTCAAAGATAGGAATAGCCGTAAAATACCACGAGAGACCCATAAAAACCAAGTCCCCTGTTCCTGCTTTACCCATGCTCTGAAGAATCAAAGCAGTGAAGGCCTTGGAAATACTTCCATTAGTTTATCTTCTTGAGTTAGTATCTTTTAGCGCAAGGATGCAGGGAAAACAGTAAATCAGGCACCCTTGAAAATGTTGCAAAAATTCTTGTAGATGACTTTAAAAAACTGCACCCTCATAGCTCTGTGAGAGAACAGGAAGTTGAATAATACTAAAGCATGGCTTACACCATCATAGACTCCTCTTTCTTGACACAGTACACCTCAGACCGCAAGGGGCTGAGTGAGTGAGGTGGGAACTCAGGTTTTAGAGAGAACTGGGATCAGTCAGGTCTTCTCCTGACCGGGGCTTGACAGCATCACACATCCCCTCCAACTTTACCTCATCTCAGCACCTCATAGAAACCTGCGCCACCCCCCGCCTCCACCCCCCTGACCCACCCAGCTACAGTACAAGGCTGCCACCACTCTGAAAGCCTAAACCAGAGAGGAAGAAGAGAGGGGCTCCTGACAGCGGAAACAGAAGCACTTTAAAGCTCCAAACCCTTTCACTGAGATCAAAGGGCCACAGGAACAGAGCCAGCTGAGACCCAAGGAGAGAGCAGAGGGAGCCGAGACAAGGGGAGAGAAGACAGACGGTAAGAAAGACAGACAGACACACATAACAGAGGAGGGTAGATATACTCTGGATTCCTAATACATCAGCGGAAAAGTCTTTAATAAGTTTTGTCACCAAAGTACATTCCAAAGATTTAATTTTCCAAGGAAGTGATGAGAATTACAGCAGCAGTAAAAACTTAACAGTGACACCTTGAATTCTGTGAAACCACCGCTCTTCTTACACTGTATAAAACAGGGCTGTAGCATCGCTCAGTGGTTAGCCAATCTCTGCTTTATAGTCTAGTGATCATCATCAGTTTGGCTTTATGGGTCAAAAACCGAGGGTAAAGGCCAGTGTTTTTCTAAAAATATTGATAACATGCCATTGTCAAGTTGCTTTGCAAGTAGTGTACTTTCTTCTATGTCAGTAGGTGGCAGCAGGTAACTTATTGTCTTAATAGTCAGCTTCAGTGACGTATGAGACAGGTAGCCTTGACAGTAATGGAGAAATTTTTGAAAAGAAAAAGTCTGAACTCTGAACAAGGCCTGGGACAAAATTCAGACCCTGATGAAGGCTCTAGTATGGGAGGTAGTCAAGGAAAGCAAAAATGGTAAACTCAAGGCTGTACGGCGCAAGCTGTCTTTCATTTGGATTTACTTTTACCAGGATGCAACGACACCGACTCTGCTGTGTTTGGTCTGTGGCGAAAAGATATCCAATAACGCTATGGTCCCAATTTCCGAATGAACCATCCCATGCTTCAAAACAAGCAGGTGGGCGATTTTGTTAGCCTATGGGAAAAACTACAAAGGAGCAAGTCCTCAAAGCTAGCTACCACTTTGCTTAACTTGTTGCTGAATCAAAAATGATAACGCTATTGCTAAGGGGTGCTCGGCTCTGACGCAGTAAAAGAAGTCAGGATATCAGCTTTGTGTTCATGTAAACAGGCCCAGGTTTCGCAGTGCGTGAGTGTAAGAGACTATATTGTTATTAGGCTACAGAGTTTTATTTTGTAATAGTTTTGGTTGGTGGAGTACCATGGAACTTTTCAATGTTTAAAACGTGCCATGGCTCAAAAAAGGTTGAAAAAACTGGTATAGGCAATGACTCCACCACTGATTAGCTACAGGTTGCCACGCCCTGACATAAAAAAAACTGATTTAGTGTTTAGTTCACTCTAAGTGGGACCATTAGTTAAAGAATTAGCATCATGTAACGAGGAAGAGAACTGTAAATTAGCCATGAAGACCATTAGGGCTGGGACGATATGCTATTCTCGCGTTTTGATTGTATTACAAATTTTGGGGTGCCGATTTGATTCAAATTGCGATTCTTCAACATTTACGATTTTTGGAATTTTTAGTTTGCTTTTTAACACCAGACCATGTGAAAAATTTAAATGATGATGATAATGTCTACAGACAATATCAGGAACGAAGAAACATTTTGCCCTCTGCTGGAGAAAAATTGTAACTTTTCTCCAATCATGCTTATAAATAAAGACTGAAATAAAGAATTTCCATTCGAAAAAAATATTTATATTTTTTCTGACAAAGTATCCCTGATTTTGATACTGCCAAACAAAAAATCCTGACGTATCGCTTTTCGATTGTTTCTCCCACCCCCAAAGACCATAAACCTATGAGGAAAATGTAAAATGGCGTAAGATGACTAAAAGGACTATGTCATTGGATGGTGTTTGACTTCCTGTAAGGTCGCCCCCTACTGGCTGTTATAAAGAAAGGCAGTAATAAGGCTCTTTTGCATACATCAAAATTTGAAAACAAAAACCAACATCTTTTTTTTTACATTTTCTACAGCCTGGATGCTTTGGTATTAAACTGTTAACATGTCAAAAAAAACTTTTGATGAGATTAAAAGAATATTTCTAATGACAGCCCAAAACAACTTGAAAAGCAACTTGTCAAACGACTCAATGCTAACTGGCTAAAGTTGGGCTGGATTGTAAGATTTACGGTTGCTTTTTTTGATTCTTACAGAAAAACCATGGGAGCTTAACATCTTCAGCTGAACTAACATTATGTGAGAAAACTCATTCATGACATTCATACCAGAAGACCGGTTCGGCTAGTTTAAAGAGCAGAGCGAAGCAGAGTAAACATAAACCAAGATATCAGGTGATACTGGGACTCAGCTGATCAGTTTCTGTGATAAATCGAGGTCAGGAAGTCCGTTAGCATTTTCTGTTAGCATTTCAGTTTCCCAAAAGTTCCCCCCTTTCCTCCCTTCTGGATCACGAGTCCAGCATGGCACTGTAACGTTGCCAGGCATTCTGGGCAGCTATGTCCCCCCGTCGCTCCGAGGTCTCTGCGTGACCCCTCTGACATCAAAGGGTCCGGGGCGGGTTCAGGAGGGCGGGGACGGCTTTCTATTCATGGTCACATCAAGCAGGATTCCCTCTCTGCGGGATACTTCTGGAGGCGTGCCAGACATTCCCAGAGACTGCAGAGTCACTTCACACACACACACACTCACACACTGTCCACTTGACGCAGCACGGCAGCACATTTGTCTACATATAAGCAGAAAAAGAAGAAGAAGTCTGTAGACACTCGTCCCTTTAGGCACGTATCATTTCCACGCCACTGGAGTGATAACACGTGTTTATCAACAGGAGGCAGCGAGTGTGACGCGCTCAAGTCACAACAAACGGGTGCAGGTGTCAGAAGACCTGGTTACAACTACTGCTGCTGGGTCACGACCCTGCCGGCGGCGTGTCACATGAGAAAAACGCCTCGTTTCACATCATGGCTCCTCAGCACTTCCAATCTTTCATCTCTAAAGAACAAAAGGCTTCAACATTCTGGTTCTTCATGTTTAAAGTGGCGGTTTTGTAAAGTTTACATTCGCTGCACAGCAGGGTTTTTTTTTGTTATTTTCATAGGCTGTTACGCTGTTTTTCCACCGTGCAATTAAACGTAATTTCAGCTATTGAGATAAGAATGTCTACCAAAACAAATCAGCAGAGTTTGAAGCCCTGAAATGAAAACATGAAAGTGAAATTACACAAAATGAGCTCTGGCTTTTTTCCTGTAATTTCAAGGAGGAGGAGGAGGACCAATCATGAGGCCAGAAAAAACACAAAGATTTTCTACGTCCTTTACTTGATTTTTGCCCCTTTTTTCAACACTTCATCCTTCATCTTCATTTGCTTTCTCTTTTTCCTCCCTGAAAGTGAGCACAGGTTGAATTAGTGCTGCTCTCAGTGAGTGTTTTGACTTCCTCGTAGCGTGCCCCGGGCTACAGAGGAGACAAGAAGGGACTCCTGGGTGTTGAAGAGTTAAACTTGTGAAAACAAGGAGGAAGCACATGTATCTCTCCTTTTCCTCTCAAGTAATGTCTCGATGGTCTCGATGCCCGACGCCTGCAGCCAAACAAGGGGTTTAGGTTCCACCAACAAGTCAGGTAATGAGTGTGTGTGTGTGTGTGTTTGTGTGTGTCTCAGGTGAGGGGAAGCGAGTGTGGCCCAGGGCTGCCAGGAATCGGCGTGGATCCCCTCCTCAATTCAGCGCGTCACGCTGGGCTGCTGAAATGAGCAGCCGCACGGATGGGCCTGAGCGAATCACAAACAATACACGGCGCTACAAGACAGCAGAGACACACTGCTGGAGATGGTTAATCCTTCAGACGGAGATCTGAGGTAGAACGACTGAAAAAAGAAAAAGTGAGAGGAAGACAGAATGGAGAAAGAGGAGGAGGAGGAGGAGGAGGAGGAGGGCTGAGACACAGAGCATCAGGTACAATACACAAAAAAATATGTTTCCTCCTCTGTGCTGAAAATCTCCTTCTCAGAGTGAAATCCATCACGCGCCCTAATACATACTTCTTTTAGAGAAAGGAGAGAAACAGAAGAAAGGCAAGTGCTGGTGGGAAAGTGAACAGACACAGCCTACTTTATTCTCAGCATTTCATCCATCTTGCTGGACTAATAAAACGTCAAGTGGAGTTCCTTGATATTTAATCATGAAGGCGGCTGAGTGCGCGGTGGTGCTGAGCTCAGAAAACTAAACACAGACTTGTTGTAAGAAAAAAAAGAAAAAGAATTTGATTTAAGCAAAAGAGGACTTGTCAACAAGCTGGAAATGGAGAGAAGGACGCGTGAGTTAGGGCGGGTTTCCCGTTTTCATGTCATCACTTTGAAGCCAGATTTGTCCTCACTCAGAGATGTCAGAAAGCGTTCGAGCAGCATGTGTAGTCACCCTGCAGCTGCGAGAATGACTGCGCATTTATGCATGCAAGTCCCACCGGACGCTTGCGAGAGGAAGAGGATGATTAAAAAAAATCACAGGGTGGCTCCTCCCAAGGAAGGAGTGAAGCATTGTGGGGCAGAGAAAAAGCAAATGTTGATTTTTAGTGTGTGAGTGGAGGGAGGGTTAAATTTCTCATGATTTATGAGATTTTAAAAAAGTGGAAATACTTGATTTCATGCATTTAGGTTTTGTGAATAGTACATTAAAAACTCGCCCAAAGATGGAAGTGAAAGTTAAGAGAAGGAGGGAGGAAACAGAGGGAGGGAGGGAGGATGGAAAATGAGGAGAGACTTGGAGAGGATTTATGAGCCTGTTCCCTTGCTCTCGTTACTTGCTGTAACTGGCCCCCAGAGTGGGATCGCGGGGTCCGGAGCCCACAGCTCGGTGATCAGAGTAATGGAAAATCCACATTTCTACACCGTCTGCAGCGTGACGTCTGCAGGGCACGGGCTGAGGTGAAATAGAAAAAAAAAAAGAAACAACTCAACACTGACTCCAGTCTGAGCCAGAAATTAATTACTATGCATTAAATATTTTTGATGTTTTCACAGAAATATTTTAATGTGTGTTTGTGCAGGAGCAGAATCAGGGCGTGGGTTTGATGTGAGGTGGCGTGCTGCCTGCGTGTGTCGTAACATCTTGACGGTCGCTGCTGTTCTCGAGCAGCTCTGCACCAATAAGAGGAGGGTCTCTGACAAAGTCAATTAAGAAGGAGCACAGCTCGTGAAAATGACAGCGTGACACACCCGTCAGTTAAATCACCACAAGAGCCACGAAAGACTGTGAGCTGTTTTTTCAATATGCTCTTCATTAACAGACCGAGTCAAACAAGTTGAATGTAAAATACACCATAAATATTTTACCTGTAAATTTTTGCCAAGAATTTGATTGTTTTTTTAACTGTGCTTTCTGTGTACATACATACAAACAACATAAATACACCAACACTAAAAAACAGCTAAAAAAAAAGAGTTGAAATAAGAAAAAAAAAAACTTTTGATTAAAAATATAACCATTTTTCCTGTGATGAATGTTATCATTGTTTTAATTTCTTCGACAGTAATTTCACAATAATTTACCATTCTTATTTATTTATTTATTTATTTTTTGCACTTCTTAGGGTAAATCGACGACTCCTGTAGATGGTTTAAATCTTTATACACCTGATGATGCATCATTACTAATATATTGTTATCATAGGGGATTGTCTCGAAACCATACTTAAAGTGAAATAACACAGTAAAATGTTGTGAAATCCTGGAAATAAATAATGAAAAATTAAAAGTTTACAATAATTTACTGTATTTCTTCACTTCTCCTCTGCTTGGTGTCTGGTAAGTCTCAGAGGGATAGGTTTGGATACAGTAAAATCATGTAAAATTATGTAAAATAAAAAGTGTATAGTATTACAGTAAAATTTTGAGATCAGTTTTAAATTTTGAAAATTACAGTTAATGCCAGGAAAATTATAAAACAATAATAAATTGTGAAATATTACACTTTAAAAATTAGAAATCCCAAAGTCCACAAAATTTTGCCTTAAGAGTCTAATTATAATAATTCAATCTACATCAATTAATCAACAACTCTTACTTTAAAATGTTTCAGCCATTTTTACCAATAATATCTGTTTTTGTGTTGACTTTTGCCAAAAAATGTGACCTTGTGTTTAAAAAATTTATTTATTTTTATTAAATATTTAAGTTATATTTGATTAACATCCCACTCAGTATAAATAAAGCAAAGAGAAGTCACAGTTAACAGAAATATTTGATGCAGCCAACTCTAAAAGCTCGTTATCATTGTTTACATTATACAACGCAGCTTTGTTTTGCGCTCCACAAAGGGTTAATTGTTACAATTAATTAAGATATGTGACATAATGTGCACTGTTAGAGGGCATCTTGTGGATATTCTTTCAAAAAAAGAAGAAAAAATGTGATAAAATAATATTAATTTATATTGTATAAAAATATATTTATTTCAAATTTAAATAAAAATTGAAAAAAACATCATTAATTAAAAAAAATGCAGCTCAAACACTATACTTGAAATGTGTGTATGTGTGTTTAAGCATGGAAACACACACACACACACACACACACACACTCTTAGCTCACACACACACACACACACACCCTCATATTAGCGCAGAGCTGTTGGCACCTGCCTGTTATCTCTCCCCCTCAGACCTGCTCCTCCATTGTGCTCCATGGGAGAGCTACAAATTGAGATCTCAAACATGAAGAGGGGGGCAAAGAGTGAGTGCAGAGGAAATCAAATCCACTAATGTGTTACATGTGCAAATTCACAGGCCTCCTATTAGAGATTAATGTATTCCCCTTTTATCCAAATGTACCTTTTAGACGAGGTGTTTATAATGGAGGCTGTAAGGAGGGCTAAACCTGCAGGAGTGACAATGAGAGGGGAGAAGATTTGATTCCCATGCATAGAGGGATCATTAATGGATTAGAATTGGATGAAATCCTTTGGATTATTTTAAATCAGAAACACTTAAAGTAGCGTGCACAATGAGGCTGGAAATGCTGTGAGTTTCAGGGAGGAATCGGAGCAGCAGGGGCAGCAGGAGCAGCCTCAGCGCAGGTAATCGTATCCCGGTGAGCAGAGTTTTGGAACATGTCTTAACACATCTCCACGGGTAATGACTCAACCCTTAAACCTTTACAGGCCTTGTCAAATATCTGCTGTGCCAACTCTTTTTTTTTTCTTCTCTCTTTTCCTAAAACCTGCTGGATCCATCATTCTCAAAACACACAGGTGCCTCCACACAGGAAAAAAAAAACACTACACTGCCCGTTTAGGCTTCTGAAACGGGTGTATTACAAAAAATAGATATACTGTAACTTCAATCTGCCCACATTTCTGCTTAGGCATTTATCTCCTTTCTCTCTAAATCCTGAAATTGCTTCAGAAAAAAAAAGGGAAGAGGGTGAAGTGTGTGTGTGAAGAGGGGGGGTGCTTTCCCTTCTTCGCACATTTTCACAGAGTGGTGCACAACTTTCTTTCTTCCCCTTTTTTTCTTCTTCCTCCAGTGAAAATTGAAGAGGCTTTATGTCAAATGCGGCTAAAGCCAGCCTCTCCATATCAAACAACGCGGCGCGAAAATTACTGTGGCGATGATAAGGCTGCCAGATAGAGCGAAAGAGAGGAGAGCGCGGGGGGAATGAGGGGGGAGGAAAAAACTGAAAGGAAGTGACTCTACTCAATTATACTGCAAAATTGGTATGACTGAATATTTTTCATTCAGGTGACTGATAGTATCAGTGAAACTGCAATGCAGATAAATAAAGGAGCCTTCTGTCAAGAATAAACACCATTAATCATGAAGCCAGCGACTGCGTGACCGCCTGTCCCCCCGACTTACTCCATAGAGGAAGTATTAAAGACGAGGGGAGGAGGGGGGAGATACAGGGGGAGGGTGGAGCAGTGACTGCAGCAGAGGGAGAGAAGGGGTGACCTATGAAGTCACACAGACTGCGTTTTGGACAGTTGGAGAGGAGGATGAAAAAGTGGCCTTCGTCCCTCTCGCGGCTTCTCGGTGACAGCAGCCGTATCTGGACAGGAATGATCAGATTAGATTGTGAAATAATCTTTAATTTTTCAGGTTATTTATGGCCCCACTTCACAGTCTGTTCTGGTCCAGACGATATTCATGTGTGAATATTTATAAAGAAAGCTGATTTTCATTCTTTGGTGCTACAAAAAGCCTCAGAAAGGAAGCATAAATCACTGTAGTGTCGCAAAATCAGACAAGAAATTGGGCCAAATAAGTAAAAACATATGATTGAGTTTGGTTGGAGTAAAAAATATTCACTTTTTTAATGAGGGCCTGATTTATATTACAGTATGGGGGTTTATAAATGATGCTTAAAACACTTTCTTCTTGAGTCTAAAAGCTAAACTTTTTCAACAGTTTCACAAAAATTAATCATACAGCGGAAAAAGAAAATAAAAGAAATCCATAAAAACTATTTAAGTTTTTGGCCTAAAGGTAAATTACAAATAACAAAAATTTCAATTTGTATTCGTAATTTTGACATTTTGAGCTCAAATCACACCACAAACATCCACAAAATCAGACTAGAAATGGAGAAAAGTTACAAAACAAATGATGGGGTTTGGTTTGAGAATAAAGTATCTGCTTTCTTCAAATGAGGCAGTGATTTAGAAAAGACTTTTTTCGGCCATGAGTGTGCATAAATAATGCTGAAAACTTTCCTCTTCCTTTCAAAAACTGCATTCTTTTATTGTATCACAGAAAAAGTAATAAAATTAGACTTAATCTGTCAAAATGGTCAAAGTTTTTGTCCTGAAATGAAATGAAATGTGAAAACTGAACAAAGCTCTGGGAGGAAGCTGTGAAATACAGTAAAAATTAGTCAAAATTTGCTAAAATTCTTGTATAGCTTGGCCTGAAACAGATAAATTGACAAGTACTTGAAACCTTGACACCATTAATCCAAACCCCAACAGATAACGCCCAAAAACAAAAATTGAAAACAATCAAAGTTGGTTAAAAGTTTTCATGAGGTTTGGTCTTATACAAAGCTTTAAATTAAAAGCTTAAAACTCAAATCACTCCAGGATGAGTTACAAAAACAAGACGAGAAACAAAGTGTAAAATATAAAATGGAATATAAATGCTATATGGAATACTTAAAGAAGTGCTGAAACCTTCAAACTCAAATAAAACAAGAAAAAGCAACAAAATCAGACTGGACGATGGTCAAAATAGTTCAAAGATGTTGTTTGATGATTGTGGATATGTTTGGTCTGACACCAAGACATCAAGGGCTAAACAAAGATTTGACACACTGGAGCTTAAATCATAAAATAAGTCAAGAAAAGAGACAAAACTGCTTAAAATTATTATGAAGTTTGGCCTAAAACTGATATATTAACAACTTACTGTGGGCTTGACATCAAAAAGGGTCAAAAAATTAAACTAGTATGCACAGAAATTGCTAAGAATTGTCAATAAGTTTATGCACATACAAATACATCTAATTTTAAATGAACAAGACAACAAGAAGGCTAGAAAACAGCCAAAACTGCAATAATTTCTCAAGAAGTTTGGTCTAAAATTGAAGTATGGATGCCTAAAAGAAGCCTCGACACATTAACTGAAGTTTCACCCTGAGCAGGTAGAGATGAAGCAGCTCAAAACAGTTTTCTTTCAGCTTCTCTGAAAGCTTCACCAGACCCTTTTGTCTTTCTATTGTTTTGCATTTTGTGTGTCTGTGTGTGTGTGTGTGTGTGTCTGTGTGTGTGTGTGTGTGTGTGTGTGTGTGTGTTTTGCACTGCTCGGCCTCGTCCCATCTGGAAGGAGGTGTTGAGATAAGACCCTGGTCTTTATGCTAAGCAACACGCCGCTTTCTCTATGCCCAGATTGGGCGCTCTGACAACAGTTTATGTAAATAACAAAACAACACAGCGCACATCTTAAAAAAGGAAAAAAAAACTCGGAGTGTGCCAAAGGCAGAGGACAGCGAGGCAGAAGTAAGTGTGCTGAGTTGGTGCATGAGAATCTGCTGGAAACTGGAGTGTCTACAGAAATAAAAACAGGGTGATTCACTTGTTTTTCTAACCGGTCTTGTGAAGCAGCAGCGTTAAGTCAATTAACTCCTTCCTGCTTCATCATTTCAAACCAAGGCTGCGCTGCGATGACAGAGACGTGCTGCAGTGCTCCCTTGGTACCTCCAAAAAACCTTCCAGTCAGGGCTTAACACGCAGCTGAACAAACACACTCCTGAATGAAATAACCACACAGACCGGGAAGACGGAAACGCACGCTCACATCCCCCACCTGCACGCTGAAAACACAGTCTGAGGCTTTATTCAGGAGTCACACCGAGGAGGTTTCCTTCAAATCAAACTTTTTCTGCCTCAGGTTGTTGCATTTTTCTAAATCTATGAAATCATTCTTTAACCATGGATGAAAAAAGTTTAAAAACATGCTTTCTACTGAAACTGCAAGTCGGAAAAGTCAACACAGAGGTGACAGATTTAAGTTTACCCGTCAATGTTGGTGGAACTAGATCTAGTTATGGGATTTATTTATTACTGTATAAAGAGTAAAAGTATTCAATTAAAAAAATTCAATCACAAACCCAAAATGTTAAACTTGGTGTTTTTCCAACTCTACATTTTACTGGTTACATATCTGTACAAAAGGGAAAAGACAACCTTCAAGTCAAAGATCAGGGCATAATTCATGCCTTAAAATGCTGCCTTTAAGTCAACACTCAGGGAATACTCTGTCACTAATTTACACAACGAATGATAAAGAAAGCCCTAAAGTCAAACTTGGTGTTTTTCTGACTCTACATTTTACAGTTTTTTGAAATTTCTTTAATAAAAAAAGAAAAAAAGAAATCAGGCAACCTTTAAGTCATTAATCAGGGCAAAAGATGTGATGTTTCAGTGAAATAGTCAAAGAATGCTTCCTTTAAGTCAAGACTCAGGAAAAAAAACAACTCTGCACCAAAAATTGAAAACAAAGTCTCTGATTCAAATTTTGTCGCGTTTGACTTTTCTAATTTTTTGGCCAAAAAGAATAATTCTTGAATACTTTCGCAGATAAAAGAAGATAGTGTCTTGGAGTGTCTAGAAAAGTGCTTAATAAATAAAATGTTTTATTTATATTATTATTTTAATCTTTAAGTCAATGATGAGGGCAAGTTTTACAATTCATTGATGAAAAAATGCAGAATGCTGCCTTTAAGTCGACACTCAGGGATTATTGTGCTTTGAAACATATTTTAAACAAACTTTGGTCAAACTTGGTGTTTTTCTAAATTTCTTTAAAAATCAACAAATATTTCCTTAAATACACACAAAAACAGAAAAGACTTCCTCAAAGTCAATTATTAGGGCAACACTTAGCATGTATAACAAAAAAAATACAGAACTCTGCCTTTAAGTCAGCACTCAGGGACTTATCAATCAGTAATCCACTCAACAAAGTGAACAAACCTCCCTATGAGTTAATTTTCAGCTCATTCTTTGAGTGTAAGTATTTATAAACTGCTTCATGGACTTCATCATTCTCTCCAAAGCTTTCCTAAATCCACATACGGTAACATCCCCAAAGGTTGTGAGTCAATTGCTTCACCCGTAAGACTGTTTTGTTGTTTTAGTGGCTCCATTCAAAGCAGGAGAACCCTGGGACTCCAGAGCAAACTGCGATGCTGATAATTGACTTGTGACGAATACCTCTGTTTGTTCTGAGCCGTCTCCGGGTGACGGGAGCCGGGGCTGAGCCGCATGAGAGGTCTGTTTTGTTTTGCTGTGTACCATGGTCAGGCAATAAAGCTGGACTGAAAGAAGTGGTCTCTTCTCTTGGGTCCCAAACTCCCCCCCTAAACTCCCATTAAGCCAGTCGCGCACAATGGCGGTGGCAGAGGGGACCAGAGTCCCCGTGGAGAGGCGGCTCTTCATCGATCAATGTGTTTATTTAGGCAGGGAGCATCTTCTCTGGAGCAGGAAAGGGTCGCTCATTTTGGCTTAAGTTCCCTGCTTTAAAACCAGAGAAAAATAATCTACACTAAAGTCAGATGAGACAGACCTGGAGCTAAAATTGGGGGGGGGGTTTGGGGGACTCTGAAGAAGTTTCATTAAAACTTGTTATTCTAAAACTCCTCACACTTCTCCATATGAGATCCTAAGTAAAGAAATAACCTACAAGAAGGGCCCCGGCCCCTCCCCCTGACCCTGAGGCTGTAATATTGAATGCCACATTGGTACCTTCCCCACCAGAATTCATAAACTAAACGATTAGCCTCTGTCTGTAATTGCGTGCTCCTTTGCCTAATAGAGGAGGTGAGGTTAGGCAGGAAAAAAACAAAGGACAGTTAATTTGTGATTTCCTCTGCTCATTTGAAGGCAAATTAAGTGTCAAACAGCTAATACAGAGCATATTTCATTTTATGAGCTTTTAATTTAATTCTACCGCCTCATATCGCTGGAGCCCGTTAGCTGCGCCGCTAACGCCTGCTCCTCGTCTGAAAACTGGGGCCATAAATAAACATGTTTCAATTAAGCCCTTCACTGTAATAGGATATGATTCTGCTCATTTGCCACGTATGGATGGTAGATGTGTCATTGCAGCGGAGAGGAAACAAGCTGCCGGGTGTTTGCCGTGTTTTTTTCTCCGGCCATGGATGCCCAGTGGTGACTGGCTTGTGCGCACGGCGGGGGGAAGCCGGCTGGATTGATGGAACCGCCGCAGGGGCAACCCAACTGTAATTACAGGCCGTAATGAGAGGCTGCATGGGGAAGTACTGCAATAATAGTCCCTGTGTACTTAGGCATATCTTCGAGAGGGCTAATAACGATTAATTCTGCTCACCGAGGAGAACTTGTCTTAAAACAATTCAATATTTCTCCATAAGCCGCCTCTTTTCCATTTCCCTGAAGCGACAGCCGCGCGTTGACTGCCTCTATTTGCTCAGGCACGCTACAAGCAACATTACAGAGCCAAATGCATCACTTTAAGTCCACAGTGAGGTTTACTATTTGGCTGCTGTTGTTGTAAACTTACATAAAGTTGCATCAGGAACTGTCATGAACTTTACTGTCAGCAGGTGGTTAAAACAAAAATGATGAGTGATTTCTGTCAGTAATTTGGTGTCGTTTTCTGATCAAACTGGCAACAATGCTCCACTCTTTCTAGGCCAAGTTGGTTGAGGCAGATCGGCTTTAACCAAGGCTGTCCCAATATATCAGTACTGGTAATACCCATAGTCTTCTAAGAGGCGTCCAAGGGCTATGAGTTGTTTTTCACACTGGTTGCCAACAGAGGGAAGATGAAGCAACTACAGAGGACTCAGTAACCAGCTGGATAGAAAGCCTTTATTGCTGTTTGTGGCTTCCACTGCAGCACAAATCACCGATGTGCTCCATGTACCAAAAGACAGTTCTTCACAAGTTCAAGATTTTTTTTTTTTTTTTAATAATGTAAAAAAAGACAGGGGGGAAGCCATTAGCCTTGCGGTTTAGGCACACACTACATGTGTAGAGGCGACAGTCCCAAGCAGCAACCTCTGGTTGGGAGAAATCAAGACAATGCTAAAGTGTTGAAAACTGCAATTCCTCGAGTGTCCACTTGAGGCTGACTTTAGAAGTAGCAGAAACCATTTAGACATCAAGCCAAGAAAGCCTATTTTTACAGCTAATTCAAATTGAAATGACTAGGGATGGTTATCTTTCACATTTGAAACGATACGGTACCAATGCCCGGTACCTGGCAATTGGTATTGGTACTCAACTATACCAATTTTTGTGGTACCTTTGTGTGTCTTTATGTGGTAAAAAATTAAATTTGTTTGATAATAAAATCCCTAAGTTTTACCAATTTAACAAATTTATTCTTCAATATATAACCCTGCAATAGTGTGTTTATGCCCGGCATGGAAAATCTGCCTTCTCTTCCACTTTCTCACAGTCACAAGGATCTGTTCAGGTACCTAAACATGGTACCTTTTGGTTTTACATGAATCAGTACCGGGGACTTTAGGCCGCGTTTCCACCAAGCAGACCGGTTCGGTTCGTCTTGGTACGGCGCGCTTTTGCAGTTTTTCCACTGACTCATCCCGGGACAGATCCTTAAACCGAGACGAGCCGACCTACTTTTTTGGGACCCTTTCGTATGGGTGCCAGACTGAACCGATCCACTCTCGGAAGGTGGAGCAACACACTGCAGACCGGCGATTGGTCAAAAGAATCGTCACTTACCCTGACAGCGGCTGCATTTCTCCTGGCGGCACACAGACTTCTCTGAAACTAAAACTTGATTGCACTTTGTAACAGAGAGCTACATGACAATCACAGAGAGGATGAAATGCTGCACGTCTTTCATCTGTGCTCTTTGTTTACTGTGTCGCGTTTTTCTTCTTTGTTGGATTTATTAGCGTGGTAAGCTGCTACAGCGTCGCGCTATTGTTTACCAGCTGCAGCTTCCGGCATCTGGCTTACACGCCGCCTACCACGAGAGGGCACAGTTTGCTGTGGAAATGCAAATGGGATCAGGCTTAACTGTACCAAACCGTCCCAAACCGTACTGAACCGACTCGAACTGCTTGGTGGAAAGGCAGCTTAAGATGGAATTTGGTTGGTACCCATAAAAGTACCTAATTTGGTACCCATCCCTACTAATGGCACACTCTGCAAAGGGGTGATTTATGTCATTACTTTGCAGTTTAGAAAAACTTGAGGTTACGAAGTTGCCCAATCAGGGGCAACTATTTCCTGACTGAAAGGCGAGAACCCTGTGGAAGTAAGTGTGGAAACTCCACTTACTGTGCGACAGCAGCTGCTGTATTTCTCCTGAAACAAAGCTTGATTACACTTTGTATCAAAGAGCCACATGCCAATCACAAAGCAGACGATTTGCTGAATGTCTTTCATTGTTGCTCTTTGTTTACTGTGTTGCGTTTGTATTCGTTGGTTTTATTAGTTGGGTACGATGTGTTGCGCTGCTGTGGCGTCACGTAATTACATAACTGACACAGCTATCGGCACTCAGATTACATACCACCTACCACGAGAGGGCACGGTTGGCTGTGGAAATCCACACAAGGTCAGGCTTTACTAATACTGATCCAAACCAGACAGACTGCTGACTCCATATTAGAAACATAGATAAGTAACATCAAGGGTACTAAATCCGTATATTGTACAGTGAATGGTGTAGAAGCTATAGTTTTGGTTGCAGTGGTTGCTGATTTGACTACCAGCCTCAATCTTTTCCTGAATGTCTTTCACCTTTCTCTACTCTTCAAAACTTAACAAAAAGGTCCCCTCTTTATTTTTCTGGGTGTTTGGAGCTCATTCTCCCTCCCCACTCCATCCAGCGCTCACACATGCTGTGATTTATACTGGGTCCCTTTAAATAATTTTACAGTCCAGACTTCTGCCTCATGCAAATTGTTACAAGCTGACCGCTGTCGAGATTTGGTGCGATAAAACCTAAATTTGATTGATTGTTGCTTTCTGGTAGACAGAATTTCTTTTGCATAAACTACACAGATAGGTAAGCGACTGCGAGTTTACACGCTGGATTTAAATAACGCTGGCCTCTAAACAGCTGTCTTGTAATAATGACGAATAGTTTCCCTCAGCCTAGCGTGTCATATTAAACAGCTCTATGTTTAATGGTTTGGATAAATAGGCCATAAGTAGCAAAGCAGAGCGTGGTAGTGTCTCTGCTGACAGCAAACCAAGCGCGGAGATAACTCCTGTCCGGACAGAGTGACTGAAGACACCAGCGCCGCAAAACTTCTCCCACCCTTAATTCAATTCCCTGGCTGTGTGTCGTCCCTCCTCCCCCTTCCTCATTTCCTTCCTTCCCCTCCCTAACCTGTGCTCCACATCGTACTAAAGCACCCCTGACGGATAACAAGCCAGGCTGTTTGTTCGCGCCTGTGTTGCCGGCGCGTGTTCGCCCCATTATCTCCGCATAAGCTAAATGCTAAATTATATTTGCCATTTTGTTTGCAGTGACACGGGGCATCAATCACCTCCCTTTTTTATTTCCTCGCCTCTCTACCCCTGTTTTTTTTTCCTCTTCTGCAGGAGATGAGGGGTTGAGAGGTAGGGTGGGCCGGAGGTGGGGAGGCAGAGAGAGGGGGGACATAAAAAATTCATTACGCTTAGTGGCACATCAGCAAGGGAGAGATATGACTCCTGAGGAGGAGAAGAGGGGGAGTTGATAATGATGAAGAATATCAAACATAATGCGGCCCAAGTAGCTGCCCCATCCAATTTGTCCTCGTCGCGCCGTGATCGCTTCCTCCGTGTCTGAGGTAAGGAAACAAGCTCTGCAAGGACGATGGAGCGTCTCCTTGTAGTTTTTGTAGTTTGGGCGCAAAGAATACAAATGATGGGGGGAGTAAAACAGACACAAAGTGTGGAAAAAGGTGGCTTAGAGGGACCAGATTAGTTATGAAAGTGGTCTGAAGGACTGTTTCAAGAGCTAACCATGACTTCCACAATATTCACACTCAAGCTCTTTTCCTTCAAACTCAAGCAAAAAGTCAGAACTAATATGCCATTTTGTAAATCATACTTTCCAAGTAATTATGCACATTTGATTGAAAAATGAGGAGGTACTCTAGGCCATACACAAGGGAAAACACATATTTAACCACTTGTTATCCTATGATAATATTGATGTTCAACTACTCCTGAATGACGAAGCATTGGCTAGGAAGCTAATAAAATGTTAGCCTAGGAATACACAGACATTATTTATGTAAAAGCTTCATGCATTCCCATTAAATTTGTAACACTACCAAAGAAAAATGTTAGCTTTTGATCAAGCTAACAGTACCAAATGCTAATCCAGATGCTAATACCAGATGCTAATATTTGCAGGCTTTCTAGCAACTGCTTAAAAAGTATAAATACTTAGTTTTTACTAAAAAATGTGCTTAATTCTAATTTTTTTTACTTATGTAGCATTAGTTTGGGAACTAAAAAGTGCTAGCTTGGAAGAAAAACTAAGCTAACCTTATTTGCGTAGGAATTTATGCTATTAAGGTATTATCTCTAACACTACCAGTAGCTGATGTAGAAATATCAGCTACTGGTCTCTTGCTAGCAGCTTACTAACAAAAGCTTTAGTAATACCAGATGCTTTGTTTTTACTTAGGATATGTAAAAATGTAGCTTTGTTTTGCAAATGTAGCATCAGTTAGGGAGCTGGTATAACATGAGCTTCTAGGTAACAACTTTTACATGAGAGTTCACGGACTACTGGTGTTATCTTGTAGCACTAGCAACCAAAATATAAGCACTTGGTCTGGCTTACAGTAACAAAAGTTAGCATAAGGCCAGATGCTAATATTAGCTGTTTTCTCATAGTAGGTAAGTGGTCATCCATTACTTTGTGTTTACTTCAAACATGCTAAGGGTAAGTCCTATTTTTGTGTTTTGTGCATTCTGACTGTTAAAGAAATTGCTCATTAAAACAAAATCACCTGAAACCAAAAAATTAAGTTAACACAGTAAAATGGTATTGGCATTTTAGCCCATCAACCTGAGAATGACGTCAGAGGAAAATGGCTGCTGCACCTACATGGTCAGTACGAGTTCCTCTGCTTTTTATTTGTTCTTAGAAGTAATGGCACATGTTTTCAACTCCCTTCATATCCCATAGTGAGTAAATGTACGTGATTGGTCGAGGCAGACTGGTAACCTGTATACAGTCCATGTGTCAGGAGCCCATCTGTGTCTGTCAGAGATGGGTAGATGTCAGCAGAGGAATCGCTTCCGCCTCCTGACAAGGCTTGATCACTGCTCTTATGAGAATCGCACGCTCCCAGGCTCCCCCCTCGCTCCGCTCTCGTTTCCACGTCTCTGACACATGTTCATTTGCGTGTCTCTGACATGCGTATCATGTTGCGCGCGTACAGGGGCCATGGCCTTTGATCCTGGAAGGCAGGGAGAGGCGCCCAGCACCCATGAGGAGGATACTCCACGCCCACAGGCGGAAGGAAGTTTAAGAGGTTGATTTGTATCGTGGTGAGGAGCCAGAACCATGTGTGTGATATGTGTGATGCGGTTAGTACAAATACTGTATCACTGTACTCTGTCAGAGATTTCAGGCTCCTGTTCTTTACTTGAGAGTTATAGATTAGAAGGTTGTTTTCAAAGTTACCTAAGTTATAACTCTTTTTGAATTTTGGAGTATGGGGCTACAAAATCTCTTATTAAGGAATAAAACTTTAACAAGATTATCATAAACAAAAAATTATATGTAGAAAAACAGTATACAGCATGGATGAGATGCGCATATTCTGCAACTTACTTGTATATTTTGTATATTCTCAATTGTTATAAAATGATAAAGTTGAAAGTAATTTTGGGGCTCATATCAAGCTGAGGATAAAAACACTTGCACTTTCCAAGTTTGACATTTGAATAAATAGCTGGGTATCAATAAAAGAACAACAGGAATCCTTGGAAATTGGTGCTTATCATCAGTGAAAGCTACTGTATGACTCAAGTAATTTGTGCAGTAACTGCAGTTCCTGAAATGTCCACTCGGGGCTATCCCCAAAAGTCAAGGAACCTCCATTTAAAGTCATAATAAAGTATCATTTCTTTGCAGGAGAAACAAAAATGTTCACAGCTTAGTACAGAAATGTTTTTGGTCTCTATACATCACATTTTGACTCTTATAACTTTGAGCAATGGTGGAACTGCAGTTCCTGAAGTGTCCACTCGGGGCTATCCCAAAAAGTCAAGAAGCCTGTGTTTAAAGTCATTATAAAGTATCATTTTTTGCAGGAGAAACAAAAGTGTTCACAGCTTGGTACAGATGTTTTTGGTCTCTATACGTTACATTTTGACCCTTATTACTTTTAGTAAGGGTGCACTTTGTAATAGATCATCCAGTTTCCATTAAGGCCAAGGATTTTGCATTATGTGGCATACATATGTGGTGCTGCTGGTTTGAGAGTTGGTTTCTACATAAACTTGAAGCTAGTTGAAGTCAGCCAATCAAATTTGGGGCCACCAATGGCGTGACATCTATGTTTTAAACAGTGTATGGTCACAATGAAACTGACAGAGCAGATATCTTTAACTGATTGGGACAGCTGTAGGTTCATTGGAGAAAAGTTGGGTTTTATATGTCAGAATTTTGTTTTCAATTTTTTTCAGGAAGGACTTGTTTAAGTTTTGTCAAAGCCCAACAGAGGGGCTTAGTTAGAGTTTCAATAAGCACAAATGTCCTTATTACACTTCAGAGCCTGCTCTTTTCTGCTTTTAATGCAGCTAAAAAGTGCTATAATTTTTACCATTATCTGTTTTTATACTAGATTAGAGAACGTGTTTACTTCTATCTCTTGCTGAGTCAAAAGCAGTCTCACCATAGTATCAGTGATATTTTTTGTGTGTCTGAGGAACTTACACGTGAAGAGGGGGCACAGGAGAGGGCTCGTAGATGTAGCGTCCCTGTGTGTGTCTGTCATCGATTGGCACAGGAGGATGGAAGGTCGGGAAGAACTGTGGAGCAGCTGTGTAAAACGACAAGAAAAGTGAGAAAGAAAGAGAAAAATTATTCAAGGCATGATTAGTTTTACACAAAGTGAGACTCCTCCAAAACATATTGTCATACAGACTCATTCCCTCCTCAGTTAATCTAAACAGCAGCCGTAATGAAAGGCAGTGGTTGATGGCTATCTTTCAGCAGACCCACCCAAATTAGACCTCATTAAATTTGCTCAACTAAAAGCTGTGCTGCTCTGAAACGCTCGCTGAGGAAGTAAATGTCTCCAGGCTGATAGAACTCAAAATAAACTGTGATAAATAATCCTAAGAACGGTATTTTTTCTCACTGCATCAAGCATAATATGGATTTGAACAAAGGATAACATTTAAGTACAACCAAAGAAATGTGCAAAATGAGAACAAAAACATCCTTTCTCGTCTCAGTGTTTTGTCACAACTGCCAGAGAGAATTGCAAGGCTTTTTTCCCCCTCGAGATAAGACATTAAAACATTTGCATAATGTGAGCTTCCAAGCCTTTCTCTATTTTTTACCCCTGAAATTGAAACTGTTTTGCTGCCACCAGACAGGATTCACATATGTTTGCACTCATCTTCCAACCTTAAATGCACTCTGCAACATAATCTTTAAAACTAAAGTTGGAATTTTTGTGTTGCCACTCTCCAACTATTGTTGGACAAGCTGAGACAAGCAAAGTGTGAGGGGGAACTCAGCTCACACTCTGCCTACCTGAGGGTCGAGTTGTGAAACAGAAATGGGTTAAAACTTGTACACAAGGGTAGATAAAGCAAGTGAACCACACAAAGCCAAAAAGTTAATACGTTTGCACAGAACGCTGTATGAACACGTGTTTTACTGCCTGTTACTAAGACTGATGCCAAGTTGCGTATCAGCGCCCCGAGGCAAAGCATGTGTCAACATCTGCATACCTTCACGCAGCAAGTCTCTGAGACTGCTCGCTATGTGTTTTTTCCTGTAAATATTTAGATGTGTGCCAGGAGGGCAGATGGCCAACAGCGGGGTACCCGACAGCTCCACAAGTGTCAGTCGATGCCAGACGCAGCTGGGGAACTCAGCAGGTGTTGATCCCCCCAGCACCTCTTCGGTCTGCTTACCTCATCAGTCATTCAGTCATCGGGCTGAACGCTGCCAGCTTTGGCTTCACTCAGAAACAATGAACACTGTTCATTGCAGAGAAGCTCCTGTTCATCAAAAGAGCCTGCCTCTCACTTTTTGAGAAAATACTTATACTAAAATATGATGTCACTTCAAGCGTTCTGCTTTTTTCAAGCATGTCGCTGAAGTCTTTTCAACATGTTACAGGTTGCATGAAAGTAGAATATACTGCAGTGACATGTTTGTTTTGAAATGTAAAGGTAACATGCAGTTGCATCATGGTCTTTATTACATTTTTAAGTCAGTACTGGTGAGTGCTCAAATGTAAATACTTGTACTTTACTTGGTTTGATAAAAAGTGGTATTGGTGCATCCCTAATTAACAAGGCATGGATATGGTGTGTGTGTGTGTGTGTGTGTGTGTGTGTATGTGTGTCTGTGTAATCCGACCAATAGACTTTTTGGTAAGTAAAGAGATTATTAATATGCAAAAATTAAAAATTGAAAAATGACCGTGCCTGTAGAAGTTTCAGGAAAATGGTTGAACTTTGACCCTCTGTCCTGGCCAAGCCCATTGAAGTACATTAAGTCTTTTAATGTCTTTTCATCCTCAATATGTGAAGGAAACACGAAGTAAATTTCAAGTTGATATAATATAAAAACTTAAAGGGAAGTACGTTCTAATACATACCCTGAGAATCGTCAAAATTTGACATTTAACTCAAATTTCCAGGCTCCCAGTTGAGATTTCACCCTGATGATATTAGGCTTTTAAGTAGGTCTTGGCATGATGATGTGCAAAAGAACATGCATGAAAATGAGACTTTTGAGAAGTTCATGATATGATTAATATGCAAAATAAAAGTTTGTTTTTTTTCATACCCCAATGGCCACGCCCATTAAAGTACGAAAAAATTTCTAATGAGTTATCAGTCTCAATGTGTCTAAGGTACACAAAGTAAATTTGAGTCAATCCAAAAAAATCTAGGGGAACTTTGTTCAAATATGGACGCTGGGAAGCGCCAAAGTTGGGCATTAAAGTAAAATTTTGGCACTTCCTGTTTGGAGTTTCATCACGTCAATAACAGTCTTTTTTAAACATCTTAGTGTGATTAATATGGAAACATTTAATTCATGAAGGTTAAAGTAGCTGGTCACTGGAGGTGAGACTCATTAAGGCATAGAAAGATGATGAACAGTAATAATCCTTGGGGTTCCAACAGAGCCACACCAACTTTGAGGTCAAAGTAATACAGATGTCCTCTAACTACTGCTTAACTCTTTGGTATTAATTTTCCAAATACACTCCAAAGTATACAGAACCAAAGTTAGTGTTAGGATTTGCCTAAAGTGTTCAACAAGTCAAAGAAAACTTAGGCCAACTTTCAGAAACCATCAGAGGGATTTCATCCTGTTTTCACACTAGCAGAGATAAGTGGTAAAAGCCTCCTCCATGCAGCTCTGGCAAGTATCTGAGCACTCTGTCTCTGTCTGTTTGATAGTTTCCTCCTGATGACTCAGTTTTGGCTTGGCTCACCTCGGCTGATTCCAGAGCTGCTGAGGGAGGGAGGGATGAGGGGATGCTGGGATACGGAGACGGGCTTGTGCTAGACGAGGGCAGAATCTGCTTTGTTTACTCAACTCCGGCACTCCGACGCTGCCGGCCCCTTAGCTGTCAGAGTCGGAAATGGACCTTCAGATATACCAGAGTCCGTGTAGTTGGTTCTGGCTCAAAGGGAGTGAGAGTTTCATGTTCTGTAATCTTGCTGATCCCTGCTCTAGCCTCTGTCCTGTTGGGCAATGAGGGATGACGGTAGAGATTACTAACTGTGAAATCATTTTAAAGACCATGCAACACATACCTACATTCCCACATCCCCCGCTCCTCATTGAATTACCCATAACCCCCCTTCTGTTTCTGTCTCAGGACCTCCTCACTCAGCACAGCCCTGCACTTCCTTCATCACTCCCCCTTTCCACCCTCCTCTCGCTTTGGCCCATGACTTGCCGAGCCGTTCCGCCGAGGTTTATTTAAATCCAACTCGGGAGTTTACTTTACCCTGGCCCTATCTAAATAAAAGCCTGCCACCTCTTTTACGCCAGCGCGGCTCTCCATTAGCAATCCAAACAGCGCTGTGTGTCACTGGAGGGAACGTATACAGTCGCAAAGAACAGAAAGAAAAGGAGATACAGCAGCCTGCAATCCATCTCAAGTGTTTCCTGTGGGGACTCTTTACTGTTTACGCCACGGCTAAATTGCCCTTGCTCTTCTGGATATTCAGCAGGATTCTGGTTCTTTAATACAGAGTACAGCTGGAGGGCAGATATGAAGCCAGTGCACGTGTCACAATTTCACCTTCCCGTTGAAAACCACACTCCACAGCAGCTCCGGCATTCCTAAAGAGAGACTAATGATGAGGTTTTTCCTGGTTAACCACAGCTGGCGAAGTGAGAAGGGTTAAAAAAAGGACTGAACCACCGAGCACTCAAAGTCAGGAACCCAGAATCAGAGTCTATAACGTTTCTTTTGAGGTATCTATTAAACAACTTCTCATAAAGTCTTCAGAACTTGTTCCAGACAATTTAATGACCCAATTGCAACTTTTACAGCAGGGATATTCATTTCAGGTTAAAAAATTTTCCCTCTTTTTAATCTTTGAAAAAAGGCATGGAAGTCATTAAGACGTGATTACAAATGGGTCTTAATGAAAGGGCAATTAGAGGCAAACTTTGACCAGGCTCATTAATTCTAATTCAACACAAACACACCGTGCTCGAGACCAAAAGCCAGCTTCCGCTTCATTAAAGAAAGGATGGTAATTGCCTTGTCCTTTATTGGACACTTGAATAATTTCAAAAGAAAAGGGAGGACAAGGGGAGGATAAAGCCCAAAGCACATCATTTGGAATATCCTTATTGGTTAATCTCCTTTCAAAATGGAAGTTTTACCACAAAGGATCTTCCACGGGCTTTGAGATGTGATACTTTGGGAGTATTTGAGCTGTCACTCATAATTCTGATGTGGTTTTTGATAATACACAAACAATTCCAATCCTCTCGCTTTTGTTGTCAACTCAGCATTGTGAGTTTATTGTCTCGGCCGTTAAACCTGTGCTCCTCCTCCGCCTCCTCTCTTCTGGCGAGGGTTCACTGACTTGGCTCTAACAGAGTGTCACCCACAGCTGGGGGACGAAAAAACGCTCCTCTATAAACACTTCTCATCGACGCTCCGCCGCGAGAGCACAAAGAGCCAGTGACAGATTGTCATGAGCGACTAAGGCGGAGTGAGGAAAGGGGCTGCTAGGGCCCGCTCCAGAGGTTTGTGAATTGCTAATGTGGAACATATGAAGCCTGCGCCGGGGCTGTGACTGCCAGATTTCATTATGCCACCTCTCTCCCCGCGCATGATCTCACTGTTCAGGCACGCTCGTCTGCAGCAGGGGCCCGCAGTTTCACCAGAACTCTGCAACACTTCGCGGAGTGAGGAGAAGGATGCTCCTGACTTTGTGTGTTTGCATGTTTGTGCAACTTTTGTCTTTCCTCAGTAGGAGTGAATAAAAGCAGAGATACATGACTTCTCTGTGCAACAAAAGCAAAACACAGTCTTTGGCATCTTTCACTGCTGTGCTTTCGTGTCACTTCTGTAGATGTAGTGATACTTGAAATGTTGGTTTCCTAACGATTTCACTGAATGACGCTAAACTTTGCAAAAATGGAAAGGTTGGGAGAAAAGCAGTATAGGTATATTTCTTCTACAACTATTTTAATAATTTTCACAGTTTCATTTATAACCTGTTATAGGTAGGGGTTGGGTATTGATAAGATTTTATTAATACCAATGCCCTAACTAATTCTGCTTATCAATTCCCTTTACAATCAATTCCTCTTGTGAATTTTCTCTGTACAAAAAGTAGGCCTTACAGGTTTTCTGTCAACATTTGAGTATATAAGAAGTAAACATATAATCAGTCACTGGATCTGGATATTTTTGGACACAAATGAATAAAAACAAGTAAAAAATGCACGTTATGTGATGTTGATGTACTGTTGATGTACTGTTTTGTTGTATTTTATTCACTGAAGTAGGCTGTCTAGTGTCTTGAAGTACAGTAGTTATAGCAAAGCAAGGAGTTGCCATAGTCATGAAGTGAGCCATGAGTCTACACACAACTTTTCTTTCATTTTCCTGTGAGTCTTTTGACATTTGGAGTTTTCAGTATCATTTACAAAGAGTCAGTGTGATATGTTTTTGTGATTAAAGTTGAAATTCTGTTGTAGAACCGAAGTTATATCAACATACGTTTACCGCTAGCATATCAATGCAATTTCTCGTACGCCTCAGCATCAAGCTAGCGCTAGTTTGTTTAGATCATTTTTGGTAAATAAGGAGATTTTTACCATGTTAACTGTATTGAATTGGCATGAGGGAGTAATGTATATTTCTTTGTGTGTTCAGTTCTTTAGTAAAACTTCAAGCAGAACATCCTAAAACAGAGTTTTCTCAGGAAACATCTGCTAAGCTAAGACAGCTTTGACGGAGTAGTCGACATAAGGTCCCGCAGCTCAGGCATAATGTAAAGAATGGATAAGGGAATCTTTAAGCATAAAGGCCGATGATATCAATGGTTTTCAATACCCATTCCTAGTTATAAGTCACATGTAAACCTATTTAAAGTCATTTATAAACCTGTTATAGTTCATTTGTTGACATGTTACAAGTCATATATAAACCCGACATGTTATTAGTCATTTGCAAGCCTGTTGTAATCCAGACATAAACCAATTAAATGTCATTTATAAACCTGTTATTAGTCATAAACTTATTATGTTTGGGGCGCACTGATCACAATTTTTCAGGCCAATCACCGATCACCAATCTTTAAAAAGCCTGAGCTAATGATACTGATTTTGAATTTTTTATTTTTTATAACTTTAATGTTCCAATCTTATTTTATTGAAAATCATTGAACAATATTTGTGAAACAATAAAATCTTTATGTTTTAACTTAAACAACCAATAAAGTTCACCGACCACCAATCGCCCAAAATTTAGGAAATCAGCACCGATCAGTGCATGACTAATTATGTTATATAAAATAACTCTTATAAGTCATATACATACTGGTTATAAGTCACATATTGACCTGTTATAAGTCATTTATAAACTTGTTTTATTTATTTATTAACATGTTTTAAAGTCATACATAAGCTTGATATAAGCCATAAATAAACCTTTCATAAGCCTTATATTTACCTAGTTTAAACCTGTTATAAACCTGTTATAATTCATATATAAACCTGTTACCAGTCATATATACACATGTTTTAAGTCTTTTACTTATTAGAAGACATATTTAAACCTGTCTTTGCATAGAAGCATTTTTTAAGTCATGAATCATTCAAATGTGCCCTCTTCTTCATTTAGCCTCACTGATCGTAATTTGTCCTTCTGTTTTAGATATGGGAATATTCCCCTTTTATAAACACAGATGTGGCAGAGCATCCAAAAGGCCTGCCTGTCTCTGAGTATTTTGTCTGTGCTTGGACTCTTTGGCTTGTTCTACTTTAAAATATCATTCCTCCAGAAGTTTGACTGTGATGATTCCTCTGTGGTAACACCATGAGATGCTGAACCCCAAAGCCGACCATCAGCGGAAGTAGTTTGGAAGCTGGCTCTCATTAAACGGTAAACTCTCCCTCTGATCAATCCCTTCACGCCCCCGTCTCTCATCTTGTTTGCTTACACTGAGACCTCAAGCTGTTTGGACATGTAAATAACACTTTCGGGGAGTGTTTAGCTAAGCTCAATGGGAGTTGCTGTTGACTTTTGGAGCGCTTTGCTTAATTATGGGTCCCAGATTGTTTCAGGTCTAATGGCCTAATTACCGCTGTATAAATTAGCCTAATGTTCTCGCTGTGCCGAGCATTTCCATACAGTATGGGCATGAGAACAGAGAGAGCCTTTTATTCTGCGAGGAGCAACAGTGAGCAGAAAGGTTAAATAACAGAAGAATGTTAAGTGTTGCTGTGCCAATCTCTCTGCCATTCATCATAAAGGCAAAGCTGGCAGATCAGACTCAGACCTTCCTCTGGAAATCAATAGATTTTTTTATCTCATCTGCTGTGTTCTCTCTCTTCTCTCTTCTCTCTTCTCTCACACCCTTGAACACACACTCTCTCTGTGGGTAAATGTAATTAACATGGTGGAAAAGAAAAACAGAAAGTGAGTGGTAAAAGAGAAACATCAGCTATGCGCGATAAGAGGCTCCCTGTTCGAGTATACATTCCATCGCTACTCGCTGTCAGAAGTAATTTGTTTGTCTAGACTGAACAAGTCGGTCAATGCCCGTTGCTATTTTTTTCTTCTTCTTCTTGGTGCTACAAGTCTGAGCATATTTGCTTTGGGACAAGAGGGTTAGCTCTTTGTGCAAATATTTATAAAAGTTACTGAATGGATAATATCTCTGCTGCTCATACATCATCTGTGACGGCATGCCATAAATCCCTCATCTTTGGTGCTTGTGGAAAATTGCTTAAATTAGATATGATCACTGAGCACAGAAAGGGTTAATAAATGATATACTTTGTGCCCCAGCTGGGCCAACCACCCCCCCTCAAAATACTCCGCACATGCCCCTGCTTCTTCCTTCTCCTGCCTCCGTAAGTCCCACAAACCTCTTGATGGAACTCGAGCATCTGCAAGACATTTACTGAGCCGAGTCAATCTTAACAAATTGCGAACCAGCACGCAGACCCTCGCCTTCTTCCAAAGCGGAGTGAAGCATGCACACTGCTCTTCCTGCTCTTACAGGGGCCCCACTAAACCCCACTGATGCCTGTTTCTCTTTTTTTTCCCTTTCCTTTCCCCACCTCCCTTCCCACTCCGTATCCCAGTGTGGGTCGAGGAGTGAAGGTTATTCCACGAGGCCTCTGTAGAGCGCCAATCTATCTCCTACATTTGGTGAATTTCTCCAGATTGGGATAAGCTGGGGAGCAGAACAAAGCGTTATGGTTGGAACCCCCTTCCATACCCCACCTTCCAGCTCCCCCGGCCCAGCTGGGGAGAGATTTACACAGCAGTTTAGTAGCTGAAACACTGCACTACACCTCTTTCCTTTTCCCTCTCTTTAGCTCTCACATCTGTCTATCTCCTCCTCTCGGAACGATGATCCCTCTCAGGGAGGGGGAGGTTGATTTAAACCTCACGCTAACTCACCGGGACTTTGTTACATTTATTTGCCTCCAACTACCACAGTGTGGTTTTTGCAGCTCAAATAAGAGGGAGTGCTTCAGGGTTTGAGATCTTGACTTAGGGAGCTGGGGTCACTGATGACTCAGTGTTTGGCAGAAGCAGCTTTAACCTCTTAAACCTGAGCTTTTGTCTGGTGTGCATTTTTAATTCACTTTGCTATTTGGGATAAGTATGACTTACTAAGTATAATAACTAAACTTGATCTTTGTACGCAGTTCTCTATTAGCTTTTAGCTATTAGTGTTCCTGTATTTAATACATTGTTTTTTTCACTAAAATGGGTGTAATGTGCTTTCACCAAAAGATGATGTGGGTTTTGTCCTTAAATGTGGATAATTGGTCAAAGTAAAAAAAAATGAAGTATCTTGGGTTTGAGAGGCAGAAATATAAGGTCACATATGTGGATGCTGGGTCTTAAGAGGTTAAAAGTTTAACTACAGTTCTGATTTGTGTTAAAGGCATGACTGTTAAATTGTATCACATTTCATCAAGGTATCGTATTAAAAGAAACAACAAATCAACAGTTTCATTTGGGGATTTACCAACGTAAAAACCAACAGGAACCAATTAGCTTGATAAACTGGAAAATGCTCAGTTGTTGTCGATATTTTTTTTTTATTTATTTATTTTTTTTTACCCAAAATGGTGGCTTTGGATCAAAGTAAGTGAGTCAAAATGGACAAATTAAGCCAGATATGCACATTTTACAACCATAAAACAATCAAGTTAATGAGTAAGTACAGTCGAAATTGTTTACATATAGCTTCTGTAGAACTAGCTACTGGCATAGATACAAGTTATTTCTAAAAAAAAAAACACCCCCTCCCTGCTCCTCTGCCGGTTTCCTCTGCACTCACATGGAGCCAATTTTACTTGACCAAAAATACGAATAAAAGGACTCCCACCGAAAAAATCTGATATCGGTCTGCATTCACGCTTTATTTAGAGAATTTTAAGCGCCTTACTTTCACACAAAAACACCGCTCAATAAGGCTCTAGTTCTCATTGTGTTGTAAAACGGCGCTACCTCCGCTGCAGAGCCACAGCTGGCTACGAGGCGCTCGCCGCTTAGTGTATCAGTCCGCGAGCGGCGTGCCAGATATAAACAAACGCAGGTAGTCTGCCAGGACGAAGAGACACGATGAGAACTAGAGCCTTATTTAGCGGTGTCTTTGTGTGAAAGTAACGCGCTGAAAATTCTCTAAATAAAGCATGAATGCAGACCGATATCAGATTTTTTTGGTGGGAGTCCGTTTATTTGTGTTTTTGGTCAAGTAAAATATGGCCCCATCTGAGTGCAGAGGAAACCGGGAGAGGAGCAGGGAGAGGGTGTTTGGTGCGTGCACCCTGGGCTTCTGCTGCACAAAATCACTGCTGTAGGGGTAATGTCTGCCCTAAACCTTGTGATAGGACCCAACTTGTTCCATCCCGGACTATCACTTTAAAACCAGTACCAAAACAACCATTGGACAAGTTAGCATGAGGCTAACTGAGAAGCTATTTGCACATCGCTTTTTCTTCTGTTAAAGTTATATTTACCATCCAGTTTTCTTTTTCACATTTTGGATGTTTAACTTTCAAGTCAGAGTCCGGCATGTCAACTGAGCATGTGCAGAACACCAAGGCCAAGTGTATTCATAGAAGAGAGAAACAACATTGTTGTATTTTTGTCTGAACTTAAATAAATTCAACTTTTTGTGATCTGTTTCACTCAACCAGGAAGCTGAGTGGGTGTCTGTGGTTTTAGCGGTCACATTTGCAGCCCACATCCAAAAACTCCCCAGAAATTCTCCGGAGTGTAATGCACGAGTGGAAGGGGCTTATGACTCAAGGTCACATCAATGACAGTAGCCATGATTGCTGCAGACAGACTCCTCTGTAGCACACTGACCCTGAACCCCTCACAGCTCCTCCCCCTGGCCCCTGTGCAGGTGATACTGGAGCTGCACGGCTGTGGGTGTGTGATAGTGACTGTGAGGTTGATACACCTGCGTTATGATAACACACAGTAAGGACGGGATCTAATTTTTGGATCATGCTGTTTTGCCAACAACCACTGCTGGTCGTTTTAATGCAAGTTTGGACGTTCTCCTTATGATGCATTCAAGGGAATTTGGTTACCTAGGAATTCAGAGAGAAAATGGTCTGGTCTGCTTATTCTCATCTATTCAAACTGGAAAACCAAGTAGCTGCTTAAAAGGTCAACTTCCAATCAAGATTTAAGGAGTTTCTTTGTGAACGTTCATGCGTTCAAACTTTTCCCAATCTTTAAATAATAAAACCACCAGAGCAGACTTTTCAGTTTCTGTATTTCCCCCATGTTGGAAGTCTATCCCCCTTTTTCCACACACCCAAACAGACATTAGACAAAGTCTACGAAGGCCTCCAGAGGAACGTGGCCATTATTTGGCCTAATGGAGGAAACTGTGTGTCACAGAGCAAACACAAAGCCCGGTGTCACAGCAATCAGACAAATGGCTGCTGGGCTCCACAGGGCCAGACAGAGGTCGACACTTCTGCACCAATTAAGCCCTATAAGGGCAGCAACATCTGGATCTCTGCGTCTCCATTTTTTCCACTCTCTCTGCTCTTTTTGTTCGAGTCACCTTAGCCTCTCTTTCACCCTCGTCTTCCTAATTCTTCCAGTTAATCCTGCTCCCGCTCCATCTCCCTTTCTGTGCCTCTCTCATTATTCTAAGCGCATCCTCCTGATCTCTCCCCTTTCCCCACTCGCAGCATCCCAAAACAAGGACAAACTTGTAATCCATTTACTGCACCCCTGTCAACAGATTCCACCCAAATAATCCTTAAAGACTTACAACCAGGCCTAGGTACTATCAAGGGAAGAGGCAGAATGCACAGGGGACAGCGAGAGGAAGCCGCAGCGAAAGAGGGAAGAGGAGTGAGGCAACAGACGGAGGGAACTTGTGTCACAGTGATTTGAGTCTTTGTCACGCAGGTGGCGCCCAGGGGTTCCCTCAGCCTGGGCAGAGAGACAAACTGGGGCCCATGTAAACCTTAAAGAGGATTAACCCTGCCGGAGCGCTTTAATGAGACCTGAAAGTGCCGGGCACCGGAGAGCCCCGCTGATTGAGCCGCGCTCGAGTCGGCTCCCAACGGTCCGTCGGCCCAGTGGCCCAGCAGCACTGCCGCAGCCCCCGTGGCCTACAGCTGCCCGCTCACACTGAGCCACATCAAAGCGGTATATCTGGGAGAACCCCAAGATGGGAGAGGAAGGAGGGAGGTTGTGAGTGAAGGAGAGGAGGGTGCCTGGATGGAGGAATCCCTTATCTCCTCCTGAGAGGATGCTGCTCTGTGGTGCGAGATTGTCTGGAGCTGCCACCTGTCCCAGGCATCTTTAAAGGCAACACTAAAGCCTGTGATGGGCCTGACCTCCTTGAGCTCCCATTCTTTTATGTCTCTCTTCATTTTCTGCTTTGTTACACCCCCTCCTCCCTTCTTCTCCTCTCTTTTTCCTTCCCTTCTGTCTCACTTATACCCTCAGACCCCGACTCCCTTCCTCTGTCTCTCCTCTCCAGCGATATCTAACAGGCTGCTGGAAACATTTTAATTACAATGTGTTCATCAGCCTCCTCTTCGTGTAGAACAATATATACTCATGACCCTCTGGAGACGAGAGCGAGATACGGGGTTGTTGGCTGAAGGGATGAGGCCTCTTATCTTCGTTACTGTGAGAGGAATGCAAATAAAAAAGCAAGGAGCGATGAGATTTGGATACACAAGAACTGAGGATGAAGAAAGGCATGAAATAGCTCTGACTCTCCCATCGCGAACAGAGGTGATTATCCTACTGGAGACTACAGGAGAACACTCCCGTGAGCATTTAGCCTTGTTGTTTTTATGGTTCAGAGCTTAATGTTTTTGTTGTTTTTCTTCTTTGCCTATGCGATTTCTTCCGTCCTACGTGGCTCTGAATCTCATCTGGAAACGCGCTGACAGATGTTGAGACAATGATACCAAGAAATGCTGAGTAGTCTTTGAACATCTTAAGAAATTCCTCTTAATTCTTCTTAGCCCCTTCACATTTAATCTTGTCATTGTTAACAAGAAGTAGCCGGCTTCACCCCACTCCTATCGACACCACATGACCTTAAGATGGTATGAAAGTGCATTCTCGAAGCACTACAAACCCTCTTAAATCACCAAGAGCTACAAAGGGGCACATGCTTGTGAGGATATGGCCTATCTTACAGCATGAGATGCCTCTAATAAGCTGTATAAAAGGGGATCATCTGATTATCCCTGGTGCGCTGGACCAGGGGGCCACAGCAGTGCATGGGCCCATGTTGTTCTTTCTTGATGAAAGGCGCTGGATGGAAGGGATCCCTCTCCATTGCCTGCAGTGTGCCCCAGGCTTCTCTGAGCCAGCACACCGCTGGGGGACTACACCGTGCCACCGCGCTCAAAAAGCCAATATTGAAACAATCACAAAGACAAACACTTACCCTTGAAACAGGCATGAAACAGGCACGTGTCTTCACACCCCAGGCTCTCCTCTGTACTCTCTTTGGGGGGAGGATGTTTGAACCACTATCCAAGCCAGTACTTGTCATGTTCAAACCAACAAGAGACTCAAAAGTTTGTTCTCTGACTTCATACCAGTGATTTTTTTTTTCCACGTACACACATTTTATAGCAGCTGCCTTTCTTTCTTAAACATTACTTTCTCTTCCAAGATGTATGGTAAGGTCTTTTTGAAGCGAAAGACCAAGCACTGTAATTAAGTTCAGCATCTTGGTCAATTGTTGTGCCGAACACGTTCACTTTAGTGACAGCTAGCTCATTCAGTTCAGTGGTCAGCTGCATTTTGATATCAAGGCAGACGGACTAACTCAGCGTGCTACGGCCCAGTAGGCCTGAGATCAGCCCAGCGCAGCAGTTTAGAGTTTAACCCCTGCCACTGGACATCCACCTCCCCCACATTCATGAAGCCCCAGGACTTGTTTTACACCATGGCTCAGTGTTCCTGCAAGCTTTCCCAGTATGATCCAGGAAGTGGTCACCTTTGGCCAGGCTGAGGAAGCAGTACAGGAATCCTTCAGCCAACAGATCCATACCTTCACTGCTTCGGGCTTAGTAGGCTTGGTTTTCGAGATCAGACAAGGACAGCAAGGATTTGATGAGGATTAGGTCCTGACAGCAAGATAACAGCAAGATGTTTTATGAAGGACAAACCGAGTCACCAAAATGGAGCTGTCACTGCCTTGTGGCACACTACGGGCCCTATCTTATCTTGCATAATGCAAGAATTATTAGCCACTTTCCCACGTACACTTTGAACCTGAAAGTTTCCAGATTTGCTAGTTAACATGTGTTCTTCACAGCAGAAAGTCTCCATTGTTGAAAAGAGGGTTGGCCATTTAAGATAAGGGTCTGGGCAACATTTTTTCTTTTTTCTGGCAGATACATTACCACTGTTAAAAACCAGACAAACGTCCGGACAGTTGTTGCTGTTATTTTCTTGGACACAAGCCTCCTTTTTCTATCTCAGATGCTTTAATTCATGAATTTTACTAAATAATTCCATCTCTGCTAACCCCATCCTCAATCCAAAATTTGCGGGGGACTGGCAAGAAACTTTCAGGGAATCCCGTCACAAAATTTTTTGGGAAGTTTTCCAAAATTTTGTGCTTGTGCAGCCTGTGCCCACATTATTGAAGTAGCAAATTCAATTGCACCTATCTTTGCAACTATGACTTTTTTTTTTTTTTTGATGGGATACTAGCTGGTGAATTGGTGGGTCAACAAATTCACCATCACCCCCTTAAGATTTTTAAGATTTTGCACTGATTCTTACTTGGCACTGAGATAATTTGACATATCTCCACTAAAAGTAGGTTACATCCTTTAAATAAAACCATGAACTTTAGATTTCACCAAATATGTTTTGTCTCATAAGTCACTGACCAGATTTCCTGCCACAAAATTGAGGTCACATCAGTGCCAAATCACTTCAGCGTAGTCCCAAAAGCTTGATACATTCCTTGTCCTTATTTTCCTGCCTTTCACCAAACATTCTGGGGCGTTTCACTTTCAACATTTGCAAGAAAGCCATTCAAAATGTGCTCTAAGTCCCTCTGAGGGTGTGTTTCAGCTGGAAAAGAAGGGCAAGTGTTTAAGAAAGCCACACTTTAAAGAAAAAGATCCCCTCAGAGGAGGCAGAGCTGCTTCGCCAGCAAGTGGGCTCACTGTTGTTGCAGGACCGCTGACCGGCTAATCAGCACACAATGTAAACAGATGTCGGCGCTGCGCATCCCATTCATACTTTTACACAATTAAGATCTTAAAAGAAAGACTTCTCCCTCATTAATCCTCATCTCAATCCTTTCTCCTTATCCGCCAGCAAAGCCTCATGTATTAGTGTTGTGGTAAGAAGGATGTGGACTCTTATCCAGTGTTTGCCCAAGAAAAGCGGCTAAGACGACGGCATCATCACGATTAGCTAATGCTAACAATAGGGGGAATGTTTCCTTAGTGCCTCCTCTTTTCTGTGCTGAAGTGGGAGTAAAAACCAGAGTAAACACAGTCTTAGGCCGCGGATGTGAGGGGAGTAGGGGATCACAAGTCTGGGTGAATAGCAGAGATTTACCCCAAGCACAGACCCCTGAAGATAAACCTCCACTGCTCTCTTCTTGTTGTTCAACTCCCACGCCTCCCAGAGCTCCTCCGCCACGCTAACGACCCAAAGACCAGGTGTGGGGAGGCTGCAGGTGTTGTCGCATTTAGCCACATTAGGCACTGACACACACCAGCGCTAAGAGTAATCGGATTTACCTGGCTGTCTGCTGCGCTGCGTGGCACACTATGCAAGCACAGCACAAAGGCTTAGCGCCCCCTCTACATCACAAACTCTCTCTCACACACACACACACACACACACACACACATGCACACACCTGGGATGAATTTAGGAGGTGACAAGGCCCTCATAGAGAGGAACTACCGCTGCTGGAGGAACCGTTGTGTGTGTGAGTGTATATGTGTGTGTTTGTGTGTGGAACCAGAAACCAGAACGGGAGCCCGTGGCTTTTTACACCTTGTAGCACACAAGTGGCGACAGACGCTACAGGCCTCCGGTTCAAAGCATCTGGGGGAGGGAGAGGAGGAAGGCAAAGGTTTTAAGGGGGAACCCTTTAGTTTTGCTGACCCTCAGACTGCTAAAGCTTGTGGGGATTGAGCTGTGGTACTGGGTTCAATCAGACAGAACAGGACGGACGCCTTTGGGGACTCCTAATGTCCTCAACACCTGAGGCCAGGAGGAGGTGTTTTACACCGCTCTCATCTAGGATCATACGTCTTACTTAGAAAAGGAAGGATCGGAGAACTGATGTGGAGGCAGCAATGAGGCACACTTGGAGCTGTTCAGGCTGTGGTTCAGAAGTCAAAAACTGTCTTTTTTTTCACAAAATGAAACAATATGTAACAATATGATGTAATACAATATCATACAATCTTATGAGATAAATTAAGCAAGAATTACCATGATCTGATATAATCTAATACAGTCCAATATGATACAATACAGAACAATAGGGTATGAAACAGTTTGACACCATATATTATGCAATATGGGAGGATGCTATGCAATACAGTACAAGGTATAGACTGATTATCAGTTGGGCTGATTATCAGCGCCGATATTCAGCATTTTGAGGCATATGGACATCATACTTCTTATAAAATTCAATGACAAACAAGTAATCATTTTAAAACTGTGTTTTTTCAGCCTCACCTCTAGTATTGTCCTACCCACAGTACCATCTGATTGGTGACACACAGAGCCATTTTTTGGAAAAATGTACTTGCAGTAGAAAACTTTAGGGAGCTATTTAATTTTTCTAAGTTTTCATTTAACTTTATAAGACATGCTGCTGAGTCTGGGAGCTATTCAATAAATATATGCTTAAAGGCATTTAAACAAAGTTAAATGTCAGCGTTTGTATTTTCTAGGGATGGGCGAGTACTGCTACCAGGTATTGGTATTTGGCCGATACCAGCCTTTTTTCAAGGTATCAGTACTCTTGAAGGCTGCAGATACTAGTAGCTCGGCAAGAAAATCTTACGTCGAGCAAGTCCTCCTCGCCACTAGATGCTGCTAATTGCTGTGGTTCAACACCATGGAAAATGTGCCCCAGTTCCTACTACTTCCTTTATCAAAAAAATTCCAAACTCAAAGAGAGTTGAGTTTTATTTGGACTTAATGGCAGAGTGGCTGTGCTGTCTTTGATCAAAATAATCCATCACTGTTTATTGAAATTTTATGTATCAAAAGTACTAGTTGTATCAGTACTCTGTATCGGTGAGTACTAAAGAGGGAGTACTCATACTGAATCTTTGAGTGTTACCTTTACAGTTCCCCAACAAGCATCACCATCACTTCCTGCTTCTCCTGTCCCGATCCACAAAGCAAACCTCTTAAGGCTCTACAACCCTTTTGACTTTTCTTGCTGCTTTTGAACTCTCCATTTCAGACTGTGACTTTTCCACATGACCCCAAGCCTCAGATTGACCCCCCCTTACACCAACTCCCCCCTGAGTCTGCAGTGGTGTGGAACATCCAGAGCTCTTTCACACATACCCACACACACACATACACAAAATGAGAAGTGGCAGTGTTGCTGAGTTAGGTCAGGATGTAATGGGCAGTAATGTTCTGCCCTCGAGGGTCCTGTCCACAGCAGCATCGCCTGGTTTTTAAGTAACCTTTCCTTTAAAGAGGCACCTTGGTTTACCCTGGGGCGCTGAAGCATCAGGGAGCAGCAGCTAATGAAGTGACTGGGTGAATAAAGTTACAGTAGAAAGGTTGGGGTCCACTGGACTTTTCATTACTGCTACTGGATTAAAATCCTTCTGTCCCACTCTGTCTGCCCCAATTCAGAGCCAATTTAACCAAACTAAACAAGCTATCACATCAAATCCTTGTCTGCAGGCTAAGTCCTGGCTACAGTGGCTGCTGAATTAACCTCCTAATCAGCCTCTTACTCCCCAATCATCTATCTCCTGTTCCCTCTGTTCACATAGACACACAGCTGCTCTTTCATCTGCTGTCTATCTCACCTTTTCTTTCAAATTATCTTCAGTATCTCACTCAAGCCACAGCTCTCCCTTCACCTCAATCTCTCAGGCTTCATCTCCATTAGTCTTTCTCTCCCGTACTCTCACACAGCCCCATAGAGAAAGAGAGAGATAGAGACAGAGAGGGAAAGTGGGTGAGAGAAGCAGAGTAGGGGGTGGTGGGGTTCGACTCGACGCTGCTTTGGGGCTTTGAAGTGTGTGTTGATGAGAGAAAGCAGAGTGCTGTGTTCAGACAGGCCCCTAATGAGGGAATTAAGAAGCTACGCTGGCCGTTCCCCATACTAACTTCCCAGGCACAAAACAAGACAAGTGTGCGTGCATGTGTTCGACAATGTGTGTGCCTGAAAGTGTGTGAGTGAGAGGCTAATCTGTCAGACTCCATCAGGCATCTGGCAGCCCTGTCTCTCACCTACAGTAAAGAGACTAACTCGGCCTCAGTCTTTGAGGTGCTGCGAGCATGTCCTTGAGCTTTGCGGTATCTTCACAAGTTTTTAAAGACAAATAAGTATTTTGCAGCTAGGGGACTTACGGTAATGGGATTCTAGGTAGCCGTTGCGGGGGTCCATGGCGAAGAGAGTGCCTCTGTATGGCAGAGCATGGTCAGCCAGGTGAGGAAGGGAACTGTGAAGCTCCTTCTTGAGCAGAGAGGGGCGCTCCTCGGTGGAGGTGGACGGCTCCTCGTTTATGGTTCTGTCGCCTGGCGTCGGGGCCTGGGAGCTGATAGCGTTGCGTCTCTCGCGGTGGTACGGCGTGCCTGAACTCTCATCTTCTGTTAAAAGAGAAGAAAGCGAGACTTAATGACCGGATTTCATTAAAGTGGACAGCAGACTGGGATGAGCATTTCAAGCAAACCAACTATTAATTAAATAGTCCTTCCTGCCCCTAACCCTCTGCAGACATAAGAAGATAGAGATCCATTTGATTATCATGTAAAGTTTTTGTTGGGTTGTTAGATGTACCAGGGTCTGGTAAAAACAATGAGGAAATAGAATTTAAAGATCATAAAGTAGTAACTTAAACTATTCGATTAATTCGATTAATTTGATTAATTCGATTAATTTGATTAATTCGATTAATTCGATTAATTGAATTGTCAAACTTCACCACTCATCCCTAGCTGCAGTTGTGGGACTCTGTTTCCTTCCCTGGAAAGGTTTCATAGAATTTTATCCATGCTTAAACACACAGCTGTTCCAAACACCCAAACACATGCTTGGGAAGTTAGCTCACGTAGAAGGTGTTGGTAAAAAGAGGAGCTGGAGATCAGTTTCGTACACCTGAAACCTAGTGGGCATTATGTGTGTAAATCTGCAGGGTTTGCCTTCCACAGCGCCAGATGTGGGCAAAGTATGTTTCAAATGGACACCAAGAATGACATAATCCCAACCTCTTCATTTCACACAGGGTTTCCAGAAGTCTGTTCCTAAATCCATCTATGTCAGTTCTGATATGAGGCAACTGATTCCCATGGAGAAGGCAGTAAAGACTTTCCAAAGCTGCCCATTAAACAGTGCCATGTGTTGCTCCTTTATCCACCCCTCACTCTCTATAGTCTCAAACTGAATCTTTCCTTCTCAGATGGCAAAATGAGGAGGGGTAAGAGCTCTGCAGAAGCTTTGTAGCATTTTGGGTAAAGGGGATAAATGTGAAGTTGAGTTCAAGGGCTGAGCCCTATCTGGAAGACATGACCCTTAACCTTTGGCTTAACCTTTGAGCTGACAAGTGCACAGGTCAGCAGGTCTTTTGACCTGGTATTAGTCTTTTCTGAGGTGTGATAGGCCTAATTCCAATTTTCAACTCAACCTAAAGTAGATAACTTACTTGAGTATTTAAAACTTGTGAAATTACCAAAAAAGGAACACAAGCAAGAAATCAGAATAATTTGTTCTGAACTCATGATAGTACATTGTGATCTTGCAATTAATCATAAATCAATCACACTTTTCTGAAGCGGCAATTTCAGTATTCACTCTGAAAAATCAAATCAGAACAGCATCACTTAAGTCTCAGCCGAAAGGTTTAAACGGATCATGGCACTTTTGTTTCATTTTTTGTTATATTACTGCCAATAAGTCGTCTTTCCAAGTTCCATGTTTAGGTACCTAAAGGCATCCTTGTGACTGTGATAGAGTGGAAGAGTTGTTGATTTTCAGTGTTGGACATGAACACAGCATTGCAAGTTTGTATGTTGACAAAAAAATGTGTTAAACTGAAAACTGTTGTTGTTTTGTTATTAAACTAGAAAAGCACACAGAGAGGGCAGACTTCTGCCAGGCATATCGTGATTGTGGCCAACACTTTAGTCCTACTTTAATGTTATACTCCCTTTCAGCAGATTGTCTGCTGCAATTTGGTGTCAGTTGCAGGTTTGTACAATAATTTGTTTCCTGACAGTGTTGAAAATTATGATGACCAAGTACATGTTTCATATTCTGGATCTTAGTGTCCAGAATATTGGCAAGATCTGGATCGTACTTTTACATCTGTCAGAAATTATTGTGACCTTGTCTTGTTTTGTTTTGCAAATCAATTCAACCATTTATCGTGGAGTTATATACACATATGGTGAAAACGGACCTATCTCACAATGATAAAGAATCCTTTAAATGAAATCCTGGATCCAGACGGTGATCCAGATCACCTCCAAAATTAAATAACTTCTTCCTTGTCTCATTTTGAACATTTCTTGAAAATTTCATCAAGATCCATTCATTACTGTTTCAGTTATGTTGTTCACAAACAGACCAACAGACAAATTCTCCCAAAAATATAACCTCCTTGGTGGAGGTAACAAATTAATCTTTATTACCACATAAACACACACAAAATTACCGAAAGCTGATTCAGATTGCCATGGGTACCAAACCGTTTCAAATGTAAAAAGTACTCAACCCTATGGATTAGATAACTTGGCTGCTTTGATTGGAAGAGGAAGATGTTGTTCTCCCAGAAGCTGTAGAAGATGAAATTTTCTCAACCTGAAGATAGTTGAAAGTATTGCTGGAATCCAAATTTCAGACCTCCCCAAACATTCAACCATTTGCCGTTTTTTGTTCCATAGGAAAACTGTTTGCCAAATGGGTTCAAAAACCCGACCCAGACTGATTTGTTAACTGCTCCTTTGTATATTTCCCATAAACAAACATTCATTTCTTGTGTTATGCTGTTTTGTGTTCGTCACCAGCACTTTGTAATACTCTTTCTGAAGTTGCTGTCACTTGATAAGAACCAGGTAAAATACTGCTTTGTCGGCACCAAAGTTTCCCAAGAATTAGCAGCCCAGCAGTGCAACACATTGCAACTCAACAGCATCCAACTGCCAATTAAGCGCCGTGCAGAGGGGCCAGATTAAAGAGCACCACCTTCAGCTCTGAAGAGGGCCGCCATAATGCTGCACCACTTCACAGAAGAAGAGACGCGATCAGAGAGGGGGAGGTTAAGAGAGAGAAACAGAACTAGAGAATGAGATTGAGAGAGGGGTAGAAAGAGCAGGGTAACAACCCACGGGTCCCGCTTTTATTCCCCTCACTCTCCCACATCCATTACCGGCATTCGGGCCAGTCGAGCATCAGCGCAGCACTGGCAGCAGATTCAAGGATTCTTAACGCGGAACTGACAGCCAGAGAGGCAAGCCACTCTCATCCGCAGGAAATGACAGTGTCAGTTATGATATAAGTATTTAATCCTATACTGCACAGCCAGTGATCTTATTAAGGGAATAATGGCACTTATACGGTTAAAGCTGGATTAATAGGTCTGCTCTTGCAAAGCGCAATATTAACATAAAAGGATTTTGGAATAGGGTTCATCGCCTGACATGGATTGCAGGAAGTCGAGACTGTAAACTACGCTGGGAGCCAACACTGCTAAGAGTGGAGCGTGTTGCTTTAAGCAGCACAGGCTCTCACTGTGTACAAGCAGCTTTTTCACATCCAATATCTAGCATTACATCTGGGGAAGTAAAACCTATCTCCATATTTATGGGCTCTTCTCTGACTTTCATACAGCTGTGTGATGTTTCATAAATACATTTATCACTGGAGCTCTGGAAAGCAGTAAGAGGCTGAAACTGGCTTTAAACATCTGTAGGCAAAGATTGAAGACTGACTTTAGAGAAAACAACTTCACTTTTCCACCATTCTAATTCATTTTCATCCCTCTTTTTCTTCTTCTTCTCATTCTCCTTCACCTCCTTCCTCCTGATCCCCTCTGCTTTGTCGCTCCCTTTCAAGGGAGGTCAAGCGTCTAATAGTTCAATCACAGCAGTGTCACAGTCCCACCTCCCCCCTCATGGAGAGCCCCCCGGGGGGTTCATCATTCTACCATATACCACCTTAAGGGGGTTCATTACTTGAGTTTATAGCACCTTAAATGGTTAAACAAACACCCAGCAGCACAAAGGTCAATTGACTGCTCAAATGGAGGAAGAGGACCAGGAGTGGACGGTGAGGTTCCTTCTCTGTGCTGAGGGTACAAGAAAAACCAGCACAGAAGAGCAGGGTTGTTCTGGTAGTGGTGACAGTGCCAGTAATGGTGGTTGGGAGTAGTTCAGAAGCAACTTGTGATCAAGTTATTTCAACAGAAACTGAAACGATAATTGAGCGACTGGACTAAGAGTAAAAAAACACTGAGATAATGACAATATTCAGTATAATTTTTTAGACATGACCACAGTTAGCAGAGCTAGCACCACCAGCTTTCATTGTGCTGATTTTGCTTTGCTCTGGTTGGGTGGTAACAGGCCAGATTACTACGCCCTAATGAAGACTCTTTAGGGACCAAAACCAGTCGGCTGAATTGTAAGGTTTTAATGACTTCAACTACCCAAGGCTAACCCTTACTCTGGCTCAAGCAAGTGTGCCTGAAGTAGGGATGTCCCTATCAGGTATTTTTGCCCCTGATTCCAAGTCTGAGTCATTTGGTTTTGAGTATCAGCCAATACCAAGTCCCAAGCCGATACTGCTATTCTGATACGTCACACTCCCAGATTAAAGCTTCTACCATGTTCTGCTCTACTTTACAGCATTCAACCAATAATGTCACTGTTGTGATATCAGGCCCTGGGTTGCTTCTGTGCGGGGTTGAGACAGTCTGACTCTGTACCACCACACAATAGTAGGAAATACTAAGATGTTATTTTTCCCATTTGTTTTGAACTATTTTAGGTCTGATAAAAAAATTATAACAAGTTATATATTTACACAACAGATCCTGATCAGGATGTTAGTCCGATTCCAATCAAATCTGTATCCACGTGATCGGCCCAAATATCCAATAGTCTGCTCCAACTATGGCACAATTTGAGTCGAAAAAGTTTGCTTGAGTCACTTTTTGAACAATAGCTTTATGTCACTTTGCACCCTGCAAAAGACAGTTGTCTTGAACAAAGAAAAGTAGAGTCCAAAAGAAGATACATTCTCCATTGTTTGCTTCCCAAGGAAAACTTCTGCATGGTACAAGGCGAGTCCTTAGGAAAGGAAACACACTACCACTTATGGCCAAAGTTGTCACTGTTATCAAAAAAGTCCTAATGTGGAGCTACATGACAACATCAGAACTAAAACTAAGGGTGCACCGATCACGATTTTGTGGCCGATCACCAATCTTTAAAAAGCCTGACCTGCTGATACCGATTTTGGCTGATACCGATTTTTATGTTTTATAACTGACAACATATACCTTAAGTGTTCCCATCGTATTTTATTGAAAATCATTGAACAATACCTGTGAAACAATAAAATCTTTATGTGTTAACTTAACCAATAAAGTGTCCTGAGTTTTAGGTCTCAGAGCAAAAAGTAACAATGGCTGGCTGTCAGACCTTGCCAGAGGTATATAAGATCAGTTTCATATGTAAGGATGGGCCGATCGCTGATCCCCCAAAATTAAGGAAATTGGCACCGATCGATCGGCTGACTGATCAATCGGTGCATGTCTAGACAAAACAGTGACGTCATAAGTCAAACAGAAGGGAAAGTCCATTTAGAAAGCCCAATTAAAAGTTGAGATATTTTGGCCAAGGGACAGGACAAAAATGTACTTCTCCTTGAAAAAACCTGTCTCAATTTTTGTATAGAGTGTTGGTAAGTATGTCAATGATCTGGTTGATCCAAAGATTCGACTGTTTTTGAGTGAGTGACTTTAATACACTCATAACTTGTCAGGCTGAAAAATTGGCAAATGAAAACAGCAGACACACAACTTTGAAAAGTTAAACCCTGAAACACTTCTCTAACTCAACCGTCCACCCAACAGACCCTTTCCCTTTTCCCTCTCTCATTTTTCATTCCTCTTTTATTTCCCTCTCTTTTCCCATGGTTGCCACATCCAGTCCTCCACCAGTTTGCAGGTCTATTCAGCCCAATACAAAAGCAGCAGGCCTGTCCTCTGTGGACCAGAGGAAAGCATGCCTCTCAAAAAAACAGAAAAAAGAACTATCCCGCTCTCTCTCTGTGGTGATTGAATTTCTTAACATCTTTTCAAAAAGCGCTTAAATGCCTGGAGGCGAGAGGAAGAAACAAGCTAATGGTGGATGGGGAGCACTGAACAAATTTCAGAGCCCTTTCCTGCTCGCGTTTGAGGTTGAAAGCAAGCTCCTGCCTTTCAAGTTTCAAAGTCCTCCTTCCTCCCGCAGTGTCACTGAAGGATTTGAAAAGAAGGTAATTGTGCTCACTGCCGTCCTGATCAGAGCACACGCCCCAGCTCTAGTATTTCAGGAGCTTTCTCTGCCACTATTATGGTACCTGGTGCTCCATTCCTGCATTCTTCCTCCCTTACAACTCTTTCTCCTCTCCCTCTCTTACCCTCTACAAATGCACCCTCTCTTTCTCTCCTCACTTGCTTTATATCATTCTTTCACCCCCAGCAAGCCTCTCATTAAATCCTAAAGCCCGGGTTTCTCCCTTTTTCCCCCTTGTCTGGGGTCTCTATTGTAAAACTGGTACGAATACCTTCAGAGAAAACCTTATGCATGGCCTTTAATATAACGGCATAAAAGGGAGAGTGGATGCAATGACAAAATGAAATCTTAAAAGAGATAATGAGATATGGAGTGGGGCCAGTTCCTCTGAGAGAGATCAGCGCTGGGACAAGGGGGCTTAAGTTAAGGGTGCCCGGCCAATTCAAAGTGAAACAAATCCCTTGGCTTGTTGTTTTTGTGGTTGTTTTCTGGAGGCAGAGGTTAAGAACGAGGATTGCCATTCCTCCACATGCCAATCGGTCCTTGACTCTCAAGAATCTGGTTTCTTCTTTGCAAGTTTCAGGGCTACACAAAGGGACAACTCCTCCCTTCTGTTTTCCAGTTCCCTTAAATCTTAAACATCAGAGGTGGTGGTGTTGTACCTCTGAGCCAACACCAAACATGTGCTCTGTTCCACCTTCGAACTTCTCTAAGCACTGTTGTCCATGGCACAAACAGGTTTTGGCTGGAGAGCAAGAAGAAGAGGAGTGAAGGATATGCCGTGAAACCACAAAACACTTCTTCAAAGCCTCTCTCCTCCTGTGCAATAATCTCTTGCTCCTTTTTTTCTTTCTCTTGCAAATCAACTCCGGGGAACGACTCAAGACTCCCCAATTAACAATGAGAGGGGGAAGAGAAATTCCAGCAGCTGGCTAGAGTTTAATAAGAGCACCTCTCCAAGCGGCTTAGGCTTATGTACCTGATTCACCGGCCCTGGCATTGGCACTATAGACCAGGGGAATCATTCACGATTAGTGCTGGCTGAAAGATGAGGGAAAGGCACCGCTCAAACTCTACCAAACCCATCACAACAAGAGCGTAAGGGATTAGTGCAATTGTGTGAGGTATTTTTCTGATCAACTTCTTGGTGAACGGGCTGAGTGCCACAAGGAGTTGAAGGCCTTTCCCAAAAACGGAGTTCAGTTCAGTATAATGCGAAGGTTATAAAGGCCTTATGGAGATTCTTGTGTTCACAAAAAGGGGTGAAATTGGAGAAACTCCTTGATAAACAGCTCTTGTAAATGTCAGAAGGCAGAGTAAGGTCGTTCTTGAATATCTGCCTGCTGAATAGTTGGTAATCCTCATTTAGAGTATTTGCCCGCGCTCTGGAAGTAACCGTGAAGTTAACTCTCTTTAACTTTCTGCTCATGTCTGATTCTGTCTCTGCAGAGTGAATCCACAGGGGTACATTATTAAACCATCAACATATGACTGATGTTTGGACGAACTGCAGTGAGAGGCATGGGCCGGTCATGATGTTCCCTCTCCTGGTTAGCAGTCAATTATCAGCGTCTGATTTCCCACACAACACCCGCAAATGCCCTTTTCAATATTCATCCAGGCAAATTCAACGACTCCCACATCTCAATTTGGCTCTCGGCAGCTCACGCCCAAGCAACCCCCCCTTCCTACTGCTCCACTACCCGCAGTCCCAGCCTGTTCTCGCTGCCGCCAGGGGTCTGCTGGGACTCCCCCAGAGCTCAGCATCTAGCAGTCCCAGCCTCAAGGCCCCGGGGCTGGGGAGGGGCAAATCAAAGCCTGCTTGGCGCCTTCCCTCTTCTCCGCGCTCACCTCAAATCAGCCTCACAGCAGGGTAGTGTCGTGCCAAGCCTCCGCCTGCCCCTAGGTAACCCTTATTCACCCATTAGGGGCACAGGCCAACCATAGAGCGGCCCGAAACCCCCCTACCATTTCATCAGGGCCACATTGTGAGGGAGCAATGAGCATTGCAGTGAGAGAGCTGAAAGCCCTGACTCAAAAATGCACACTGATGCGTTTTTGACCATGGATAGTTATGGCTTTTAAGGTTTTTCACTCAAAGGGCACCTTGGCCTCCATTCTTTGAGGAATCAAACACTAAGAGATGCATTTGATCAAGGCTTCAAAGCAAAAAAAAAGTGCTCTGATTGGCTTACAGACTGTATTAGGATTGCTTCAAATAGTCACAAGGCAGCTATGATCAGCCATAACCTGTTAGTTACTTACCCTGTCCTCTGTAACAATATGAAATGATTGTGTGCAAGGGTAGACCAGGGCAGAAAATGCCCATTTGGGATAGTGGGTCTTTTTTGGGTGAATCTGGGCACACTGCCTACCAGACCAGAGTGGGCCAGCTTTCCACTGGGCCTCAGCATTGGAATCCCACTTCTGACACTAGAGTGATGCAGACCAAGTCTGTGGCACTCAGATTAGGAACAGCTCGCCAAGAGAAATAGATATCCAGCCAAAGCAAAGAAACCCGGGGCCAGCAGTTAAGTAAAAAAAATAATACAGTAATTTCAAGCACATCACATCTGATCCAAAATGCCACTGTGGATGTTTCCACCTTGCAGTATGGAACGATTCAGTTAACTTTTAATGAGTCGAACCATAAGCCCGCTTTGCATTTGTTCCTCTAATTCTGGGACGTATGACTGAGCCCATAAGCATGCGTCACATTGAGACACAGAGGCCCCCATTAAGATAGTTAGCCGGCACTTACTGTTAGCTGGATAATTAGACACTTCAAAGGCACCTGCCCGCCATCCCAGAGAGGGCAGGAATCACTGCGCCCCGCCCCATTTAAAAGCATGTTAACTCCTATCTGAGGCTAGCAGGCTAATTTAACTCTTGACATTTGATATCTAAGGAATGAGAGGGATCAGCCATTTAGCTGGAACAGGATTACCCCCCTCCCCAAACCCTCCTCCTTTTTCTCTCCCTCCCCTTCAACCCCAAAACCCCCCTCTCCCAGTCAGGCCGGATTCATTAATTTTCCTGCTGCTAAGCACTTTATCAATGACTGGTGAACGTCTAAGTCCAGAGTCTCTCTCCCTCCTCTCCTCTTTGGTGATTAGGCCAATGGATGTGAAGATCTGTCGGTCTAATTCACTGCCTGCTCCGTTGCAGCTGATCTTTTCTCACACCTGCTACGGTGTCAGTAAACAGAAGTACAACTGACACTGAAATGTGCGAACAACACTTTGACAACACTGCACATAACCTATTAGGAAAATGCCGTCTATGGGTGAAAACTATGTGCTAATAACAGTTTTTGAAGAGAATTGTGAACCAAAACTAAAACCTAGAACGGCTAAGTTCTGTTATGTCTGTGATAACCATCTACCCTTTAATTTAGTTTATCTTTTTTGAATATTTTCAATGTTTCTGTTGTAAGTCAAGTAATTTAGGCCTTCATGATGTAGTAAAATTTGTAGAGACAGACTGAAATGAAACTGGAGAAATCAAAAATATAGATACCAGCTCTAGCCTTTCTGTTTTTGGCATTAACACAGAACTTGTACCCAGCTCATATTGTGTTTACCAAATCAAATTTAATACCAAAGGCTAAAAAAATTCAATTTTTTTTTTGTAAAGATGCTATTGATTGCACTCTCTCGCCACCTTGTGGCCCAGAGTCTCCGCACACTATCGTAAATTACTTTTAGCGAGGCGCGTGTTTGTTTTGGAATTAAATGGAGATCTGATCAAAATAAATTTTCTTCGTTCAAGACAGCTTTTTGCTGGATACAACGCACAGAGCACAAGGGACTTATCAGTTTAGTTACGTAGCATACGTTAGCCCAGTGCTCTGACTAACTGTAGGCTAACGTGACAACAGGTGAACACTGCCAGTTTGTAAGTAGCTTAATAGCTGTTTATATTCAGCACAGCTCAGGTGCTCTAAGACATGTCTGTAATGTGCAACGTCAGTAAATCCCGGTTAGCTATGTTGTGCCAGTCATCTACCAAGCAGAGCTAACGTAACCTCACTCTTCATTTTATTGATAGACTATCAAGTTTGAACAGACCAAGGCTAATTAGCCTTTAGCTCAGGCTGTACCACTCTCCTGTTACCAGCTTTCTTCTGCTCTTCTGTCCTTTTTCTGTCGGACAGTTAGGCTCCAGTGTCAACCATCACTACAAAATTAGTCATAGAAATAGTTTTTAGCATATCTCTGTGTTTTATCTCTTCTTACTACTAAACTTAGTCAGTCGGCGTGGCGTTGTCACAGAGACCTAGATGTGCCGTAGATCAATCCGGTCCCAGATGACCTGAACTGGAAGCTAAGAAGTAGCAATTTAAAATCACTTGTAACCAGCAATACTGGCGCTAATAGTCTCTTTTTAAAGTGTGGATTATGATCTGGCATACCTTTGGAAAGGAGCCTCTTTTAAGATCACTTTCAAACTCCTTACAGCCCCTTTAATGTCTGTCTTTCTCTGTTTTTTGTCAGCTAGCATGCCAACATGCTAGCTTCTCTGCAGTAGCCAGCAAATTTGAAACAGTAACATGGGCAACCTCGGACTAAACAATGGCCAACAATGGCTGACTTGTTCCTTGTCTTAAGGCACGTGGCAAACAGTGCCTTACAAGCAGTCTTTTGACATATAATCACTGCAATTTTTATACTACGACCAAAGTAGGATAATTAGAGATTCACTTTTGGTCATTTAAGCTACTAGTTAAACCAAAAAACAGAACCTTCACTGTAAATTTGTTATCTTTAGTACAAAACAGCTTCAAAACAATGTTTGTTCTGAAGATGATTTCCACTCAGATGTTAAGATGGAAATAAAAGTTCCAATTAAGTGACTGGTCTTAAAGAAAACATGAGAATCAAAGCTAATCACAGAGTCACGTAATACTGTCTAATTGGCATGTTGAGTGTGACTAAAGATAGCACAGCTAGCTCTTGGCTAAACATTACTTTACTTGAAGACAACAGATTTCGAAAAGACACATTCTACAGACATCTTTATTCCATTTTCCAGATTAAAATGCTTCAACAAAAACCAACGTGACAAGATCTGTGCTTGTTTACATCTGGGTAGTAGAGCATCGACTGGAGCTACGGACCTAGCTAGTGGTGGGTGTGTGGCTGCACCTTATGACCAGCATTTCAGGCTGTAATAAAAGTATTAATAATTAATTTAATCAAATTTTAATTCTGGTGTAGACTACAAAGGGTGATGATTTGTTGGATGAGGCCATCCTGCGCCATGTTCAGACCACACAATATCAGCCAAGTACATGCCTGAGCTGACAGATTCATTCATTCACATTCATTGCCAACCAATTTCAACAGCACATGTTGCCAAACAGCCAGAAAAATTCAAAGTTAGTCAATAATTCCTGACATATCACAGGTATCAAGGTGCTTGGAGTTAATTCCCATCCATAAGTCTACATTAGTCTCAGTCTAATACCTTCTGCTGAATGTCTACATTACAGGTTGAATCAGGGGCTACACGAGTGTGACGGATCTGGGTTAAATGAACAGCATGCCCGGGCCTTTGATGCTGCAGCTGGAAGTGCTTACAGTTTCTGACCCGTCACATTTGGACATCAGGCCTTTTTACCAGAGAGCATGACAATCAGAATTCCAAACTACAAGCCAAATGTCATAAAAATAAAACAACTCAAGTAACTCTTTCACTCTGTTCCCACAATTAGAGGCTGTTCTTAGGGAAGATGAAGTCACTGGGTGTTAAAAAAAAGAAGCCAATCGAATCAATTTGGTCTTTTTGGTTTGACAGGGTAATTACCTAAAATAACATTAGTTCATTTTACATGTTTGTTTTTTTCTGAGTAAGTCCCCAAAGGTGCCAAATCACTTTACAAAGAAGCCTTTATAAACCAATCAATTGTCGTTTGCTTTCCAAAAGTTCTATCATCATCGAGGCTGACGTTTGCTACCAACTCCCAGACCATCACCCGCCTCCAGTTTGTGATGTGAATGGAAGCGCTGGCTCAATAAACAGGGTGTCATTCACCTTCTTCCCCCCCTAAAATACAGGTGAGACCTGGACCCCTTCATTAAGGTGTCGGCAGCAGGCAGGAAAGCTCTGCAGATTAGAGGATCTGCTATGTTGGCCAAACAGACTTAACCACAGTCTGGTGGGAGGGGGGCTGCAGGTTAGAGGTGAGAAGGGGAAAGGAAAAGGCACCGCGCTTTTATATGATTACACAAGTGGCTGTATAGTGCAATAAAAGGCTGGCTACAGGGTGAAAATTACAGGTTTGGTTGACATTGTGGACTTTAGTAACTGAAGAACTTGTATTGTAAGGTTGGAACAGCCTGTGTGAGCCAAGAGACATATTTATGGTGTCAGGAAGCAGCAACTTGATGTTGGAAAGTGAATCTGAGGTGCAGAAAATTGCAATTCCCAAAGTGTCCACTTGAGACTGACTCCAAAAGCCAAGTAAACACTTGAGTTCATACTGAAAATTTACTAAATCACCCATATCGCAGCTGTAGCATATATGATGGAACATGTGAGAAGCAAATATTGCCCTGGTAATGTTGTTCATGTGTTATATTTATCCAGTTCTGGAGTATATAGTGTTTGTTTTACTTCTCAAGTGTAGATACAAGGTTAGAAAATATGCAAAAGTAATCAATAGTGGAGGTTTTAACTGTGTATATTTTGGCCTCTAAAACTATTTTTGCATCTTGGTTTTCCTCATCATAAATCCAGCACCAACTCTCCAGTTTCCCTCTTTCCTTGGTTCCCGAGTCTCTACCCCCTTTTGTAGTCCCCTCTCGTGTAATGAGCTCTGCTCATGTATGACCTCTCCTGTCACTCCTGCCTGTGGAATCCTCCTGTCTTGCTCCTTCCTCGCCTGCTTCTCTAATCTCTGCATTACTTTGCCATTAATCCCACATTCCTCAGCAGGATGGCCAGTTCAGCTCAGATGACACACTGTCCTCATAATCTGCAGCTCACTTTTGAAATGAATCAGTGGGATGGAAGGAGTTTAGCATCATTATCATAGTAAGAGACTTGTGGGCTGGTTTAGGATTCACCTGTAGCTTGTGGCACTTCCATCCCTGCTCGGTCATTCACTCTCTTCTTTAACTGTTCCACAACCAAAGATGCATTTAGACCATCAAAACTAGGGTCCAAATTTAGGTCCTAGGCATTAAGAGGCTGTTTACACAAAAACGGTTTTAGGGTGAAACTCAAAAGTTTTGTTGCGTTTCAGCTTCACGTTTACACGGACAACGGCGTTTCAGCCGACCTTAAAGGGATAGTTCAGTTTTTTTGAAGTGGGGTTGTATGAGCTCTATGTGACCACTAAGGGCATTAGATACAGTAGAAAGTTGTCTCCTCTCCCTCAGTAAGACACAAACTGTAATCGATGGTGACAAGGAAATAGGCACTAACAGGGAGAGACCGTACCAAATTCAAAGGCTATTTTCTCCGCCTACAAGAACTAAAATCAAAAAGTACCACCACAGTTTAAGAGTACGCTACATAAAATATTTTTTAAGTGCATTAAGTCTTCGGAAACATTTATCCGTGTATTAGCAGATTTTTTTCACTGCCTTTTAACCTTTTTAGATGAAATGTTGTCATGTAAACAAAGCCTAAATTTACCCCTTAAAAGGTTAGTACTTTTCCAATGTCCAGAAACATGGCTGCTTCTGATTGGTGGAGCACCTTTAGTGTTTTTATTACCTACTCTGTACACAATAAAATCACACACAGCTGCGACTAACTTGGTTTAATAATTCCTAAACAATCATCTTCTCTGAGCCTGATAGTGTGAACTATCTCTTTTAGCTAGCTCCTGGCATTACAGTTGAGAGAGTGACCTTGTAAACTGGAGACTTTCAACTGAACAAGTCATGGATATCCAGTTTGCAACACCTGTCGTAGAAGTCCTTGGGAATGCATCCTGGTTTCGTGTTATTATAATACATAAAACACGAATGTCGAAAGATCGGAAAGATGCAAGTGAAAAAGGAAAGTCGTAAATAAATGGGCTTGTTTTTTCAGCCAAAGCACAAGTGGCTTCCTGTTGTCTTGATGATGACAACATCTTCACAATTAGCATCTGTTTCTCTTCAAGTGTCCGAATCCATCCCTTATCACTGCCATACCGCACTCTACTGGTGTGGTGGTGAAATGCAATTACTCTTATTTTTTTCTCTGTAAATCACTAACCTGATTTGTGTTATCTATCCGGGTCTTCAGCCCTTTCCGGAAACACAAACATAAAACAGGTCACAGGAGACGCGTAGTTCCGGGAAAACTTCCTGAACCTTGTGGTCGAAAAACACCTTAAGCTTCTCAACCTCATTTGCACTTTCCTCCCTCATCTTTCATCCTGTATTCTCCTAGGTCTTTCCCAAGATCCCACTCTCCTCTCCTCTACCTCCTCCTATCCATCCTTCTCCGCCCCGCTCTCCACCCCCTCCCGTGCCGCAGTGGGACTGTTGGACTCACGCAGCCCCATGCTGAGCCGCTCCAGAGCCAAGCCAGAACAAAGAGCCCATTGAGCCGAGCGGAGACATAATGTGGGCCGCCTCTGACAGCACCAAAGATGAAGTCATGAGGTCGCCAAACAGTTAATAATGACGGCCAATCGTCCTGCTGCACAAAGTGTGTGTGTGAGCAGCTTGGTGCTTTTGAGGAACAGGAGAGAAAATGAGAGATTATGTGTCTGCATGCATGCATGACAAAGTATCTACAGTTCAGAACTCATGTGCGCATATCTGTGAGCATGTGGATGGATAAAAGCTTTTAGGGTGGTAATGAGATACTCCATGACACTCAAAAATGCGCTCAATCACTTTGTAAATACCGCAGAGGAGAAACAAAACCTTTGGAGAAATACGTTTTTGGTTCTGGCTTTGCTCCAGCAGCATTGAGGAGCACCCGCCCCAATCCGCCCAAACATCGCCCCCTTTTTTCCTTTCCTTACTGGAGCCTGTCTGGCGCAAAGTCTGACATGAGACGCATCATGAGTACGGTGTTGTCGCTGCAAGGCCAACACTCCGAACATCATTAAACTTGCAGCTCCAGGTGAGAAAGAGGTGCTGGCGTGTTTGGGTCTTTGTGCAGAAAGCATGCATGCAGTTCAAGCGTTAATCTCAGGGCCTGTTTAAGTGCCTTTACAGGACCATGTCAAGAGGCCTCCAGGCTGGGAGGACAGAGGGAGGAGGCAGGGAGAGGTTGGTGAAAGACAGCTATGCAATTGATTAGCATTAGAAGGACTTTGCTCAAGTTCAAATTGCACGGCCCCTCCGCTGTAAGCTACAGACATTTGTTTCCCCGCAAGTAGTTTTTCCTTTCAAACCCCATCTCTGCTGCACATCTGAGTTCAATTCTCCGCATGCCCTCTCTCTGAAAATCAATTCCTCCTTTCTCTCCTCTGCTCTTTCCCTTTCCTCAAGCTCTCTGAACAGACCAGGGCGAGGGGATTACGCTGTCCCTCCTTAGATCCGAGCGAGACAACAAATGGTTCTTATCAACTGACACCCCCCTGCCATCCAGGAAAGAGGAAGAGGCAAGAAAAACCAGCCAAGCCCCGGCTCGGATGTGTTTCTGGGCTCCGTCTGCCAATCGTGGCAACCCTTTTCACACTCCAAGCCCGAGCTATTTACGAGAGCCCTGGGAGAGCGCGCACGCAGCACCGGAGGGTGGGAAGAATGGAGGGGAGAGAGCCGCTGCTGCTCCTCAACCTCTGCTTCTAATCAATCACCAGAAATCACTGCCGTGGTTTGTGGCCTTTGATCCTGGCTCCTTTTTCACACTGCGAGGGAGAGAGTCGGGGCAGAGGGAGAGGCGGGGGGGACGGGGAGAAGGGTGAGAGTCAAGGCCCAGAGGGTGTGGAGGTCAGGGGAGAGAGATTAGGGGGTGTGGGGCCTTTTGCTCTCTCAGACCTGAAAGCATGTCTCGTTTTAATCCAGTGAGTTTTGAACGAAAACCAGACTGCTTTCACACAAAATCCAAGTTTGAGACTCCCAGAAGAATTCTGCCTTTTCTAATTATGTCAAGATTCTTTAGCTAAACTGAAGATCATCAGAAGTCTTTCAGGATTTTTAATGTGTAAAAAGTGACAGAGCGAACAAACAGTACAATAAATCCTTCCGGCAGGGCCAGGACAATCCTTTTTTGTGCCTCCTGGCAGGAGGGAGGCCACTGGTGCCTGCAGACAAATGGACAGAGCACTCCACTAATCAAGACAGTTTCCTCACGTTGTGGGTTTATGAGTTTACAGCGTCCCCCAGTTGAGTGACATCCAGCAGTGCTGGAGTGGACGCTGTTTCCCTGATCATCTCACGCAGGGCGGCTGATTTGTCTTCGGTTGGCCGGTTCAGGGACGCTCCTCTGACCTGTGTGATCTTTGACTCGGAGGCCATTCTGGCTCTCAGCATGTCGGTGAAAATGATTTTAGGTTCTTGCAGGGAGCCTTTGTGATGGTCAGCGTGGATTACCAAAACATTGTGGAGTATAAAGCTGTCGTATTAAGATACTTCACAGCAGGAGTATATTTAAGTGATCTTCTAAGACCGGAAAGAACTTATGTTGTATTTTTGTAGCTTTGGGCATCTATTGGTACTGGGACTACCAGGGTCTTGAGAATGAGGCAACATTGCCAAAATGATGCCGGAGAAAGGAAGGTTCAAGGTTTATATGTAAAAAGATACTAAAAGTCCCACTGTCCCAACCACAGACCTAGAATCGTCCAGTTCTCTTTCAAACCTTGCTTGGTATCTTCCTACGAGAAGTGCCAATCACAGAAGTTCCACTATCACCACGCCTTTTTTGGGGGATGGATCAATATTTGCTGCAGGGTCCATCTTGTCACAACTTGGAATGGGACTCTGGTACCTACTAGGCATTCTTGCTCTTCAGCCCCTGATCTAGGATTACAGTTTTAAAGTTTACAAATGCAACCATCAAGGTAGGCACAACAATGTGGGAGCACTTTTATTAAGGACTCTCAAAGTTTTAGGATTACCTTTTTTTGTTAAGACAAGTGGTCGTAGAAGTGTTTTTTTTGTGTTGTGCCCATTTTATTAGTGCTAACAGACAAACAAGTCAAGGTGGGCTTGTGGCTAGCTAGCCCTGGTCTCTCTGTTGTTCTTAGGGGCCGTTTACACAACAACAATTTTCAGGTGAATGGCAAAAGTTTTGTTGCCTTTCAGCCTTGTGTTTACGATTTTAGCCAACCTAAAATGCAAACCGGCGTTTTTCGGTGGAAGTGCTGACGTCACACTCCACCTCGCACCAGCGCATGATCATCACGTACAACCATGTTACGCTTGTGCTGCTCAATCTGCTGACTGTCTTTCAACAAAATTAGCATCTGTTGCTCCACTTCTGCACTTAGTATTCGCCAATACACCAGATGATCGACCAAACTCTACTTCCGTGGAGATCTCCCGTACTGAACGAGACAGTTATAGAGCCAACTACAGGCCTAGCATGCTTACTACAGTGTTTTCAGTCCCTCTGCGTTTCCGTGTAAACACAGATTTTTTCACTGAAACGTTGTGTAAACGGGGCCTTAAGGGTGACAGGTTGGATGACTGGTCTGTCTCCCCAGGTAGTGGAGATCCATGGCTGGGCACGTCAGAGGACATTTCCCATAGGTACATCAATCAGTCTTCAGAGAACCAAAGATACCGCAGTCACCAAATGTTTATCGCACAGACCCCCTCCCAGGTTCCCACATTAAGAATACGCAGTCAAATATATATTCTTAGCTAGTCAGCCGATCTATGACTGAAGGGACTTGTTCTGTCTGATGGTATTCTGTCATCAATCTGGGATAAGTCTCAGAATAAGATTTGGTTAGTCTAATATAAACAAAATGGCCAAAGCTGCAGGAACCAAGCTACAGCCAGAAGAAATGTCCTTTTCAGGCAACTTTTGTGGCTTTGTTCAGAGGTCAAAGCCATTTCTTTCTCCCCCTACCAGGGCAAACAAGTACAATCACTGAAACAAAACCCCAAAATAAACAATTCAGTTCCACTACAGCTAAATTCTGGCTGCGTCTCCTCAGCGTGCAAGAGTCTTGAGGCAGTAGCTTATATGCGTCTTCCAGCAGCAAAGGAGCAGAGCAGCAGCTCCAGCGGGCAGATCTGAGCCTGAGTGGAAGTGTGCCAGACTACAGAGGCCAGGCTGGGCAGGGCCGGGGCCGGGCAGCTGAGGTTTCCCCTCCGCCCTGAGTGGCAGCGAGGCTAAGCTAATCCTGCGCCTCAGGCCCCTGTGAGGTGGCTCTGCCAAAGCCTGTCTCCCTGCTGCTGCAGGAAATTGCTTTGAGTGCAGAAGTGCATGAAATGTCTATGGAAAGCACATCCAGTGTGCACACATGGGGACAATGTGACTCTAATCTACAGGTAGATTTTACACGTTATACCTCAAAATCTGTAAAAACAACCCTTTTAGCATGAATTTTCAGCTGTTTTGTGAATTTTAAGTATAATTGATGTATCTTATAGAGGTCCTTTGACACTAAAAGCCAGTTTTCCTGTGTGGGGTTGTGTGTCAGCCTCTATAACGCCTCCTCCATTGTGCTGTTTGACCCGTGGGCCAGCCAGAGCTCCCATGAGGTCCCTTATCCCTCCATCAGTCCTCTCTCATTAGCTCCCACAGGCAGAGCCCCGAGTAGGGTAACACAGAGGGGCCCCTGCTTCCTCCACTGGCCCCCCCCATGAAATACATACAGCACAAATACAGATGACAGAGATCACCTTTTAGCTGTAACTAAAACCATGTTTATTTTTGGAGAAAAGCAAGATTTTTTGATTTTATGACATAAAATCTCAAAATGAGGATAAACTTTAAATGTTTTTTTCTGGATTTATTTGACTGATTTTTTCCTGAATCAATGAGGAAAGAAGTGTGAGATGTCCACAGTGGTTCATCCTTAAAGAGGGATAGAACCAGGATAAAAAGTGGAATCTGGAGGTGGCAGAATGAGGAGGGAGGAGGAGGAGGTGGAGGAGGAGACGAGGCAGGACACAGTGGAGAAACAGTTGATTATGAGTCCCATCAAGTGATCAATGATTTCATTAATAAGACGGATCACGCGCCTGTCATAGCTGTGACACGGGCTGAAGGATGATCCCCTCCCAACGCTCCATTTCCCCCCCTCCCTTCTTCCTTCCTCCTCCTCTCCCTCCCCTCTCCCCCTGTCCTTCCAATATCACCTCCCTCTGCTTACGACGAAGCAACGCCGAGGAGGAAAAAAAAGGATGGAAGAGGGGTTAGTCATGAGGGAGGGGATGGAGGGGGGAGGAAGAAAAGTGAAAATCCATTTTGAAACCCATTTTCAATTAGGGGTCCACAAGCTGTTATCACAGGTGTCCCAGAATGGGGGCCCGTAAGTGAAAATGTCTCCTATCCGTTTCTGAAATGAAACCTTATCTGGGAGGCACAAAGATGGCGGGGACAGCGTATCTGTAAATTACTTTCCATCCCTGCTGTTAACGGGAACTTTATTTCTGTCAGATGACATTCCCCTCTATTTACTGTTGATCATTTAAATGGCTGCCTAAAAAAGACGGTGGCCCCTTTCTCCCCCTCTCTTCCCGTTTTTTTTTTCAAAGCAGTCAAGTGTCCTTTTTTCTTCTTTAAACTCTTTAGCCACGCTCTCTTTGCAAAGAGATTTCTCTACAAGAAGGCCGAACATTTGTTGCTCTTTAGGGCTTAACTTGTTTGCCTCGGAGACCTCTTGTCCTTTGACCATCAAAAGGTTTAAACCACTCCGCTCCTCAACACTAACAGCAATCCAACAATTTTCCAAACTTCTGTTCTCACCCATATCATAAAAATCCAACCAGCCAATTACTTTGAATGTCCCCCACCCACTCTGTTTTTTTTATTAGCAAATTATCCCATGACGACAGGATTTATCCAGGCAAAAGCACGGACAACTTTTTTTTTCCCCAACAAAAGAATCAGAGGACTTTGTGGTCCACCTGCCCGTCGAATGACGAGGGGAGCGCCCAGCCTCCCCTCCCTCAAAAACTTCTCCTAAAGAGCACCAATCACAGCATTGTTGTGGCACAGTCGGCCCTTTTGAGCTGTCACTGCGCGAGGAGGAGGCACAGAGATGAATGGCACACAGGATGAAGCCACCATTTAGACGACCATGTGGGAACACTCAAACCAGGGCTCGATAATTACTCCGGGCCTGCTCGACTTGGACAAAACTCAGAGAGAAGAGACAAGAGGGGTAAACAGTTGAGTTGGGAACTTTCCCTGTGGAGGTTTGAGAGTTAAATCAATTGGAAGACAAGTTTGCAAATCAATGGAGATAAAGTTTTAGAGGATCAGATCCAGGCTTCACTTCTTGGTAGCTTCGATTTCTTTTTGGGACGTGTAAACTTAGCAGAAAAAGTTAAGGACGTTGTTTTTTTGGAGTAGACACCTGCTGAAAAAACAACAGAGTTTGGTAGTATTTCACGCTGAGTAAAAGCACACAGCGTGTTAACAGCAACATTTGCAAAAATTACCTCTCATGAATCGTCACCCTGTTTGAAAAGTACGAGGAGTTCATTAAACTAACGTTAGCATTAGCGTTAGCTGCAACAGATAGCGGTAGGGCAAAGGGAGTGTAGTGTTTACCTGCAGGTGAAAAGATTGAGGACACTTTTTTGATCTATTTGCCTTTTTGTCCAATAAGTTATTAATCTGATGACATAACTATATATTTTCTATTATTTTGCCCAAACTTTTGATTCTTTTAGTGACAAAACATTCATGTCATTTTGTTAAACTTCATAAATGTAGCATCTTGTCAGCTTCAACTATGTTCAGATAGGTTGTTTCTTTGTATATGTCATTAAGCAAACAAGGGTCATCAACTAAAATAACATGTTTGCTTTTGCGAATTTTACTATTCTCATCTTTTTTTTCCGATTCATCGATTAATCGTACATATAATTGTCACAGTAATCAATTAATAAAATAATCTTTAGTTGCAGCCCTATCTTTAAGTGATTATACACTTAAGTAAACAAACTTCCATTTCTTCAAGCCTGTTTTGCTAAAAACTAAATCCAACACACTGTAGCTTTAACTCCCTGCAACAGCTGTCTAAGATAGCATAGCAATATAAGAACTGTTCAATCCCATCATTCATGAGTGTTCATTTTATAGTTCATATTTGGACCTCAGTACCAATTTCAATTCAATTTCAGTCTTTATAATTACAGGTTAAAACTCTTCACAAGAGCTTAAGGAATATTTTCTGAATTTTTGTACTTTTATGCTGCACTTAATCAAAATTCATGGCTTTGTGTGTTTGTTTTTAGGCTATCTAAAGTTGCACTAAGCTATACATTTCTTTAGCACTACTGCTCTAGGCAAGTTTCTTATCTTGATGTGAAGAAACACGGTTAAAATCAAGTGTGACTTCTACTTTTAGGCGTCTTACAACTAATGTTTCTGTTAATGTTTGCCATTAAAAATGACATTAATGTTCTGCTTAGGACCTACAGTATCTGCAGATTAGTTCCCTGACATTTGATATGTTAAGTTAATCAAACCATAAAGATCAAAACATCTGGTTTAGTGTTTCTGTACACACAGTCTTGGATATTTCTTGTATGTGTTTTCATGCCTTTAAAGAGAAGTTTACACTCTGAAATCCTCTGAACCAGTTAATTCTCAACCCAAGTTGTGAAAACATTAGAAAAAAAAGCCCACCTGCCCTTCTTCTGCTCACTCTCAACTTTTCACAACTTATCGTCGCACACTCTTGCTGTGATCTCCACAGGGTTCCCCCAGCACTACATCAGGGGCTGCTGCTCCGCTTGACGGGGGGAAATATTTCAACGAGCCTTCCTAAGAAGAACCAGCCACCAGGGTTCCACAGCTGCTCACAATTACCTTTTGTTTGCACGGAGGCGGTCGGGCAGGGGCTACGGGGGTTAAAGTTGAGGCGAGTGTAGGGTTACACCTGATAAGAGGTTATGAGTTCTGGGGGCGACTTGGGGAATGTGGTGTAATTATAACAACACAAAGAATGTGTAAGCTATATTCTTATTCCAACGGAGAAGGAGATTGGGATCTTAAAGGGACCTTTTTCTGCCGTTACTTGTCATCCCTCCCTTTTTTCATGTGAATTATGGGACTACTGTATTTAAGGAGGAGCAGCTTTGAAATGCTGCATTTTTTGTTTCCATGTATGAAATCTTCACTGAGCTCTCAAGACGAGCCATATGTCTCTGAAAGCTGTAATAACACGCACATCAAGAAGAGAAAACCACAATCACAGATCCAAATTGCATCCATGCCTTTTCCACAACAAACTTTTCCCCGTGTTTAATTAATAAAACAGTGCCGGCCATCTGGAAATGAGTAAGAGCGAGAGTGTTCCCAAGATGCTCCCAGGATGCATTACCTTCGCCACTTCCTGTGATAACTCCCATATGGAGAGCAAGTCAAAGCGAGTTATTCACCCTCTCCGGGATTGTTTGTCTCGTGCTCACGCTCCAAAGAATCACAGAAAAGTCGAAAGCCAAGCCTCCACACCCAAAAATCACCCAAGTCCTCTCCTGGCTAATGAGCACAGCTGCTGATTTTGTTATGACTTTAGCTCGAAGCTTCGAGAGTTTCCAGCAACAAAACAGAATCTAACATTACTCTTCCCGGCAACTGAATCAAAAATGAAAGGCTGGTGGATGGTACTTGACTTTGTGGACAGTAAGCTTTTAATAGCAAGTGTTGAAGACGCTGCTGTCTAAACATGCCAGGGCTGAACCACAAGTGACTCACAGTAAACGTGACGAATAGGGTTAATGTAAACTTTAGTAACACGAGCAACGGTCTGTCAGCGTCCAGCCAGTGAAAAATGATTCTGGAAGTTGGGGAATTTTGTTTTGTAGTCTTAAGAATTTAAACAAAAAAACACAGTCCTCTGCGCTAAAATGCTTTGAATATCGGTCTGGTCATAATCATTAGCTACACCTTTATGTCTTGCTAAGATTAACGGTTCAGGTAAGCTAATATACCCTGAATAGTAATCTGATAATGTATATTAGCTTAACTTTTGCATCTTGCTAATCTAAGTCTGTTAACATGGGCTGATATACCTAGTAATCTAATTATGCAAGTTAGTATTGCTAATGTGAGTTTGGTATACAACAAGAGACAACATGAGAAGCTATGGTAACATCAGCTTGACTAAGCTTAAATGAAATGAAATCTAACGTGTGTTAGCTTGCGCTGTGAAATACAAACTTCAAAACATGCTAATCCCCACTTAGCTCAGAAGCTATCCCGAAAAATTGGATAAAAGTGTATTTCCCAACTGGAGTTTAAAAGAAACTCAGATATTGGGGTGCCAGAATAGTAGGGATGGGTAGCTTTCACATTTGAAACGATACAGTACCAATGCCTGGTACCTGTCAATCGGTACTGATACTCAAGGGTACCAATTTTCAGTACTTTTTTGTGTTTATGTGCAAAATTAATCAATTTTCTTAAATGATAAAATAAAAAATATTTTCAATTTAATATATTTATTCTCAAATATATAACCTTGCAATGCTGTGTTCATGTCCAGCATGGAAAATCGCCTACTCTTCCACTCCCTCACAGTCACAAGGATGACTTTGGGTACCTAAACATGGTACCATTTGATTTAAAGTGAATCGGTACTCGGCACTTTTGACGGAATTCGGTTGGTACCTATAAAATTGCCTAATTCGGTACCCATCCCTACAAAATAGCCTTGCGATTAGCTTGTATGCATAATGAGACTAGCACTCAAGACATATGAATTTCAGGACACGTTAATCCTAGCTTTGCTAAGCGGGTATAAAGAAAATCCAAGTAAAAGTTGTTTACTCATCACGTAAGATACTTTCTTGCCAGAATTTTGAAAGTCGCAGTTATTGGTGGGCCAGTATGGCCTAGCAGTTAAATCATGTGGCCAATGAGGCCGGACCTTTAGTGGTTGGCCCTGGTTTGAATCTAATCTGCGGTTAAAAAAAAAAAAAAAAAAAGAACTATAAGGACATATAAACAATATATATATAATTTTTTGACTGTTCTGATTGTTCTAACTTTCTCAGAAGAAATCCTAAATATCAGCAATTCAGGTAGTGGATGTTTGTCAACTGAACATTTTTTGATTTCCCAGTAGAATCAGACAAAGCGCTTCAAAGTCAAGCTAACAATAAATAAAGCTATTTGTGATAGCTACTCAACTAGCGCACCACATTTGACAGAAACTACCTAGACTTTTTGTTCTCATAATGGACTTAACGTTATTTACCAGACCAGACTTTACATCACAGACTCTATGGAATGGATTTTACATTATGTATCAGATTTTACGCGACCTTTATTAAATTTCTTAGGCAGAGGTTAGCTTCATTAAAAAATTAACGCTGACTTCTTGTTTTATACTGATAAAAGAGACATGTTTTTGATTTCTTTAGCTCAATCAGCCAGGGTACAGAGTTCTGTTTTTGTACAAGGATAGCCTCTTTACTGGGCCAGTGACCAAGCTACCATATTTGAGGACCTCCAAGTGAAAACAAGCTAATAGCATCACCTTCTCTTGTACCCTGGTTTGGGGCCTCATGTTCCTCTAACTCCGGTTTTTAACTGGCTAATCTGGGTGGATCTTAACATCTTATATTTACATTAACCACAGTGAAGGATGAGTTTGATGCGTACCATTTGAGGTGGTGCTCGACGCCACCGCCTTCTCGCTGATGTCATTGCGCAGTGATGAGCCCTTGGTCGCCACAATGGTCTCCACCCTCTTCTTCTTCTCAGCTGCTGAACTGGCCTGGGACTGGGTTTCCATGGCGTTTGTTCATTCCTCAACACCTCATGGAGACGGGATGGCTGAGGGGGGGAAGGAAGCGGAGAGGACGGATTAATGATGACACGGAACAAGATAAGCAAGTTTTGTGTTTTACGGATGTTGAAGCAAATTTAGTTTGTGGTTTCATTTCGATCTTAGGTAAACATTGCAACAATACAGCGCCTCAAGGAAAGGCTTCAACACTGGGAACCATGTGAGGAAAACTTCAGATCCAATTCCTCCTTTTTCATGATGCCCAGAGCAGACCTCGGGTCAATCCGGCAGCTCACCCTGATTTATTTTAACTAAAACCTGCTGGGCTCTGATCTGCTCGACTGGGAGCCTGATCGTCTTTCTTTTTCCACTAACTGTGGTTTAACATCCCAAAACCAATATTTAGATTACCTTATTTTGAACTGTGTCACAATAAACTTCTGACTTCTTGTCAAAAAAAATCACAACAACTCAATAAACACAGCGAGGCAGGACATCCTGACTGGGTTTTATATCTGAGAATAGAAGTGCAGAGTGTGGATATACTGATAATCCTGCTCGAGCAGTCTTTCCACAGAGAAAGCAGAAACCTTAAGGGGATACCACAGAGAGAGAAACGTTCACAGTCCTAAAAAAACAAGGGTTGTTTGAAGGCCCTTTTGGGAATATCATGGTGCCGGGCAATTTTTCTTTCAAAGAATAAAGGTGGTTCGAGTTAATGCTGTCTGTGGGTTTAGAAGGGGTTCAGCCAACAGTCTAGCAGACATGCTGCTCAGTTCAGCACCTCAGAGGCCGTCTACAAACTCAAATCTATCTAGGTCATGGAGGTCTTTTATTATAGAGACAGCACGGTGATGCACTGCAACCAACCGCTGGTTTACACAAAGTACAGGACAGTTTCATTTGTTCGATTTGAAGCCTTTACTTTAACGCCATAATTCGTGGAAATATTTAGTCTCCCCTCCAATAAAGACTCGCTAATTACCTGAGTGTGCGATGCAATTGTCCTCCGCCCTGTAAACATGCACGGATACAAAAAGGGTAATGCAAACACAGGAGTGCTCCTGAAAGTACAAGAACGGAAAAAAAGAAAAAACAAGTGTGTGTGTGTGTGGGGGGGGTATTTACCAACTCCCCAAGGAGGTAAGTGGAGGGGGAAGTGGTGAGGGGTAAACTTCAGACAAACACTGTGCGCTTTGTTTGTTTTTTTTTTCCTTCCCAACCCCCTGAAAAACCAAGAGTCTGTCTTCGTTTCTCTGACCCGACAACAACATCTGTAAGCAATTGTGGAAAGGAAAAAAAATTGAGACTGAACGAAGGAAAAAAACAGAAAAAAAAAACAATGCAATTACTGGCGTACCAATCAAAACAGAATTAAACAAGAGCTCGTCTCTCTAATCACTCCCACATGAATACACATGTAGTTGTCATCTCCGAGCAAAGACATTTTTGTACTACTTGTGCAGATATCATCTTGAATCACTGCTGCATGCGTTTGATAGGATTGCTTTCGAGTCTGGGGGTCTTTTTGTTGCAAGTGAGAGTGAGAGTCAGTGCATGTTTGCAAGAAAACAAGAGCCTGATCAGAGAAAACTTCAGAGTCTTCTCCAAACTTCTTCATTGTTATGACTCAATTTGAGGAAAGAGGAGAAGAAGAAGCCAACTTTCCAGCTGTGTTTTGATAGTTCCCAGCATCCTTAGCATTTGCATTGTGCATGCATGCGTTTGAGAGCCTTCCTGTTGCATGAGGAGTCAGAAGAGAGACATTTGGGAAAATCTGAGGGTCTGCGCCGGAGTTTTTGTTGACGGCATTCCACCGCTCTGGCAAATATTCACAAGTCTGAGGCACTGGAGCGTGTCCGACCGGCCTTTTGTGTTCCAGCAGGCAGGCCACAGTTCCAAAGCAGCAATTAAAAGCAGGACCTTTTCACCCATAATCCCTCTGACCTGGACGCCCACACCCAGTCCTGCAGATGTTCCTGGACTAGACTTTCTGATTGCTCACCCCTCGAAAAAAACACAAAACAGACACTTCCACCTTGCACCAAAACTTGAGGCCTGTCAGACGAAAGACGGAGTCACAACTCTTCCTTAAATTTCTGCTGTTACCCAAAAATAATTTCACATTAACGTCTCTCCCATGAAATGTCTGTCCTATACGCAATTAGAGACGAGAGAAAGAGCCTGTATCTTTATTTGTGCTCCACTGTAATCCTTCCATGCAGAAAAAGAGGCGATTAAACAGGTTTAAAATACCACAATTCAGACGCTTCTCTCAGAAAAAGGAGGAAAAAAAACATTCTTATTTTATAAGCACATTAAGCAAATCAATTTAACATAAATTATACGCCTTGGTGACAAAGGCGCCGAGTTGAAAGTCAACTGCAAATTGTACACATCAAAGTGAAACACTAAAATAAACTTTTGCCTTTGATAGAAAAAAATCGTGTTTTCTTTTCTATTTTTTTTCTTCCTGCGAGCTTAAACGGCGGATCAAAAAATCAGCGCCTTTTGTGACTTAAAGGCGACACTTTACAAGTTTAATTCTCTGAAAGTGCTTTAGGTGCAGCTCCACTGCAGGAGCAGAGCGAGTGGGGGACATTTTCATACAAACTCTTGAAGTGTCTTCTTAGATTTGGCCACCCCCCCTCACACACGGGGTACTGTATTTGTGTTCATTTCATTAGGGGCGACTGCTCAGCGTCGAGGGCCCCCTGAGGGGGGAGACTGGCAGCGCCGCAGCATTCATCATCATTACATCAGCGACCACCGAGATCTGCTATCTTAGGCTTATCAACAGCGCACAAACGCACCGCGGCGCAGCGAGTTAGAGGGGAGGGGAGAGATGGGAGATGGAGACGATTGAGGGGAGATTGTGAGCAAAAGTGGGATAAGAGGGGGAGAGAATGAATGGAGAGGAGGAGCAGGAGTGTGTGTGTGTGTGTGTGTGTGTGTGTGTGTGTGTGTGTGTGTGTGCGCACCCCTGCATGCCTGCACATGTTTCCCCGTGTGTACAATGTGTGTTTTGCACATTTTGCAGCTATGCCAACAACATTAAGGGCTCCTGCACAGCTGGAATAACTAAAACACTGAGGGGCAAAGAGGGAGGAGGAGGAGTGGGAGCCCTTCAGCCAGATTAGCTGAATCTAGCAATAAAACAGAACGCGCTGGCTCAGGCTGCATGTGTTTGCATTGGATAAGGTCAGCGAGGGGATGAGGCCCCTTAAGGAGACAGTGGACGTGCGTTTCTGTGGGTAAGAGGACCTGCGTTGGGTTCAAAATCCCCACAGAGGAGGTGTTCCCAAACTCAATGGCTCTACGAGGGAAGCACATACTTAGCTCTGTGTGCCGTGTTCAACACTGCACTTATGGCTCGCCCTCGGCCCTGGAAGGCAAAGGGGGAGAGGGGGGAGATGGAGGGGGAGGAGGGGTTTGGGGATTTGGTGGTTGTGGCTCCCATTCACCAGAGAAACTTAACATTGTGCCCAGATGGCACTAAGTCTGGTGTACAGCTGATGGGGACCAGCCCCTGAAGTAAGGGCCATTTAGCAGGAATTAGTCACACCCTGCCACACACACACACACACACACATCACAGATACACTCATGCAAGCTGGTTTTGCCCTTTTGCATACAGTAACACCTTTGAGCTATGACTCAACTTCATTTCAAAATAATGTGCAGCTCCCTGGTTGAACACTGTGATACAAACTTTGATTCATTTATTGAAATTATTCAACATTTTTGGGTGTGATTTAGATTTTTTTCATGAATTTGAAAAAAATTATGAATATTTTATACTTTTTCTGCACTAAGGTGTAAAAATACCCCTAAAGCTGCATTGATTAGCCATTCATAAACAAAAAAGGCTTCAATTTGTAACTTTTTTGCTCTTAACTACTTGAACAAATTTACAGTATTAGTTACTTTCAGAGCCAAAACATTGCATATTTGCCAGTTCTAGGTTCTTAAATCTAAATACTACTTCTTTTTTGTCAATTATAGATTGAAAAAGTGAAACTTTGGTTAGGGATGGGTACCTTTCACATTTGAATTGATATGGTACCCATGCCCAGTACCTGGCAATCGGTACCCATACTCAAGGGTACCAATTTTCTGTACTTTTTTTTGTTTATGTGGCAAAAAATATCAATTTTTTAATAATAAAATATAACTTTTTTTCCCAATTTAAAATATTTTTTCTTCAATATATAACCTCGCAATGCTGTGTTTATGACCAGCATGGAAAATCACCTACTCTTCTACTCCCTCACAGTCATAAGGGTGCATTCGAGTACCTAAACATGGTACCTTTTGGGTTTACATGCTTCGGTACCCAGTACTTTTGACAGAATTAGGCTCGTACCAATAAAAGTGCCTAATTCAGTACCCATTCCTAATTTTTAATTGGAGTAAGGGCCAGAAAAAGGAGCCAGTCAAAGGTTTGGTCTTATTTTTCATTGCAAAAATGCAAAATTCGGGTATAGCTTTGCAGTTTAGGTTGCAGGCCACATGAAGCAAGTTCTTGAGGGGGCAGCCCTAGCTCAAAACCAACCTGTGTCCACTTTCCTACATGTCAATCCTCACTTTTACCCCATTTTCTGCTCTTTCCACTACGGTGTCCTCTCAAAATGCAGGCAGGAAAAGCCAGAAGAATAACTTAAAAACTAAGAAAAATGCAGGAAATAAACTATAAACCTTAAAATAATCTGTATGAAAATATCTATTTGCTTCCCTTCTGTAAGGATTTATCTCCATCAGCTCATTACTCTGGCTGCTGTGACAAAAGCACGGCAGAAAACTTCACAATAAAAGCCCTTGCAAATAAGAGTTTTTATTCTTCTTCAAGGGCAAACAACAGCAACGTCGTCTGCATTCAGCCCCGCTAATAAGATTATCCCCGCGTGCGTCTTGCTCCCTCAAACCTCTCCTCTTAAGATGCTTTGGAGAACAGCGGAGGGACCCAGTGCATCTTACATTCCTGTGTAACAAACCCGCACGATGTAATCGAACGCTTACACGATGCGTCTTTTGCACTCACTACCCGGCAGATAAGGGGAGAATAAAGCACGCGCCACAATGGAAATCTCCTGCGTTCTCCCAGCAGAACGCTGCTTATTAGACTGTTTATTTATTCTAACTTTGCATTTGTTGGTGAGCCACTTGTATCGGGGCAAGTGGGGCTGTGACTGCTGAGACAATGGGTAATACGGGCTGCTTTGTTGCAGCGGTGGCCCAGTTATGCAGTATTGGTTTCCCCCTCCTTGCTCTCCACTTGATTCATTTTCTCCCCCAGCTGAGATGTAGAGCCTTTGTTTGATCAGACACTTTTCCTGATTCTTGAGAAGAGGGAAAAGATGCTTGCTCAGCCGTTTACTGGAGGCCAAAGCAAACAATGCAACCTATACCAGCCAAAGGAAAGAAAACATTTGACTCTTTGCAGAACTTTTTGTCCTCTGAACTTGAAGAGGATAAGATTACTCTGTTTTACTTTATGACCACAGATGGAGCCAGAAGACACACTCTTCACTCAAGTAGAAGTAAACTGAGCTGTGTGTACTTCAGAGCCTGCCACCATAGTTGGGAAATTAGTTCTTTCTCTTTCTTTCTTGTGCCATAAACGTGAAAATTAGGCTTAATGGGGGAACCCAGAGGAGTATCAGGGTTGGGACAGGATCTGTCAATAACACCAGAGTTGGGTAGTAGTGGAGCAGCACAGCATATGCTCCAGAGCAGTTGAAATCCCGCTCTTCCTCAAAGTCCCACCATATCGCGCCACCAATTACCGCTCAGCGCTCAACCAAGATTGCATCTTACTCCACTTCCCACTGACTCCAAAAAAATATGTTCTGGTTCTGATTCTGGGCCAGGTTTGGGCATGTTCAGACTTGTGTTGTGAGCAAGCAGCAACCTCCGGTCTAACAAGATGAGACAATGCGGAAGTGCTAAAATCTGCTGTTTCTCGAGTGTTCGCTTGAGTCTGGCTCCGTAAGTAGCGGAAGTCACATACACACCAAGCCAACTCAGCCGTTCAGAGGATATTAAGATTGCGAGCTCCCCCAATTAGAGGTACAGCTGAGGGTCACGTGACCGACAGGCGCCCTATGGCTGTAGGCGAAGTCCTTTCCACTACCAATATGGCCGCTATAGCCAATGTGCTCCATTTTCCATTTCAGAAACAGATGGGTGACGTTGGCGAGACTACATCCATGTTTTATACAGTCTATGGTTGTGAGCAGTAAAACTTAATTTTCTGACGTACAATTGCTGCATCCATGTAGCTTGGTGGTAGGCACACATTCAGTATCTAGTGTTGCAGTCATAGACTGTATAAAACATGGACGTAGTCTCCGCAACGTCACCTGTCTGTTCCTGAAACAGTGAAATGAAGCCAATCCATGGACACAGCCACATTTAATATGACCCCGGCTGTGAGTTTTCTTTCAGACAGCTACAGGACGCCCACCAATCATGTGACCTGAGCTGTGTCTCTGATTGGATAATTAAACAATCCTAATAATGCTGATAGTGGCATCAGTGTTTCAGAGCCAAGTCGTTATTTGAACCAGGCTGTAAATGTGTTTTTTAATGCCGTAAAGTCCATTTTTATGACTGGGTGTGCAAGTGACTTCCGTTCTTTCTGCAGCCAGCCTCAAGAGGATTCTTGATGAACATCAACTTTTAGCACTTCCACATTGGCTTAATTTTTACTAACTGGATGTTGCCCCTTGGTTGCAGTAACCGGTAACCATCTGTTTGGCTATGTTGACTTTACAATTCGGTTAGCTTCCGCAGTTTAACAAGAACATGGTCCAGAGCTTCAAAACTTTAAAAGCAGCAAGGTATGGGCCACTGACCACTTCTATTTCATAAACAGTCTACATTGCTTATCTCCACTGGTGATTTTGTTAAATCAAAGTAGAGCTCTCAGTTATCAACTCATCAGTTACCATAGTGGACGCCAAACTGGAAATGCTGGGCTCAACCTAGCCTTTGAGCTAGGGCCTTTAGCCACTTTGCTAGCAGCTACTGAGTGCTTATCTGCCAGTCAAGGCAGCCATACCCTTAAATGGGCAAACATGTAAGTTTAATAACTCCAAAAATAAGTTGTGAGAAAATTTACACCTTGTGAAATGTTTCCCAAAATTTGTTTTTGCAGTAAATATCTGCTTTTTTAATAAGTGGTTTCCTGTGCTTCTGCAGCCAGCCTCAAGTGGACACTTGAGGTACTGCAGTTTTTAAAACTTGGGCATTGGTGTCTCATTTCTTGACTAGAGTTTGCCCCTTGGTTAACCCTTTAGCTCTCAATGTGTCTGCTGTAAGCACGGCCATTTGCGTAAGCGCACTTTGGATGGAAGTCTGGAAATCCCTCAATGGTCAGCACAATCAGAAAAAGTGCAATAGTTTGTGAAAGCTGAGATGTAGCTCTTTCAGACATTTTGTGGTTATTACAATAATTTCACTCATGCATTTAAAGAAGGCTGCAAATACACACCAAGTGTGGAACAGATGGATGAAAAAATGGAGCCAGTTTTGTCCAAAAATGCCAAAAAGAAGATCCTCCTGGGTTATAAAACCTCCACTTAGGTTTCTACAAGATTTGTTTTTTTAACAGTTTCTTTTAATGTTCAATGTTTAAGTTTATTCTTGTGGTATTATCTATGTTCAAATCAAATACCATTTTCAAATTTTGTTATTTTTAACTGCAGTAAATTGTAAATAACTACCTGATATTCAAAGTTCCAAGTATTCCAGAAAATGGGCCAAAGTACTTACTCACAGGACATTTTCTGACCTTTGTAAAGTCGAAATACACAAAAAGCAGTCAAGGCAAACTTTTTGAGGTTTAGGTGTTAAAGGGTTGATATGTTTTGCTGTGTATCCCAGCATGCTTTGCTCAGCGAAGCAGCAACTTGCTTCCTGGGTCATTTTAAGACAAACCAGGACTCAGATAACTCTTCAGATAAAAAAAGAGGCAAAATTCTACTTAAGGTGAAGTTACTAAGTGTGTGTAAAAGTGTGAAAAAGACTTTTCTTTGCAGCCTGATGAGATTCAGTTTATTATAAAATCAGCAGGTGCACAAACTCAACAGCTAACATTTCAGATCCACTGGTTTCTGCACATGCCTCACACTCCAAAGAGAGTCAGGTCTGTAGTCTGTCAGAAGGCCTCTCATGTCTCTCTTCATACAAACCTTCAGAAAACACTCTACCAATGCTGCAAGGCGTGACAACAACACACTCCACAGTACCTTTTCTGTGAAACTGAACATGTTGCGCCGTGTGCTGCAGCTCCTCTGTGATGCATGTATGTGAGAAAGAGTTTGCGAGCGCTGCCGGAGTTGCAGGAGATGCACCAGGTGCTGTATGCGCCGCTCAGTATGCAAGTAGGATCATACATAAGAATAAGAAAAGGAAGACCCCAGGGAGTGGGATGAGTGGGGAGATTTCTGTACTGATGAAAACCTCACACACATATCTTCGTCTTTTGTGTTTTCAGAGGAGGATCAAGCCGACGGATGGTCCTGTGTGAGTGTAGTGGCAGCAGGGATGGTTTTTACAGAAGGTCTTCACATTTAGCCCAAGGGACTGTAGAATAAACTCCTTTTATCCTCAGAGTAAGAGACAGAAGTGTGGAACTACTTGAAGTAACAAAGAGCAATCCTGAGGCTGTACAGCTACAGGTTAAGAAGTTGTTGTAAAACTGTTCAGCCCACTCGCACCAAAAGTCCTTCATTTTCTTCCAAACTTATGTTTTCCCTTCCTCCTCTCTATCTTTCTTTCCTTTCCTTCATTCCTTTGAGTCACTGGGGTAAGTGTTGGAGCGCAGTGAGTCAGAGCTGCGATGTGATTAATGACGGGAGCCTGGCGTCTCCGGGGCCGAGCGCTAACAACAGCCAGGGGGCAGCGCGATAATGCACAATAATAAAGCCAGCAGACAATCAGCCAGGCAAAGCAAGGCCTATTAGCCAGCCCCATCAGGACGGCTAAGTGAGAAATTAGCCCTTCCCAAGCTCCGCCACAATTCATCAAGTGCTGCCCCTGAATCCCCCCTCAAGAAGTCATAATGTTTACTTAAAGACTGGCCCCGATGCCCCAGCGGCAAGCTTTATTGGCTCTTATTAATTCCCGTTCTGGCCCTCGCGGCCGTGCCATTTAAACTGAATTAAAGGGGTGAAAATTGGATGAGATGAAGTTGTCTTGGTGTTTGGCTCCAGCGTGATAAAGCCAGACCTAAACAGAGGGTGACTTGGAAAAAAATAAGAGGGCAGGGCAAACAAATTAGGATGCAAAGGAATGTCAAATGAAGCTGTCCTGAAATGTGCAGCAAGTCAGTCACAGGAATGTAAAGGGAGAGGAGGGGGAAAGAAATGGCACTGCTTTAATGCTAAACTTCCTGTGTGGATGGGAACTGATCCAGAAGGGTAACACTGGGTCATACATTCCTCAGATGCAGACACGGATGATAGTGTTGTATCTTCTGTTTATCTTTCATCAGACGGGCTGAGAAAAACTTCAAATAAGGTCGCTCTATCAGCGCTTCAGTTTTATTTCAACATATCAGTGATGGACAGGAATATAACGAGGGTTACGCTCTCCACAAAGTCTGTGCTTCGAATCAGAGAGCTGTTCTGGTCTTAAACTAACAACACAGTGAATCACACTTACAAAAACAAATGAAAGAACTGGACTATTTTTATCAGTCGGCTCAAATTACACATTATTTAGTGCTGTGTATATCATCCAGTGCTGAAAAGCTTTGTTGAATCAGTTAGTAATTTATCAAGAACAAGTGCCAAACATTTGCTGGCTCAGTCCTCAAAAGAGTTGTGTCTTGCCTTTCTCTGTTTTATATCACTGTAAGTTGAATGTCATTGGATTTGGGACTTTGGGTCGGCCTCTTATGTCCGTCCAGAACATTTCCCTTTCTTTTGATACTAAATCAAGTGAGTCATTTGTTTTTGAAAATGAACTGGTAAACAAAACTCTGAAGTAGAAAGTTCCAACTGCACAGGATCTCTTAGATCTAGTCCCCAAGCAGTTGCTGTTCTTAAAGTTATCTTCATTTTGAGTTTTATACACTTTTACAAAAGCCTCTTTTCTAATTAACACTACTGTACAACATTTACACTTTCCTGAAGTATTCACAAACATCCTCACATAATCTCCAGAAAGTGGCTGAAAGGAAACAGCTGTTTTCCATTATCACAATTTACAAATTCTAATCAAACTGTAAGCTAACAATAGCACTAGCTAAGAATTCTGGTAAGTAAGTGCAAAAATAGCAAATAAAATTTAGAAAATTAGCCCCAATATCAAACAGAAAGAATAAACTGACTGTTATTGTTAACTGTTCTTGGGTATAGCATTTAACCAATTATTATCAAAAATTAGCATTAGCAGGCAACAATAGCAGTGAGCAAAGACTACGCAACTTCCTATTGGTAAAGTGTTGAGATTTAAAGAGAACTATTGGATCGAACAATTGTGTTATTTTATTAATGCTAATGTTTACGCTTAACTTCGGTAGCCCTATATAGCTATAGTCAACCATTTAAGCTAGCTTTCTAGGAAATCTAACTATAAGCTAGGAGTTAATGCTTCCCTATAAGAATTATGATAACAAAAGGAAATGTTGAATAGGTTTAATGCTAATGTGCTAAACATGGAGCTTCCTAGCCAGCAGATTTTTACATTAGCAAGAATTTTTTGTGCCCCTTCTAAAAGAATGGGTATCAGCTAGAAATTTCAAAGAACACTGGTTAAATGCTAGTGTTACCTTTATATACAGTAGTGTAATACAGTTCACATCAACAATTTACGTTAGCTAGCAGATGTTACTGTAAGCCTGGATTTCATGCTTAACTGTAAGGGTTAGGATATCAAACAGAAATGTTGGAAAAATGTGGTTTTGAATGCTAACATTTACACTTGTCTTTAGAATTATACCGTTTCCATCAACTATTAAAGCTAGCTATCCAGCCCAAGTTACTGTTAGCTAAAAATTTAAGTTCTCCAACGGTTAGGATGTTGCACAGAAATGTTGTTAAAAGTGGTCATATGCTAATATTTACTTTTATGGATAGTAGATTTAAACAGTTCCAATTAACTATTTAAGCTAGCTTCCAAATGTTACTATTAGCCTGTTTTGCCAAAAGTTAGGATTACAAACAGAAATGTGAGATACAGTTTGTTTAGACGTGAATTTTTTCTTTTACAGTGGCATTATACAGTTCTCGTCAAACATTGTAGCTAGCTTGCTAAACGGTACTGTTAGCTGGAAAGTTGTGGTTAAGTGTATTTAACAGAAATGTTGGTTTAGAGGGGTACAGAGCTAATGTTAACTTTAGCACTATACAGTTACCATCAACCGTCTAAGTCAGCTAGCAGATGTTACTTTTAGCTAGGATTTTTTTCAACATTTTGAGCTAGCAAGCAGATGTAGCTATTAGCTAGAAATTCATGCTTTTCTTTTAGCATTAGTCAGAAACATTTCGTGTAAGTCATAAAATGCTAACTTGAAAATGTTACTGTTAGCTTGGAATTTAACCTTATTTTTAGCCAATTTAAGCAATTACTACTTAGCATTAGCATCAGGTTGGTTCTATTGTCATTCACAAGGTGTTTAGACTTGTTGGTTTCTGTGACATTATCAAAAAGTTGAGACGGACAGGAAGTGGTTGTATTCCAACATAATGTGCAGTCAAACAATAGCTAATAAGTTAGTAGAGTGTTCATTTTAGAATGAAAAAGAGTCTGACTGAACTTTTAAATGTAAACTGTCTTAGGATGAAGGATGGGTTTACTGACCCTGGTGTAGGTCTGCAAGTGGAGCTTGCAAGTTAAAAGTTTCATGCCTGTGTGTGTGTGTTAGTGTGTGTTTCGGTATCAGCGGCAGGTGAGACTGAGTTCCACACAGTAACACTGAGCATACGGCAGTGGAGGTGTGAGATCAAAGACAACTGAAGCTCAGAGGGAGTCCCGGAGACTTCGAGCTCCCTGACGGCTCTCCCAACGGCAGCATCGGGAGACAACTCTCTCCCTTCACTTTCATATCAGCCACAGAGCCCCCCCATCCCTCTGCACCGGCTTGCAGGCTCCACACACACACACACACACTCACATTCGTGCACATTGACACACACAGGCTGTCTCAAGAGGATTTAGCAGCGCTGCCAAACCTGTACCCCACCTACAGCTACACTCCTACACGCACACACACACACTCACACAGAGGCTGTTGCGCATCAGAAACCAATGCATCAAAAACACGCAGCTGAATATTTTGGATTTTGAAAGGATGAAGAAACTCCAAGCCCAGCGAAAAAAAGACTCACGCAACTTGCATACCGAGATGATATTACACCACACAAGACTGGAATGAGTTGCCATAAACCTCACAGCACTGCTCACACAAAAAACTTCCCATAAACTCCAAAGAGCACAGTCACAAAATGGCCCCGGCATGAAGAGCGAGGAACAAGACTGTCATTAAACAGGCAGCCCCCTCAGGCTCGCCGACTCCTTCGTGAGGAAGCCAAACATCTGGATGTATTTACTTGTTTCAGCTGTTTGCAACCCCACCTCAAATAAATCTGGGAGCTCTAACGCCATCGCTTAGGACAGCTCCTAAACAAACACGCTCAACGCTTTCCGACCCACTCACTCAGTCCTCTCTGCACGCTCCTGCTTCCAAAACGAAGCCGGGCTGGGTAACGCAGGCAAATAAATTCGTAAAGAGGAGGAGGAGGAGGCCTTAATTGGAGCGTTTGACGGGCGCCTGGGGTTAATTGGGAAGCATGGAGAGCAGCTGGCTCCGCGGTGGAAGTTGAGACAGGGATAATAAGTTCACCCTTTGCAGGATAGACAGTTAGTGATGAATCAGATCAGAGGAACAGTGTACAGTGTAATCATCCTCACATCTCCCCTCCTCCACCCGCTCTCCTGACAAGCAGAGACAACCTGGCTCACAGCTACGCAATCTGGCACCTATCACACAGGACTGCCGGTCACATGGTGATGGTTCTCACACACACACACACACACACACACACACACACACACACACACACACACACACACACACACACACACACACACACACACTCCGCAAACCGCAGTTCATTCAGTTAATCACTCACACACACACAATCATTCTTACCTCCAGGACAGGGAACCCAGTTTATCAGTTTGCCGGTCGATGTATGTAAATCTCTCCAACAATGTGTGTACTAATGGCTTATTACCCTGCGTTAGCTGAGTTTGCATTGATCTCTACGCCAGAGGGAGATGGGAAAACTAGAGCAAGTTCGCCGCTCATATGTAGCAAGCAGGGCTATAATCACATCCCAGCTTGTTTCAATAAAAGAAACATTAACATAAACCATCTCAAACACACTAAAACCTTCACCCCCACTCAGTCCGTGCAAGAAAAAGGGGGGAAAAAACTTTCCTGGATTACAGGGTAATGAGAGCCATATGAGGCGGATCGGTAAAATGTTATGTATGTCCGAACTTTTTATCTCAGCAGATGATGACTTTTTTGAAAGTATTTTTCCAGTGTAGACAGTATTCAGCCCTGGGAAACAAAGTGATTCTATGTCTTAGAATTTGATACAGTTTAAAATGTCAAACTTCTGCTGATATCACACAAAGTTATGCTAACTTCTTTTCCAGTTACTGTTTTATTTCAAACAAAAAATGATCTATATTTTAAGCTGAAGTTAAAAAAATCTTTGACTTATTAGCTAGCTAAATCAGCTTCTTTTAGCATTTGACCAGTTCCAAGTTTGCCAATACTCCTTGTGATGTTTTTGTTAGCTAGTTAGCTTAACCTGTTGTTTTAAGTTAAATTAACGAAAGAATTGAGCATTGCACTCTTGCTAGCTTGCGTAAGATTATGAGAAAGAGACAAATCGTTCACATTTTTATTAATTTTTTGTCGTAAGTCCAGATGTAGTGCAGCCACCTGCCACTAGCTGGGGCTGTTGCTCTGGTTGATGGCTACTACCATAGTGCTATGAACAATTTGCTATCTAGAAAGCTGTGTCTGATTATCTCAGTTGTAACAATGCACAATCAGCACGGGCAAACTGAAGTTAGCCTAAAATGAGGACTGAAATCTGGTGAGCTAGCTTTGCTAACGTTACTCAGTTAGCCACCTTGCTACTGTTTTCTTACTGTTTTATACACCCTACGCCTAATTTTAGCTTTTTTTTTACTCTGTCCTTATGTTTTTTACCTTGAAACAAGTCAAAATTTAAATTTTCAGTAAATGACGACAAATCGGAAATTATCTTCTTCTGAACATCCCCTATCAGTATTAAAAGATGCTCATAGGAGTACATGAATACCTCCATTAGCATCATAAAAATAGTAGCTAATAAGATAAAGCATAGTTTTTTTTAAACTTGGCAATTCAGTTTCTTTGAAGTTAACAATAAATCAAGTTTTTGTATCGGTAGAAAAGTTTAAATTTAATTTTCGATAAATGACTCGGAAATTAGCTCCTCAGAACATCCAACATTCACATTATGAAACAACTATTGGGTCACATTGAATGGTAGCTAACAAGTTATCTTAATTAACATTCTGTTTCATAATATATTTTAGATTTGGGCTGTATCTTTCACTGTAATTCTTGATGCTAAAACTGTTTTATTTCTGAGGCTCATCAATATGAAGACTTTATCAAGACTTCCCACTGAAAAACTTTATAAAACTGATTTGTGCGACAGACTTCTGAACAAGATAACTGGAAACAAACTTTTTGCCAATGAAGTGACCTCAGAGGGAGGGGTCAAGGCGAAGGTTAAATCGATAATGCTTCTTCAGATACTTCTACACGACTCCCTTTGGAAAGCATTCGCTGTGAAGGTTCAGGATTTAAACCAAACTCCTTGTGCGGAGGGAGAGCTGAGGGGGCCCAGGTAGAGTCATAGGCAGTAATGGGAGGAGACAGGGACTTAGAGCGCCACACAAAAGCTAGGCTTTATAAATAATTCCAAAAGCTAACAGCATCCCTTGTATGTGTGAATCTATGAAATACATTCACACATGAATGCACACACACACACACACACACACACACAGCCACCAGGGGGAATAGGTTATTCACACAGCTCCACTGGGGCTGTTATGAGTCTGACCTGCCCTGGATCTGGAAATTTAGGTGAATATCTGTCTTGCATAGACGAGAGAAGAAGAAAATAAAAGGTCTTTTTTAGCAGCATTTGCACACTCACACACTCACACACTCACTCACTCATAATGCAGGGCAGCAAAGCACACCGGAGACCTGTCTTGTAAATCTCTTTGTGAAAGCAGCTTTGGGGGGTAGACAGGGGCTTACACACTGAGCCCTGAGGTAGAGCTACAGACTCCACTCCCCCTAACCCCCCCATGGTCTTCCTCCCTCTCTCCCACACACATACTCCTCCTCACTTTTTCCGTCTACCCCACATTTCCTCTTTCTTTCTTGCCCTCCTCTCACCTTTCCTTCTCTCCCTACATTCCTCCACCCCTCTCCGTCCCAGCCCGGGCTCCACAGCGCCGGTCCTTCGCCCTGCAGGCTCCCGCGTGGTGTTTGGGTGACTAATGTCCTGCCTTTGCTCAGACAATGAGTTTGAGACTGAGCCGGGAAAGTGTTGAGGAGGGAAAAAGACTCGGGCACCTTTGACAAATGGAACCCTTCGCAGTCCCGCGCCCACTGAGGGAGGCTTTACAATGTCGCGCTCCACGCTCCACATCCTCCGAGGGACGGCTGCAGCCCACAAAGCCGCATCTGGGGGAACATAATGAATTCTTTGGGAAGTCTAACCTGGCTTTCTTCATGAATAAGATATATTTCCAAAGCAAGTCAACCCCTCTTAATAAAAACACCAGTCTGGCAGGAATAGCCAAAGCCGTTTTAGGGCCCCATGTACACGTTAATATTTCTGTTTCCCTATAAATTTTCTCAGGCCCACTTCTTTCCAGGCCTGTCACTGCTCTACCAGGCCTACATTTTTCCCCTGGAAGGTGGAGGAGCCACGATGACAAACTGTCATTAAAAACGGCTGGAGTCCTCGTTCTTTCAAGGAACTCAAACTCTTTGGATGCTCCCTCCTCTTCCCCTCGCACCCTACCCCCCATGCAACCCCTGAAAGGAACCAGGGCTTTGTCTGAAGAGCAAAAGGAGAGGAGAAATCCCCCCCCAACCTCCACCCTCCACCCACCTCTTCAACCCTCCTCTCCCCGAACCCTGTTCCTCACTCCCTGTGGAGTATTGTTAAAACACAGCCCCCTCTCTTTTCCGCGGCCCGGGCTCTTAAAACAGCGTGCTTTGCATGAGAAAAAACAATTAGTCTTCAAATGCTGCGCTGTCAAAGGAGAGCTCCCTCAGGTTGGGGCAGAAATTCACTCAGATAGTTGAGTTCTCCCTTTTGTTTTCTGGGATGAGGCATTATCAGAGGCGGCATTCACCGCTGAGGAGAGGGGTTCATACGGGATGCCCGGCCTCTTTCTTTTAGCAACTTGCCCCAAGTCCACCGCCGACGGAAATGAAGCAGCAAAAGAAGGGGAAGAGGTACTCATCTAAACATGTTTGGAGAGGAGGGAGAAGTCTGTGCCTGGGCTTCTTTCAGGTATTAACCTTTGGATTTACATTTGACATCCAAACAATAGCCCCCTCCTTGACCTCCACTCCAGGATGCTGCAGGATCCAGGGATAAGACAACCACAAGCAGCATGGGATTGCAAACACATGGGGTTCATTTTCTTTACACGACAAAGCAGAACTTAATTGCAAATGTTGAAGCAGAAGATTTAGGGATAGTTTTGAGCAGTTTTCGGTTTTAAGAGGCCGGCTCGTGGCCTCGCGCGTCAAGACGCAGGCGTAGGTGACAGATCATTGTTCACACCAAGCACCCGGTTCATCCAGACCCCCTCATGGGTGCCACAACCGGCTCCCATCAAAGCTGACACAATGCCACATCTGCAAAAAAAAAAAAAAAAAAAAAAAACAGCCGCGGCCCTGCATCCCTGCATGGGAAACCAGGCGTCCAACTTTACACGAGGCTCCCGAGCAAATGGGCCCCCCCAACTCCTCCTCCTCCCCCTGAAATAAAACCAAAAAAAAAAAAAAGCAGGAACACTTCACCTCGTGCTGCTACACTTCACACCACAGACTCAAAGACATTTTTACGGCGGCAACAGCAAACAGAGGAGGGGACGAGCGGCGCCCACATGCAGGCGTGACCTGTCCCGTTTCTCCTCGAGTATGTGGGAAAAGAAAATGAGGCGGCTAGCTGGCACACTCTGCGTCCTCGCACGTAACACCTGCTAAAAATTTACAACGAGCTTCTTCTAACTCATGTTAAGCTGTCAAACACAACTTGATTGAGCATAAATTGACTTCTTCTACTCTTTCTTTCCTTTTTTTTTTTTCTTTTTTTTTTTTTACAGCTGCCTGACTCTGAGAGAACAGTTGACCAGACTAATTGTAAGGTCCAGTTGGAGTTTCCAACCAGCCAAAGAAATGAAAAAACAAACCAGCCCTCTCTCAGCTCCTGCTTTTTTTTCCTCCCATTTTTTATTCTTCAGACAAATGAGAAAAAAAACTTCCAGAAGAGAAGGGAAGAAAAAAAAAGGGTAAAAATCAAACTAAATCTGGTTGTTTGTGTGTGAGTGCGAGAAGGAAAAGAGGGAAGAAAAAGAAAAGTGTGAATGCTTGTACACGCATGCACTGCAGTTGTGTCAGTATTCTGTTTGCGAAAGCCCCGAGTGTATTCAGATTCCTGAATGTGTGTAATATACATATCTAAAATTACAGTCTGATATCTTGAGACTCACACCCTCTTCATCGCCACTTTCCCCTCCTTCCCCTTCCCCTTCCTTCCGCACGCCTTATCCAAAGACATCACCCGGCTTGAAAGGTGCCTTTAGCAGGCTCCTTGAAGCAGGGAGCGGGGGTCCCGCTCTGGGACAATGATGGTTGAGGTGGAGGGGGAGCCGGGGGAGCAGGAACACATAGCATATTAAATCTGCTGGCGGAGCTGGGTCGTCCGCGCGGAGAGCCAGAGAGCCAGATCTGAGGCATGCCCTGAAGGGATGGCTGGGCCTGGGGATTAGGAGGCCAAGGAGAAGCCCTCGCACACCCCAAGACCCCTTCTTGTCTCTGCTCGCACGCAAATGCATCCAGACATTTTTGACGCTTCTCAGGTTTGCCATCTCAGCCCAACTTTACTCCTCCACACACACACACACACACACACACATTTCCACTTGCTTTCTTTTTTTTCATTCTTAAACCACTACCTCTGTCTGACTTGTCCTCTGTCTTTCCTCACTGTGTCTGTTTCATTTGATGTCAACATATCAAAGTAGCAAATCATCAAAGTGAGGGATTTCTTTTGGGGGCTGTTATAAAGCGAGGGAAGCAACAGCCAATCAAAGAGTGCGGGGGAATTACTCCAAACTTTCACCGCTCGTGTGGCGATCCACAAACTTAAATAATCACTTCTTTTATCACTCCACGAAACCCGCAAAACAAGCGAGCTAACGCCAAAAATAACCTCCAATCCTCGTTATCTTAAGGACAATCAACTTCCTCACACTTCCCTCGTCGTAACAAAACATTTGCCACCTCTTTGAGGGCCTCAGGTCGCAGCATTAGCACAACAACACAGCTCATTAGGGCCTCTTGCATTCACTTCTGATAACAGGTATTATTCCAGCGGGGTGTGAAAGGCCCGAGGACACTGTGAATGAAGAGGAGAGGGCCATACCTCAAAAGCTAATAGCATGTCATCTCCTTGCATTAACATGACAGCCTCTATTCTGCAGGGTCAGAGGGTCACGGGTGGACCGAGGCCGGTGTCGCTGCAGCGCAATTTCTCTCAAAGTTAGTTGAGATTAAAAAAAAAAAAAAAAAACAGCACGCCGCCACTGCCGCTATCTGACAGGGACGGTATCCGCCTGTTCGTCTGGCGTGGAGCAGAAAGCAGGCGGCGATGCATCTCTGCTGGCTACTGTACGCAAGTGGCTCTGAGGCCTTGCATCTCATTCCAGAAGATTAGCATCTTAAACACTGCTGCATTCATCTCTGCTGCTGCATCATAATGAGGGATGGTGCTGTTTTTGGGTGAAGGTGCACCTGTTTGAAAGCACGCTGAGGTAAACTGCAAAAGCACCAAGAAGAATGTTAAATGCTCTCATTTATTATGCATTATTCATTATATAGAATCACTTAATTTAGCATTTATTGCAACATTTTTCCTTTGCATGGTGTGACCTATCCGGCCTCTAAAAACAAACATGACACATAAAACAGGAAGTTAATTTTGTAAAGTCTCATTTTCAGTCATCAGTCAATTTTTTTACATTTCATCCCACCTCGTTTAATTTTAAATTACACTTTGTGCTTCAAATAAATCAAAAGCTGTTCAAATTTTTGCTTATAATTTTATTTCTTAAGAGGTTATTTGATTAAATTTGTGATATCCTAAAATATTAGTTCGATTTTTAAATGACTTCAACAGCTCACAAGCCAATTACAGCAAAACATGCAGAAGAAATTAAAATCACATCTTTAATCTCAATAAAATTTAAATAAAAAAATAAAATAAAAGCAAGAAATTAATTAATAATTTATTTAAATGTCATATTTTGATTTTAAACTCTAAGGCCTATAAGCAGAGTGTGTGTTTAAGGCCTGATCAGTCGCCTCCTTGTATTTCATGTTAACACACTTCACTCATTGACACGACTCTGATTTATTTCCTTCTCCTGTGCCTTGTGAAACGTTATTTGGTTATTCTAAGTAAAATATTATATGACATTTTACGTGACAGTCCCTTTTTAATTTTATTGCACAAATGTAACCAAGACCTGCAAAACCTCCGCCTCCAGCCAAAACCACAGACAAGATGAATGATGGAGCAGCCTCATAAAAATCAGCTAAAAGGAGACTTTTATCCCTGTGCTGTTAAACATCTTATTTGGTGTTCTTCGCTCTCGGGGAAGCAGAGGCAGAGACAGAGAGTGAAACTCTGTTAATAATTCGCCAAGTGTCAAAAAAGAAAAAGAAAGAAAAGAAAAAAGGTGGATTTGAGCTGCACCGCATGGCTGAGCAGCCCGGACCCTCGTCGTCTTGAGTGAAACCCGAGAGCAGACGAGCAGATAAAATGTGGAACAGCTGGAGAGGACAGGAGGGAAAGTTTCAAACAAATATCCGCACATGTGGAGGAGCGGGGGGCTCTGTAACGTTTTAATGTCCTGAAGCCCTGAAAAGCACCACAGACTTTTCTGTTTCAGCGTGTACTGAGTAAAACAAAAGTCTCTCCATCGCAGGAACAAACCTCCACAATTTAAATCATGATAAATCCAGCAAACTCCAGGAAGCTAAATTATTATGGCTTAAAAGTTTTTTTTTATTTTGCTTGGGGCCCCCATACAAGCCCCCACATGGACCCCTGCAAGGCCACAGAACCCACTGTGATGGGCTTAAATTTCTTTGAGCACATGCCTTCAAACACACTCTTAAACATTTGTTTGCACCAAATGTTTTCAATGCAAATGAAACTGTGCGTCAAATTAAATGTTGGTTCCATTTTTACATTAGATTTGCATGAAATAAAAAAAAAAAAACTAATCATGCAATATCACCTCAGTGGCACAGTGTAGTTTGCAATTTTTAAACAACAGAGGTAAATGCAAAATCTTAGGTATGCATTTTCTGGAGATCTATATTTTGTTTTAATTGGACCTTTAATTTTCTTGTAAATTGAAACTTTTGGAAGTATAAAACACAGATTTGTGAAATGATAAAGGTCAAGGCCAGAGGTCATCCACATTCCTGGATGTTCTTGTAAAATAAAAGTGCGTCTGAGCATGTCCATGTTCCAGCAGAACTCCCATCAGGATAACACTAATCAATAGCAGACACTGAAATATGATCACACGGATACATAAATATGCACGCACCCCCCTTCTTTAGCACTCAGCTCAACCCCACGCGCGTTTCTTCTGCAGGCAAAAGTCCAATAAAGTCTGAAGTTCACAAAGTGCCAAATCACAACTCCCTTCGGTTTTCCACGTGTTTTATGTGTCTCGACAGAGATCCAAACACAAGTCAAGAAAACTTTGTGCAACTTCTGGCTGATTTTGAATGTGCACATCTGTGTGTGCGCAAAGCTTGTGTAGTTTGTCTTTCTAACAAGCAGGACTATTTTATAGAGAAATCGAGCTCACTCTCGCGATTTTTTGCACACTTTTCGACCGTTTCTGGATCTTAAACCGACGCTAACATCGCTGTTTTTAACATGTGCCTTTTCCACTTCGTGTCTAAGTCGTTTTGAAATGTGAAACCTCCACTTCTGCACAAAGTCTCCAAGCCTCTCCAAACTTTCAAACGCTCAAATTTACTTACTTCTTCCTGGTTGATTCCCTCTCAGATTCTTCACTTTTTATCTTCACGTGTTTAAAAAAAAAGATTCGTCTTCTGTCTTTGTCTTCTTCGCAAACTTGCAGATGTGCCTCTTGGAGTTGCCTCGGACTTTTCTTTTTTTTTTTTCGTCTCCCCTCTCACTCTCTTTTTACGAAGCAACTCCAACTCCAAAACGGCGCTGCCAGAGTTTTTCCTCCTCCTGCCTCCTGTCTTTCTCCTCTTCCTCACAGTTTGTGTCTGTGTTCAGCCAGCGCCGGACCAGCCACACCATGAGCCTGCCGATAAAATCTGCCGAGAGCAGAGCGCAGATGTGCGTAAAAACAACAGAAGCGTCAGAGAAGAAGCGCGTGGAGAGTTGTTATTACATTTAGTGCGCTTTTTTTCTCCAGGAGCAGAGAGAGAGAGAGGGCGAAGTGTGGGACTCCAGCTGCTCCTTCCCTCGCTTGACTCCTCCCTTCGGATTGCTCCCTCCTTTACTCGTTGCCTCCCCTCTTTTTTGATTTTTTTGAACCCCCCTTTTTCCCCTCGCCCCTTCTTGTCGGTGTTTTTTATCTTTGAGGTAACCAATTTTTTGAAACTTGAACCAACGTTTGTGACACTTTCACAATTTGAATGTCAACAGTAAACTCAGTTTACCCTCTTTCATCTCTCACATGGCCTTTGAAGCAGTTTTTGAGCCTAAAAGTGACCAAAGTGCAAAGGGAGAGAAAAGTGACGTCCTAAACGCCAGGAAAGTTTGATTTTTCTCTTCTTCTCTTTTGTTTTAACTTTGTCACAAGTGTTAACATAAACTTGAGCCACTTCAAGGACTTTACTGCTTTGTAAAAGATACACAAGTCCATTCTTACAAACGTTACATTAGTGTAGCACAGTGGTTCTCAAATGAGGGTACGCAAGATTCAAAAATAGCAACCAAGCAAAATTCCTTTAAAACTATTTATTCAATCACTATTTGAATCCAATTTATGTTTAAGTTCATAAACTGAATATTATGTCCAATTGACACTAATAGTACAGCACTGTGCCAAACTGCTTTTTGCTCATTAGGAGGTACTTTGAAAAAAAAAATAGATATACATCACTGAAAAAAGTTTGGTGTAGTATATATTAGTGTTGTAACCAACTTAGAAAACTGGTATCATTAATTTGAGGTTTTATGATTGATTAATCACAATTAATTGCATTTTAATCGCATTTTAATCGCATTTAATCACATCTTATAAGTTGACGCAAAAAAAAAATTCGGTTCCAATAGATTTTGGCAGACATCTGAAACAATGCATGGACAAATATTTAAGTTTAAACAACAAACTCATGCTTATTTCAATGGGATAAACTTTTAAAACATTAAGTGCAGTTAAAGGAACAGTAATGCACTGGTGATGTTTGCAAGGCGCTGCAACTAAAAAAATCAAGTTTCTAAGGACTTTTCACAAACTTTTTAATTTCTTGATTACAACTAATCCCATTTTAACCACAATTAATCACAGTTAATCAAGATTAATCACACTTTTATAATATTTCAATATTTGACACGCTAATATTTTTAACTCAAATACATTTTGGTACTGAATCAATAGCTGGACAAACATAACCTAAAAAACAAAGTCAAGATTATTTTTTATCACATATATTTTTCACATGTAAAATCCAGTTTAAGGAACATGACTGCATTCCAAGCAGGTTTATGTTTGCAAGATTCAACTAATACATTCAATTTTTTAAGGACTTTCATAAACTTTTAAAAGTGTAAGTAGGCAAATCTCATGCTAATACTCTAGCTAGCTCTGGGGCCTGAGCCAGCCACTACATGTCAGCATTTGGGTGGTACTAGAGGCTAGAAATGTGCTGGTGTTTTAAAACTCTATGTTGAATTTTTTTTAACTTAATGTTTCCATTTTTCCTAGTCCACGAGAAATGATGCACTGAACAACATCCCCCTTTTTTGGAGTGCAACAATAACCAATGATAAAATGGGTCCATTTTTGTAAGTCATTTCATTAATACTAATTAGCATGTTAAAATCCTAGCCCTTAAAAAAAAAAATCAGTAATTCAATGTTTTGTTGAATTCAGCATCTAAAAACTGTGTGTTTTTACCTGATATCTCAAACACACATAAGGATTCAACAAAGAAAATAAACACGTCATGTTTTATGATCGTCTGCTTGCAAGAACTGCGATAAGCAGCAAAAGCACTTTTTGTAAGAGTTTTGTCCAGTTAAGCCTCATTAAAAATCACCTGCATATGAACCAGAAATCTAAATAACAGACTAACTTGTCTCCCCAGTTTAACATTTCTGATTTATGAAAGCTTAAATATCCCCCAGAGCCCAGCCTTCATAGTGATACCTAATGCTGCGTCAAAGCAGGCGGGAAGCCCTCCTGTAGGGTCAGGTTATAATCAATATACATAATCAATATACAGGGAAATAATGTGGTAAGAGAGGTCTTTAGGGTGCCGCTTAGATCAATGAAGAGGTGGAGGGAAAAATCAGCGGTTAATCGTTTAAGCAGGATTTGAATGTGTTTGTGTGTGTGTGTGTGGCCGAGAGGTCAAGTCCAACAAGTCAGAGTGAGTGTATTAATACGGCTTGTTACACATGTAAAATGAGAAGGTGTGAAAAAGGAGAAGTCAGTAATTGAGAGGGGATAAAAATGTTTTAAAGTCGCTTTCTTGATGATAATTGGGTCGATAAACTTGTCAGTGACGAGTGATCACCTTAATCAATCAGAGCCTAAGAGCTTCTGTCAAAACTGTCGATGTCTTTGTCGTCAATACACCTCAGAGTGTTTGTTATGTCAGGTTATGGAGATGGCTTTAAAAGGAGAATATTCAAAGGTCTTGATTTCTGGAATCAAACAATCTGTAAAGTATTTCCCATAAAGAAAAATCTTGTAGTTGATGATTTTAAATTACAGTCCAGACTTTTTAAATGAGGTCAGAAGATTCAATTTAGAAATGCTACACATGCACAGTGATAGAAAATGAGCAGTGATATGAATCAAAATGAAAATGCTTGTCTCTGTGAGACGGGAAGTGGAGGCCGAGAGGAGGAGACAGTCAAAGGTGCTCTGTAAGACACGACTAATTCTCCTGTCAGTTTGTCAGGCGGTGCTCATCTGGCCTGGACTACACAGAGATAAAGTCCTTGTTATGAATCTCTCAAAGAGAATCCGAGGAACGTGGAGGTGGAGGAGGTGGTGCTGAGGTGGTGGGGGGAGAACAAGAGGGTAAAGGAGGAGCGAGGGAGGGGGCGCACATGGGCATCAGCGGGGTTAGCGGCTCCCGAAAGTATTTCATCAAAGAGGGCCAGGATCCTGGGGATTGAGATTCTGCCTGGAGGCAAGTAACCAATGGTCTCCCAAGAACATATTCCAGAGTGAAGCTCGCAGAGCCAAAGCACACATCAAAAGCACCTCTGTAGCCAAAGCGATTCTGGAGGAGAAAGAAAGGGGTTCGGGTCCCTTCTTGGCCCCCTTTAAGCCCCAGATCTCACCCCAATTAAGAAGGAACTACTGTTTGTTCCAGACCCTGAGATCTTCAGACAGGGAGGTGTACTCACTAAGGTGGAAACACACTGCACACCACAAGCATCCGCTCACACTCACATTCTGTCACTGCTCCTCAAAAATGAGGAAAGACAAAGCCCAGCGTCTCATGCTGATTTCTTAAATAAATGACCGTCTGACACGGCGCGTTTCCAGCTTCAGCTGTGATCTCACTGAAATAATATGTAGTGCTCAGTGAGTCCACGTATGTTACATGAGTTACAGTAAATCAATACTTGGCAGAGCGGACTGTAGGCATTTGGATTTTTGCCTTTAATTCTCCGCCGCTGGACAGATGTCACTGTGAAATGGATACGACAGAATAAGCATATTATGTGCACACAGATGTGAAACGCACCGGCTGCATGAGCAGAGGGGCGACACAGGCTACTGTGTGTTTGAGTGCAGAGAGGCAGATTTTAAAGACAGAGGACAGTTAAGAGTTGAGCGTTGTGGCCTTACTTCATCAGAATTAAGACTTTAGGCACTGAAAGGGGGATGTGATTTATCACGAATCAAAATGAAGGTTGGAAAAAAAAGACGTAATTTAGGGCTAATGTTGGCACTTATGTTTATGTCCATAGATATCCTTGTGTCCATAAATATCCTTTATCTACGAGAAAGACATTGTACAAGCCTAAAATAATTGGAGAGAGTAAAGTAATTAGACAACTGTTACGAGTCACAGTTAAAGGTGAGTCTAGGGTTACAGTTTCACTGTAAAACACCTTTGGTTGGTGGTTTAAAACACATGCAGCCAAAGTTTTATAGTAATTTGATCATAACCCACAGTATGTATACTACAGTAGCATCCTTGGCCACATAAAGTTACAGTTTCACAGTAGAATGCAGGTGCAGTTTCGGACACGTGTAGTTATAGTTTCACAGTAAAACAATAGCAGCATCCTCGGCTACATAAGGTTGCAGTTTCACATACTGCCTTTCCACCAGTGCTGTATGTTGATAATGTTGATTTTAAAGCTCCTGTCAGGATTTTTCTGACTGATCATGAAACATACTAAAATCAAAAAATGAAATGATAAAAATGCTGCTTTAACCACAGGGGGCGCCAAAGTTGGCACAAACGAATGTTTGACACAGGAGCTTTAAACAGCAATATGACTGACATCTGACAAAAAAAGAGCATCCACCATACAAGGTGATCTTTTTATTTTTTTATTTTTTTTTCTGTTTTAAAGAATCTTGATTGATAACTTCAGGGGTTGTGTGAAAAAAAAAGATGCAATACTGTTAATTATTACATGAACAAGAAAAAAAGGTAAATGTGTTTTCATCGTCAAAGTTACTTAACGAAGTGACTTCAAAACTGTAACTCACTTCCATGACACCAAAACACAAACACCAATTGATGATCATAATTCAGCGGAAAAAAAAAAGAAGAAAGTTAGCGCTGTCGTTGTTAGCTGTGCGGCTAACATTGGATCATTTCTTTATGTATTGGCATATCGGAATGAAAACAAATAGCTTATATTGCTTACTGCCTTCATCTTAAAACAACAGGACTAGTTCGAGCTCATTTCACTAGCATTAGCATGAGGCTTAGAAAAGTATCAGTTTTTAGCCCGGTCAGGAAAGATAATGTAAAATAACTGTCTACCTATTGTTTGCGCCAACTTAGTTGCTGTCCTCCACCATAAGTACTGGCATACTGACATTTTATGGCAGCGCCCTGATGTGGTTTCAAGTTGGTTCCTTTTTAATGGAAAACCAAACTGGTTCTCAGAAAGAACTTGATAAAACCAACATAGCAATAGCACTAGCACAAGCACCAAGAATGCTAAACAATAGGTAGAGATTTATTTTACATTATCTTTCCTGACCGGGCTAAAAACGGATACTTTTCTAAGCTTCATGCTAATTCTAATGCAATGAGCTTGAACTAATCCTGTTATTTTAAGATAAAGGCAGTGAGCAATATAAGCTATTTGTTTTCATTCGGACATGCCAATGCATAAAGGTATGATCCCATGTTAGCCGCACAGCTAACAAAAATTACAGCGCTAACTTTTTCTTTTCTTTTTTTTGGCTAACTAGTTATGATTAGCGATTGGTGTTTGTGTTTTGGTGTCATGGAAGTGAGTTACAGTTTTTAAGTCACTTAGTTAAGTTAAGTAACTGTGTTGATGAAAACACATTTACCTCATGGAAAATTCTCCCATCTCTTTTTTTTTTGTTTGTGCAGCTGAAAATAGTTTACAGTATCAAAACTCTTTTTCACGCAACCCTCAAGTTTATCAATTAAGATTCTTTGAAACAACAACAAAAAAAAAACAACAAATGTATATGGTGGATACTTTTTTTTATACTATCAAAAGTATCACACATTGAGATTATTTGTTGCCAGCTAAAAATAGGTTGTTCTAGCAGCTTAAAGTTAATCACCTCGTCTGACGCCTACCCCCCTTGCCAGTTGTCTTAGACTTAAAAAATAACAAAAAAAATTATAAATATTTTCACTGAAGGCCTTTTTTGCTTAGGCTGATCATAAAGAGGAGTGAGTATTGATTTTAGTCTGTTTCATAATCAGTCAAAAAAATCCTCACAGAAGCTTTAAAATCAACATCATCAACATACAAAACACTAGTAAGCGTTGCTTATCATTCAAAACATACAGTTATACTGATGATGCTTTGCTATTTAAAGATTTTAAGCTAGATATAATCTTTATTCTCACTGAAGGATAGTATCATTTTCTGAAATTTGAGTATGTTGTTCCTCAGGTGTGAAGTGAAATAGGGAAGCAATATGTATACTCACCCCTTTGAAAATCTTGCTTGCCAATATTCCTGATCAGGTTTTGGACTAAACTTGAGGAAAAAAAGTCTACAAAACTATATCAGAAAATCTAAAAAAAAGGTCACAAGACATTTTCCTCGTTACGTAACATAATGTAATTTTTGAATATGGTAAACACGAGCAAAATTCAATTAAACTCAATTGTATTAACGTGTAGGCGGTATTCAAAGGGAGCCATAATTCAAAAATAGAGGAGATAAAACTTAAACATCAAAGATGTTTAGGGATCCAGACAAAGATCCTGCTATGCACAGAAGTTTATGTTGAAAGACTTCATATATGAGTTTTTATAGCTGGCACAACAAATGAACTCAGAGGCGTCTCTCATGGGACACAAGTTGTGCAAAACAGCACCGTGTAATGATTTCCATGTTGAGTGTTATACTATACATGACCTCATGCCACCAAACACAACCCTGAATTTCCAGATTTTACTGTCTTTAGTCATAGTCGTTTCTGAATGTGAAGTGCTTTTGATATAACTGACTGCTCTAATGACATTAATTCAAATGAATTAAATTTGATCAAATTGAATTGAGCCCTTTTGATCTTTATGGTGGCCTTGTTGCTTTTCATTATAAAACAACCATCTCCAAATCTGAACTTCTCTCCAGCAAAGCTTCAGCTTTGTGGCAGTTTATTTCAGAATAACTGAACGGTTTCTGAAATGATCTCTTCAGCATAAGAGAGAAAATTCCTCAAACCATATGTAACACCAGAGAGTTCTTGACGAGATCTTTGACTACCACCTTCTAATTCTCTGCAGATTTCCTGAAATTTTAATGAGTGGGATGGATGTATGTCCAGTTCCCGAGTACAACTTTATCAGGAGTTTTTCTAGACACCTGAACCACAGTCAGGGTGAGCGTATTTTTTTGTTTTTAACATGACATGACAACTATGGCTGTCTTCCTTTATTTCCCACTTGAGACCCTGCCCCTTCCTACCCAAGTGGAAAACTTCTCTCTACAAGTATCTGTAGGGTGTAATAAATAGTGAGCAGGTGATTATGCAAATTTGAATGTCGACAGAGTGACCCAGACACTAATAGAAAGTGCTGGGGTCTTATCATCTAACTTTATGGTGATTGTACTTTAGGATAAGCACTTACTGGTTCTGCTGCTGGTGCCTGGATTGCAGGACAGGATGAACTTTTCCCAACTTTCAAGACCAGCCTGTAAGGAAAATTGACAGTCAGTGAATATACATGCACAAAGCAGTCCTACTAAGGCCACAGCTTGACCAGTCTAGTTTTGTCAGAAAAGAGGATCAGACTTCTGGCCGAGATCTTTTCACTCCGCCATAGGCGGCAGTCTTTTATTGATGAGCAAAGCTGCATGTGTATCGAATCAGTTTTAAAAGATCACCGTTTCGGTTTTTCTCCCATCCGTGAATTTCAGAATGTTGAATCTCTTGAGTTGCATTTAAAAGAAAGTCCTTTTCTTCCTGCCTCCCAAAAATGGGATTTGTTGCTTTCTTTTGCTATAGTGTTTGTTTGTTGCATTGGAGTGCAGCAGCTCTTTTTATCATGGTCATCTACTTCCTCTTCCAGGTGAAATTTGCTCATGCTGAATGCCAAGATCTGCAGGGTCCTGCCGAATCCGATAGCAATCGCATTAACTATGTGTCGATTAAGCTTTGCTCAGTTCATTCTTGGTCTGATTGAGTTGTTTTGTTACACGGAAACGCAGAGGGACTGAAAACGCTGTAGTAAGCATGCCAGGCCTGTAGGTGGCACTATAACTGTCTTAAACAGAAGCCGCCGTAAGGGAGATCTCCGCCGGATAGAGTTGGGACGATCATCTGGTGTATTGGCGAATACTAAGTGAAGAAGTGGAGCGACTGATGCAAGTTTTGTTGAACGACAGTCAGCAGATACAACAGATTGAGCAGCACAAGCACAACACAGTAGTCTACGATGATCGTACAACAGTACAGTTGTCCTGTTGTGTGGGCTTGTGCGAAGCGGAGCGTGACGTCAGTGTTTCCACTGAAAGCGCAGGATTACTGTTTCCACAGCATTGGTGTAGGCAGGGTTTACGTTTTAGGTTGGCTAAAATGCTGTTTCCATGTAAATGCGATGCCGAAACACAACAAAACTTTTGCGTTTCACCCTAAAACTGTTGTCATGTAAACGGCCCCTAAATTCACAGTCCAATTGCTGAAGTTGCTTGTAAACATGCTTAGTGTAAACAGGCACAAGTAAAACATACTGGGTCCTATCTGCAAATTTAATACCATATGTGATCAAGTTAGCTTCAGCATTGCTTTCCCATTGAGAATTAATCACTGGGTAATAAATGTGACAGCCACAGAGAATTTCAGAAGCAGTTCATCAAAGCTTGAGAGAGCCACAGACGGATTAACCCAAAGTGTTTGCTTGCTCTTAATCTCAGGTCTACAAGTGAAAGTGTGTCTACTGACAAGCGACTGCAGCCACTTGACACTTGTGTTGTCACAAGAGATTTGAGACCAAACAAACAAACCACAAAGAGAAGCTCTGGTGACCCCTGTCAGGAGTAGGAAGCTGGGTACAAAGAACTCAAAATGTCTCTTTTCACCTCACGTCCTCCTCGGTTTTCATGTTTCCTCACATGCACTGTACCTGTACACACTGACATTTAGGACACTAAACAGCACTCCCCTCTTCTTCCCTCTGCATGCCTCCTCCTCCTCTTCCTCCCCTGTGCCGGAGGTATCGGGTGGCTTGAGTGGGCTATTAGTGTGAATGACTGATAAGACTCTCAGCCCCCAATCTAAAAAAAAGGATATTTGCAGTTATTTTGAATCCGTCAGAAATAATAAACGCCAAACTATATCCACTTGGGCTATTTAAGCAATTTCCCCGTGATAACGTCCCGTGGGGGTTTCATGTGGAATCCAAATGACGACATAATAAAACCACGTCGCCTGCACCCCCTTATCAGGCTGGATTAAAAGGGAATAATGAAACAGAGAGGGTTTGGAGCCTTGTGTGGTATGAATATGATTATCTAATGGACTCCAATGGAAAGGCATGTTAATTCTGCTTTAACGCGAGACCTTTCCCAGACTATCTCCTGCCCCTGGCTCCTCCTAAGACGCCCTCCCTATTCGACCCGTTTCTCTGCCTCTTTCGTCTTTCCCTTTAAGTTGAAATAATGCTTCTCCATTTTTTTTTGCACAGAAGTCATTATGCCCCCTGCCTATATCTGTGTATGAGCATGGGAGAATGATAAATCCCCCTCCCTGGTCTTTCACCCTCTTTTTTCCGGTCTTAATTTGAGCGTTGGCCTCCTAACTTTCAGACAAAAGCACTCAAGGCAATTATCAATATTCAGATTTTTCTCTTTTCTTACTCAGAGATCATTGTTGCTGGAAGTATTTGGGTCACTCATACGAACTCAAATCAAAGTTTCTGGGTGCTAAGTTGAAATCATATTACATGGTCTTAACAAGGCCTTAAATTTTTTAAATATTAAGCCAAAGAGAATCACTGCAGAAAACTGTTTGTGGGTTTGAATGGTAATGTTTGATCTGAGAGTTAGCTTTGGTTTCAAAAACACTCCAAAGACTCAAGGCTGTCTTGTTTCTTATGTCACTTAAAATCATAAAATAATAAAGAATTTGCAGTGTGGCATTCTTAAATAAAGAATGTACACAATAAAGTATAAAACATGAACTCTGAAAGCTTTTTCACCTTTGTTTTAAGAGCAAAAGATTACCCGCCCAACACCAAATAAAGATTTAAGTCAGGTACAGGCTTTGCTGTCAAGATTCGGTAAAGATGCTGTCAGACGCACATCACCTGAGCGTGTATTTTACAATAGGTGTTGACTGATTAAAAGTACCTCGTCTTTTGATCAGCACAAAAAGAAGTCCCTGACCACTCCCAAGCCCAGACTGGGGGGTCATTATTAAACCCATTAGGACCAATAAGACTCCTTTCGCCGCATAGTCAAGTCCATTCTCATCTAGCGAAGCATGGAGTGGTATTGTGTATCAGCGCACACATCCTGAGAGCAGACTGAGCTCCCACAGGACACAGTTAAAAAAAAGCATCAATATTTCATCAAACTACTCTCTCTTTCTGGTCCAGATCAAAGCCTCGACTCCCACAGTCCTACAGGTAGAGATGGCTCTTTTGTTTTCGCTCCTCAGGTAGAGCAGCAGTCAGACTCGCTTCGCTTTTGGTGAAAAAAAAAAAAAAAAAAAACTCGCAACGCTCAGCCCATCCATCTCACGGCTCGCTGCCTCGCTTTTGGAAGAGGAGGTAAAAGGGAAAGGTAGAGACGGTGAGGGTGAAAACATGTTCCAGAGATGTCCAGAGATTGAACTTCTTGGCCTTGTTGAGCTGGACTGCTTCCCTCTAGTTTCTGCCAGGTTTCCCAGCAGTGAGAGTAAAGTGCAAACAATCTGAGGTTATTTTTGTTTGTCTTGGAGAGGCTGAAATGGTGCTGCCAACTTCATTCTTACTGTCATCTGCAGTGAAAATCCTCTTCAGCATCTTTTGTCTCAGAAAAAATGTCCTGCTAGATGTTAGCAAGTAAACTTTAAATTTCAACAGCTTCTTGAAGTAAAGCCCCAAAGCAAAGGTAAAAAAAAATACTTATGCAGTTGTGTTGATTCATATAATACTATGAAAAAAAGGCATAAATTAAAACTGAATGAAAAATATACAAAAGTAGATGTAGACTCTCATAAGTGCTAAGGCTAGCTGCCAAAATAGTAAAATTGCTCAAGCAGTGTCAGCACAGAGAATAAAATACTAATGCCCCAAGATATAAGAAAAGAGCCTGCTACAAGTAAATAATTCACAGTTTTGAGGATAAAAAAGAGCAAAAAACGTTTCACAAGACAGTGAGCATGCTGAAAAGTTAGCTAACGGCTAGAAATGTTGTATATTAGCTTCACATAACCTCCAGACAGCTAGCATTGCTCCCAACTTGCTTTAGCAGTTAGCCAATTACAGAAAACTAATACACAAATCCAAAATATGAATTAATTCTCTGAGAACAACAGGAAAAATATCTTACTTACAGATAATGCTCCAGAAATGCTGTTTTGAAGCACTTGGTTGGCAGCAGCAGCAGCTACAGAACTTTGCTAGCAAACGTTGCTGCTAACAGGGTGCTAATCAAGGGAACCCAACTGCTGACTGACTGAAAATTTAAGGTGAAGTTAATGTTACAAACAGAATTAGAGTAAATTATGAATGAAAACTGACAGAAGGTAAAACCTGCTGAGCAACAAATAGTAGATAGAGAAAGTTTGCAAGCTACTGTACATGAAAGCAGATCCCTGAAGCTGAAAGGGTCAAAAGTTGTTGAAATTCATTAAGGAGGATACTAAACTCTGGCTTTAGTTTAAAGAACATACCTAAAATGAAATGAAATTGGAAATTTAAGCACAAACTTGACTTATGTGTATATTTGTTGTATTTTGAACTTAATTGGGCAAAATTTCAAAATGATAAAAATGTGAATATTATTATTTTTTGACTGACTCTGCAGGACAGAGCGATTTATTTTCACTCAGTCAACAAGAGAATGACTCAAATGTTTGTATCACAAGATTTATTAGTGATACAAACCATTAAATTATAAAACATAGTTTGCATGTCTTTGTAATATGACAGGAAGTTCATTATTAATGGTGCAAAGTGTGGTATTTTTTATGTAAACAGGGTTAAAAAAAAAAAAAAGAAAGAAAACGTGATCTAACTGCTGATTATAAAATTTGAATATCAACGACATCTTGTTTAATATTTACCAAGAAATTAAGTTTTGTGTCTTTAAGGTTCCTATTACAAGCATGAATGATCCTGTATTAATACATTTTGAAGTAACCTCAAAAATTAAGAATGTATATTGTACTTATACATTTTTATAATTACCCAAATAATTGATTATTTATTTTGAATTTAGGCGGATGCTATATAATTTGATGTAAATAAAGGGGTTTCAATGACATAGTTAATAGTAGCTCAAATAGGATACCTCTACTGTCTAAAAAATCTTCACGTTAGGGCGTTTCCACTAGTTAAATTTAGTGATTTTGGGTTAATGGTTAAAGGTTCGATTCCCATCTTTGACATCTTGCTGGCTGCTATTATCTAACCCTGTTTATGCCCTATCTTGTCAGAAAAAGACCCCCCAAAATCTTTCAAAAAGGCTTAAACCAGCTTATATTTTGCTATTTTTACTTGAAAAAGAACGGTGTATTTAAAAAACAAACACTGATTTGAAAGAGTTGATTTTTGTAACCCCATTATGTATTTTTAAATCTTTTTAAGAGTGTTTTGTCTCTATTGCTAATGTGAATTGTCGGTAATCCTCCACCTGCAACGTGAAGGATACAACACCTGTCACATGTAATAGAAGGTAAACACCTTTCAACAAATTAAAAAGGTGTTTGACTCTTATGTCCTTCATAATCCACCTTGATGTGTTTGGTATGTCTGTGCATGGCTTTATGTTTGTCATTATATGAGTGAAAACACGTTTCCCTCCCCCCCCAACACAACCACCGAGCCTCCTCTGTTGTGCCTGAACACACATCGGGCCTTTCCTCCTCTCATCATCCGCGTCAATCTGCCGCTGTCACTCGGCGCTGGACAGTGACTAACGACACTCCCAGTCAGTCAAACACTTATCACCGCACAGGTAACACACAGGCCTGGAAATGACTGACATGAAATGGAAACGTCTCTCATTCTGTGGGCCCGGGAGCTGAAGTGAAATATTAGCTGTGGGAGAGATGAGGAGCGATAAGAGGCTCCCTGTTTGGGCTGGGATTGTGGAGGTCCAAGTTCTATTACATTTCTTTTTACGGCGAGGAGTGTTTGCTTGGATAAAGGATTGCTTTCTTTTTCCATTTCCTTCCATAATTTCACTATTTTTGCATCCAATTTGCCACTTTCTAACTTCAATCTTCAGCTATTTGTAGGTCCTTATTGCATTAAATGCTGCTCAAAAGCCAGGGGGTCACTGCTGACATAAAAACCCTGGTCCCCGAGGCCTTCTTGGGTCCTCAGAACCAGATCAGAGGCCAGTTTAAACCAGAATGCAGCCTTTTCAGTGTCATGGGTCACATATGCTTCCTCTGTCTCCCCTATTACTCATACACTCCACAATGTCCTCCCTCCATCCCTCCTTTTCTTCTCTCACACATCTCCCTCACGCACACACACACAATTCCCTTTGTGTGCAGAAAGATGGATGGGATGCTCCCAAACCACAGGTGCTGCTCCACTTGTGAGTCTTTCACATTCTTCACCACCAAACCTGCTCACTTTCTGTCTTCCTTCCTTTTTTTGAACTTATTACTGTTTTCCCCAGCGGTGATTACGGTGCTGGTTCAGTCGTGGGATAATGAGGAACGTGGACTATTAGTATCACAGTACACAATCAATCTGCCTGTCTATTAGAAGCTCTTTGGGAATGAGATCCTATTTCGTTTGAACGAGACAAACCTCGTGAGCTTGAAACTTGATGTGAAGTGCTGCTTCCCAAGACGCGGCCTCCCATCCTGGCTGCCACTAGAGGGGGTTATTTTTGTTAACAGAGTGTGTGTTTGTAGGAAACGCTCCCAACTCAGAGGCTGCCTCTGCTGTGCAAGCTCTCCATCTTGTGGTCATGTGGAATATTACAGAGTTAAAAAGGGTTTACAGTGCTTCCTGTCCTGATGTTTCAGACGGACCCAGGCTCCCTTTAGACTTACACAAAGTTATAAATCTCAGTATCAAAGTGAACAGTAGTTTTAAAAACACAATCTCTGATGTTAAATTTAGAGTTCAAGGCTTCAATTCTGTTTTCAAGCAACTGGGAAATGCCTCTAACCCACCCTTTTTGTGAGTTGTTGGACACCAACATGCAGCTCAAAATGCACCTTCTCATCCACAATGCCTTCCTCCTTGAGACCTCCCTCTCAGTATTGGCTTTCAAGTTGTTGAATGAGCCTTGCCACCTCCGCCATGTTTTTGGGAGAGTTTGTCCGTCAGTTTGTTTGTCTGTTTGTCTGTGAACAACATGACTGAAAAAGTAACAAATGGATCTTGATTAAAATTTCAGGGAATATTCAGAATCGGATAAGGAAGAAGTTATTAAATTCTGGAGGTGATTAAATTTTGGAGATCACCGTCTGGATCCAGGATTTTTTTAAAAAGGATTCTTTGAGGATTCATCAATGTGAGATAGGGCCGTTTTCACCATATGTGTATATAACTCCATGACAAATGGTCGGATTGCTTTGTAAAACAATACAAGACAAGGTCACCATAATTTCTAACAGATGTAAAAGTACAATCCAGATCCTGGCAATATTCTGGACACTAAGATCTGGAATATGAAATAATCTTGGGTCATCATAATTTTTTTTTATTTTAATCATAATTTTCAACACTGTCAGGAAACAAATTATCGTACAAACCTGCAACTAACACCAAACTGTATCAGACAGTCTGCTGAAAGGGTGTATAACATTAAAGTAGGACTAAAGTGTTGTGTGGCAATCACAATATGCTTGGAGGAGGTCTGTGCTCTCTGAGTGCTTTACTAGTTAGCTCTTAAATCCTGTCTTGAAACTCACTCAAACAAGACAGAGGTTCTCATTGCAGCATCTGATCGTTGCTAAGGTTGCCAACCACACAGGGTCACTAGTGTGTAACATCATGTCTGATTCAAGACATTTTGGAAAACATGTTAAATTTCTGACCAGCACTTGCTTTTTAACTCCTCAGAAACAGCTAAACTTAGGTCAAATCTCCCACACTCTGTACTGGAAATGGCTCTTTTCACCTGCTTTAACAAAATGTATCTGGATCGTTTACAATCTCTGCATCGGCTCCCTGTGTCTTTTCCGTGCCTGTTCAAAATCTTGGTTCTCTATCTCTGACTTCCTCCCAGGTCCAAAAACATACTCACTGGATTAATTGATCACTCAAAATTGTCCTTAGGTGTGAGTGTGTGCGAGAATGGCTATCTGACTCTGTGTCAGCCCTGCTATTGGCTGGCGACCAGTCCAGGGTGTACCCCGCCTCTCGCCCAATGAAACCTGGGATAGGCTCCAGCCACCCATGACCCTGAACAGGATAAATGGTTCAGAAAATGGATGGACAGATGAAATAAGTGTCAATTGAATGAATCAAATTCCAACGCCTTTTACATTTTGTGATGTCAGCTTTGTTGTATAGCATTTGCCTTATTCTTATTACTTTTAGCTCGACTTGTGATCTTGTGAAATTACTCTTATTACTTTTCCAAGCACCACTGGCCTGATTTGCTTAACCTCTGCAACCATTTAATGCCTTTGAGGGTAGTTCCTGGGACTAAAAGTTCCTGATACCACCTTTTGTTTAACTGCAGTCTTTTTAAATATGCTGTCTTGATAAAACATGTTGGGTTTGATGTTCTAGCATCCAAACTCTGAGCTTGTGCCAAATATCATAATCAATCAGACATAAGGCCTCAGCTCTGTTGTTAAAGCTGGAGCACACTGTTCTTCTCTCAGCTGATGGTTTTCCTGTTGTGAGCAAAGAACGCAGTATGAAAGACTGAAATAAAAGAGTATGGTCTCACCTGATTTCAGCAGGTAAGCTGCAGTAGTCTAGTGCCAACCTCAGTGACCACAATAACAGCTTACAATCTGTTTTTGTCTGTCTGTAAGCAAGACTGTTTTTTTTCTCCCACCTATCTTTTCTCATTGTTGTTTTCTGTGTCTAAAGTCTTTTAGTTAAATAAACCAACTCCAGAAGAAACACCTTTTGCTTTGATGCAGATTAAATGAGCCGACCTCACCAGGTGTTTTTAAACTGTTGCATTCAGACTCCTATCCTAATGACTTCATGAAAAATGATTTGATTTCTGGAGGAGGAATGAAAGTGTCTTCACACTATTAAGAAGCACACTTGCATGGCTTTGATGTTCCCCTTTCAGTGGCACAGACCGCAGACATAAACACAACTTATTTTCAGCCAGGTTACTTCAGAATCATTACAACATTCATTTTTGATCTACATTAAACCTACATTCAGTTTTATATATTAACCAGGCTTTTTGGGGTTATAGAATAACTTATAGATATTAATATATGTTTTATGAATGTATTATTAAGTTAACCACCAAACCAATGGATAGTAAAGCACTGATTTCTGTCTGTGTAGGCAGCTGTTGTCAGGCCGCTGTAGGAAACTTAATTCACATCTCTCTGAATGGGCATCCGTTGGCATTGATAGTGAAACTGCCGAGTCATAATCTGACTCAGAGCATAACCGTTGCAAGAGTTGGTTCAGATGGTGGCCCAGACTAGACTATGACATCTTGTCAGACTGAAAACTCTGTGGATTAGATTTGCCACTTTTGTTTCCCACCACAGTTGGTACGTTATACCAGTGAAAGCGCTCAATACTTTCCCATGCAGGGCAAAAAGTGTCAAGCTCATCACTCGTCTGAAAAAAGCTGTTTCTTATAACTTGAACTGCTTGTGTTTGTGCTGAGGAGACAGATTCAATTTCAAAGAACATGAAAGTTCTTCAGTCCTCACTTTATATGGTAGTATTAGTATGGTAAATATGTGTTATCCCCCTTAATTTTTATAATCACTGGACCAATTAAATTATGAACTCTTAGATGTCTTTAATAATTTATTATAATAAGTTTTGTTAAAATCTGTTTCTATTGACATCTTTGTTTACTTTATTTACTTACTTCCTTTATTATAATTTTGATTGACTTTATGTTTTATGTATGAATTAATGCCTGCATAGTATATTTTATTTATTGATTCATGGATGTAAAATGTGTTGTTTCTTTTATTGTACTCATGCATTTTATATAAGTAACTCTTGAGTGAGTGTGTGTGTGTATATATATATATATATATATATATATATATATATATATATATATATACATATATATATATATATATACACACATATATATATATATATTGGCACACATGTGACTGACACATGACAGAGCCTGGAGACGCCATAGAGATCATGCTGCCTGCAACATCCTCCAGCATGACCAGTTTGACAGTGGGCCAGTAATGGTGTGGGGTGGCATTTCTTTGGAGGGCCACACAGCCCTCCATGTGCTCGCCAGAGGTAGCCTTACTGCCATTTAGTACCGGGTTGAGATCCTCAGACCCCTTGTGAGACCATATGCTGGTGCGGTGGGCCCTGGGTTCCTCCTAATGCAAGACAATGCTCGATTTTATGTGGCTGGAGTGTGCCAGCGGTTCTTGCGAGATGAAGGCATTGATGCTATGGACTGGCCCGCCCGTTCCCCAGACCTGAATCCGACTGAGCACATCTGGGACAATATGTCTTGCTCTATCCACCAACGCCACGTTGCACCACAGACTGTCCAGGAGTTGCCAGATGCTTTAGCCCAGGTCTGGGGGGAGATCCCTCAAGAGACCATCTGCTACATCATCAAGAGCATGCCAGGGCGTTGTAGGGAGGTCATACACACCACTGAGCTTCATTTTGACTTGTTTTAAGGACATTACATTAAAGTTGGATCAGCCTGTAGTGTGTTTTTCCACTTAGATTTTGAGTGTGACTCCAAATCCAGACCTCCATGGGTTGACACATTAAATTTCTGTAGATAATTTTTGTGTGATTTTGTTATCAGCACATTCAACTATGTAAAGAACAAAGAATTTGAGCAGTGTTTATATATGTGTGTGTGGTTATGTATAATATATATATATATATATATATATATATATATATATATATATATATATATATATATATATATATATATATATATATATATATATATATATATATATATATATATATATATATATATATATATATATATATATTTATATAGATGTATGTATATTTATACATCTTATACAGGTGCATGTATGTTTTTTGTTATTAAGACATCATTGGATTAAAAAAATAGAATTGATTCAACCTTTAATCATTTTTTGTAACAAAATACAAAAATACAAATTCTCAGAAAAGGATACCAAATACATGATGGTACAATTGTTACAAAAAAACAACAGCATAAAAAAAAGTATTTACATTTTTATACAGTTTGTACAGTGGGTGGATTTTATTGTTTATTGCTCTCAAAGTTTAAGATATAATGCTTGGGGACCAGAATCTTGCTTTAAAAGTCTCTAGTCTCAGGTTGATTAAAAAAGGCTTTTATAGTGAAAGGGCAGGAGTAGTGTCAGTGTCTGACATCACAGAGGAACGTTTGGGAGCTGCATGTGTTTTGCTGACTCCTCCTTGACACAAACGAGCAGCCAACCTCTTCACAATCCTCAGCAGGTCTTGTCTGAAGCGAACCCCGATGAAGACGTACAGGATTGGGTTCAGGCAGGCGTGAGTATACGCTAAGCTCCTCGCAACTTGTCCGGCTACATCGAAACGGATCAGGGTATCACAGTCAGTGATGGTGGTATTAGCTGCCTGCGTGGCCTCCACTATGAGGATGCTGTTGTGTGGCAGCTGGGAGAGGACAAACATTAACACGACAACGAAAATGACACGTAAGGCCTTGTGCTTTTCGAAGCTTCTGGCCTGCAGGAGAGTGTGAATGATGACAGAGTAACAGAAGATCATGACGAAGAGAGGGAAGAAGAAGCCCATGCAGATTTGTAAGGACAGAACAAGGATTTTAGTTTTGTTAAGTACATCGCTCTCATAGACTAAAGTGCAAAAAGACTGCCCACGTTGGTTAGTCTTCACCTGGGAGAAGATAAAGTCCGGAAGAGCCAAGAGGATAGCGACAAACCAAACAAACAGACAAACTAGTTTGCTGTAGAAAAAACGCTTCTTCTTCAGGTTCTGTGCCTTGGTGACTTGTACGATGGCGATGTAGCGGTCCACACTGATGCAAGTGAGGAGGAACATACTGCTGAAGAAGTTGATTTTATAGATGGCTGACACAACTCGGCAAGTATTTGCTCCAAAGCTCCAGCCCATGACGGCATCAAAGGCCCAAAAGGGGAGCGTGGACAGGAAGAGGAGGTCAGCCACAGCCAGGCTGAGCAGGTAAACATCGGTCATCGTCTTCAGGCGGTTTCGTACAGTCATGTAGATCCAAACCACCATCATGTTACCCAAAGCACCCAGGATGCAGATGATCCAGAAGAGAGGGGGTTCGTACTGCCCGCGAAAGCGCCTGACCCAGTCTCGGTCACACATGCCTGATGGTTCGATCGTGCCTCCTTCATAATCGTCTGTCGGTTCCTGAGACCAAACAGAAGAGAAATGATCATCATGCAAGAAAACATCTCACCACTTTCTGTCTAAGTTTTCATTTCCCATCAAGCATGCATTTTATTCTGCCACCATCAGGGCTTTAACACCATAAAATGTCTCTCGTGGTGTGACATCAAAAGCAGGCTGTGACGCACATGCTAACCAAAGCGTGTCAAAAAAAAAAAAGAAGATGCTCTCAGGCGCAGGTGTTGTGTCTGTGCAGGAGAAACCACACTACTGCACAACTTCCTGCATCTATCCAAGCCTGTAAACGATCCTGAGGGGCTTCAGAGAGGGGGCCCCTGCAGCGTTTACCAAGAAGCATCAAGTTTAGATGTAGGGCAGCGATAAACAGAGGTGAAGACGGGGCACAAACAATGGAAAATGTGATGCTGAAAGAAGTCTGGCATTTGAGTAACATAGAGATGTCTGTTTTAGATAAGACATCTGTACCTGGGGCATAAACAATGCACAAAATACATCCAAAGTGAGTCATATTTGAGTTTTGAGTTACATCCCTTTGTTTTTTTTCTGTTTGTGCTTAAGAAATACAGAAACATGCACATTAAAAGTACAAAAGTTAAAATCTTATCCTCTTACAGCTGTTTTTTCTAACTTGTAATGAAAATTAAATGAATACTTACACTGCCAGAATACTCATACTCAGTGGTCATTGTGGCTGTAAATGCTTCTTCCATGTTATCTACACAAAAAAGGGATATCAGTTAAAGGCTGCACATCACAACAGTTTGATAATGTAAAACCCTAAAATATATAAATAAGAGCAAAAGATGAGATAAAATAAGATTGAATTAAATAAAATATCTTCTTTTGCACACCACTTACCCATAGCGATGAAAGGTCTCAGTCTCTGTTATGGTTCCTTGCCTCAGTGGTACAGTTAGTACCATTACCAACCAGACTCATCTCCACATGCTTATATGGTTTCCCTCTAACCACATGACCAAGTGATGAAATGCATCACACTATCTCTCAGAAAGAGAAAACACACCCCATCCCCTGATATACAGACTCTACAGTATATCCCTCTGAGCAACATGCAGCTAAGCAGCACAATCAAAGCTGTTTTTTAAAGTCTGATCTTTGATCAGCGACAACAGTGTTAGAGTTTCAAAGGGAAGCTGTGAGATTTCGACACAGCCCACTGAACTGAAGCCATCACCAAAACAATACACCCACATTCCTGCTACAGTGGATCAAGTAGTATCAAGTCAGAGCCCATTTTTTGACACGCTTTCGTGTACACAGGTGGGGCACTTAACACTCCAGATGAGCGATGTGTGAAACTGAAAACTGTGAGGAACAATGAAAGATGAAAAACTCCGGGGGAGGTAGTTGGTGTTGAAAGCTTCACTGTGTCACAGCTCAGTAGTAAATTGACAGGATGAAAAAGGGCCAAAGTGTTGGGTTTAAAGGGAGGTTGAAAAATAAGAGGCTAAAATCTGCTTAACTTGTTAAAACTTAAATTAAAGGAGTAAGTTAACATTTCAGGAAAGGCTAATTCAACTATAAAATGTGTTATTTATTTATTTGTCAAGAGGCCATGTGCAATATTTAACACTGTGCTACTATTTGATGCATTGTTCAAGAGTGACTTTTCACTTTTTTCTACTTTTACTGGTTCTTTACATATTTCTTAAGGTTAAATAGTTCTGTACATATTTCATAAATTTGATATTTGCACTTAATACTTCATTTTTTGCAGCTGTAACCACAAGTTTCCCCGTTGTGGGATGAATAAAGGAGCACCTCATCTTATCACAGAGTTAGCTTACAACTTTAGTTAGCTTAAAGTGAGTATAGAAGCTTAAAGGAGGTGGACTATTTGAAGTTACAGCCTCTGTTTATTTAAAACTGAATATGAGATAGAAAGATACTTAATGTTTGCACTTTATACTTCATTTTTTTGCAGCTGTAACCATAAGTTTCCCTGTTGTGGGATGAATAAAGGAGCATCTCATCTTATCACAGAGTTAGCTTACAACTTTAGTCAGCTTAAAGTAAGTATAGAAGCATAAAGGAGGTGGACTATTTGAAGTTACTGCCTCTTTTTAGTCAAAACTGAATATGAGATAGAAAGATACTTGTAGAAATATATCTAGACTGAGCCTACCCAGTATATGTCCTTGTTATTCTGTAGCTACACATGCTTTTTTAAGCCAACCAAATTGCTAGCCTAGCTAAAGTTGTGTGGACTTCTTTTAAACCAGTTTAATCTTGTTGTACTACATTAAAAAGTGTGTCAAAGGTGTTAAAGAAGTCCAAGTCCATGAGTAAGTTTCATTTTGTGGGGACTTCTTTCATCACACTTTTGCTTCATATGATATGTCAAGCTAACCAGCTAATGTGCTATGAAAAAGTATCATCACCTTTAAATATCAGAACTAGGTCAACAGCATGTGGTCTGTATGATATGTTTATTTTTGGGGAACTATACTCACAAGTTCAAGTTGCAACACCCATCCCTTCCATCTCTTTCATAGCCTGTTAGCTGAGTCAGCACTTTTTGATTGCTAGCAGGTGGCCAGCTGAGCCTTGCATAAAGACTTACGGCTTTTGAATTTAAAAAAAAAAAAAAATCAAAAGGACATGTTATTAAAACCTCTAAATTAGTGTCAGTGAGTGAGAATGCAGTTTTTTTAATATTTGTACAGACAGCTAAAACATAGATTAAACTAAGCTAGCTAACTTGATTTAAGCAGTAATCTATCAGTTGTAATTCTTTCTTTCTTTCTTGGTGAATTCACATTTCCTGTGACATCAAAACATGATTTAAACTTGACATAGTTTGTTTGACCCAGAATTCATGGTTGGTTTAACTCTTTGGGTATTACACAAACATATTAGCACAGGAACAGGATACATATGATTCAATATGCAGCTATCAGAAAGACTTTCATGTGATGTTTTTAACAAGAATACAACAACTTCCTTTTTTTTTGACAAGAAAATACAAAGTGCATTTGTGTTGCCTGAAATAAAGGGGAATTACTTCAATGACAAACAGTCACATTGTTGACGCACATTAGTCTGAAATCTGACAAGCTGAGGGAAACCCCTTGTGCCCTGGCACACTGTAGCCCAAAAAATTTTATTTTTCAAGACCTCAAGTTGGGTCAAATGACACTACAAGCTTTGATAGCACATGAAACCTTAATTTAAAGGAAGTGTTTAAATCTGTTTCTGCTGGAGTTTCCTGCATTGAGTCTTCCTCATCGGTTTTGGTTGTTCAGAACTGCAGAACAGTCCATCCTCTCACAGTTTCACCTTCCTTCCTGGTATAACCTTTTCAATTTTACCACATTGACACTTGCTGCTGAGTGTGCGGGTCCACAACTCTTGAGAATTTCACCAAACGCTGGTTGTGTTTCTCAGTTTTGATCGCAGTGAGGTGAAAGGAAACGGCGGTGTCATGATCAGATGGGTATTTTTGTTCTGGGAAGAAGCTGGTGAAGAAAATGGCATATGCTGAAGTTTCACTCACAGTCATACAGTATCACAGCAGACAATGATCTTTCAGTACATAAAACACAAGAACACTGCTCAGAGTTGAAAGAAAAACTGTGATAAGAGAATTTGTTGACGTAAAAAGATTGGACATCAGTTACCAGACAGGAGATTATGTATGAAGTAAGTCATCTTAAGTTTTGCAAAGAGACAGCATTATGATAAGAACAAATGTTTTATACCAGTCTGTGCCTTTGTGAGACATTTATGACTGATTTTGAAATGTGATGATGCAACACAATCAGAAGCTGGAAAGTTAAAGCAGACCAACATTAACTGGCCCTTTTTATGTTTCTTATCATAATTTCAAAGCCACGTAAAGTTTATTCAGTGTTTTACCTGTTAAGACATCTAACTGTTCAGTTCACACACTAGATTTGACTAAGCATGGTCGGTGGTTATGGGTGAATAATACAGAAACCTTTACTACAACCATGTGTTACGGAGTGTGAGAGTTGAAGGTGAAAAATGTGACAGAAGAAGGTGTGAAACATGCTTCAAGTTCTGTTCCATTCTCTTTGCTACAGTGACTGTGACTGCTGTTTGACAATCATGACTCCAACCAATCAAGCAACCAATAAATCAATCAAACAAATTTTCTTTATAAAGCACAAAATCACTAAACTGCTATGTCAAGATGCTTTCAAAGAACTGCTCTTGTACTTACATTGCAAGCCTACAGCAGTTAAAGTCTATACAAGCCTACCCACCTAACATCGGACATCAGAGAGACATGCAGATCAGGTCAGTGTTGAGTTGGTCTGTCAAATACCATATCTAGACGTCAGAGGAACATGCAATAGGTACAAATTTAGACATCTAAATCTGACCCTTTTTGGACATTGTAATGACGTTCAGCATCTGGACATTGTTTGCAGAACAAATCTAGACATCAATGAGACATTCAAAATGGATCCATGATTCAGACGACATTAGTTGACCTTTTTTAGATGTTGATCTGACGTTCAGATTTGTATCTCATCTGGACGTCCATTAAGGACAAAATATAGACGTCAGCAAAACGTACAAAATAGATCGTGCTTGAGTACGACACAGTCAGACGGCCAGCGTGACTGCGCCCTAATTCTATAGCAGTCTAAGCCTGCAGCAGTCTGGTCTATAGAAGTCTGAGCCTACAGACTTCGCAGTCCATGCCTTTTTCAGACTAAGCCTATAGCATTCTAAGTCTGTAACAATCTAAGTATAGAGCAGTCTAAGGGGCTGTTCACATGACAACGGTTGTAGGGTAAAAGGCAAAAGTTTTGTTGCATTTTGGCCTTGGCTCTATACGGAAACGGTGTTTTAGCCTACCTAAAATGCAAACTTTTGAAACAGCCTCCAGAGTGGGATTTTTCTGAAACACTGCCAACACTGTTGCTGTGTAAACAGTAAGCCAGCGTTTTCGGTGGTACCGTTGCTACAGTGGTCGCGCTGCTACCATGTTGTGCTTGTGCTGCTGAATCTGATGACTGTCTCTCAACAAAATGCGCATCTGTTGCTCCATTTCTGCACTTAGTATTCACCGATACTCCTGATGATCGGCGGAATTTTACTTCGGCGGAGACCTCCCAAAAGCAGCTTCTGGACAAGACAGTTACAGCGCCATCTACAGGCCTGACATGCTTACTACAGTGTTTTCAGTCCCTCAGCATTTATGTGTAAACGCAGATTTTTTAAACTGCATTTTAGCGTTTTCGGATGAAACATTGTGGCGTAAACAGGGCCTAAGCATGTAGCTATCTACACCTGTTGCAGTCTGAGCTTATAGCAGTCTTGGCCCTTTAAGTGTGAGCCTATGTTAGCGTGACCTAGAGCCGGTCCCAGCAAGAGCCAGCTCTAACTTTTACCATTAGAGAGAGCATCTGCCCCTGGTCTGTCACTCGAAGATGATTTCAAAGGAGAAGACACAGATAAGTGAAGGCCCAATCACAGATAGACATGACAAGCAGGCCTGCAAGTAAACCATTCTAGAGGGGTACTGTTGCACTATAAGCTTTACATAGTGTGGCTTTGACTTTGACAATCAAAATGAAATGGCATGACTGCTTTCAGACCGTCTGGTTATCAAAGATATCCGATCCTAAAATAGGTCATAATATGTTTGAGATGCTATGAATTAATGACTGTTATGAAACCATGCAGTTTCACAACAGTGGTCTTTATGATGTAATAGTTCACTACATTTTAAAGAAAGGTGGGCAAACTGGTTTTAATTAGGTCAGCATAGTCTGAGCCTTTTTTCTGTTAAGGTTCTACGTGATCTCTCTGCACACAGTTTCACAAATAACAACCTTCATGTGGTCAGATGATGCAGCTGCAGTGGATCTACTCCAACCTCAAGCCATGCATTTGAAAAGAACAACATTCAAATAAGGTTTACCTCACAGTGGATATTTTTAAAGGTGTAGTGATGGTGTAAAACAGATAATATCATTTTAACGCACTGTTTTGTTTGTCTTAAGTATTTACATATCAGGAAAGTGGGCAATGGGGTTGAATGTATACGCAAATATTCACTTTGCACAGTGTTTTATCAAGACTTGGTATCTTTCTTGACATCTTTGTAGTTTGTTGTCTATAAAAACAACTGACGACAGGTGTGTTGAGCAGTTTTACATCAGTTTTTTCAGTCAGCACAAAAAGTAAGACATTTGTGTTCAATAGGTTGTTGTTGTTTTTTTTTGTTGTTGTTGTAACAATCTTTCATGACAATAAATCTTACTCCTTTATTTTGTACACCTAAATGTCTTAGCCTGGAGGTAACTTAAGCTCAAAACAAGAGTCAATAGCAACAGCAGAATAAGCTGTAAGCAGAAAGGATTTGGTAAATTTTTCATGAGGGCAACCCAGGTCATTATTTTGTCATGATACATTAACAAGCTGAAAACTTAACAGATACTTAGGTGATTCATCATGCAGCATAGTGGATGTCACGTCATATTACACAACCTGGAAATGTGCGTGACAAACCTCCTATATGTTTCTAGAGAGAACATAAACAGACGCTCTCATTGTGCCAGTGAAACTGAGAAACCCCCAGCGTTGGTTTTTCGGTGGGCAGGAAGCTATACCGTGAATGGGTACACCACGCTCGTATATTAACAGTTGGCCCATATTGTGGGAAAGTAGTCGCTGCTGCTGCTCATCTGAGCGAGACGTGAAGATGGCTCTGAGACACTTGTCACCACTTCCTGTGTACCTACGTGCTGTGATTTATTTCATGCACCGACAGACAACCGTAAACCATTTGCATGCTATTGTTATCTATCAGTTTTCCCAAAAGGCTTTTGCAGCTACTGACAACAGATAAGTTTGAATTTGCATGCAGTATAAACCCATATGTATAAGCACTCACTGCAGCAAAATCTAACCTGCATGTCTAGGATAGGAAACTGTACAACTACTACCTTTTTTCTGATGATTGGATGACAGCAAAGAAAACTTTATAGAGTTTTTTTTTTCATGTTTTGTTATCCTTCCCTCTCCTGTACCTCTTTATCTTTTGCACCAATAGGAAGAAGAGTACGCCACTCTGGCAAGTGAAGCAAAACCAACTCAAGTTTAAGTCAGGACAGACTGTGGCCTCATGAGTTTCACTGCAAACAACATGAGGTTGACAGTTGACTGGCTGGTAACCACACTCTGTTATCTCATCTACGTACAAGTCAAAAACTAGGCTCTTTTACTGTACCAACCTAAAATGTATGTTTCAGTTTTAAACATTAAAGAATGGTAAAACTGTTAGCAAAATTCATTTTTAACACTATTTTTGGTCCTACATCGTACAGAATCAGTAAAGATTACATCATGTTTACCCTTTATGACCCACCAAACCAAGTCTGCAAGAGCATATTGTTACTTTTTTTTTATTGTATGTCTCTCTCTTCTTTTTTTTTTTTTTTGCTTAAAAACTTTTGCTGTACAACCCTTATATCCCAAAGACTAACTAAACAAATTGCTAAAAAAAAAAAAAAAAAGTGCAATAAACCAAACAATGATGAAATTCAGAAATGTCATGGCTGTTTTCCTCAAATATGTAAATGTAACCAACACAGGAAGAGATGTGAACAACCTCGGCCTGGCTTTCTGCGAACACATTAGTGGAAGGCAACAGTACTCTGGGACATGGTGAAAACGCAGCATAGAAGTGTAACTCCCTAGGTTTTATATGCAAAAAAAGAAAGATCAGTCTATCTTATCTGGTTTCAAATCTATTGCTGTAGCTGGCACATTTCCTTGATAAATTAACTCTAGATACTTAGTCTTGTCTTCCTCCGAGATGGGAAGCTTGTGCATGGAACTATGTGGCTGTTTACAGCCAAAAACAGAGCAGTGATGGCTCCTCAACTTTGGCGTTCTCCAGCAGCGGGGAGGGGAATTCAGGGGTATCTGCTCCGGTTGACCAATCAGGTCAGGCTTGCTCCTGATTGGTCAACAAAGGGAATCGCTGACGTCGGCAAATCCTGGAAATTCCAAAATGCTCGTTACAGGTCAGGATTTTACATTCACAAGCACTACTAAGTACAGGTTTTGTCATTAAATATCACATTTTGTGGGTTGGGGGGAAAGCTTAAGACCCACAAATTTCACTAAAAGACTTAATAAAGCGATTTTTGCGTAATATGGGACCTTTAACTTTAGGTTTTTAAGCACTATGTGTGCTCCTGAATGCACCATTGCTTCTCCACTGTCCTACGGCTTTAATGGCCAAAACATGCAATGCATGTCTTAATGTGAAAGTATCATAGTCTACCTTCAGCTCCTCTCAGAGCTCCATTTTATAAGGAACACATCACAAAAATGTTTGCCAGAAAAGAGACACAAGTATTTAAGGTATGTAGAGGAATGGAAACCAAATGGTGGTTAACACATGAAGATGTTCATGAGATCAGGTCAATCTTTGACTTCTTGAGTCCTCCCCCATGCATTTATCATCACTTTTGACCATAACTACATGATTTACCCTCATGGTTATGGAACACATTTTCTCATAATATGATGAAAGGCATCTTTATCTGTACATTATTGCAGAATGGCGCCCCCTTGTTGAACTTCTCAGCTCCATCCACATGTAAATTCCCCTTCAATCTTTAATTCATACACCTTTCTACTGCAATTAAAAACTTCTTCAAAGCAATTCCAGCATGCATTGCTTCTGAAAAGAAGACAAACATGACATTTTATGATCAATGTTAAATGTTTGATACTTAAAGTGAGGTTGGAACATGTATGTATCACAGGTGAAACACCAAAATAAGATCATAGGTTAGAGAGCTTTTTGAATCCTCAGCTCACATTTCAGATGACTTTCAGCTTAACCACACTCAGCAGATGAAGAGCAATATAAAGAAAAAAGAAATTCATGATCTAAAAATGACGAGGCGTGTATTTGGTCGCAGCTTTTATTAGCCCATACTTTGCACGATACACACAAACGCACATCTAGAGTAGTGTGACACAGGATCGATGTATCATACTCTACAAGAGCATTAACTCATGAACATCGTGTTTATGTTTTCAAATTTTTTTCTTCTCTTACATTCCTTCACCCACACAATACGAAAAGTACACGGTGTAAGTTTTTTAGACAAAAATATTCTATGCCCTTTGTTCTGGGGGATGTGGGGAAATTTATATCTTGATCACTTTCCATGTCGTAGCACAAAAAATTAATGCAAGATATCCAGTATGGTTTTGATGATCAGGCTTTCACAGAATGCCAAATCATTTATTTCTGTTTGAAATCCTTTTTCAAAGTAGCAAGTGAAAGCAGACTTTAAGATCAGGGATTGTTATGTTTTTGATTTCTGATTAGGTCTAACAGCTTAAATGAAGACTTCAAACAGGGCTCCTTAAGTTAAAACGAATCAGCAATATTTAAATTAATGATTACCCAATGCTAAAAAGCTAAATATCACCTCTAACCTTCTGATAGATAAGACTGCAAAGCTTCAGGCAGACAGTAAGTATCTGTCCAGTTCAGCACATGGACAAGGCCTCTTCAAACAGGGACGTGATAGTAATTGCATAGAGCACTGAGGGAAGTCTAGCTACTGTAAGTAAGATTCGAATTGAGACGTAGAAAAAAAGCACAGCTATCGTTTATCACTGCTTCATTAGTGTGTACTTCCCATCCTTGCTTTTCACTAAAGCCAAAAACTACAGAAGAAGTCAGATAAAACATGAATGATCAGTCCCCCGTGGGTGTGCTTTTTTCTGTCTCTTGTCTTACAGCAGTGCAACCGATGGTTTCTGGTCCAAACCACAGTCGTAAATTTACCCTCTGGACACCTGTTTTAAGCAGATGTGTCTGGTAATGCTCATTCATTGGGCTCGTATCTGGAAGAGAGCAATGAAAGCAGTTAAAATCTGAAATCAGAGTCACATCTCAGGATGGTAGAATAAAAATAAAGGGCAAAAAGAACCAAATTTTTTAAAAAAAGGTTCCACAAGTTGGTACCTTTTTGCCACACTGGAAATGCTAACTAACTTTCTAACATCTAGCTAATCCAAGTAGCAACCCCAGATCTAAAAATAAGAAGCCAGTGTGGAAGCGCTAAAAATTGCAGTTCCTTGAGTGTCCACTTGAGTCTGTCAGTGAAAAACAACAAATTCATATTCACATACAAACAAGCCAAAGAATCTGTAGAGGCCATTTTAAATTGTTTCTTGCAAAGAAAATTAATTACAGTATTAAGTTCAAATGAGTTTTTGTTTTAAGTTCTAGGTATCAAATTCATTTAAATATATTAGCTGTAGAACAATTAAGTAGGTAGTTTATGTTAAATCATAGATTTATTTAGACCGTTTGAGGTGCTTGGTTGTGGGTGGAGTTTTGTTTATTAGGGCAGTCAGTTCAGGTGTGGGAGTCAGTCTTTTGTTTCAGGGTGAGGGGAGTTCATGCCAAACGTTTTGTGACCGTGTAATGGAAAAGGTCTTTATGTTGGATTTTGTGTAATGAGGTTCCTAAGAAAGGAATGACAAGAATGGAGCTTCCATCTGAAAAATAAATGGATCATGGTACAGACCTGTGAGTACTGGACTTACTTTTAAAAGTGGACACGCGTCAGAACAACGGCTAGGGCTCCTCTCTTTCAGATGGCTTTTAAACTCATGGCAGGCTTTGCCACTACAGGGCTTGTTTCAAAAAAACAGCTACGCTAAGTAGCTAATTCATCTATCAGCACACACTGTATGGAGGTGAACTTTTTGCAACTCATTAGCACACGCACAAGTTTTGCCCGTTTAAGGGCAAGGCTGGCTTGACTAATGTGGGCTTCCTGTAGCTGTCTGTAAGAAGGCTAAAGGCCTGACTCTTTGCCTCTTCCAAACTCGAACTAAGCTAGGTTGAGTTTGGCATTTCCGATATAGCCCCCCAATTGTTGACAGGCTTTAAAACTCTGTATCAGAAACAAATCGGTGATGCCGCAGAGACTACGCCCATACTTTATAGTCTATGATTTTAATACAGGATTCTAACAGGGTTTCCTTGGTTTTCTATTAGCCTCAAGTGGCAACATGAGGAACTGCATTTCTTATTTTACTCTTTGGAACAAATTCATAGTAATTCATGTGAAACTCATTTGTTTTCTAAAAACATTAAACAGTGTGTAGTTTTAATGTATAAAGAAACTAACAAACACTACTTTTCGTGTTTACACTGGCCTCTTTCAAAAAAATAAAATTCAGACAACTAATCTCCAAACGAGGAACAGACTGGAGCTCAAGTATCATCTGAAAGCCATAACCTAATTCAGAATATCATTAGGCTGTAGAGAGATATGACGTTGATTGGGACATTTAGCCTTTATCGATGACACTTACCTCTGCAATCGTTTCCTAATTTCTTTGATCTGCTCATTTTTCTTGGTGAGGATCTCTTTCATGTTTCGGTAGGCCGCAGTTTGCTGAAACTTCTTGTCCAACTCCTGCACACAGAACAAAAACTGTGAAGAGCCTGATGCAACAATACCACCTGCCTAAAAGCCACATGTGACATCTTTAGGGGCGTCAAGCAGATGCTTGTTGTTGTCAGTTGCAGGTACCAACAACAATGACTCACCTTCTCTGCCAGGGACAGCTGCTCCTGCACTCGCAGAAGCTCGTGTTTGGCAGAGATCAGGTTTTCCTGCAGATCCTTCTGGGACATAGCGTTGGCACTAAGAGACCGTTCGTAGTCTTCCCTCAGAGCAGCCACTGTGTCCTCCAGACTGCTGATCTCCTTGGATTTAGTGGCCAGCTTGAAGGGGGTGAACAAAAAAACAGACGCTTAGATAGAGTCAATGGAGATCATCATTATCAAATCTTAACCCTACAGATCTATACCCTATTCTTTCACACTATCACACACAGAAACGCAACTGTGGTCAGCTAGATACATACCATGAGAGGTCCAAGTTAGCAAATAAAACCAAATGACAGCAATTGTTCAGAAATAAAACAACAAAAAACAACAAAAATGGAAAAGAACTCAACATGGCACATAAGAAGAGGCTGCCAAACCATACCTGCTGTTCACCCTGCACCTTTTGAAGGTCTTTCAGAGCTCGCTCAGCCCTGGTTTTCTCATCTAGTGCACTCATCGCCTGGGTTAAACCAAAATGAAATACAGACATAGGTGATTAATAACACAAACTAAATGTTTTTGTTTTAAGGGAAGAGTTGCTCATTGAGATACCTGTGATTCTAAAGTCCGCAGCCTGGCTTTCAGTTTGTCGTTCTCCTCCTGTAGTCTCGCTATCTCCTGGAGGAATATCAAAGACAGGTGTGAAAATGGGAAAACTCATTTAGGGATGACTTTTCAAGAATTTACTCCAAGATTTCATTTTGTGTTTACCTTGTTAAGAAGTTCAGACACACCGCCTTCATTTAACGGTGCAAGCTTGGGTTTGCTTGTTTCCTGAATTTTCTTTGGGGGGTAAAAATCAAAACATTATTACTAATTTGCACCTGATTAATACTTTACTGTACATGACATTTTATTGATAAATTGAAACTCCAACTTCATACGCCCTGGCCACTACCATTACTGATCTGATCTGATACCACTACTCATTAACACCCTCTATTCTTTCATATGCAGATGACACAGTGGTTTATATTTTTGGTAACTTCAGGCTTTTTATAAAATTTTAAACTGAAATAAAATATACTTAAACTGACTATATTATTATTATTCTATGAGGCTGTTAATATGTAAATGTGTGGTGAGTAAATCTCCAGTACTAAAGAAATTACAAACTTGCACAAATTGCAAGTTGCCGTCAGAGTTGATGACGATACAAGTGTGAATTTTCCTCCACACTGCTCAGCTGCTGTGGCTGTCTTTCTCAACACCATTTTTTGTTCTGCTGGGCAAAAATGCTGGTGTTGATGATGCAGTATATGCACATGGCTGTTGCAAAAACAGAAGAGATCTGTCCTATGGTTCGGGCTTTGTCACTGATATCTAATGCCACTTTCTATAGGGGTGGGAGAAAAAATGGATTCACAAAAGTATCAGGACTTTTTTTATTATATATAATTTTTAAATAGTGATTTTTTTTTGTTGAAAATCACATTTATTTTCTAATTCTAAATCCTTTTTTTTAGTCTTTCTTCATAAGCTGGGTATGAAATAAGATACCGCTTTTCTCCAGCAGAGGGCGAAATGTTTCTTCTTGTCTAACTTGTAGCATGATGTGATGTCAGATCCCCTGAATGAATCCTAAAAAAGTCAAAGAAGGCTGCCTTTGTTTACAACTGGACTGGAAATTTTTGCAGGTTCTTTAAACCTATTCCTCTTCTCTGCCGAGAGTGGCCACAGAAACTTTCTGTGTGAAAAGGACTGCGCGTAGGAGCAAAAATGACGTCATTCAACTGCACGAAGCGGCGCAAACCCTGCAGACGCCTCAAACATAAATCTGCCTTAAGACCGTTAAGCATCAATACCTGATACCAGGATTGCACTGGAATTGGCGCACCCCTAATTTCTGTAAGTTAAAGACTACATTTAATGAACCATCTTTTTACAAAAAAAATATGAACAACCTGAAATTCCTTAAATAAAACAACTGTAATTTCAACAGTATTATACCCTAGCTTGTCAAATATAAAGGTGCATTACAATGTGCCGATACCCCAGTCTATCCACGAAGGTATAATATGTAGAGTTACGGGTAGCCAGAGCTAAAAAACACAGTATTTTACTTTATGGTTACAATAACTAGGTCAAGATCTAGAAATCGTTTTAAGTTTTAATAATTTTTCACATCTTCTGAGGTAGATGGTTAAGTTATGAGCCTGCCTTGTAAATGCATAAACACATGAAAAACGGACCACTAGTGGCTGAGGTTATGCACACTCACCGTTGGTTGGTTAAATCCAACCGCACCCACCGCACTCACCGCCCCAGCGTCCCACTGCCCCCGTTTTCCAGGCCTATCCACTTTCCTGTCCTCTCTAATAAGCCAGAAAATATAACCATGAAAACTAAACTTTTTTTTGGATCAAAACTGCTCTTCTCACTCACTTTTAACACTTTTTAAAGTCACCCCATAGGCCAGATTGGAACCCCTGGGAGGACAGTTTTGGACCCTAGGCCATATGTTTGTCACCTTTCATGAAAGACTGAAGCATGTTTAGTGCATAGTTGTTTGTCTTTATGCGTGCAAAGTAAAACCACGCTTCGACCTCAGAGATGTGTGACTTTTGCACTACACAGCTAAGTGTGAACGACAAGCAGCAAGGCATGTAAAAATACATCTCACATGCAAAACTGCTCTCTAGTAACTGAATACCATGTGGGTGCTTTGAACACATGATTAATAGCAGCTTTTGAATGTAACAGAGCTGCACATTTTACTCACCTTATCAGTGGTTTTAAAGTCCGTCTTCTCAAATTCTGCCACTTGTTCTAACAGCTCCCTAAATGGGTTGAAAAGGGCAAAGATGATGTGTAAGTATGAATCCTTATAGTATACAAAGTATATGAGCAATACCACAAGGGTGAAGCTGATCTGACAACTTAACCATTTCCTGATATCACAACATTGGTGCGCTTTCCCCCCCACATCACAATAAAATACTTTTTGACAGTTATGTCTTTCTGTCAAAGAAAATAAACACCCAGGCTCTTGATGACAGTTTGTCACTAAAAAACATATGCCTGTGGTGAAAAAAAACAGTTCTCCAAAGGGCTTAAATGTGGTTTGTGAAAGGCAGCTGAAGACACGTAGACTGACACTCAGGGCGTATTTTCTTGCTGAGCAGTCACATAGAACGCTACAAAAATAAAAGCTGCTTTAAACCACCCATCATGTGCAAGTCACAAACAAAAGAACATTTTGCAAAACATGATCAGTGTTAAGAAGGTGAAGGGTTACAAGGTCAGAAGTTGAATGAAGTTCACCGAAATATCTTAAATCCACCTTAACCTGTTCTGTGGAGCTTCACTGTGCTCACACTTGTGCCACAGCTTTGGTTTGTAACCGTGTTAACAGCAGCTAAAGGCAGAAGTGTACGTTTTGTGACCTTTAACTGTGATACTGATGATCAGATAACATGTTGGCAGTGAACATGGAAAACTTGCTTCCTCCTGTGAGTTACTGAAAAGAGGAACAGGATGATGTATGTTTTCAGCTTGAGTTTGACATGCGTACATGCATCAGAGCTAACATTTTCAACAGCTACTGTTTATTTTGTCAAGTTTCAGGCCTCAACTTGATGTTTTGCCCAAACGTCAGGGGTATTACGAAAGCTCCGGAAAAACACAATGTTGTTGCTCACCATCACTGATATCACATGAATGGGATCACATTGCTTTTATTCAGATTTATATTTGAGACATATGCAGTGAAACGGTCTCTGCATTTATGCTAGGAAACACAAGCAAGAGAGCTGCACCATAGATTCAATTTAATTGCATGTTGCTGTGAGCTTTGTGTTACGTCTCCACTCTAAAAGTAAACACACACTTGAAAAAGTTGGCAATAGAGGCAGTTTAAACAAAAGCTTTATGACTGGACTTGTTAAAAAAAAAAAGGTTAATTTATTTTTACCAATTATTTATTCTGCCGGTGATGAGATTTTCAAATTTAGGCAACATGGACTGCAAGACATGTTGTCACTTAGCCCTCTGTCAAATGGACAGTGTACACTGAAGGGCTGCATATTCCTTTTTCAGTGCAGAAGCCTTGTCTTTCGCTGAATAAAATTGCAGCTTTTATTTTTCAGACCGGGTTGATTTGTCCAAATTTCGCTTGCAACGAGTAAACATCCAACCAATCAAAACGTTGTTTACAAGTCACATTCAACAAATTTCACCAAAACATTCAACATTGATTGTGTTCGTGTCGCAGCACAAAAAAGACATAAAAAATACAAAGACAACGATTACAAAGACATCGTTTGGAGGAGAAATGCTGCAGAGATTGAATATGACACCTCCAAATTTTTCACAATTTTGTGCCATTCGCGTCGCTCTTGCTGTGCAAAGGATTTTACTTCTAATAGTTGTGAATGTTTAAAAAAAGCAGCACAAATCAGCTCCAATTTATCAAAATTGCTGCAAAAAAAAAGCAAACAGAAAAGGCTGAATCTGTTTGACCATCATACAAATAACACTGCCCTCATTTTTGGAGGAGTACTGAAGAGCGACATGGACAAAAATCAGAGACACAGCTCAGCTTACATGACTGACGGGCGCCCTATAGCTGTTAGAAAAAAAGCTCAAAGACTACGTCTAGTTCAATAAGGCTGCTTTAGTTGGATTCATTTCGCTGTTTTAGGAACAGACGGGTTACGTCACGGAGACTACATCCATATTTTATACAGTCTATGACACAGACGTAGAGGCATGTTTTTTGTGACTCAACACATAGGTATAAACCAGGGTCGAAACAAGTGGAGATGGGTGTTTTAAAAAATAAACTATATACTTAAAAAAGCCCCATGATGTCCAAACATAAAACATATTTCAGTTAAAAAATATTATATGATAACAAATTCCAGTGTTTTTAGGCACTTTATATGCTATTATGCTTTTTATAACAATTCCTCAGACTTTCTAATTTGCGGGAAGATATCTCAGTGTTACAATCTTCATTTTCTCTCCACTTTTGTAAATGATCAACACTCTACACTCCACGTACCCCTGTAATATTGGGCCAGCATGTTTAAGTCACCAAATACATTTGAAGCTTCTGAGTGCTGACCTTGAAATATAGAGACAGGGGGTAACAGATGTTGCGGTTTGGGGCCATTTCAACACGCAGCAGAGAGGAAACCATTGATGGAAAGCTGGGTGGTGTATGCATATGTGTGGCTTTCCAATGACCTTTTTGTCAGGCATAAACTTTGAACACACGTGAGATCCGAAGTGCGCAGAGAAGGAAGTGGTACACAGTGGAGAATGTCTTATATCGGCATGAGCAGCTCTGTATTTGTGCTCAAGGGGCTTGGGTCGCTTCTCGCTTTAGTGCAGCTATTTGTATGACCCTGAACTGTCATGTCACAAATCAGTCATCTCCCCTGACCTCTGACAGATTGTGTTTATTGCATTGGTGCTCCCCAATGTGATTTTTTTTGTGCGTACAGGTCAATTTTTGAGGACGAGAATAGAAAACATAATCATAAGTACATATTTTTCATATTTTTGGGTTTAGGAGACTTGCTTTTGCCTGTAGCAAGCATATGCCATTCACCATTGTACAGTTTTGAAGCCAAAATACCCCATCACAGGCGCAGCCATTGTGCAGCCAGAGTCTGCGCAGTAGAGAGAATCTGAGTGGAGCCGGGTGACTTAAATAATAATCATTTTTCTTTCGGGAGTTTAATCTCTTCTTGGCTCTCCCCCTCGACATATTTTACAATCCCCCCAAAAAATACACAAGATCAGCAGCTGTCAATCATCGTTAAGCGTAACATAAAGCCTCGTTTTTAACCTCTAATAATGAATGAAAACAAAACCCTTCAGAAAAAAAGGACTTGAATACAAGGCAACCAAATGATATCTTCAAATCACCACAACAATCGGATGTGAGAAACATTTCTACGAGGTGTATTAATTTTTTAAGGTTTGACAACAACTCATCTGGAACGACTGGGGACACGGATTTTTTTTTTTTTTACATATACTGCAACCAGCCACCAGGGAAAGCAGTTTTTGTGGCAACCTCAATTTGAGCCAAGCAAGATGACATCCTTTTTTTTAACAGTCTATGGTAGCAAAATTGACTAAGCCTTTTTTCAAAAGTTCTCTGATTGTACAGTCTATTAATTTACAGGAAGCCTGATTCTGCTGCACTTTTCCTCCTCACCTGTTCTCCAGCTCTGATATATCACTCTGTAGTCGAAGGTAGAACTTCTCAGCCTGGGAGAAGAGCTGCCTAAGCAGCAGCACATTAGTGTGAGCTGTGTTGATGAGCTCCATCTCCACCTCCCCTCGCACCACCACCTGCAGCCCGTCCAGCATCTCCCTCACCTCGTCTACCGTGAAGGTTTCCTCCACCAGCCTTCAGAAACACATCATCAAAAACTCATATAGGTTACAGATAAACTGTTGTGTCACATAGACTAGTGCTCAAAAGTTTGGGATTACTTGCAAGTTTCTTTGTTTTCCAGGGAAGAACATTTTCTTATGCAATTCAAAATAACTATCCATTTTACGAACAATTACAGTTAGTCAGATCATATTTAGAGACTGATCCACATTTTTGCATAGAGGCCTCATCAACTGTCATGTGCTTCACAGAGAAGCAACACAAACTGTCTTCAACAAAGGCAGATAAAGGAGAGGGAGGTCCTGATGCAGAACTGTATGAGAAAAAAAAACATCTAAGAGAGTGTAGTTCAAGACAAAGACACCTCACAGGTTATCACCTATATAGTACCCATCAAATACCATTGTCAGCATCAACAGAAAAGATGCAACTTTAAGATGCTGGACGTCATGGCTTGGCATTGCAGGACCAGATTCATCCTACAAAAGGATGGAGGAAGACTCCATCAAGCCAAACCATCCTGTGACAGATGCTCCAGGAAGCACAAGTGAAATCTCTATAGTTTCCATTAAAATCATTATTATTTCTACCTCTAAAAATGTCAGCACGTTCTGTTAATTCCCTATAATTTCTGTTTAGACTAATTTAATGTGTGTTTCCATGGAAGAGAAGAAAATTCCCAAGAGATCCCAAACTTTTGAGCGGTGCTGTATTTATCTCACCTGTTGAATAAGTTAAAGTTAACATGCATGTACTCTGTGACCACTTACCTACTATCTTTGAGTTCTTCAAAGCATGAGTCAATGGTCTTTAGTCTCAGGACCCTCTTTGAACGAGCAAATCGCATGTAATTAATGACTTCATTCTGATGGTGTTCGTTAAACCCAAACTCAGCCTACAAAGGAAGAAAACGAGACAGAACAAATTGATAAAAGACGATTACTGAAAATGAAAGATGGCAAAGAAGATAGGGAGACACAGAGAAGCTTTAATGGAGACCACAGCTAGCTTATCAGCTAACTTGAAGAGGATTTTCCCTCAGCTAATATGTGACAGGGCCTCTTCACACGAGGCTGCTCGTACAACGTGCTTTCTGTAAATGACAAATGTTTACGAAAAGGACAGACGTGTTCCCATATGGGGGCAAAGGGGAGTGCTACCGAGCTATAAACAGAAAAAAAGAGCAACTTACCATGGTGGCTGTGCAGCTAACGTGTATGTCACTAAGTTTGCTAGCCTGGACACAGAGCTGATCTAACAGGAAAAAATGGATGTTTCTGTCTCTTATTTAGGCCACGTAGCGAAAAGACTTGAAGCCAAAGTCGCTAAAGCTTCTAGAGTCGAAGGTTCTAGAAAACTGCTTCCACTTCAGTTTGAACCCAAAACGCCCAAACGGAGGTTATTTCATAGCCAAAAGATTATCTGGCAGATTGGCTAGCCAAGCTATCCAGCTAATGTTTGCCTTGAGAATGCCTTGGTTACGGGGAATAGCGTCATCACCTTGGTTACGAGAGGTGCGTTCAACAGCGCCATGTACATAACGCTGTTGAGCGCTGTTGGTAATGTACGTACATGACCAAGAAGTAATGTTTGAACACAATGCAGTCATATCATAAATTATAATGATATTAAAGGATAATTCTTATAATTAAAAAAAAATCTATTGTACAACACAAGTCGTTATTATGATCAGGTCAAAGACCTAAAAGGCTGAAAAGCAACAAATAACAGACATTTACAAAGTCATTTTTCAACCTATCCTGTTTTCATACTAGTTGAAATCCTGTTTTTCTCTCTCTCTCTTTTACAAGATATCAGTTTTTATGCAAAACATGCCGCAAAATCATAAATACCCATGGATTTTTATTCACAAATTTGAATTTCAAAGGTACAACTGCTTAAAAAATTGTGCAGCTTGTGAGCTCCTCTTTACTCAATGGTACCCAGAATTGACTTCCACTATAGGCCTACTACCAAACAAGAGATGGTAGCACAGGGTTGCAAAAGGAGTGTAACAGACGCACAACTGAAGTCCTTTCAACTCAATTTATACTACACTTCCAGATTTTCATGCATTTTGTCCAACTGGTGACTTACCTAACACTCGCTGCCTATTTTAACACCTTTCAACTACTTTCTTCAAAACAATGTTGTGGTGTACACTAAATAAGTAAGAAGCTGGGGAAATGTTATGTAAAATGTTTATTAATCCAATGTTTAAAAAAAGTATAACAAAGTATAAGGTAAAGAATGATTGTGTAAAATGAGGACCCCAATCTTTTAAAGAAAATATTTTCACTGATAACTGGATTAGATGAAAGGTAACTGAGTCTCTGAGATGTTTCATTTTGTACTTACTAAGTAAAGACTTCCTTTGTAGAGCTTTGCTTTGGTAGGGCAACATAAGTGCTCCAGCTTTAAGTTTTCCACTCAAATAAACCCACTGATGGTGCGTTTAGCAAAACACGCTTTTTTAAATTGCATTGTGATCTCTGAGCTTGAATGACATTCACATTATATTGTTTTATTGCACATCTTGACCACTATGAGTATGAATACAATACAAATTCCCATGGTCAACATGGCTGCTTCTTCAACATTTAAACTCATCTGACTCCATGTGAGCCAAATAAAGACTTCTTAGAGGTTGTGTAGCACTGTCTCCTCCCAACCTCTGAAGCCTGAAGGACATTACAAGTCTGTGTAAAGGAGGTTCCTGAGAAATAAAGAAGGGAACTTTTTTCCATCATGTCTCTCTAGCTGTAATTAAATTAGACTAACGGGCGGCGCATGGTTGGTCACCAAATCAGATGCCTTATAACGTGACCAGTCTTGTCTTCTCTGCTCCAGTTCACTGTGTAACATCAGTCAGTCAAAGAGGCCAAGATGTTTCCACTTTACCTTCAATCCCGGTGAGTCACTTACAATTTGAAATGTGGTTTCACATCTGGAATATCAGGGGCTAAAATCGTTTTAAACTATTATCCTATCCATCTTATACTGTGTTGATGCTGTTGTTCTGTGGTCAGTTAGGCTGTGGTTCATACTTTTTATGTGTCCATATTGTCCATTTTGATGTCCAGTCGGAGCATAATTAGATAATGTTGACATATTTGCATCTTATTTACAAACTATGTAGCTACACCATCAGAACAAGTGCACATGGATCAGTGAAGGTATGCAAATAGTTGCAGTTTAGTTTTGTTTAATTGTTCAGTACACAAATCTATCTTGGACACATTAATGTAAGCGATGGAGAGCAGGAAATTACATTTTGAATTAAATCATGCAGATTGAGAATTTGTCACATTGTTGATTTTGTATCTCTTAATATCTTGAGTGTATATTGAAACAAGATTTTATATGTTACCAGTTTATTTTTGTCCTAGTCTCCATTTTCATATGGGACTAAAGGTTAAATGCCTTCATTTCCTGCAGAAAATCAAGTTTTTCAAGACGTATTGTTGCATTTGAGTCTCTAGGGGGCACAATAACCCTTATTATCCACAAGGGTTTTGTTCACCTACTAGTGCCAACAAACTTTGCTGCAAAAATTACATTGTCTAAGGTAGTTTTTATCTATTTTTTCCCCATAGCAATGCAGAAATAAGGGCAGATACGTAAATGACAGATTTAAATCAGATTGATGAAATTATGTCATCCAATCTTTTCAGAAAGTTAACTGAGAAATCAGTTGTGTAATGGTGACCATGACTGTTTATAGGAAATAGAAATCTGTGTTTGACAATCTAGTGAATTTCATATACTTCTGTAAATAGACTTTACATTAGTATATCATCCAATGATTTCATTTAGTTGCAACTTGTTCAGCTATTTCATTGTTATTCCAATAATGCAAACCATTAACCCTGCAAACATGCGGTATTCAAAGCCCTGTTTGCTCTTGCCATTCTTTCCCCTCTCACATGGGTCTTGAATTTGAAACATATATGCAGGTAAGGGATATACTGTAAGTCTGAATAGGCAGATCAAATTTTGAAAAGAGATAATATTAAGTATAACATAAACGTGATTAAACATTCGACTTTAGTTTAGTGGAGAGAAAAGGGATCACAGAATAGATCTGCAAAATCAAAGGCCTGTTGATTTATCCAGTTGAAACAGTTTCGTTTCCTGAGCATAAAATGAATCCGGATGGAAACTGGAGATTCCCCCATTGTAGTTGGTCCGCATTAGCCGTATAAAATAAAACTGTTCTGAGGTCAGTGTTCACTGTACGCCTCAATACAAACGACAACAAAAAAATGAAGAAAATCTGATCCCGGGTCAGGTTTCTCAACAAATCCTCGCGCAGACAAACCAATCAGCTGACAGCCGCATGACAGGCAGGCCTCGCGCGTGCGCAGTGGCACACTTTTGGTATCAGGAATATGGCAGCGTCCTGAGCCCTGTTGAGGGGAATACGCCGTTACTGAGCACCTTCAGCATCAGAGTGGGAGAACTGAGAAGCACCGGTTGCATTCAGAGGAGGGTGGGGGGCAGAGGGACTGCTACGAATAACACCCGTTAGCGATTCTACAGGTAAATGCACGCGCTACCAACTGCCACTTTGATTGAACCCCGCTGCTAATGCGACGAGCTAGCTGTGCCACAAGACCACACTGATGTGCTAGTTAGCTGGCTTGAGGCTAACTAAACACAGCCAGTCACAGCCCCTAATCTGCATATGACAAACAAACACTGACAACAAAGCTGTCTGAAATGTTTGTCAATGTAGTTATGTTGAGCATTGGCGTCAACGTCGCAGGGAAGGTGCTGTCGTGCTTGTTTTTAGCGATACATGGCACCGTTTAGGCCCGTTGCAATGAAGCAGAGGTTGGCTAGAATGAGGCTGTGGCTGAGGCTCAGGTAACGTTAATGCTGCTTGTCATGGATTTACTGGACTGATCCGGAGTCACCACACATCTTTTAAATTGACTTACAAATTGTTCGCTTTTTAAAATGAGCTTAAATCTTCTCTAGAGAAGTCACATGCTGAATATTTACAAGTTAATGCATTTTGCAAACTGGTTTTGTGTTTATTCCTTATAAAACAACGCGAGATAACATCAAAAGGGGGACTTCCGGCTCGTTCAATTCCCATATTGTGGTTGGGATTGCTTCATTTGGTTTGCTAACGGTGTTGGGACATTGCAACAGCTCTTCAGTGCAGAGGATACATAAGGCTAAAATAAGCAGGATATTCTCGTAATGTTTAGTTGTGTCAATTTTAAATCAACTCTATAATGTTCAAACATGTTTAATATTTGTAATACATTTTTTAGCACGCATAAAAGGGTGTAAACACAAAAACTTCACACATTTTTAAGTGTGATTGAAGAAACACCTTAAACCATAGAGAAAGGCTAAAAATAGCTGCGGTGCACTTGTTTCAGGAAATGCTTCTCTGAATTTGTCACATTGACAAATGCATAGCTAGTTTATTTTGCAAAACTGAAGCAAAAAAGCTGTGTGAGTTGTCAAAGTTCAAAGATGATTCAAAATAGCTTCCAAAAAAGCTTTACACTTATTTACACATTTAAAACATTAACATGACACTAAAATAGTGTAAAATATGTTATATATGTATATGTTTATAGCCCCACATGCTGAATTCACTTAAACTTCACACGCAACAAGTTTGTTTGTATTGTTTGCTGTAACTTCGAAAGTCCAGCTTCTTCTGTGTCACCACTTTTGTCAAACTACAGAAAAGGCCTCCCAGATATTTACACGCTCGGAGGCTTTCTCCTTTACTTTTTAGGTAAGTTATTCTACAGCCAGACTTGCTGTTTATTCTGTCAGCCACCGGCCAAGAGGAAGGCAACACACATCGAACACCTCAACAGACACCATTAAGTTATCTGTCTCGCAGTAGAATAGAATAATCTGGAAAGAAGCCCAAGAGCACTTTAAACTAGCAGATTTGATGTTGGATTCAGATTCTTGTAACACATTCAGTATAACTTTAACAGGAGATGTAAGATGTGCTCATTGTCGTAAAAATGGCACATGATCTTTTAACCCTTGTACCCGCAGAAATGCTGAAACAGTCCCATGCTTTGTGCATTTTAACAGATGATCACGCTCATTTTTGACAGCTATAAGTAGAAAACCAGAAGCAAGTCTCTCTCTTTTTTTTTAATGGATTGATGGTCTACTCTCAGTCCCATTCAGAGCTTGGTACAGTTCTGTTTTTATGCGTCTTGCTGGAAGCACGTGCCTGCTATGGGATTATACTTACAGCTATCCCTATACACTAAAATGGCAACAGCTGTGTTAGTAAAGGCCAAAAGCTGTGTTTGTTAAACTTCCAGAAAGTTGTGGAACAAGTTATCCTGTCAAAAGTCTGCTTTACTTGCTTCTGTTTATATATTTACCTCCCTGACTTTCTCTTCATGTTCTTTAACTCTTTGAAGAATTGGCCATCAGGAATAATTTGATCTGCACACAGGCACAACAGTCGGGAGACGTAATCACATGACTCAATCCTGAGTCTGCCTTGCCTTTTTTTATACTCCACAATAAAAAGCGGCACTACCCACTGCAGCAGTGGAGAGAGCACACTGTGCATTGCTCACTGCTAACATCTCCTATTGTGCATTCCATCGGCCCCCTGCTTTGGATTAGATTCATTATGCAGCTCTGTGAATGAGTGTTTGAAGGAAAAAACACTTGATGCAAACTTGGCTCTGACTGTTCCTTGCACCTTTGTTTCTGCAGTGCCCTGCACACATGCATCAATTATGTTGATGCCGATCTTGCGTGTTCTAAAGGTCCTTGTGTCATGATGAGGAATCTGAAAGTAGCGTCCACCCTGCCCTTTTATGAGCAAAGAGTCTCTTTTGTTGAGCTTGGATTCCTTCATTTAGATCCCTTTTGCTTCAGCTGCACCCTGACAAGCAGAGGAAGGAAAAACAGGAGTCAGATTTTTCCAGGATCCTGGCAGAGTGCTGACACAGGTTCCCCTTGTCACAGTGCAGCCCCCAGCAATTTACCGCGCTGACGATTGGAGAGGCGGCTATTCCCTCTGTTTGCTTTCGTCTGGCTTGACTGTGATGCCTTCATCTTTATTTTTCGTTTGAAAGAATCACAAAATATAACCTGTGCTTGCCAGTTCTTTGTTTACCTTGGAAAGGAAACTGTTCGAATTTAGTAACAAAAACATGGAACCTAAATCATCTGTTGTCCAAGTTTGAGAGGAAATTGCAATCATGAGAAACACTGAAGACAAAAACCTAACCTCTGTCTGTGTTTGACCATCAGTAGGACACACTGGCTTTGCACCAGACTTTGTTGACACATGCTTAGCTGGCCTGGTGTTGTGATGTTGTTTTGTCTGAAAATCAAAGGAGTTTTTTTTAAAGACATTCAGACACCATTTTTCCATTCTAATAGTATAAAGGAAAAATAACAGCTGTGTATGAATCATGGTGTTTGGCTGCGTCATGATGATGGCTGTTATTGTTTAATGACCCAAGTTGGGTTAAATGCTTTTAACATATGTAAGAATAAATACAGAAATCAAATCATTAGCAGTAGGCCTGTCACGATAATCAATAAATTGATTAACCGCACGATAAATAAAAACTTCCTTGGTAAGTTTGCCAGCCTCCATAAACTGACACATGCATGCATGTTTGTTTTCCTCCTCTCTTTCGACCAAAGAGGCTGAATGAGAAGATGGCTCACTACGTCTATCTTTCCTAACATCGGGGTGCATAGGTTTGGTAGAGGATTTAGCGGATTTATAGCTGAGTGAGCATCTGTCAAAAATGCGATCTTTGGGGTGAAGACAGGGCTGCTAGCGCGTACACACGGAGAGAGCTGAAGCAAGCGTCCTGCGGGGTAAGGAGGAAACACACGCTAATATGAGTGATGGCACAAAAGATACGGTTCTTAAGCCGCCTACCACAGTCCCAGTGTGGTAATATTTTGTTTATTATCAGAATGAACAAAGTGTGAGCTCATGAACACCAACGAGCTGATATGTCGCATTTGTTTGAAAATAGTGGCGACGAAGAAGAAGAGGGGAGGTGCAGCGGAGCCTTGTTCTTTGACAATCCGCTCTTACTGAGGCTTTTGGTCTGCAAAGTAAATAGAAATAAAAGCGCCAAATGGTGGGCCCTCAAAGACAGCTACATTGCCAAAGAAATGCAGCCCTTCAATACGGTTGAAAGCCAGAAATTTTAAAAATGTTTGACAGAGTACGGATTGACTGGGAAAAAGTACATGTTACAAACAGTTCAGGAACTGTATAAACTCCCTTTTATTTAGGCTATAGTTTTTATTGTTGATATTTTTTTTTTGGAGTTTCATTTTTTCTTTAGAGACAGGGTCTATGTTTTATTGTTTTTGATTAGTATTAATTATTTTCATTGACATGTATTTTTTTCTAAAAGAGAGTCCATTTCTTTTTCATTGCATTTTTTTCTCTTTCTTGTTTGTTAAATTTATTATATTTTTTGTTTAATTTATTCTATTTAAAAGATCCTGACCTTTTAATTACAGTTAAATACTCTTAAGAAATCAAAGTTTCTTGCTTTTGATATGGTGTACTCACTTTATTATCCCATTTATCATAATCACATCAATGAAAAAATGGAAAAAAAATCAAAATAATATTGACAATAATATTGTTTATCGGCAATAATATTTTGGAAAATTATCGTCTAGCAAAATTTGTTATCATTACAGGCCTAATTAGCAGTACAAAGCTTCGCATCAAAGCTGATTTATTTGTGTTTCTAGCTTGTTGTCCTTGTAATCACCACTTCAAAAGGTAAATTATTCGCCCTACTAACCTTTCACCAGTATTAGTTGCTAGCGGCAGCCTTGGTGAATCTTCAGCGGTGGCAAAGACTTGGGTTGTCTCTGGAAGTTGGAAAGTAACAACTTTGTGCAGGGTAGTTGGGCCAAGAAATTGTTGTATTGGATAAAAATGTGTATTGGCAAGAATCTTGCAAAACAGATATTGCCCAAACTTGAAATATCCAAGTAGAGATTTTGCTGATGAGCTTTTTTTGTTAGCATTGAATAGCTGCAAGACCGAATCCCAATCTGATGTTTGAGTTTGCAGCAGTAATAATTTTTCAAGAAGGAAAAGAGTGGAGCTGCACTTTTTTGCGTTATTGTCAGCAAACAAAGTCGTGTGTTGAGTTTTTGAGTGTTTTAGTATCAGATTTGTTGTATTGAATGTAACTTCACTGCTACTGTCTCACGAAACAATCACACTGTCACTCTACCATCACATGTAGTTGTTGGGCTTTCCATTTAAGTCACTGAGTTTACTAAAGCTAGAGTTTCTGCAGGTTATGTTGAATAAAATGCTGATAAACATTCCACATTAAATAAGGACAGTAAGCTCTTTTGGATATTGTGGTACCACAGTAAATAACAGCTCTGCAGTCTTACAAAACAGTCTTAAAGGATACAAAATTTTGTCTGTGAGAGTCTAAATTTTGTTACACCCCCAGTTTTGGGTCCTAAACCAGCATTGAAAATGTACTCACAACTTGTCCCTGTAATCTTATCCCTATCAGATTAAATAAAGCATGTAGAAAGCATGCATGACGGAGAGTGCGAGGGTGTCAAAGAAGAGTGTCTTTTATTTATCTAAGTCAGCTGTCTCGATGCCACGGCTCATAGCTGAGTAATAAGAGTGAAGAATCAGTCCGCCTTGGTGCCATGGAGCTCTCTCTGCTGCTGGATAATCACAGTTTACTCTGAATCAGTTCAGTGGTTGAAGGGAGTCTCTATCTCTGAGATGCAAAATTCTGAATGACTGTGTGAAGTGTGTGTCGCTGCAAACTGTGCTGTGTATTCCATATACTTCTAGAGATGCTGTCACGTGCTGACGGTGAAATCCATCAGCGTCACTTTCCCTCTGCTGTTCAACTGTAATCTAATACTCTATCTCAAACCTCGAGCTCATTTTTAAAGCTTTCTGTGTTGAAACTGTAGAAGTGTAGGCTTGCTTTTTGAACCTTGTCATACTGATCTTTGTTTCTGTTTTTTTTTAGGGCCAGTGAGAAGATGAATGTCCTCAAAGACAACAAAGACCTGGCCTGTTTCTACACCACCAAACACTCCTGGAGGGGAAAGTAAGAGCCACACCTTGTTTTTCCTAACTCTACTGATGGGCTGGTGAATACCTTATAGGGTTTTTTTTTTCTGTTTGTTTGTCTTTTTTTTTTTAAACATTTCAACTTTAGACATTGAAAGATCTTGAAATTCCATTTGACTTTCCTGAGTATGCAACATGTCTTATTCGATTACTCGATTAATTGCTGGATTAAACGATAACTCTATTGATGCAGCCCTTATAGAAAGCCATGTTTTCTACCTAACAGCTAAGGAAGTATGTTATTTGTTTGTTTTTTCTTTTTTCTAATTGACTAATTGGCGTATTCCTATGTTACTGGACCCCGGCACTACTTTTTTGGGAGCCACAAATTAAAAAGTTTGGGAACCTCTGGATTATTGCAGCAAATGCACACATAACCATCGTCATGCATGCAGACGCTCAGTGTCTCTCAGAGCCAAAGGATGAACAAGTCTCAGTGTGAGCAGAGAGGACGGATCAGATTACCAATACCTGCTTTCTAAACGTCTGTGTCCCATTAAAGCTCTCTGCCATTGACTCAGGAAACTTGAGCCCGGCTGCCGAGCATTAGCCATCATCAGAGCTTCATCCTGCTAATGCTTCCTGAAGTGTCTGTCAGAGCAGAGTGATGATGTGTGTGTATGTGTGGTGGACACCGGAGAATTACACCCCATGCAGATGTCACATGACCTGTGTGATCTGGACCCTCCTCCTGACCTTAGTTGAAGTTTGACGGCACAAATTCAGATTCATTGTTTTGAATGCTTGAAGGAGATTAAACCGACTCTCTCCAAGTCAGAGAGGATGAAAAGAGGGAGCAGAGGACCACAGGAGGAGGCAGCCAACCAGGAAATTAATATTAAACTTTATTTGGTGCTTGTGTAATGTAATTCTGCTGTTTGTCAGTGAGCACCAGCACAGACAGGGATGAGATTCTGAGCTCTAGGAACAGATATTAAGTTTTGACGACAGTCTCATATGAAGACCTCAGCTTCTACCTAAAGTAGGAACAAAGGAAGACAATCACAAGGTATCTGCTGAAATCCTGAGATTAAATTCAATACCTTTTTAAGACTTTTTTAAAACCTTTCAAAAAGTCTTATGACCTTATCGCGACTTTAAGCTGTTGTTAGCAACCGATCTTTAACAGTTATAGTTTGCATTTTAACATAAATTAGGTAAACTGAGAAGGAATAAAGCTTGAAAAAATAAATGAAACTAAAGGCAGGTTAATTGACATTCCCATTATCACGAAAAGTAACAGCAGTTATTCAAGGCCAACTTGCAGAAAAACAACAACAATTTATTTCATCATTGTGCTTGAGAATGTGTTATTTGCTTTCTATCAGCGTTACATAGGGACGGCGACTAAACTCCTGTACAAACTGAGTTTGTTGTCACATAAGCCTACGGATATGTTGGGCTGCTAGCGCTATGTACAGCCCGCGCCTCACAAAATTACAACTTTGCTTGTTGTCACGTCTCAAACAACAGCGCTACGTAACCGTATTGATAAATACCTTATCTCATCGCATTAAAAAGGTGATTTGGACAAAGAAAATTTTTTCCAAAACAACTGAGATCCAGGGAAGCTGGGGGAAGCTTTCTCTAAATCGTAAGAATCCAGGATCCCAGGTCATCAAAAGTCTGAGACATTTTCTCAGGAGGCTTTGGAAACTCTTATGATCTAGAGAGATAAATATTTTGAGATGCTAAAGCTGTTTCTAGATCCTCACGCTGGTCTGTGATGAGTGTGATGAGCAGAATGATCGTCCAATCACCAGGTGTGGTTATTTTTGAAGGTTCAGACCCTGAAAACATTTTCCAACCAGACGGACTATTTCTGTTGCGGATTTATGGAACTGTCCGTCTGGGGTGTCAGGTTAGTTTGTGACAGTCCCAAGGAGGAAAATAAATATTCATCGATTCGTTTGGAGTCAAAGCTTGAATACCAATAAACTGTAATACCTCATAACATTACGATTAAGACTTTTAATACTTTTTAAGGGCCTTAATTTTCCCACAGCTGATTTATCAACTTTTAATACGTTTTAAGACTCCGCAGACACCCTGCAATCAGAAAGAGAAAGGTGAAGTGTAGGCTACTTGTAAGTTACTTTTGTTACCTAATTTGCAAGTTTAATAACTCCAAAAAGTGCTGATGGAGAAATTAACTATACATACTTGGCCTAATATTTTCAAACCTGAGGTTGCTTTTTGGCGTTACTGTGTATGCTGCATTCAAGAAACCAGCTTTTACATTACATTTCCAATGGCTCTTGAGTATGTTGTGGTATTTCAGCGTAGATTCTTTTTGCCTTTGCCTGTTTTGTAAATTAGCAACATTTTTGACAGTGATAAAAAAAATAATATGGAGGATATAGAGGATATTTCAGCTGATGATACATCTTCAGTGTTTCCTCAGACTCTAATGTTCAGACTACTGCACTAAGCACAAAAAGTAAGAACAATTACATACAAATATATGTCTTTTTTTAATAAACATAGAAAACACAAACTAAACAAAAACAGCAAGATATAAAAAGCCTACCCTGCTCTTCTTCAAGAAGGAAAACAAACAAAAAGATAAAGAACAGAGGAAATGTGTCTATTGCAATGGCAGCCTTATCCCTTAAATAAATGTGCACAAAATTGTCCACATTGGATCCAAAAGCTCAAAAAAGATTCAATAGCGGATTCATTTTTTTGGCATTGGCAGAGAAGTTTTGGCCAATCTTTCATGGATGCAACATTTTGCGTGTGACACCATTTAAAAAGAAATTTAGCAGGCTTCCCAACAGGATAACTTTATTTCAAGAAGCATTGTTACAACAAAGACATAATCTACCACACACATTTTCTTGCTTTTTGTGCTGGGTAGCTAAAGAAATGTGGTGAAAAGAAGCCAAGGCTGCATCTCCCTTTGGCACTGTGATCACAGCTCCTCAGACAAAAAAAACTCCACTTATTCAGTCACAAAAGCACTCCAATGTATTTTGTTCTCATTGACTTAATCTACTGTTAAAATGTGGCAGTGACTCCTCCTGATACAGTAACCGTGCTCGGATGAACTCTTCTCTGTGAATACAGAGCATGTTCCTGTAAGTCAACTTTAATTACACTCATCTGTCATTAGTCTGCCCCTGAAGCTATATCCACTGTGACTTATTCAGAGTCTCTATGAGTACTAATTTGTCCAAGAACTCACCAGTCTGTCTACAGGAAGTTAAAGTCTTTAAGTGTGGGTTTGAAAGACTGTTGGATTTTAAGGTGCATGGCAAAATGATTCATTAGCTCCAGTCATGAGTTTGACATGAATGCTCACATGTATTTTTCTCATGACTTTGCTCATTAGAATAAATGAGCTGGACCAGTCAGAGGATCAAGAGAATATCAGTGAGGATGTCTCCTTGATTTTTCCTGGTGAATTTGTTGAACTCACAGGACGTTGAAAGTCTGAAATGACAGTAGATTTAAGCACATTATTTTTATTGCTGAACTTTTTGTGCTGTTTGTTTTTGCGGATGCCCCGAGCTTTTTTTCTTTCTCTCTCCTCTGTGTTCATGGTCAATGTATTTAACCTCTCAAGACCTGAGGTTTTGTCTGGTGTGCATTTTTCAATTCACCTTGCTGTTTGGGATAAGTAAGACCTAATAAGTATAATAACTAAACTTGGTCATTGCACAGGAAGTTTGATCATTTGTGTTATGAGTTCTTAATTAGTTGTTTGTTATAGGGAAGTTCCCATACTGATCGGTTATCGGTGTATTAGTGCCCCTCAAGGCTCAATCGGTGTCGCAAGAGATCAGTGGGGCAAATCCAGGCAAACAGCTCTGTGTCTTTTTTTTTTTTTTTTTTAACCAGCTCTCTTTGCTAGTTAATTTAAAATGTTGCCTCTGATGCACTTGCTTTGTTTTTAGCTGCATTACCAGTCTACAGGGTATAAAAGTTTACATTTAAAGAGAACTTGCATACATTCTGAAGAATTGTTCTGATGGCAATCTCATTTAAATATTTTAAAATTTAAATAAATATTAGATTTAGTAATTTTTTGCCTTTTACCCAAAATGTTACCAGTCTTATCACACTGTAGGGCATTCAGGTTGTAGGAGCCATGAATACATTTATAGTTTGTTTTGGTATTTCTGGAATTTTGCAGTGTGAGGTTGTTTTATGTTAATTTTTTGGTTCGTGAGGGGAGCACGTTAATTGGTGTATGGTGTATTGGGTGGGGGCGGAGATATGAAGTGATTTCCAGACAGTCACCTGTCATGGTTTGTGTGGCTTGGAAGGGAGAGACTGGGGGAGCTGGGTTGTCATATTTTTTTATTGACCATTATTTCCTTTAAATCACCGTTGTAATCCTTTTTTTCCTCACGTTTAAATCAGTTTGTTAGATCAATCGTTTATCATAGGATTTGAGTGATTTTTTGCTCAGACGAGGCGGACATTCTACCAGGCCCAACCTCAGCCTCTCAGCTAGTTTTTTTGTTTCTTGGAAGCCGCTACACAGGTTATTATTTAACCCTGGTATTAGATCTGTATCGGTTGATACCAAAGCCCAGGTATCGCTATGGGTATATGAACCAGAAAAGTTGTATCAGACCAACCCTAGTTTGTTATTTGTGTTATTGTACTTAAAATGCATTTTTTTCCCCACTAAAATGGGTGTTAAGTTGTGATATCACAAAAAGATGATGTGGGAAGTGTCCATATATGTGGCTAATAGGTCAAAGTAAAAAAAAAAAAGAAGTACCATGGGTCTGAGAGACAGAAATGTAAAGTCCACATATGTGGCCACTGGGTTGTAAGAGCTTAATTTAAACCTTGTGACTCCTGCTCATACAGAAGATTTGATTTGTGTCTGTGTGTGTCCTAATGAGGGGCGTTTTCATAGCTTTTTTCCAAGGGGTGGATCCTTTTCCAGATCACTGGGTCAGTAAAGGGCTTTGATTTCCCAGCTCATCGTTGCTCAAATACTTTCTCTTTTATGTCTCTGTACTGTGTTCTGACCCGGCTTGTTTACGGCAGATGCTGAAGCCTTTCCTTGTAAGAAACACATCATGTTTTCATACTAGTCTTCCCATCATTGTACATTGTTCTCACATTCAGCTCTCCTTTAATCACTTTTTTTGCATCTCTGAAATCTTGTGCAGTCTTGTGTTGAGGATTACGCAGTGTTTTCCCAGCTTTTTATGCAGCCCAAAAAAATCTTTAGCTCTGAGGCTTTGGTGAAGATATTTGTCTGAGGGAGAAAGGCAGTTGTTGAGAGGGTTTAGTCAGACACAGGATGTTGCTTAATGTGATACGTTATGAAATCTAGGAGTCGAAAGAAGAGCTGCAAAGACACATTTTATGTTAAGACTTGTAAAAAACTACATCTTTGGAGCAAAATACTTCAAAAACATTTATTGTGAGTATGGTTTAACCCTCACACATTTCCTTTATCAACCGTTCGTCTCTTTTGGATCATTTTTTTTGCTGAGAATCATTACACATAAAAGATTTCCTCAAAATGAGAAGTCACTTTGATTCCTGTGAGCAGTTTCCTTCTCACTTATAGTTTTTGGCTTCCATCCGTTTCTGCAAATGCAATAAGCAGACATGAATTTAATCATGATGGCTTCAGCAGAAGTTTTGTTTTTCTGCCTGCTTCATTTCCATATGGAAATTTTAACCCCAGCAGCATGAGCCACAAAATGGCCAGCAGCAATATCCAGTAATTGAATTTCTTGTATTTTGCTCATGTAAAGCTTAATAAGACATTGTTCATTGAAAATAATCACAAAAATTGCCCAGATTTTAGTTTTGCATTGTAAAGGTGACTACAGTCGACATGTTTCAAAAACATATGAAACAATCACCAAGAATGATCAATTCTTTTTCTAATTAAGACTTTCAGAAATATGGTTGTCTCTATATATCTTAGCTTTGCAGAGTGACTAAATGCCAACAGGAAAACTTTCAAGACGTTAGTTGCATCACCTCCGCTTTAAAAGCAGTGCGGTTGCTTTCTCTTCCTGACACCTCCAAATGCTTCAACACAGCCAGTGTGCTGAAGCTGGTTGTGAGCACGCTCATTGCGCGTGCTCTATTGCGTGCATGTAGTTGGGTATTCCTAGCTTTGACATGCAGTTTTAGAATCAAATTCAAAGCTCTTCTTCTGGCTTACAAAACATTGACAAGAATGGCTCCTTCCTACTTTGGGTCCCTCATCCAGGTCTACACTCCTTCTCGCCCACTGCGCTCTGCTTGTGAAAGAAGCCTGGTGCTCCAGGCTCTAAGGCCCCGTTTACATGACGCCGAAAACGGTCAATTCCACAAACATTTTGTTGCGTTTTGGCCTTCCGTTTAGATGAGACCACGTTGCGTTTTCAGTGAAAACGCAAACTTTTGAAAACGCTCCCCAGAGTGGAAAGATTTGAATCCGCTCCTCCACCCAGCCTCGTGTAAACAAAGAGCGGAGCGTTTCAGGGTGAAACGCTGATGTCACCGCATGCGCACTCGCAGTTTCAGGTGAAGGCTCCGCGCGCAGCCACATTTCCAGTTGAGCCAGTTCGGTCCAGTAGGTGGCGGTAATGCGCGTTATGGTTGGATTGCCGACCGTCTCACACAACAAAACGGCAGAAAAAGAAAGAACAGAAGAAGAGACTTGTCCTCCTGGAGTTGTATGAACGCGGATCGTTTTCACGCCGTCCTCATGTAAACGCGGGTGGCTTTTGGAAACGCAAAGGAAGAATCTTTGCGGGAGTCTCCGTGTAAACGGGGCCTAAATCTCTAGCCAGACTCTTCTCCTCTGTTGTGCCCAAGTGGTGGAATGAGCTACCTAACTCTATATGATCCACAGAGTCCCTTTCTACTTTTAAGAGATATCTGAAGACTCATCTATTCAGGGAACACTTGGGCCCTTAATCTGACCCTTCTACTCTTTGTCCTCAGGGGCAGAATGAGTCAGAAGGTCTCAGACCCAGCTCTTAGTGAATTTTCAGCACTGATAACTGAATGTTGTTGAGGGTTGAAGTATATTGTTGCAGAAATTAATTGTGGTTAATTTGCTAGATAATTCTACACTATTAAAAAAAACCCTGCACTTAATGCCAGAACCTGCTGCCAAATGACTTGTAGCACTGTTGTCGCACTTACTAGGTTTTCCTTCTGTCTAAATTCTTGCTTGTGGTGTACATCGCTTTGGACAAAAGCGTCTGCTAAATGAAACTATAGAACTGTAGAATTTGCTTGAGTCAAAAGTGGTGGCCAAAGTCCTACTCTGATGAAAACTAGCAATGCGTATTTCAGGCATTTATATACTAATCAAGTCTCACCAGGAACTGTTCAGTGACTAATCAACAATTAATGAAATAGTCACTGCCCTTTCTGCCACGTGCCCCACTTTCTGTGCGTAGTTGTTGTAGACCTATGTAATGCTAGTTTGATCCCAACAAAGTTTGCCCTCACATTAGTTTCCTTCATAATGTCAAATAAGTTATCTATCAATCATCACATAAGTTGTACTGCTACCTAGCATAATGCTTGCATTCTTTGCCAATGACAGTTAGCAAAAAAGCTTTCAGTGGCTTTATCCACTGAATACTGCCAGGCCTTGGTAAAAGTAATGAAAAATAAATTTTGAAGATGGGAAAATAGTAATGTGAGCTATTTTTTACAATTATTCAATTATTTGATTAAATGATTAATGGATAAATTGATTAATTTATTAATCAATTAATCAAAATACAGGAATAATCAATTAATCAGTAAGTCAGATAGTTGTAGCCAATTAATTGATGAGTGATAGTCAATGAATGTATTGGTAGTAGTAAGATAATTGATTAGTAAGTCGATTAATTACTTAGGAAATGATGACTCTTATTCAGAATATATTTGCAAATTGATTATATTTTATGTAGTAAAAATTTGAAATGATGAAATGTTATTCTTACAGAAATGTACTATGAAGATAAGATTGGATGTTGTCTGGGCACTCAGTTTAAATTAAGAACAAAAAGAATAAATAATTAACTAGGCTTGTGCTGACACCCAGTTCAGCAGGCCACTTAACACCAAGGTCAGGCTGTGAAGAGAGAGACGGCACCCAGGAGCAGGACCCAGCCATGCTCTCTGGCTTTGTGGCCAAACGTGATGAAAGTAGAGCGTAGTGGAAATAAACTCGGTGTGAGAGGAGATGGTCAGAGGGACAAAAAGGACATGACATTTGAGTAATCATGAAAAAGGAAGGGCTCTAACTGTGGGACTGAGTATTTCTCTCCAGCCTCAGGCCGCTGCGTGTGCTGTCTCTTTATGTTAGTACTGAGCTCTGTACACAAGTTTTGGTGTATTATAAGGAAGTAAGTGCTCGATTTGACTTCCTTTTAATTTGATAGGACCAGCTGGGAACTCCTCCAGATCTGTTAATGTTGAGCAGGCCTATTGAGGATGTGTGAGATAGAAAGGAGCAGAGTCAGCTTGTTCAGTGAGCAGGCTAATGGTGCTATGGTGGTGCTAAAAGAACATGTTGTTCATAGCTGGACATACACTTATCCCAGATACAACATAACAGACTCACTGTGTATATCTGAAGCTCACTGAATTTAATTCTCCTCAAAACCTTAAATGACCTGTTTTTTTGTTTCTTTTAAATCTAACACTGAGCAGAATGTTGTGAATTGAGCACAAACACCAACTGTAACTGTTGGCAAGCATGTTCACTGACAAACACACGGATCATTAGCAATGCAAATAGTTTCACACCGCCTTCTTACTATGTGAGAAAACCCCACTCTCACAACACTTCAGATGATTAAGTTTTTGTTGTTTCAGTGTTGAAGAGAGACTCAAAACAAATCAACTTAAGATGTCTATTTTTTTTAGAACAGCTGAGAGACATCAAGAGGTTTGTTCAGAGAAAGAATGGTACATTTAGAGATTGACTGTAGTCTGTGAGACTAGAGTCTTAGAGGGTTCAAGTCAAAATGAGATTTTTCTGCTTACACATATTAAAAACGTCAATATAAAGGATTTTTAAACTGAAAATGCACAAAACTTACTGAAATTATGATGTCATCATATCAAGTTTTTGTGACTGGTACACATTGAAAGTTTGGGCCTCAATCACCAAGGTTTGCCCATAGCTATTTCCCTGACAGGCCTCCAAAGGGCCAGCCAATCAGAGAAAAGGGGGTTTGTGGAGCAGGAAGCATTTCAGACAGGCACTAAAATAAGAGTTTTCTAAACACCAGTATGAGAAAAATAGGGATTTTACTGCAGTGTTAGATATGTAAAGCTGCTACAACAGTACCAAAGGGCCAGTACAAAGCTTTAAAAAATGTATAATACCCTCTCTTTAAAGTTTAAGCCTGTGAACTTTAGGTCTACATGTAAAACAGTTAAGCAGCTCTCAACAATCTGTCCCCATCTTTTCTCTGTGCGTCTCAACTCATTTATGGTCTCATGAAAATCTCTGCAAAGTGACATAATAAACCTGCATGTGGATGATATCATCGGCTAAATGAGCCCTATGATGTCACCTGTCTTTGACTCATGATCAACGTACAGAGCTCCTGAATGTGAAGGCCAACTGTATCTTTTGTTCCACCGTCCATCTATTAGGAGTAATGAAGATTCAAATTTAAGTGATTTAGTGTTTTCTGAGTTATCAGAGCTAACAGGATCTGTTAGCTATGAAAGGACACGCATATTCAGCCTCCCTTCAACATCAAATGCTAATCGTGTTTGACTGTCCGTGCTGTTGTAGGCACTGCTTTCATTTGCGAGCGGTGATAGTGATTGCAAGTGGGCCGCATGTCTGACTCATCCCTGCTTTGTGTTCCAGGTACAAGCGAGTCTTCTCAGTGGGGACACATGGCATCACCACGTACAACCCTACCACGCTAGAAGTAACAAATCAGGTCAGTGTGTGTGCATGCAGCCTGTCAACAAGGTTCCTCACTGAAGCAGTCACGGCTCCTCTCACTGCGGTCGCTATCAGTGTCAAACAGATGCTTGTGGGATGTGCTGCTCTTGGATCCATGTCACACTTGTAAATCCATTTGAAGCACATTGCTCTCTTGCTGAAAGCCGAATCGTAGCGTTTTTTTAACTTCTTAAGCTTTTAGTTCTGCTTGAGTGCAGCATGTCTTTACACTGATTAGAGCATGAAACATGTTGTAAACACTTAAAATTACACAGAAAAGCTGACTTTTTATCCCCCTCAGCCAGGTAAATGCATGAAAATACAGCTGCTTATAGAGAGAGCTACACTTCATGCTGTAGCAGAACACTGATACCCTGTTAAGCATTCATAGGCTGTGGATAAAACTTGAATTCCTGCTTGTACACAGCCATGAAGCTGTCATTCAAACTCAAGATAATCTTTATTTCTATTACACATTTCTACATTCAGATGCGTGGCTTAAAGTGTTTCAGAAAAAGAACAGAAAATAGATAGCAGTTCATGAGAGGAGTGATATGAAATACTTGAAATTAAAATTAAATTAGTGCTATAAATCAATATAATAATATCTCATGAATGGCAATAGAATAAATGAAAATCAAATAATAAGATAAAATAAAATGAATTAAAATAAAAATGAATTATTTTAAAGTAAAATGAATTAAGATGAATACAGATAATAAAAATAAAGACAAGTTAATAAATTAAAATGGAATTAAATTCCTATGCAATTAATGAAAATAAAAATAAAATTAGTTTTAGTAAAGTAAAATATATATAATTAAAATGAATTATCAATAAAGATGATTAAACTAAAAAAAGCTGAATGAAATTTATATTTTGAGGTCTAGTCCATATAACAATGCAAGTTTAATAAAAAATACCAATAAGATTAATTAAAGAAGGTTTAAAAAAAAATGTAATTTATTAATATAAAATTAAATAAATTACTTAGGAAAATAATTGAGTGAAATTAAACAAGTTGAAAACAAATGAAATAAATTAATGAACATGGAAATATTCAGTTGAAAGGCATAAATTTAAACAAAAAAAATGATATGAGATCTGATCTGTACCATATCATCCACATAAGTAAATTAAAAGTATTTTTTTCAATAAACCTATTACAATTAATTTAAGAATATGACTAAAATAAATCTACTTAATCATAACACATTAAAAAAAGGTCTTAGAATATAATACAATATATATTAAGATGAATCAAAACCATATTTTTAAGATAATTGAAGTAAAATAAAATTGATTTAGATTAAATAGAATAAAGTGAATGATATGGAAAAAAAACACCAGCCTGCAGTGCATGAATATAATATGTTTTAAATAATTAATTTGACGTTTAAATACTGACTTCATATGCAGACTGAATTATGTGTATGTTTAACCTGCTGCTGTTTGACTGTCCTCCTTATTTTATCATTAGTGGCCTTATGGAGACATCTGCGGCATCAGCCCGGTGGGAAAAGGTCAGGGGACAGAGTTCAACCTCACATTCCGCAAAGGCACGGGCAAGAAGTCCGAGACACTCAAGTTCTCCACAGAGCATCGGACGGAGCTGCTTACAGAAGCACTGGTGAAGAAAAACACACTCGTTCACCTCTTCACACTGACGAAACACAACAGATACACAGTTTATAGACTGGTCGCTCAGTTTCATTCTTTCTTGTTGCGTCATGGATAAATGTTTGGCTGTGATGTTTAAAAAACTGTGTTTGCAGCAGAGAAGTTTTATATACGATGCACTGTTTGAAAACGCAGCTTTCAAATTGAGGCCTCTTAACGCCCTCTAAGTGTTTATCACAATTATGAACCAGCACTTTGTTTCTCATCTGTTCTTGTTCACAGAGATTCAGAACAGAGTTTTCAGAAGGAAAGATAACTGGCAGAGTGAGTACTAAATCTACCACAAAATATTGTTTTTTTAATCTTTGCTTCCATCAGTGTGACCCCTAAAATTAACCTCTTTCACAATTTCCCACCCAGCGCTATAACTGCTACAAGCACCACTGGAGTGACACGAGGAAGTCGGTGAGTTTAGAGGTGACGCCAGGCGGCATTGACCAGATAGACCCACACACCAACCGAGTGGTGTGCTCCTACGACTACCGTAATGTAGAGGGCTTCGTGGAGGTCTCAGATTATCAGGGAGGATTCTGCATTCTCTACGGAGGCTTCAGCAGGCTGGTACGCAATCACAGAGTTAATGTTTTCAACTCTGTTATGTGCCTGAAAGTTTCTCACTTTCTTAACTTTCTGCTCCTCAGCATCTATTTGCCTCAGACCAGCGAGACGATATCATCCGCAGCGCCATCGAGCATGCTGGGAACTTCATCGGTATCACGCTACGGTTGAGGAAGGAAGCGCTGACATTTGAGAGCTTTGTGACGGACAGGTTGGGGAAGTACAGTTCGGACGAGAGCATCACTTCGCTGGCTGAGTTTGTGGTGCAGAAGATCACCTCCCGGCACCTGGTAAAAGCATTTTTACCCTCTTCCTAGCTTGAATTGATGATTCATAAAGTTCAGCATTAACTCTCAGGGTCCTAAAGCCTTTAAAACCCTACTATAACATAACAAGCAATAGAGCGACTTAAGATATAGCGATTCATTTAAATGCAATAGAAAAAATACACTTTAGGATGAGATAATGGTCACATGTGTGAATTTATTTTTTATTAAATAGAATTAATTTAATCTGATTTTATTCGATTAATGGAATATTAATCGAATATTAAACAAAATTTCAGATGTAATCAAATATTTATTAATTAATTTTGAGTAAGCAATGTATAAACGTTTTTTGAATATCATGGAAGTTGTTTTTTTTTTTTTTTACAATTTTGCATTTTTTTTCTGGCTGTATGACTCAAGAAATAACTAGAATTTTTTTTTTTTAACCTCTTACTTTATCATAAAGATATCCCCACTGATACTTCTCTTATATTATTGCATATTGCTTGTATATGTTTTAAAAATAAGTATGAAATAGTTTTTTTTGTGTAAGAACTTTTTCTGTTCCAACCTTTTAATTCACAGTTTCTATAAGCTTTTCTATAAGATTTTCTACACATTATGGTATTTTATTATAACTACTGCCAAATTTTCTCAATGTTCTGGCTTTTACTTTAACCCACTAACTTCAGTTTAAAATCCCAACCTTCAAATTTGAAAACTAACACAATTTATTGACGCATTGATAACCAATATCTAGAAAATAAGCATTTATGTTATTGTTATCAACTGACACTTTGTGTTGCTTATTGCTTACATGTATTACGGTAAATGTTAAGTACTCACTTAACATATAACTCCTGAAGGAGTTTGAGAGTCTTTTCTATTTCAGTGCCTGCCTCTGCTCCAAAGATGTTTTCTTTAATGCTCATTGAGTCACACGTGTTTTTTTTTTGTGCCTTGTGTGTTTTTATCTCACTTTAGGAGCCCGTTAAGCGAATCCTTTGCCTGACAGAGACGTGTCTCGTGGAGAGAGATCCTGCCTCGTACAACATCGTCACCATCAAACCCTTCGGAGAGGTGAGTCCACAAACCCAACAGTGACATCAAGCCATGAAAAATTAAACCTGTAACACTCAAATCCTTTAGTTCTATCATGTTTTACTCCTGTGAAGATAAAAGTTAATTGAGCTGTCTCTGTTTCATTATGGATGAACTACATCACTGCGAGTAAACAGCTCCAGTGAAGGAGCACTTTAGTGTGTGTGATATGCGTAAACTCTCCCCTCCCCCTTTCTCTCCTCTTCCTCTTTGTTTTTTCTCACTCCTGTCCTGTATCTGATCTTCTTTCAGGTGTTTGCTCTCATCTGTGATGTAGACAACCCTCAGGTGTTTACTGTTGAATTCATCAGAGGTCAGATCAGGAAATTTTCCTCCACAGAAAGGTATACACACCAGGCACATGCACCTCCTCTGAACATGTGATGAATGCTCACCTCCTGTGGGCTTTTTAGACGTTTGGAGTATTTTTAGCTTTTCGTGCTGCACACTTTACCTCATTTACAAAACAGCTCAATGATATTTCCCTGTTGTTTCATTCATACGTCTGTTTAAAGTTAATTTCTAATGGATTTATCTGACTTTGTTTGTGTGTGTCTCCAGGGACTCCCTCTTGGCCAGCCTGCTCGATGGAGTCAGAGCATCAGGAAACAGGGACGTCTGCGTTAAGATGGCTCCCACGCAGAGAGGGCAGAGATGGGGCCTACTGAGCATGCCCGTGGATGAGGAAGTAGAGAGCTTACATCTTAAATTCTTGGCAGCACCTCCAAGTGAGTTGCAAAACTTTATCTCCTGATTTCAATAAACTTTTCCAATGATTTTTAAAATACTTTGAGTGGAATAAGACTTCTGCTTTTTATTCTAATGGTTTTAATAGAACTTCAGCGCTTGATTAGCAACTGATTTTGACATTAACAACAGAGGGGAAAACCTGTTGTCTTTGGTGATACCTTAATTTTTATCCCAACAACTGCTTTAGAAATACTTTTTTTTTCTACTTTGGAATATAAACAAAGCATTAATTACAAATTAGCTGTTGATAGCAGGCTAACCGGTAAGATGCTCAACTTAATTTCTACCCAGTTTTTGCATGTTTGCATGGCTTTGAGGAGAATGTTAACACGCTGTTCAACTGCTTGTTATCGCAAATATCTAATCAGCCAATCACATTGCAGCAGCTCAGTGCATTTAAACACAAAGACATGGTGGCGGTGACCTGTTAAAGTTGAAACTGAGCATCAGAATGAAGGAGGAAAAACAGGGAAAATAGCCAGACGGCAGCAGTTTTCCTGATCCTCTTGTGGGTTTTACTGTGTGCCCAATGTGCAGAAGCTATAGTCCCTATTGCAGCAGTTGATAGTTCAATTCCCAATTCCTACTCCCTACATTTCCTGTCTCTCTGAGCTGATGTATGTAATGACTGATATACACTAGATGCGTCTCCAGTCTGTCTTTGTCCTGTCACGGCACTGGATCCGCTCCATTGCAGTCTGACTGCATTACTGGTCTGGCAGGTAGCAGTTAATGTGCAGTCATCCTAGTTTTGACGGATGACGCATCAATTCACTGTAGGGAAGATCGAGTGGGACAAAAATAGAGATGGGTACCTTTCACATTTGGAATAATGATACGGTACTCAACAGTACCAATTTTCGTAACTTTCTTGTGGTAAAAATATCAATTTGTTCAATAACAAAATATATTTTTTTAAATTTAACATATTTACTCTTCAGTATTTAACCTTGCAATGCTGTGTTCATGTCCAGAATGGAAAATTGCCTACTCCTCCAGTCCCTCACAGTCACAAGGATGCATTTAGGTACCTAAACATGGTACCTTTTGATTTTACATGAATCGGTAACCGGTACTTTTGACAGATTTTGGTCAGTGCCTATAAAAGTACCCAAGTCTTCTGTACCCATCCCTACACAGGAAGTGCTGCATGGAAACTATCTAAAGCATCCTGTGATTTTCAAAATAAAACAAATCAATCAAAATGTCTGTCAATCAAGCAGCTTGCTGGCTTGAACATGCAGCAGGTGTGAGCTGACGATTACTGTGAACATGCAACAGGGCAGAGCTGGACTACAGACGCATCTGGTGTATTTTAGATGTAATTAAGGCAAAAAATTCACATTAAGCGTTAAAAAAGATCACTTAAATCTGAGACGTTTCCACCTCAATTCTGAAAAGATTTCCTGAGTTCTTCAAGATTTTTGCGATAATCTAATCTGTAATAATATAATCTGTTTCCTGCTATGTCCGCTGTCCTGTCTTTTGAGAGTAAGGATGTCTAAAGCCAGAAAAAAAAACATAGAAAAAGGAACATATTTTCGCTCATCATCATATCAGAGTCAAGAAAGCCTTCTTTGCAAAGGCAAGCTGTGCAAAATTTATGAGACACTTCACCGACAAAAGTTGCAAAGCACATGTACAAAATGAACAGAAAACGTATGATGGCCGCATGAACCACAGATTATTGTGTGTAAAGTTACGGATAAATCCCTAGATACAGCAAAGAATAAACCAAGCAGCAAATCAACAATATGGATGTTTGTGTCCCAAATTTATCTTCAGATAGTGATAACTTTAACAAATAGGTGAGGTTTGTGTACTTGTTTACTCAGTATCATAACTTCCTTATCCAGTCAGCTTGTAAGAGCCTCAAGCACTGATTTTCTTATCTCAATAAAAAGCTATTTCATGACGTTTATTTGATATTTCGTGTGAAGACATAGAATTCTAAAATGACACATCAATACATGCAAATCAAATTGATACATTTTGAAAAAAACATCTTTTATACTTTTCTGAAGCGTTCTTTTTCTGCATCTGAATGTTTTTAGGAGTAGAAATATGATGAATTTGATTAAGTTAGTGTTTGCTCTCTGTCTTGATTTTAAGAAGTAGTGTATAAAAGAGGGTCTGTCTCTTCTTTGAGGTGATTAATCATTTTGGTTAATACTTCCATCCCTCCGTCCTTCACTTAGATGGAAACTTTGCGGATGCAGTATTCAGATTCAACGCCAACATATCCTACAGTGGAGTGCTGCATGCAGTAACCCAAGATGTGAGTGTGATTACTTCGTGTGTGATTTATTCATCTGCTGGAGTGTGTTTCTCTCTCAGTCTCATCTTTACCTCCCCTCGTGTCCCTTTCTTTTTCTCTTTAGGGTCTTTTCTCGGAGAACAAAGAGAAGCTCATCAACAACGCCATCCTGGCTCTCCTCTCCCAGGAGGCCGAGCTGCCGGCTCTTAACGCAGAGCTGGAGAGCCATTTCCAGGCCATTCGACGGCTGGTAGCCTCCAAGGCGGGCTTCCAGGCTTTCACCCAGCTGCCTAAGTAAGAAAGCAGCTGTTATCCGTCTTCACCTTCATGATTGTGTTTATTTAGGATTTATTTATCTAGAGCTGCTGGTAACAGGCATGCTCTGTCGTTCCAAGGTCTGGTCAAGGGTCTGGACTCACAGATGCAACGTAAATATGAATCCATACATCTCAGTCTGCCCTTTTGCCTGTCTGTTTCTTATCCTCCTTGATCTCTTCCTGAGTCTTTGTTTGCTGTCTGCCAGTCAGCTCTCTCCTCTTTTATCTTTGTTTTGCTTTCATCTCAGGTTTTTAGACCGGCACAGAAGGGAGGTTATGTCACTCAGCTGAGCTGTCTGCCTCGATATGCCTTGACCTTCTACTTTCACCATCTCACAAACTTATTTACGCTCATCTCTCTGCCCGTTCTGTCCCTGACATGTCCGTACAGTACAGTACATGAAACCCTTACAGTCTCTCTGGGTCACTGAGATGTATGAGAGGAACTGTATTTACTGTTTATGATTTGTGATTGGCTTCCCTGAAAGATTCATTGTGAGAGCAGCTTGGTGTTTCCCTCACACTATAAATACATTTAAAAAAAGTCTCTCTGCTGAAGGGAGACCCTCTTTAAAGTCTTCAGCTCTGTAGATGTGATACTTTGTGGGCAAAAGAAACAACAAGCCACTTCTGAAGCAATGAATTCTTTGTGTATCCAACCCCAGACCTCGTTACATAAAGCTGTGTTTGTATTCTTTGTATTTTGTATTTCTGTGATTTAAACTTTGTAATAAATACGTGAATGTGTGTTTGTGTGTTCTAGGTTCAGGGAAAAGTTGGGAGTGAAGACGGTAAAAGCTTTAAAACGGAATAACAACGGTGTGACACACGCTGCTGTAGACATGCTCTGTGCCCTCATGTGTGTAAGTATGACTTAGGAAACAAAGGACGCACGCAAGTGTTTAACAAATTTGACCTTTTTTATGCTTCTAAGGTTGGACTTCGAGATAAGGAACTCACCACTGATTGAGACCCTTACTTTCATGTTTCTCTGCAGCCCATGCATGATGACTATGACCTGAGGCAGGAGCAGCTGAACAAGGCGTCTCTACTGTCCTCCAAGAAGTTCCTCGAAAACCTCCTTGAAAAATTCATCACGAATGTGGTACATTTCTTTGTCTCTTAAGTTATCTATTTACAGCCTGAAGTTTCTTTATCATTTTATATCATTTTGAAACTCCCAATTCCTGAAAATTTCCATCAAAAAAACTGAACGTTTTGGAAAATTTCAGGTTAAAATTTTGAAATTTCCCCAAATGTCCTAAAATTTCATTAGAGATTAAAAAAAACAACAACAATTTAATGCTTTTATTGTTATTAGAGATTGACCGACATGTTTTTTTCAGAGCCAATACAGGTTGTTAGTAGTCAATGAGGCCGATATTCGATATTTGAAGCCAATATTCATTTGCAGCCAAAGTAAAACTATTGGTGTCAACATTTTGAATAATACAAACCCCAATGCTTACATTGTTTAAATGCCTTTGTGCTTATGTGTATTGAAAATCTCCTAGGCTCAGCAGCATGTCTTGTAAAGTTAAATGAAAAATCTAAAAACCCTGGGAATGGGATGTTTATTACAGTTTCAGGAGAGCACTGTGCATGCACAGCTATCAGAGCTGATTGGCTGTTTCTGAGCCATGGCTCTTTGTGTAACCAATCAGATGGTACTGTGGGTGAAACAGTGCTGGAGGCACAGCTCCAGCAAAGGCAAAATTACAGATTTTAAATTATTTTTAACGGCCATTGGATTAAAAAAAAGCAGATGCTGATATGCTTCAAAATGCCTAATATTGGCGCCAATCGTTATTAAACATTAAGAAATTGCAAGTTACGGAAATTTACATGCTGAAATTTGAAATTTTCCCCAATTTTAAATTTTTATACAACCCCAAAATTTTATGAATTTCACTACTTCTGAAATTTTCTCCGATTTACATTTTTTTTACTAGAAAAATAAGAAAAGCACCAAAAGCCAGTAAAGTTTAACTTAATTTTTTTTTCCAGTTAGTATACCCCATTTAAAGTTACTGAAAGTATCTAAAAATAAGTAAATAAACAAAATCAGTTCTTGAAAAATTTCCTGAAAGCCTCTGAAAGTGTTATGATGTAAAATTCTCAAAAATATCAGGAATTTTAGTATATTAAATTATATTCTTTATTTTGAGTCTTTTTGAAATATATAGACTCTCTTGAAATCATGGAATATCAAAAATGTGCATATTGCTTTTCATGCCACAGAATATTCTTGAAATATTCAGGCAAATCCCCCCCCAAAAAATCCTAGAGTGCCATATTTTCACAAACTTTTCAGCAAAATGTTCCTTTAACACTCATCCGTCATTCAAAAATTCAGTAAGTTTCCTTAACATTCTACAGAAAATTCCTAATTTTCTTTTGTTGTCTTTTTGTCTTTGTTTGCAGGACCATGGAACAGGAGCTTTGGTCATCAGCGCCTTACTGGACTTCCTAACGTTTGCCCTTTGCGCCCCCTACAGTGAAACCACAGAGGGGCAGCAGTTTGACATGCTGCTGGAGATGGTTGCCTCCAATGGACGCACATTATTCAAACTCTTCCAGGTAGACAGTCCAGAGTCTACAGAGAACAAATGCTGAGTAGTTATGCTTTAATGTGTAATATCCTGGGTACAAATTCAGAAGCTCTCATGTATTAAATTCTGTTGTCTTGATCTCCAGCATCCATCCATGGCGATAGTGAAGGGAGCCGGTCTGGTGATGAAAGCTATTATTGAGGTCAGTCTTTCTGTACAGTGGATTTTTTTATGATGATTGTCATGGGTTTCATCTTTTTTAATAAATTACTTCCTGTTTTTTTCATGTAGGAAGGAGACAAGGAAATAGCCACTAAGATGCAGGAGCTGGCCCTGAGTGAAGGAGCTCTTCCAAGACATCTGCACACGTCTTTGTTCACCATCAGCGCTGACCAGCGAATGCTTACCAACAGGTCAAACTTCAGCAAACACACACTTACACCCATTAATTAATGGTTTGTTTTAGCCTAAAAAAGATTTCATCCCACACATTAACTCTGTAGCTGCTAATATTTTGATTTTCTTCCTCAGGCAGCTGAGTCGTCATCTTGTGGGTCTGTGGACGGCAGAAAACCCTGTTGCCATGAACCTCTTGAAAAGGATACTGGTAGGGCTACAGGACTGTTCATACTTAGAACCTATATTAATTAAATAATGTAACAACAGCTCTAACTCTTGATCTGTTTTCCCTTGTCTCATGCGCTCTCAGCCCACAGGCTTGCTGGCTTACCTGGACAGCACTGACGCAGTCCCGGAGAAAGACGTGGACAGAATGCACATACGAGACAACTTGAAAATTGCAACGGTAACTTCGCAAAAAACAAAAAACACGTCTGCACTTTCTTTCAGAGCTCATTCAGAAAAAATGAAACATTCAGAAAAAATGAAACATTTGTACACATGCTCTTTGATCTTTGTCTTCCACAGGACCAGCTAAATCGCAACAAGGTGCCTGAGTGGCAGCGGATAGCCGGCAAAGCAGCCAAAGAGGTGGAGAAGTTCGCCAAGGAGAAGGCCGATCTGGTGCTGATGCACTGGCGAGATAAAATGGGCATAGCTCAGAAGGAGGTGAGGATTTTTCTTCCTTCAGAGATGCACCAAAGAGCTCAATGACCTGTTACCTTTCAGAGAAGCTGCTCCTGCTCCTGCTGCTTTCTTGCTCCTCCTGCTGACTCTCAGCGCTGCTGCAGGATCCAGAGGCGTTCACATTAACATTCTTTTCAGCTGCTGCTGTTTTGCATGAAGGTGCCGCAGATCACGTGCAGAAACATTCACAATCATTTTTTATTTTCTTATTTATTTTTGCTGTTTTAACTGCTTTTGTTTTCATTGTACTTGCATAGCGGACATGTTTTCTTTTGCTCTGACAAAAGCTTTCTTTTGCAGGCGTGTCTGAGTGCTATTTAAATTCAAAGGTCACCTCTGTCATGTTTACCTGAAGTTGCCAGAAGTTGTTTCACTTTGAGCTTCTGTATGTCGTCTGTCCCCAGGAAAATCTGCTTTTAAATGTTCCTCTAACCTTTTGAAACTTTGTACACATGAATACTAACATGCCTTCTTTTCTTCTCTGTAATTTATTTCTTCAAAGATTCACACAGCTGATTTGCTTGTTTTCACTAGTTGTTCATTCACTGATTCACATTTTAGCACCTGCTTCACTTGATCTCTAAACCCTGGACAGGAAATCATTACCCTGCTCAAAAATCTGTATTGAATACTGTATTTCTGTCTCATAGCATGATAGACTCTTGTGACCTGTGATCCTCTTGTTTGATCTGAGGAACAATAATCTCTCTGTGTTGTCTCTGCCCCACCCTCCCCTTGTCTTGTGTGGTTTCTCTGCTGTCAAACAATGCAGCAGGACAGAAATAACCTGGTAAGTAGGATGAACCAATGGGATCCGTGCTGTTTTCTTTCCATTGTCTTTGTCTTTTATTGAAGTTTTTCCATCTTTGTGTGACAAATTGGGTTCTTTTTCTTAATTCAGCCAGGCGGTGACCCAGCATCTACTTCTGATTTGAGTCAGGTCTCAAACAAATGAAAAGAACCATGATTAGAAACACAGTTACCATATTTTTTGCACCATAAGGCGCACTTAAAAGCCTAACATTTTCAAAACATCGACTCTGTGCCCTTTAATATGGTGTGTGCTGAGTTCGTGGGAGGGGGTGCTAGATGACAGACAGCGAACTCTTCTTCACAAAGACAGGGAGGCAGCAGTAGGCAAGTTATGCTACCGTATGCGGACAAACTGTAGACACATGGGCTAAGGTAACAGCTGCCTCTATTACAGCTTTCGCGAAAGCCGACATCAATGTTCTGACTCAGACAATAATGAGGAGGAACCCGGAACATTGGACAGCGAAATAGCTCAGCTGTTCAATTGGGATACAGAGGACGAACATTTTTGTGGCAAAAGAGAGAATATTTTATTTAGGGATGGGAACTGAATTAGGTACCTTTAAAAGGTACCAACCAAATTCAAGCAAAAGTACCGGGTTCCAATTCACGTAAAATAAAAAGGTACGATGTTTAGGTACCTAATTACATCCTTGTGACCATGAGGGAGTGGAAGACTGGGTGATTTTCCATGCTGGACATGAACGCAGCATCTCTTTTCTTCTCTGGTTTTATCTCTGGATTTCTTTTCTTTGGTCTTCTTCTCAGTCTTCTTTGTCTTTCCTTTTTGTCTTTTTCTGTTCTATCTTTATCTTCTCTGTCTCCTTCTTGGTCTTCTTCTAATTTGCTTCTGGGTACAGTTTTGCTTACGTTTCCTTATACAGACTGTTCTCAAGTTACGAACAAGTTTCGTTCTTACGACGTGTCCTAACCCGAAATTCCGCGCAAGTCGGATTTTTACCCTAAATACCCCCTAAATCTCTAAATAACAATCCAAATACATGTATTATACTTCATATTCATGGGAAAAAATGATCCTGCTTTCCTTTTTGTGTCCATAACGCGAAAAAAGTGAGGATACCGAGAAAATTACGACAGACACAATCGATGATGCGACTCGAGACAAGCAAGCTTACAAACAGAGCAGTGTACATATATGTATTGGCGTCTTAAAGTTGAAATGATGCAAGTTGAGAACCACACAAGTCGAGGACCTCCTGTTCACTCATGACTTGTTACAGCTGGTTAGTGACGCTTCCTAGTCCACTCTTCTCGTTGGTTATTGCAGATATTTAATCTGAGGCAGCCTGACCTGAAATTGTTAATATCCAAATGTTTATTATCACGATCAAATGGAAATGATTTGATCATATTGAGACCACACTTGAAGATTATTATGAAAAATCATCAGTTACCATGAACCCTGAATCAGGTCGAGCCCTACGATCAGGGTTCAGATTTTTAATTGTTGTCAGCCTACAGGATTTTAAACAGAATAATTATACTGTGATTCTCATTTATAGCAGCACAACATGTATTATGTGTTAAAAGCAGTGCAAACTTGACTGGGTTCTGTATCGCCTAGCTAGAATGAAAGAATAAACCCAATCGTGGATCCCATCTTGGTATTTTCTGTTTCATAACCTCATTTCTTTTGGCATGTTATGCTCCTGTGGTGATGACATTTATTTGTAAGGGGGTTATGTTTTCTGTGTCACTGATATTGTGTCTGGCTTTTTCCATTTCCCCCCCAAAAGTATGTGTTTATTTTTTTTTTTACACCTTGGTTCCGTTTTTTTTTTCATGTTTGGCGTTGTTTGCTCTTTTTCATTTTGTCTCCATTGTAACCTCACAACTCTCCTGTCGCTACAAGCTGAAAAGGGATTTTCTTTCTGTGGATGATGATCATTGGCTTTCAGCAGGTGTTTACAGGGTTCTCACCTTTCTTTTCCAGAATCCAAACCAAAAACCGGTGATCCTGAGGAAGAGACGGCAGAGGATAAAGATAGAAGTCAACTGGGAGCTCTTCTACTACAAGTAGACACTCAAACTCCTTTAAACATTAAGGACAAAAATTTCACATTCTCAGCTGAAACACAGTTTTTGAGTCTAACCTGCTCTTCTGTTCTCTTAAGATTCCAGCTCGACCACGCCAAGTCAAACCTCATCTGGAACCTTAAGACGAGGGAGGAGCTACGGGACGCTCTGGAGGGAGAAATGCGCGCTTTCAGTGTGGACCGCGAGCTGGGAAGCGCCACTGTCATCTCCTGGAACCACCAGGAGTTTGAGGTTCGGGCTCAACTTAAGTATTTTACACTTTGCTGCCTCAATCTCATCTATAGATGAGAAAAGCACTCAGAGAACACAGACCTCTGCCAAGCATATTGTGATTTTAACGCAACACTTTAGTCCTACTTTAATGTTATACTCCCTTTCAGCAGACTCTGCTACAATTTGGTGCTAGTTGCAGGTTTGTATATTAATTTATTACCTGACAGCGTTGAAAATTATGAACACCCAGTACATATTTCATATTCCTGATCTTAGTATCCAGAATATTGCCATGATCTGGATCGTATTTTTACATCTGTCAGAAATTATGGTGGCCTTGTCTTGTATTGTTTTGCAAAGTAATCTGACCATTTATCGTGGAGTTATATACACATATGGTGAAAACGGCCCCATCTCACAATGATAAAGAATCCTTTAAAGAAATCCTAGATCCAGATGGTAACCCGGATCACCTCCAAAATTTAATCACTTCTTCCTTAATCCATTTTGAACATTTCCTGAAAATTTCATCAAGATCTGTTAGTTACTTTTTGAGTGATGTTGTTCACAGACAGACAAACTCCTTGGAATAGGTAATTAAAGTTTTATTCTGGCCAATTAACACAAACTGAAAGAAACATTTCTCCTTGTGTGTTCTTATTTCCAGGTGAGATACGAGTGCCTTTCAGATGAGATAAAGATCGGCGATTATTACCTGCGTCTGCTGCTTGAGGAAGACGAAAATGAAGAATCCAGTGCCATCAAGAGATCGTAAGGCAACACCACCACTACCCATGAGTGATATTCCTCTGCTCTGATTAAAAAGGATGACTCACACTCCTCCTCCTCTTCTTTTTTTCAGATATGAGTTCTTCAATGAGCTCTACCACCGCTTTCTGCTGACACCCAAAGTTACGATGAAGTGCCTGTGCCTGCAGGCGCTGGCTATAGTTTATGGGAAGTGCTTTGAGGAGATTGGGCCCTTCACAGACACTAAATACATTGTTGGGATGTTGGACCGAGTGAGTAAAAACTGTTAGATCTGCACTGTAGCGTCATTTTTTATACTTAAATTTATCCTGAAAACCTGAATAGAGACGTGTGGTATCAAACAGTATGAAACTGTGTTGTAACATAATACCTCCTCTTTGTTTTCAGTGCACAGACAAACTGGAGAGAGACAGGCTCATCCTCTTCCTCAACAAACTCATTCTCAACAAGGTCAGTTATCACAGATTTCCTGCTCATTTTCATTTCTTCCTTTCTCCTGACTGACAAATTTTCTTCTGCAGAAAAACGTGAAGGAGGTGATGGACTCTAACGGAGTTCGTATTCTGGTGGATCTTCTCACCTTGGCACATTTACACACCAGCCGAGCCACAGTGCCCCTACAGGTAGAGCTTAAAAATCACACTTTTTGATCATAATGGTATGATTAAATATGCATGATATAAAATGTGATGCGTGAAAACTGCAGTTAATCAGTATAAAAAGCAAATGCTTTCCTTTCCTTCACAGAGCAATGTGCTGGAGGCATCGCCGGACATGAAAAGAGAGAGTGAGAAAGAATGGTACTTTGGTAATGCAGACAAGGAAAGAAGAGGACCTTTTAGCTTTGAGGAGGTATTTAATATTCTTATCATCATATTTCTATAATGTTATATCAGTATATTGGGATACAAATGGTCTGTTTGAGTAATTTTGCATCTTCTAGTAGAGATCTGTCAAGATCTCTTGCATTAAAGAGGGGGTATAGAGTAACATTGCTGGATGCTGAACGTGCAGATTTTCAAACTGCTGTATACTCATATGTTGTAGAAATCCTAGAATCTGATTGAAAACTGCTCAAAACACTGCATTCTTAAAAGATATCACAAGATTTTGACGCGATTTTATGAGACTTGCTGAGATGATGACTAGGGCTGCAACGATTAGCCGACATAATCGACTACGTCGACGAAAAAAATTCATCGACGCAAATTTTAATAGTCGACGCGTCGTATTATTGTTTTTGTTGTTGTCACATGGTGAAATCAAATACCAGGGGGTAATACTCATTTGTAACTTCAGTTCACAGCATGAGGTGCTGTGTTATTGGATACTTTTATGGGAAAAGATCACTAAGTTCATACGTGAGGAATATTGATGAGGAAAAATCTCCACTCCCAGAGAGCGCTGTGCGCTGACGGAGGCTCTGACGGAGCCTCAGCTCCCGGCGTTTAGCGTCTGATAACGTGATTTAGAGTCTTCTTCACTCTCTGTTACCAACAGTTTTTCAGGATCTGAGCCACGAACTAGTGTAAAAAATTCCCATAACTTTTGAAAAGAGAGGACATTTATCACTCTCAAGCTCACACTGCACCAGTAACACTCAGCGGGGAGGAGGAGGGGCGGAGTGTGCGTGAGCGAAGTGGAAATAGCGCATGTATAGAAACGAAACTTAACGCGTTGTTATGGAGGGTTGGGGGAGAGTCAGACGGGATCACACAGAGAGCAAAGCAAGCCCCAGTGAGCAAATAAACATTAGAAAACGAGCCCAAAGTCACTAATAAACGGTCTGTCCAACACTGCATACAACGACTTAATTTCCCGTACAACTGCTTCATTCAGTTTGAGATTTAGCCTATTTATTTTTTTGTATAGCCAAGTACTTATATTTTTTCACGTCATCATGAATGAAATAAAGACAAACAAACAAACATGACACAGGGCTGACCAATCAGAGGTGAGAACCTAACTCTGGGTAAATGCAGTGAAAATGCAAAACACAGGTTGAATTATAAAGGTCTGCACCTTTTAAAGGCCAAATTAGGTTGAAACTCAAAATAATCGTGATTAATCGACTAATCGAAAAAATAATTGATAGATTAGTCGACACTAAAAATAATCGTTAGTTGCAGCCCTAAAATGATGACATGACCACATAAGGATCACCTGACTAGTGCACGACATGTTAGAGAAGTGGGCCTCAAATACTAAAGTCTGCACCTGACAGGCTTCCAAAGGGCTGATCAATCAGAGGGAAGGGGGTTTGTCGAGCAGGAGTCTTACTGTCCCTCTTTAGCTGCCCTATCATTTAGAGCAAAAATCCCCCCTAAAACTTGTTATCCCCTTTCAATTTGTTATTCATAATTTCTCTATCATCAGTCTTATTCTTGTCTTTGTGTCAACTTTCTCTCCTTCAGATGCAGGAGTTTTGGAACACAGGCGTCCTCACAGCAAAGACCCGCTGCTGGGCGCAGGGAATGGACGGTTGGCGCCCCCTGCAGGCCATCCCCCAGCTGAAATGGTGCCTCCTGGCCTCCGGGCAGGCTGTGATGAACGAGTCTGACCTGGCAACACTAATCCTCAACATGCTGATCACCATGTGCTCGTACTACCCCAGCAGGTGGGTAGCAGAACATAACTCCTCTGATATAATATTCTGATGTTATTCCATCAAAAATGTTTGTATAATTGTTTGAATTCTTCAGGGACCAAGACAACGCCATTATCCGTCCTTTACCGAAGATCAAGAGGATGATCACTGACAACGCCTGCCTCCCTCACATTGTCCAGGTGACTGAATAAACCTTTTCTTTTCCCTTGAGGATCGTGTAAAAAAGAATAATGAAGCTCTTTTCTGACACATTGTTTTGTCTCTACCCCAGCTGCTGTTGACCTTTGACCCCATACTTGTGGAGAAGGTGGCCAATGTTCTGTACCTGGTGATGCAGGACAACCCCAACCTGCAGCGTCTCTATTTAACCGGAGTCTTCTTCTTCATCATGATGTACACAGGCTCCAACGTGCTCCCTGTCGCAAGGTGAAAACACAACAAACAGCGTTTATTTTATCAGCGTTATTTTATCCATCTTTAAGTATCATAAGCTGTTTGCATGTCACTCTCTGAGACATCACTGTGTTTTCCTTAGGTTCCTGAAGTACACGCATCTGAAACAAGCCTTCAAATCTGAGGAGGTGAGGATGAGAGATGTCATCTGAGAAATTGAGTCTGATCTTATGTGTCGAATCTAATCTTTTTTGTGCGTCTCGCTCAGGCAAAGGGTCAGGACATCGTGCAGCGGAGTGTTCTTGGCCCAGTGCTCCCTGAGGCCATGGTGTGTTATCTGGAGAACTATGAGGCTGAACGCATCTCTGAGATATTCTTGGGAGAGTTTGACACACCAGAGGCCATTTGGAGCAGCGAGATGAGGTAGAAACTTGGTGTAAACTTCATGTTCCAAATTAAATACAAGGTGAAGCAGTAAACGTGTATGTTTTTATTCACTGTGTGTGTGAACTCTGTGTTACAGACGGATGATGATCGAGAAAATCGCCGCCCATGTTGCTGATTTCAGCCCCAGGCTGCAGAGCAACACACGCGCTCTCTACCAGTACTGCCCCATTCCTGCGATCAGCTTCCCTCAGCTTGACAACGAGCTCTTCTGCAACATCTACTACCTCAGACACCTGTGTGACACCACCCGCTTCCCCAACTGGCCCATCCGAGATGCTGTGAGCCTTTTTTTTCCACCTTGTTTTCCAAGTTTATCAAAGCATTTCATCCTTATTGGCCAGTTTTCAAAGAATTTAACCTAGATCAAAATAATCCAGGTTTAGAAATCCCATTTCTTGCTATCCAGGATCAGGTAATTCATCTCAGTTTTATGGATTACCAGTCCAGATTACCAGTGCTCTAAATGGGACAACATATCAAAATGTGGGCTACCAGCTCTGTAAAGAGCAACAGGTAGAAGAGCCAACATGGGGTCATTGTAGTTTTTTTTTTAATTCTGAGAAAAAACAAAAATAGCATAAATATCCACTTTTTTAATTTCTCTTATGACCCCTCATCTGAGCCACAACAAATGAATAACAAATATACGAAAAAATACAAAGCGGATGTTTTGAAAATGTCTGAAATTTTAAAAAAAGAGGCTTAATGTCTAATACTTGGCAAAATTTCATCTGTGAAGGATTAAGCTCTGCTTTTTGAAGGCAGATCTGGAGTTTTTGCTGCAGTTTGGTCGGTTTGGTTTGTTCCTCTGTGCCTCTGCTATTTCAGTTTCTCTTTGGTTTTACTTTACCACACTGAAAGGCTTCATTGGTAGCCTACGTTAACTTTATCTACTTTATTACTGTAATGGTTAAAGAAGTCAAATGCAAAATACAAATCAAAGTATCCACACTAAATTCTCCAAATGTTGTTTTATTTGACCAATTTTAAAGTTTTACATTTTCTTCCTGAAATCCACTTTGAAATCCTACTCCCTGTTGGGATCAGGATAATCCTATTTTTTTTTATCAAAGTAATCCAAATCCTACTAAAAAGTTCTGAACAACACAAACTGAAGGTTTGATCTGGATTACAACTAGGATTGGATTCTGTAATCTAATCCAATTTTTTAGAATCCTTTCTCTTTTGAACAACCCATTTTCAGAATTTAATCCAATCTGATAACCAAACTTCGATTGGATTACTTTTGAACAAGTGGCCTTATATGTTTTTATTTGAACAGGTGAAGCTGCTTAAAGACACATTAGAAGCCTGGAAGAAGGAGGTGGAGAAGAAGCCTCCCTCTATGTCTGTGGATGACGCTTATGAAGTCCTCAACCTCCCCAAAGGACAAGGACAGTGAGTATCCTCTGAATTTTTTTACAACTTATTGTGGACATTGATTCTGGCAGATATTTTATATTTAGTCTTATGATGAAAATCCCTGCTAGTTTTAGAAACATTTGAATCTTTTTTTGACCCCAGTGGAAACTCATAACATTTTGGTTAAATCCTCATCGACTCAAGACATGTTGGTGTTCTGTTTTCAGGCATGAGGAGAGTAAAATCAGAAAGGCGTACTTCAGACTGGCGCAGAAGTACCATCCGGACAAGAACCCAGAGGGCAGAGTACGTATCATTACCTCTCCTGACATGTCACGTTCTGTGAATTCACCCACTGATTTATCTCAACATAATCTGTCAGGACATGTTTGAGAAAGTCAACAAAGCGTACGAGTTCCTCTGCACAAAGTCTGCAAGAATCATTGACGGCCCCGACCCTGAAAACATCATCCTCATCCTGAAAACTCAAAGCATCCTGTTCAACCGGCACAAACAAGGTTTGATGATCGCTCCCCTTGCTCCTTTTCTCTGTTGTTGTTTCGTCTTGCTGCTCCTCTGATCAGCTCGTTGTCGCTTCACAGAACTGGAACCTTACAAATACGCTGGCTATCCCATGCTCATCAAAACAATCACCATGGAGACGGATGATGAGCAGCTCTTCTCCAAGGCCTCCCCTCTCCTCCCGGCTGCCGTTGAGCTCGCCTTCCACACCGTCAACTGCTCGGCTCTTAATGCAGAGGAGCTGCGCCGGGAAAACGGCATCGAGGTAAAAAAAAGTCCCTCAAAAATCATCTTGCCTTGATGAATCCCATCGCTTGCGATCTATATTTTTGAGCAGGAAGTGGATTTTTGATGAATTTCATGTGTTTTTCAGGTGTTGTTGGAGGCTCTCTCTCGCTGTGTCGCTGTTTTGACTGCTTCCAGCAAGCCCGAGGACATGGCTGTACAGGTACCAACAGTCCAAAAACACCTTCGGACAGAACTTTACTGTTTGTCGTCATAGTTTCGTGACATTTTCAACACTTTATGTGATCACAGGTGTGCGGGCACGTCTGTAAGTGCTACAGTGTGGCAGCTCAGTTTGAGGAGTGCAGAGAAAAGATCATCGAACTGCCAAATATCATCAGAGACCTTTGCCACATCCTGTTCTACGGAAAGGTGAAACACCTGCTTTGTTTTTAGCTTTTTTTTATTCTTTTAAAAGTATGTTTTTACAACGGTGTATTTCTCTCCTTTCTTTCAGGGTCTCCCAAAAACTGCCTCCCTAGCCGTCCAGTGCGTCAGCTCCTTCGCCATAGATTTCTTCCTCCAGACTCACCTGTACCACGCAGGTGTGCTCTGGCACCTGCTGGTCTACCTCTTCAACTACGACTACACGCTGGAGGAGAGCGGCGTGCAGGCCAGCCAGGAGACGAACCAACAGGAGGTCGCCAACAGCCTCGCCAAGCTCAGCCTGATCGCCCTGAGCCGTCTGGGAGGCTACGCCCAGGCCCCGCAGTCCCTGAACGGGGACAATCCTGCCCCAGAGACCAACGGGTGTGAAGGCACCCCGCCAGAGAATCCAACCATCCGTAAGAGCTTAGCGGCCATGCTGACGCCGTACATCTCGAGGAAGCTGGGGACAGGAGCTCCTCCTGAGGTACGCTGATCACCTGCAGAGAGAGGAACGTGCTGACGCAAAATATTTGGATTAAAAAACTGATTCAACCTTCTCTTTCACGGGTTCAGGTCTTAAAGCTGCTGAATAGTAACTCAGAGAACCCTTACTTGATCTGGAACAACGGGACACGAGCAGAGCTGCTGGAGTTCTTGGAGGCTCAGCAGGAGGGGAACATCAAGAGGGTAAGAACAACCAGCATGTTTCCCCCCTCTAACTTTATTCAATCTCCACTAAAGAAGAACAGAAAACGATATGTTAAGCTTCAGCCTTTGCTTAGTTTATACGATGTAAGCAATACATCTGCATAGCTCTCCAATTCTCCTCCAAGACACATGAGGGCAGTGTTGTGTGTTTCTGGTCCTGCTACGTTTTCCACTTGCTACTTCTCAGCGATTTTGAGCAAATTATGTTATGGGAAATTCTATCAGAGACATTTTATTTCATCTATTGTTGAGTTATTTCATTGAACAAAACTTCAATCATCTAAAAATGCCTTAAACTATTAAAATTGCCAATTTTGTGTGATTTTTTAGTGATTACATCATTCTGAGATAGTTTTTTTCTCTGTTAAGATCTTTTTTGAAATTGAAAATTTTAAATGGTCATCCATTGTAATGCATTATCGCATATGGATCCCCTAACTGGCTAATGACACATTGGAGGCGTGGGCCTCAAACACCCAGGTCGACCATCAAATGGGCCTCCCTGAAGAAGAACTTTCACTGACTCATTTTTTTTGTTTTAAAACTAAATTGTTGTAAAAATTTATGGAAAAAATATTGATTGATGTCAAATTATTTCAAGATTCTTACCTTTCACAGATGTTGACCAAAAACTTGGAGTTGTACATAAATTATAGAAATAACGAGTAAATTGCAACTGTCCTAAAGTTTCTAGCCAACACTGTCATTTTTGCATAAAATGATAAACAAAATCAAGTTAAATCAAATTTTGTATGTGCCTTTAAGGCAGAGGAAGTGACATCATTTGGTTAAGATTAAACTGACACTGAGCAGGATGAGCTCTGACATTGATATCTGAGGTTTTAAACGTATTTTTGAGCAGTAAAGCTAAAGCGTCATACCAAAGTATTACAGCAGAAAAAATGTACTAAAACGTGTGTGAAAACTTCACAACAGTGACTTGTGTACTCAATGTTGAAATTGTTTCCTCTAACAACTTAAACAGAAATATTTATCGAGAGAATCAGTGTTGGAGTGATCATGAAAGTTGCTGATGAGTTCCTATCTGGTGTCTTTAAAGGGAGAAAACGATAAAAGCTTTGGAGCAGATTTTGTGTTCAGTGATCACAGTAAGGAGTTGATCGTCGGGGAGATCTTTGTGCGGGTTTACAATGAACAACCAACTTATCCTCTGGAGGTGAGCGCCATCACAAACCATGAGACATTTTTCCTTGTTAGCATCTTCCCCTTTGAGTTTCATGGTTCACAGAAGAGATTTAACTCTCTAACCTGTAGTTTTGTGATGCTGTAATGTGTGTCTTCATCTCTGCTCTTAGTACCCCAAAGCCTTTGCAGCCAGTCTGTTGGACTATGTTGGCTCTCAGGCCCAGTATCTGCACACGCTGCTCGCCATGAGTCAGAGTAACAAAGTGGAGTCTCAGCAACACGCCGAGAGGCTCCGCTTCGCTGAGATGGCTTTGGAAGCTCTCCGCAACGTCATCAAGAACAACCCCGGTGAGATCTGAAACCCTCATCAGCTCTGTGCTTTTCTGATGTTTATTCTTTTGCTTACCGAGCGGCTCTCTTTGTGTGATTTCAGGTTCGGAGTCAGAGTGCATCGGCCATTTCAAACTGCTCTTCTCTTTGTTGCGAGTTCACGGAGCCGGCAGAGTGCAGCAGCTGGTTTTGGAGGTAGAGGATCTTCCTTCTTTCGTCCAATCACTCTACTTTCCACCACATTCCTGCTTCCTAATCCTTCTCTTCTTCCTCTGCAGGTTGTAAATACAGTGACATCAAACCAAGAGTGTGTCAGCAACATTGCCGAGTCGCTGGTGTTGTCCAACCTCCTGTTGCTACTGCATTCACTTCCCTCCAGTAAGACATTTAGACAACTCTCTAGCTCCTTTCTTTTGTTTTTTTCCTGCCTTAAATACGTCAGCAGGGTTTAATTTTTTTAATAAAATGTGTTTTTTGTCCCTCTTAGGCAGACAAATGGTGCTGGAAACCTTGTATGCACTGACTTCTAACACAAAGATTGTCAAAGAGGCTATGGCCAAAGGTCGGTGGGATCCTTTTTTTCTGACATCTGCTCCATATTTATCGCTGAAAGGATGCTAATCTGAATCTGTTTCTCCTCCAGGTGCTCTGATCTACCTGCTCGACCTCTTCTGTAACTGCACACATCCTCAGGTTCGCACGCAGACGGCGGAGCTCTTCTCCAAGATGACCTCAGACAAGCTGGTTGGACCAAAGGTGAGTGAGCATGGCGACAAAATGAGGAAGATGGTTTAAAATTCACAATTCTTCTTCTAAATTTCACCATTTTTCTTCCAGGTGCGTTTGACTCTGATGCGTTTCCTTCCCGGCGTCTTCATGGACGCCATGCGAGACAACGCAGAGGCAGCTGTGCACATATTTGAAGGAACGCACGAGAACCCTGAGCTCATCTGGAACGACAGCTCAAGGGAGAAAGTGTCCACGACCGTTAGAGAGATGATGCTCGAGTATGACGTGACCTCAATTCAACACCCTCTTTAGCCATGAGCTGTCATGAGAGCATCTGGGTCTATATGAAGCTAACATCACACTCTTCTTCTCCCCCTTCCAGGCACTTTAAACAGCAGAAGGATAATCCTGATGTAAACTGGAGAGTAAGTATGATATAATGATAAAATGTTGCTCTTTTATATATTTTTTTTCACATTGTGAGCGGTTAAGTGTGACTGAATTCTCATTGTGTGCGCTCAGATGCCAGAGGACTTCACAGTGGCGTGTGGGGCAGGGCAGGGTGAGCTAGAAGTGGGCGGAGTCTTCCTGCGTATCTTCATCGCTCAGCCAGGCTGGGTGCTGCGGAAACCTCGAGAATTCCTGGTTTCTCTTCTGGAGACACTGACTGAGCTGCTGGAGAAGAACAACCCCAACGTGAGCGACTGAAAAAAGAAACAAACAAATACAAACACTGTTGTTTACCTCTCTAATTTCACCCAACATCTTCTGGTGTTCCCCAGGGTGAAGCTCTGGAGACAGTCACCACTGCAGCAGTTTGTCTGTTCAGCACACAGACCCAGCTGGCCGACCAGGTCCCTCCTCTGGGTCACCTGCCTCGGGTCTTGGCAGCGCTGAACCACAAGAACAACGCCGTGCCCAAGAGCTCCATCCGCCTCATTCATGTGCTGTCAGACAACGAGGTAAAGAGCCACATTCACATTCTCCATCATTTAGTTACACACATTATGACCACATAAACAGCTGCCCATTGACCTGAAGATTAAAAAGAACTTTTTTACCACCAAGCCACCTAGTTCCAGTGCTAGTTAGGAGCCAGTTCTTAATCAGGTCCCTGTTCTGGGTGTATCAGCCACAAAAGAACTGGTTAGAAGAAAGAACTGCTTACATCAAAAGCTGGAGGAGCGGTGATCACAGCCAAAATTTCACCACCCAAAACTTAGTTGTGGCTAAAAATAGTCTAAATGAAAATTGAATAACATCAAAGTGTTTCCAGACATACTTGATTATGGCGCATTCCTGAAATCCCATTGTAGCCTTTATCGTTCGATGTAAGGTGATATATGCTCATGTGAACTGAGAACATTAAGAAGTTGATAATCACTTTTTTTGTATTTTTCACAGCTTAAGTTGTAATCTACATGATGGAAATAAAGAATCATCGGTTCATTTATGCAGAGATCCTTAAAGTGTCAGAGAAGACAATTCTTAATCGTCGATTACCTCCACCAAGGACGTTGTGTTTTTGGGAGTTTGTGAACAACATAACTCAAAAAGTAACAAATGGATCTTGATGAAATTTTCAGGAAATGTTCAAAATGTGATAAGGAAGAAGTGATTAAATTTTGGAGGTGATCCGGATCACTGTCTGGATCCAGGATTTCTTTAAAGGATTCTTTATCATTGTGAGATAAGGCCGTTTTCTCCATTAGTGTATACAACTCCATGATAAATGGTTGGATTGCTTTGCAAAACAATACAAGACAAGGTCACCATAATTTCTGACAGACGTTAAAGTACGATCCAGATCCTGGCAATATTCTGGATTCTAAAATCCAGAATAAAAAATATGTACTAGGTCATCATAATTTTCAACACTGTCAGGAAACAAATTTTTGTACAAACCTGCAATTAACGCCAAATTGTAACAGACAGTCTGATGAAAGGGAGTATAACATTAAAGTAGGACTTAAGTGTTGATGACAATCACAATATGCTTGGTGGAGGTCTGCGCTTTCTGAGTGATTTTCTTGTTTCTCATGTTAGTTTGCTGGAGGGACTCTATAGCGCCCCCCTGAGCTCAGAGGCTCAAACTGGCAGAAGAGAGGATGTGAACCGTCTGTTTGCATGCTCCGTGAACAATTGAGACAGAGGTTTTTGGGGTTTACAGACTATTTTACCTGCCATTGAAACAATCTTACAGAGCTGATTTCTACAACTTTAAAATTTTAAAATTAGTATAAAAACCTTGCACAGGGCTGTCAGTTTGACCCAGCAGTTCAGGTCCCACGCCCCATGAGTCGGGCAGCCTCAGGTCTGAATCCAACATCACTCCCCTCTCTTCCTTCACTATGCATTCTCTGTTGCTTTGTAATAAAGGCAAAGAGGAGTCAAAAATAACTTTTAACAAGGAAAAAAGCTTCTTAAAAAATGTATCAAGTTAGCGACAGGATTCACTCTGTTTTCAACAGAAACAATCTGGACAAGATCCACTATTTTCTGGAAGCACAATACCAAACCTCTGGGCTTTCTTTCTGAGGGTCTGCTTTTAATAATCTGAGCTTTTGTTTAACATTTTAACCTGCTTTGTCTTGTCACTATGTTGCTTCCTGTAGCTCTGTGTTCGCTCCATGGCGTCTCTGGAGACCATCGGCCCGCTCATGGCAGGCATGAAATGTCGGACAGACATGGCTGGATTGGCGTGTGAAGCTCTAAACCGCATGTTCCAAAAGGAGCAAACTGAACTGGTGGCTCAGGTGAGCTTCCATAGAAAAATCTCTTTTTAATTTTTGTACATTTGACACACAGAATGTTTGCTGATCTTATATAATTATTAATACCTTACCTTGATGAACCTGTCAGGCTCTGAGAGTGGAGCTGGTCCCGTACCTCCTCAAGCTTCTTGAAGGAATAGGCCTGGAGACGTTAGAGAACCCCTCAGCTACCAAGGCTCAGATCGTGAAGGCTCTGAAGTCCATGACTCGCAGTCTGCAGTTTGGAGAACAGGTATGACAGCAGAAAATCATCAATTGAACCCAAAGACTGATGAGAAATATTTTATAATGTTTGAAAACATTTTCTGATCTGCAGGTGAATGAGATTCTCGCGAGGTCCTCTGTGTGGAGTGCCTTCAAAGACCAGAAACACGATCTTTTCATCTCAGAGTCTCAGACTGCTGGTTACCTGACAGGTAGAGTGTTTCTACAGTATCAAACTCAGCTTCATGTAACATTTATTAACACCATAAGCAGTTAAATACCTCCCCTGTGTGTGTTTCAAGGTGAGTCCTGACTCTGTCTCTGAGCTGTTATCGATTCTTAATCCTTTGCTTTGGCTGACTCCTCACTTGTGCTTGAATCCAGCGACCCTCTCGACTCTCCACGTCCTTTAACTTCCTTGCTCTCCTTCTCCTCCTCTTTGTCCTTCACGTCTCCTCCTCAGGGGTTTCCACTCCTTCTCTCCTGGCCGCCAGCAGCCCACTGCGAGGCGGGCTCTAGACTCCTAAGCAGGGCCCCTCGCAGCCCTCCTCTCTCTTGCTCTGATGCAGGTAGACTGTGACCTGGCTCCTACTGCCATTCCTCTCCTCTTTACCTCCATCTGTGACCTCATCTATAATCCCCACCTCTCCATCTCTGCTGTGCTGAAAATAATGTCATACCATCTTCATTTTCACCAACTAACTCTTCATCACACGATCGAGTCTTGAGGAATAAAATGATGACACACACATGTGATTACTCACACATGTGACACGACTTGGGACAGACTGGGGGATTTCCAGTCTTCTGTGGGTAAAAAACAAAGTTTGTTTAGAAAACAATAAACACTCTTTAAATGATACATTTTCTCAATTTGGAGTCAGCACAAAATTAACAATAGGGTCTTTACGTAACCACAAAAATGATCAACCTCAGAATGAAAGAGATGTCTTCTCATCAAATGTTTCCTCTAAGCTTTCATTGGGGGTTTTTATTATAAAACAGATTGAAGTTGACAGTGAAAATCAACAAGACTGACAACTTGAGTAATGTAATTTCTGATGCTTGTACCCACCACAAAGAGGGCAGGAATCAGAGATGATAAACAACACGCTAACATAACATCTTGAAAGGGCTGTGAGGAGTTTGAAACTGATCTTGAAAAAGTCTCCCTTCTAGATATATGCCTGATCGTAATCCACACACTTTGAAATTGTTACAGGTTATTTTAAAGTTCTGCTTCTTAGCTTCCAGTTTGAGTCGTCCAGGACCGGATTGATTTACTGCACGTCTAGGTCTCTATGACAAAACCACACCAGCTGACAAAGTTTAGTAGTGAGAAGAGATAAAACCCAAAGATCTTTGTTTTTATCTGCTAGTAACAATTTCTGTGATTAATTTTGTTGTGATGGTGGACACAGGAGCCCAACTGTCAGACAGAAAAAAGACAGAAGAGTAGAAAAAAGCTAAACAGGAGTGATACTAGCCTTTAGCTCGGAAATGTCTTAGAGCACCAGGCTGCCTGCTGTGCTACATATAAACAGCTACTAAACTACTTACAAACAGACAGTGTTTACTTGTTGTCACGTTAGCCTACAAATACGTCAGCACACCAGGCTGCCAAAGTCGCTAACTTAAAGCCGGCTTGATGTCACGTTTCAAACCGTAGGGCTACGTAACTTTACTGATAAATACTTAACCTCATCACGTTGTATCCAGTCAAAAGTTGTCTTGAACAAAGAAAATTTGTTTCGATCCAATCTGCATTTAATTCCAAAACAAACACACGCCTCGCTAAGAATAATTTCCGACAGTGTGCGGAGACTCCGGGCCACAAGGTGGCGAGGGAGTGCAATCAAAACAGATCCTCCTCATAGCATCTTGAAAAGCAACTATTTTTTACTGTGATCTCGGTAGAGATTCACACTAAGTGATATATTCACTATTTTGACACAGAGGGGTGAGTTTCTTTGACAGATAACACCACTTCCCCATTTAAAACATTGATTCAACAAAGATTTAAGCAGCTTTGTCTGCAGGGGGCACTGAAATCAACACCCTTAAAAAGTTCCTCACAGGAGATTTAGAAGTAAAGATACTTTGAGTGATAATATTGTAATTTGGGGGGGGTTTAAAGTTGTTGGATTTAAAGTGTGTCATTAGTTCACTACAAAAAACAGAAATCATATCAAGTGTTATGTCTTATTTTAAGTTATTTTAAAAATATAATGAGGTCTGATTTGCTTATAACAAGTAAAAAAAATCTGCCAATAGAACAAGAGAAAAGTTACTCAAACTAAGACATTATTCTAGTTTCAAGCAAATTTTTCTTGTTCCATTTGCAGAGTTTTTTTACTTTTTACGAGAAATTCAGACCTCATTTTTTTCTTTAAATAACTTAAAACCAGGCATTTTTTCTGGATTAACCAGTTGAATGTGGCTTACATTGAGTAAATTAAGACAATTTTAACTTATAATAAGACAAAACACTTCATAAGATTTCAGTTTTTGCAGTGTTAAATAACTATACTTATGTAGTTTGTAAAAATATTGAAATAGAATCAATATTGGCAATGAAGCTACATTAAAATTGCTTTATTGGAAATATTAGGGAAGAAGGGAAAAAAATGTAATGCTCAGGGAGTTTTTAAAAAAAAAAGCTTAAATCACCACACTCCTTTGATATTTTACACTCTGTATGACATATTTCAATATTGAGCATCATATCCAAACCTGACCCTGCATCCCTCTACATCTCTTCCTGCATTCACTAGCTGAAGGCTCTTAGTTTAGATCATCATAGTAGCTCACTCTAGTTGTCCACAGTGTCCACTTCCCTGAGTCTTATGTCTTATCTCTATATCTCTTCCTGTCCCCTGCAGGTCCAGGAGTAGCAGGCTACCTTACAGCAGGAACTGGCACCACGGTAATGCCCAGCGTCCCACCCCCCGTGGACAACGACATCGGAGACCAAGGCTGATGAAGGACACACACACACACAGTCACGCTCAGGCACCCAGTCTGCCCTGCAGCTTTAACGGCTGCAGCCTAGAGAGGGACTGTTCAGCTCCCGGACAAGGGGACGGAGAGAAAGAGTGAAAGAGAGAGAAAGAGAAGGCCGTTGTCGACCGTCACCAAAATCTCTGCAACACCTCCTCCGGCATCACTCTCCTCTCCCCTCACAAATGGCACTCAAGTCTTCATGAACACTTTAAAATTGTTTTAACGGATGACCACATTCTGTTTTTGTCTCTGTGCTTTTTCTTTTTTTCTTCCAATGACACAGAAGAGTTTACTTTTTGTATGAATATATTTTTTACTCTAGATTTTTGTTCTCATGAGAAAGACTGAGGCTTATGTTAGATTAACCGTCTTCTCTATTATCTACCCTCCTTTATCGCGTCCTGATTGGCTATACTCACCTAAAAACCTCAACAGAGAGAACAGTGACACACACGTGTTCACAGGACCTACACACCTTTTACACAACCATATGATTAAGAAGTCTGGATAATGGATTTTCATGAAAAAGGAAAAAAGTGGTTATATAAATGTGTATGATTTTCTTCCTTGTTTCTCATTCGAGCACTTGAAAACTGATCCCTCAGACTGACGCTGACTTCTTCGCTGGTTGACACAGATCTCCTCTTTGGACATCCAGCCTATTATTCTTATAACATGTTTCATTCTCTTCTCTCTTCAAAGGCTTCCCTTTCTGCCTCACTTTTTTAAGGCCTTGCCAGAATGCAAAAAGCACTAGAATATTTATAAGTGACTAATAACCACCGGAATTGAGCTTCTGCAAAGACATGACGAATGACGTTGACTCTGATTTTGAATCTATATGAAAGACTAGTGCAATTTGTGAGATGTTCAATGTAATATTGCATATATAAACTTTCTATATTGAATGTACATTCAAAAAATAAATCAGTCGCACTTGTACATAAAATTTTAAGAATAAAAGGGACCCCACAGTGTTGTTCTTTTTTGTATGTACATTTGTCCTTACCAAGAGACCAGAATGAGCTCTGAGTGTTTGCACACAGGTTACACAACTTTTGCCAAAGAATGTTTTCATCTGCAAGTTCTCATTCTGAATTGGTCCTAGCAGAATTATTGAAGTTATTTTTCTCCATACCAGGCCAAGTTATGTCAAATAAGCTCTATGGTCTGATTCATGAACCCCAAAGCACTGGGACTAAGGTATCACAGTGGAAAAGTCCAAAAAAGAGGGCAAAAACTAAGGCCTGAACGGCTACCTTTTCAGTTTAAGTGCTTGTAAAGTGGCTAACTGCCTTTGCCCAATGGCCCTTTAAATTCCCTAATTCCTATAACAGCCTCTTTTCCTCTTCCTTTAAACTTCACTGTAAAGATTAAAAATTTATGAACAGCTAGGCAAATATATGGAGGCCCTTAATTGAAAAACCCAACGAAATTTGTAAAAAAAAAAAAAAAGGGGAAACACAACAACATAAAAGACGACGGAAACAAAAAAACGGAATTTGCTTCGCACTTTAAGGCTACCGTACAGTATTCATAGCAGTCATAAAAATACACTGACGAGAGAAAAAAGAAACAAAACATATAAAACATAAATAAATAACTGGAAGAATATATAAAGGTTAATAAATTGACCTGCAACAGCACAATAGCTAGATAAATTAAGTTCAGATTGAGTGAAACGGAAAAAAAATAATAAAATAAGGTAGAAAAGAGGTTTCAGTTGTAACGAAATGAAGACAAATTCAGTGGTGTCAAGACATGTTAGAAGAAGAACTATTGAATCACAACAACATATAAAATATTTTAATAAATTTAAGATTATTTTCTGAGAGAATAAACAATAAAAAAGAAGAAACGTATTTCTTTAAACAGTATTTGTCGTATTCAGTAGCGGCGGATCGTTTAAGTCCTGGCTCCACACGGCGGAGTTAGCATGAAACACCGGAAGTTGCGTCGTTGGCGCGAATAACAACAACAGAGGCAGTAGCTGTAGTTCGTGAAACTAGTTTCTCTTAAAATATCTGTGAACAAATTAATATTCAAAACATTACACTAATTCGTAACTTCTTTTTTGATTTTACGTGAAATCATGTCCTCTTAATCTTTGACTATATTTGTATTTCTTTGATTTTCAACTAACCGGTTACACGAGGAAGTTGAACTAGCTAAGAATTGCATCAAACTGACAGCAGTGACATATTAGATACAGCTGTGATATTAGGCAGAGTTGTTTATTGTCGAGCTAAACAGACATCGAAGGACGATCAGATGATGACTTAAGAGTTTATTTCGTCTGTCTGTCTGTTCATGCGACGATTCATCTGTATCTTTCTGACATACCAGAGGAGATAGCGTTTAGAGCAAGGTGGGATAGCTCACGAAACGTTCACTATCGCCTGTAAATCCCAAGTCGGCCTGTTACTGACAGTCAATTTAAAAGATTGCTTTAATAAAACGCTTAGCCATGGCACTTGACTGTACCATGTTACTTTGAGGCTACTGCGGAGGTGAGCTAATGATGCTGTCACACCAACATTGAATCTTTGTGTTTTCCAGGTTGATGATGTCTAAAGGCGATCGAGGAGGCTTTATAGTGAAGTTTGTGGAAAGTAATGGCAAAAAATCGGAGTTTTCCGCCAAAGCCTATGAGGTAACATAGTTGTTTTTGTCATTCATTTTTCCTAATGTCTTTTTGTTCATGTCTGATGATATTTCTCTCATGTTTAAAAGGCTGTTGTGAAGATGCAGTCTGAGAAGTACTTGAAAAACATCGATGAAGATGCTGTTCTACACATGGAGAAGAATGATGGATCTCTGTTTGTCTTCAGTAGCTTTAGTACACAGGCCTTTCTGCACTGTAAACAGGTTTGACTCAGTATTTATTACCCCTGGACACTGACTCTGATTAATATTAAAACAATATCACTTACCCACATGTTGGTTTGTCTTTTGTGACTTTCTGAATAGCTCGGCTGCCGGGTGGTGAGTCCTCTGGTGGTGTTGTACTGTCTGCAGCAGGAGCATTGTGTCCCCAAAGCAGAGAAGCCTGTCTACAGCATGGCCATGGCAGGCATCACTGTAACCTGCACAAGCCTGCGTAAAGCAGAACGGGTTGGTTCACCATTTCTTATACTTTGAAGACCAATAGATGAAATCTTTTAAAAAATGGTTAAAAGCTCAGCCAGGGAAGGACTGTTGTTTCTTTTCCTGAATGTTTCCTCCTCTCTTTTAATCTCCAGGCAGAGGTGATGGATCTGGTGCAGCTCATGGGTGGACGGGTCTATTCTGACCTTAATGTGTCTGTCACACATCTGATCGCAGGAGAGGTTGGCAGCAAGAAATACCAGGTAGCTGCCAGTTTGGGTAAACCCATTCTGCTGCCTTCTTGGGTCAAAGCATGCTGGGAGAAAACGCAGGACAGGTATCTAGTGAGATAAACGCAGCTAAATGGTGAGCAGTGTGTTAAAGACTATACTCATCTCTCCCTCTTCTCTGTCTCTCAGTCTTTTCAGGTACACGGATCTGCCCACAGAGGACCACCTGTGCCCTGTGCTGCGCGGCTGCACTGTTTGCGTGACCGGCCTCTCCAGCATTGAGCGCAAAGAAGTGCAGCGTCTTTGTGGCGAGCATGGAGCCATCTACACCGGTCAGCTCAAAATGAGCGAGTGCACACACCTTATCGTCAGCGAACCAACAGGCAAGTCAGAGTTCAGCAAAAAAAACTCACTTTTCACTGGAGACGAGTTGGTTATGAGTGTTTAAATCTTGTTGCAGGTCAGAAGTACGAGTGCGCAAGAAAGTGGAATGTGTATTGTGTTTCGCTGCATTGGCTCTTTGACAGCATCGCGAAAGGATTCTGTCAGGATGAGAGCAAGTACATTGTGCAGCAGATCGCAGGGAAAACAACGAAACCACACACGTCAACACCTACAGGAACAAGCAAGAGAGAGGGTGAGCCAAAGATTGTTGTTGTTGTTGTTGTTGTTGCCCCTCCCACACCAGGAAAAAGGATATCAGAAAAAAAAAACAAAACTCAATTTTTGAAAATTCAGGGGGTGTAAGGTCTTGTTTTCAAATTTATTATATTATATGTAAGTATTAATTCAGGGATCAGCATGATATGTCCCCTTTAAAGACTGAAGGGAAAGATAGACAAACTGCAACTTCTGTCCGCAGAAAATGAAAGTCTACTCCGCGACTATCGGGATATTTATGATGTGACTTGCAACATTACAGTAAAAAAAGCATGGAGCTAGATAATAACACGTATCTTTAAACACTGATTAATGATCAAAGTAAGCCCAGAATCGATTTCCTCCAGAAACTGTGTGTCTTATATGTGCGCTTCGGGGCAGAATTCTGCTGTGCGTGATGAAGAGAGCTGAGAATTGTAAACTGTTAAGACCCGCCCGAGTTCTGTCCCTTATTGGTTTCGACCGCAATATGATCCTACCATGAGTGTGAGTTTTAGTTAAGGAAATTTTGGTCTCATGTGGAGGATCCCTGTGCAGTTTAATTCACATTCCAAAGATCTTAGAAAAAAAGATCATAGTTCTGAAGGCATGGAGGTTTTTATTTTGGTGTGGCGATGTGCCATGGTCGTTTACATGTAGCGGAAACCCTGCCTCTTCAGTATTTGTTTGTTAAAGTCAATCCTGTTTTCTAACCTCAGATGGTCCTTCTCTGTTGGGCTTGAGTCACATCTCCGTCAACGCCAGCATGACGATAAATGACACAGCTCTTACTAACGGCACCATCAGCCGCCTGGAGGCTCCAGACCCATTAGACAGCCTGGATCTCACCCACTGCCCAGCTGACAATATACTGGATGGCTGTAAGGTACGAAGGGGAGTCTTACTCTTTATTTACATTCAAAGTGCAGACAAAAAAATGGATTCTTTATTTCTTTTCTCACAGTTGTATCTCTGTGGCCTGCCGGGGAAGAAGCTGGAGAAGCTGCAGCGTCTTGTGAACGCAGCAGGAGGTCTTCGCTTCAATCAGCCCAGTGAGGAGCTCACACATGTAGTGATGGGAGAGCTGGACCAGGATCTCAAGAACTTTTTGTCCAAAGCAACACATAGGTCTGAACTGGAGATTATTCCTTTGATGTTTTATATTTTTTTTTAAGTTTCAGCATTTGGACATTTTTGTTTCTCTGTGTTGCTTCACAGACCTCACGTAGTAACTGTGCAGTGGCTCCTGGACAGTTTCACCAAAGGAAGTCTCTCCCACGAAGAAGCTTACCTTCACCCTGACTGCCTGCCTCCAGCTGTGTCCGCCCCTGCTCGCCGAACTCCCTCCTCTCGCCTCTCAGCTGCTCCCCCTGTGGCCAGTCCCAGCACGCCCCGCCTGAAGAAAACAGATGAAGACCTGCTCTCACAGTACATGGATGATGACCCCACAGTGGGTGAGTATCTGCAGCCAAAAACGATCTAAGATGTTCTGTATTTATTGCAGCTCATGTTGTTTGTTCTCCTGCAGTTGAAATCCCTCCTCCTGCTCCAGAGCCTCAGCCTGAACCCTGGCCACAGAACCAAACTAGAAGACCAGAGTCTGAATCTGCCCTGCAGGAGGCCAGTGAAGCTGACCTGTTCTTTGGTCGATCTTTTCTTCTCGTGGGCTTTGGTGCCGACTCTGAGGAGCAGCTTTCTCTGCTGGTGACGGGAAACGGAGGCAAGGTGCTGATGGGGCGTACTCGGGTTGTGGCGGACTATGCAGTGGTCCCTCTGCTGGGCTGCTCAGTGGAGGCCACAGTGGATGAGGTGGTCACTGATACCTGGCTGGTAAGACTGAAGTCATAGTGTTGCTGGGTGTTGCTTTATAGCCCAATTGATCAAAAAATGAACAGTTTATGAAACTGCTTTAGAAGCTGCTTTTTTAATGTTTAATCCTTTGGACAAGTGATTTACTCAGAAGAGGGCATTTTTACACTAATGTTGTTGATAGTCTCTGTTAAAATATTGTTGAGTTAGAGACTCAGGGAGGAAAAATCATCTATAAACCAACATATGAATTGTCAGATCCATTGAAAACAAAATGTGAAGTTGTCATCCTTTAAAATAGTTTATCTAATTTTTTTTTCTGAATTGTGTATTTTTCCTTGTTTGAAAATGTGCTTCACTGTTCTTCTCTCCAGGCCATGTGTGTGGAGAAGGAGTGTGTTCTGCCACTCTCCTCCAACCCTCTCTTCACTCCCGTCCCTGTGATGGACGGACGCTTTCCTCTCAAAGATTGCGTTCTGTCTCTCAGCCAGTTCACCGGAGCAGAGAGGGAGTCCCTGATGGAGCTGGCCAAGCACCTCGGAGCAAAGTACGGTTGCACTGCTGTTTGATTTCACATGCCCTTTTTTAAATTAAAGTTGTTTTTTTCAGGCTTTTTATGCCTTTAATTAGAGAGGATAGGACAGTGGATAGATCAGATCACCTTTTCCCCCTCACTCTGGTGTTTTAGAAAACCCTTCTTCCAGTCTCTGTCTGAAACACTTTGCTTAAGCTGCTGTCTGCTCCCAAAAAACCCTTCCTTCAGGTTAGTCAACCCTCCAGAGGCCTGTTGTGGCAGACTTTGGGGTTTGAAGATGCTCCCACAACATGTCATAAAGCAGTTAGGTGATCCTAGTGTGATGACCTCACCATTTCAGCGGTAAAACTGCTACATGTGATTGGAATGAACATTATAACAGACAGTTTAGCTTGTGTTTTAGCCTTTAGCCCATACTATAGCCTTAAGCTTGTGTTTTGAGCTTTTAGATTGCATTTTAGCCTTTAGCTTGTGTTTAAGCCTGTAGTTTTAGCCTTAAGCTTTAGCTTGTGTATTAGTCTTTAGCCTGTGTTTTAGCCTTTAGCTTGTGTCTCAGTCTTTAACCCATAAATTTAGCTTTTAGCTAGTGTTCTAGCCTTTAGCTTGTGTCCTAGTCTTAAGCACATGTTTTATATTTTAGCTAGTTTTGGCATTTGGCCCAAATTGTAACCTTTAGCCTGTGTTTTAGCGTTTGGCTTGTGTCTGAGCCTTTGGCACATGTTTTAGCCTAAGCTTGTGTTTTGAGTTTTAAATTGTGTCTTGGCCTGGAGCCAATGTTTTGACCTTTAGCTTGTGGTTTGGCCTTGGGCCAATGTATTAGCCTGTAACTTGTTTTTTAGCCATAAAGCCTTGTTTTAGCCTGTAGTTTTAGCCTTAAGCTTGTGTTTTAGCCTTAGGCTTGTGTCTTAGTCTTTAGCTCATGTTTTATTTTGGCTTGTGTTTTAGCATTTAACTTGTGTCTTAGTCTTAAGCTTGTGTTTTAGCCTTTAGCTTCTGTCTTAGTCTTTAGCCAATGTTTTAGCTTTTAGCTGGTGTTCTAGCCTTTAGCCCAAATTTTAACCTTTAGCCTGTGTCAGCTTTTGGCTTATGTCTTAGTCTTTAGCACTTGTTTTAGCCTTAAGCCTGTGTTTTAGCCTTTAGATCGTGTCTTAGCCTTTAGAACATGTTTTAGCCTTAAGCCTGTGATTTAGCTTTGAGGTTGTGTCTTAGCCGTTAGCAAATGTTGTAGCCTGTAACTTGTGTTTTAGCTTTTAGATTTTGTCTTAGCCTTTAGCTGATGTTTTAACCTTTAACTTGTGTTTTAGCTTTTAGCCTTTGTTTTAGTCTTTAACTTGTGATTTAACCTTTAGCTTAGTCTTAGCCCTTAGCTCGTGTTTTAGCTTTTTACTCATGTTTCTTTACCCTTCAATTTAGCTTTCTTATGCTCTTCTGTCTTTCAATGTCTGACAGTTAGGCCACCATTACTACAAAACTAATCACAGAAATTGTTTTGAGCAGAGAAAAACACAGATCTCTTTATTCACTGCATTTTTACTCTCTCTGTTCACAACATTGCCGTCCTATGTGGTGTTGTCATGAAGACTTCAACATGCCGTAAATCAATCTGGTCCAGCCTGAGGCTAAGAAACAGCACTTAAGAAAAACCTGTATTAGTGCTGTAAATCTAATTTTAAGTTGTGAATTACGATCAGGCATATATAGACGTAAGACTTTTTCAAGATTACTTAGAAACTCTTTGTAGTCCCTTTAAATGAGAGGACCTGACGATCTATTTTCTCTCTTCTGCAGTGTGCAGGATTACTTTGTTCGCCTGGCCAACCAGAAGAAAGGCATGCTGGCCAGTTCTCACCTGGTGCTACAGAGCCCTGAAGGCTCAAAGTATCAGGCAGCTAAGAAATGGGGTCTCCCAGCCGTCACCATGAACTGGATACTTGAGTCTGCTCGGAGCGGCAAGAAAGCGAATGAGGAGCGTTTTCTGGTTGACCTGCCTCCCTCACCAGGTTAGAAAAGTCTTGATTAAAATTTTTAAATGGTTTAACTCTTTGGGTATGATTCTTAGTTAATGTATCTTTTGATTTTTCACATTCTTTCTTCTCCAGAGAGGGATGAGGAGAGTTACGTTGGCGCTTCCCAGAAGTTTTCCATGCCTCCCCCGGCACGTTCATCTCCAGAGATCCCTCTCCTGGGGCTCCAGAGCGGTAAAGCTGTCACTCCACTTGACGTCGGCCGCTTTCAGAGCAAAGTCGTAAGGTCTGTGTTGGACGAGAGGAAGCCTAAAGAACAAGTCAGCAACCCCAAACAAAACCAGGAGAGCGGCAGAAAGAATCCTCTGCAGAAAGAGACCTTGCTGCAGCTGGACACCCCGTCCCGGTTCCTGAGCAGGGACCAGCTCTTCAGGGTCACGTTTAACGTCAAGGTTGGGACAGTTTCAGTCTTTTTCTTGTGCCATGAGCCTGCTTGAATAGATGTCTCAGAAATTATTTTGTAAACTGTCTTTTAAGGACACCCTGGGAGAATTAGAGACTCCAGGGGGAAGATCCAAACCAGGAGAGAGGGCAGGGACCCCTCTCACTGATGTCATCAACAGGAACCTCAGGGTGGCTATGGCCAACAGCAGCAGGAATAATGTCGCAGATATGCAGGTCGCATCTGCCAGCCCACAGCTTACCAAGACCACAGAGAAGGAGGTAAACTAACAGACTCTAATCACACTCATTTTTCTTCCTCTCTACCTTTATACTTTCTTTATAAAAGGATCACTTTGTTTTCAAGGTGGTGGAAAGAGAAGCGCCCCCCCTGGCTGGAGTTGTGATCTGTGTGGGGAAGAAACTGAACAAAATGCAGAGTGAGCTTAATGCTGTCGCTGCTTCGCTTGGTGCCGACTTCAGGTATTCAGGAAATGGTTTACATCATACTTGATCTGCTAATCTTCAAATGTGCACTGAAAGGCTTGTACGCCCTCTTTTTTTTGACAGCTTAAATGATTTTAAAGTCTACCTTCACGGTAGATTCTGTCTCTGAAAACTAGTTTCACACTGATTTAACATAAAAGGATTTTTTGAAGAAAGACTAAAAATACAACAAACATGTTGAAATATATGCCTTATTTTTATTATTAGAATGATAAAAAGATGTGTTTTTTTTATCTTTTTGTAAAGGTGGGCTTGTGACGACACAGTAACACATTACATCTACCAAGGCAGAGTGGGGGACAGCACCCGGGAGTACAGAGGGGTGAAGGAGCGAGGGCTGCATGTGGTGTCCCACCACTGGTTGGAGGCTGTACGTTTACGAGATGCAACTACAAAGAAACCAAAAACTGATGCACTCTTTTGTTTGTTTTGTTTTGCTTGCTAAAAAACCCTAAAAACCTGAGCATAAATTGTACGCAATCTCTAAAAAAACAGTCTCAACCTCTTGAGCAGAATCTAACATGAAAAAAAAACATTTGATGGTTTAGAACCACAGCTTTATCAGATCGTCACATAGTTGCTTGCATTTACATTTGTATTTCAGCAAATCACAGCGCATTTTATTAGTCACATGTCTTGAAAATGATGACACTGTCTTAGATGAGCTACACGTCGCATCCATAGACTGTATATAGAGTGGACAGCGTGGCTCCTCCATTTATCATTGTACGGTTTTGAAGCCAAAATACACCCGTCACAGGTGCAGCCGTAGCAGTTTGCAGCCAGAGTCTGTGCAGTAGAGACGATGAGGGATTCTGGGAGAATCTGAGTGGAGCTGGGTGACAAAAATAATGGGTTTTTTTTCTTTCGCGAGTCTAATCACTTCTTGACTTTACCTCCCAACATATTTTATAATCCCTGAAAAAAATACATGAGAACGGTATCTGTCAATCATCATTTCACATTATGTAAAACCTTGTTTCTAACCTGGTATAACCAATGAAAACAAAACTTTTCAGAAAAAAGAGGACTTGAATACAAGGCAGCCAAATGATATCTTGAAATCACCACAACAATCGGACGTGAGAAACATTTCTTCGAGGAATATTAATTTTTTAAAGTTTGACTACAGCCCATCTGGAATGACGGGAGAGACAGATTTTTGACCTATGCTGCAGCCAGCCACCAGGGGGAGCAGTTTTAGTGGGGACCTCACTTTGAGCCGAGCAAGCGGACGTCCATTTTTTTTACAGTCTATGGTTGCATCAGGTCTGCCATTTTTGTGTAGTTTTTTGCCAGAATAGTAAGACATGTCAGGTGCCAGAGTCGAGCAAAGATTAGATTTTTGAAAAAATCTCTATTTTTGTCACCCGGCTCCACTTATTCTGTTGGACCCTCATGGTCTCTACTGCATAGACTCTGGCTGTACAATGGCAGTGCCTCCAATTGGGGGTATTTTGGCTTCCAAACCTTACAGTGGTAAAAGCCTGAGCCCCGCTGTCCACTCCATGTACAGTCCATGGTCTTAAAGGGATACACACTTAAATGTTAAAATAAGGTAGCACCAAAACGATTTTGGCATCTTTACTTAATTTTTATGAACTATATTTTGGTTTAACCAGTTTTCACACCATGTGACTCTGACTCTGTCAAAACACCACTTCTGTATTTTATCCCCATTAGCTTATATATATATATATATATATATATATATATATATATATATATATATATATATATATATATATATATATATATATATATATATATATATATATATATATATATGGAGAGAGAGAGAGAGAGAGAGATATGATAAGATGAAACTTTCGTAAGTATTTCTATTTTTGGAGATAAAAATATTCGGCCACAGTTAAGTTTCATTTTCTCTTCTTTTCTCATTCCTTCCCTGCTCGACTTTGAGTGTTGTTGGTCAGACCGGTGCAGTGTGAGCTCAAATGAGCTCCTTCGGATAAATGTCCTCACTTCAAAAAAAAAATGAGAGTGAAAAAGACAGGAGTGAACTCTTATTTCTCTAAGTCAGGTTCTCAGGCGCCCAACACCGGGAGCTGTCAGGCTGTTCAAACCAGATGCAGAGTCTCCGTCAGCACACAGTGCCGTCGGGGGCTGCAGTGATATTTCCTGATCAAAATAAATTTAAAAAAAAAAAACAACCTTTCAACCTTCTCATTTTCTACTACTTTGACTTCATGAAGCTCCAGGCCTGATGTTGCTTTGTCATCAGACTTTTTAACATACAGAAATCACTCTGAAAAGCAGTTTTGTAATCAGTTAATTTAAGCATCTTTCCTTTAAACTTTGGATGAAAATCAAACAAACAGAAAGAAATGGAAAGGAGTAGATTAGCTTGTTGGGAAATCGCGTCTTTGAGAAGAAACATGAAGTCATATTTCCGAGCTTTTCATTCCGTATTTATCTCCTCATTTCACCTGGGGAAACTCTTATCAGCAGTCAACACAAGCAGAATATGTAATCATAAGCAGCTTTGAAATGCTAATTCTGCAGACGGTTGGGAGTTTCTCTTTCGTAATAGTTTAATTCACTTCATTCTTGTTGCAGTTAGGTTATACTGATGTTCAGTGATATGTGGTGTTTTGTTTCGCAGTGTGCTGAAGAGCAGAGACACGTTCCCGAGTCTCTGTACCCTTTCAACTACAACCCAAAGATGAGCCTCAACCTCAGCCAGGTGCCCACCAGCTCGCAGAGGTCTCCACCATCCACTCGCTCACAGAGGAAGGAGATGGCAGAGGTAAGAGATGAGGAGGTGAAGCTGGAGGAGACATCGATCGGTCAATAACACAGAACCAGGAGTCTCTCATCTGATTCTCTTTTCTTTTTCTCATTGTAATTATGTGTCCAATGATCTGCCCCACCCCCCAGTGTGAAACCAGCATGAGCCAAGACGACACCATGATTTCACGTAGAGTGAGTGACGGGAGCGTGGAACAAGAAGACGTGAATGATACTGCAGATAAAAGTGGTGAGAGTCATTTCCAGCTTTCATTTACTTCTATGAAAATTCCTGCAAGAACTTGATAGAAGATATTTTTAATATCATGGATTTCATACAGTACTTTTTAAAAGTAAAGCCACAAGCGGTGATAAAGTGCCCTCGCCTCCATGTTGCAGTCATTGCATGAGCAGAAAGATCTGCTTTAGCAAATTTCCAGGATTGTAGATGAAGCCAGGCCTCTACATCAAGCATATATGGGTTAAATTAACCGAAGAGTATGATGCAGTACAGTTTCTGACCACTAGGTATGACCCTGACTTTGATATATTTACCATCTTTACTTATGCAGAGCATTCCTAGGCCAGAGGTCTGCAACCTTTACTTTCAAAAGACCCGTTTTGCCTCAGCTCACCTGGATGAAAGTCATTCGGGAGCCGCAAAATCTACTTTTTCTTCACATTAAGACAAAAAAAGTGTATAATCAGGTGTATAATTATCTAAACAAGAAGTTTTCATATTTATAAATTTGTACTTATGATTTCTTAGTTTTTTATTTTTATTGATTTATTTATTTTTCCAAAAATTTGCAAATTTAAGAAAAAAAAGAAATTTGTAGTGTCATAGATTTTATAAATTTTGCAAAATTTGGAAATTGAAAAAAAGATAAAAAATGTGCAAAATTAAAAAATGTGCAAAATTTCAAAGAAATTGATGAAATGTCATAAATTTGCAAAAAAAATCTAAATAATGATAAATAACATAAATAATGTTTTCAAAAATTGTAAAAAAAAAATCTTTCTATAATTGCAAAAAAGAGGGATTTATATTAAAAAAATCAAAAATTTGCAAAATCTTTAAAAATTGTGGGATTCTTTTTCTTAATTTGCAAAAATGTCAAAAAATTGAAATAAAAAAAAAACTCGAAAAAATTAAAAAAGAACTACAAAAAAATTTAAGCTTTGTTCAAGAGGTGATGCATTTTTAGTCCAAATTTTATATTTTGATTTTACTTATCATTAAAATATTAAAAGCCCTTTATTTTAATAATATTTTTTAAAACTACAAGGAGCCACTGCAAAGGAGTCTAGGAGCCGCATGAGGCTCCAGAGCCACAGGTTGCAGACCCCTGTTCTAGGCCCTTGTTGGGACCTTAGGGCCTACGTAGATTGAGGACTTCCTCTTGTGTTCAGGTATTTCAGAGACTCTAGAGATGAGAGAGAACCTGCAAAGACAGCTTCAAGAGATCATGTCAGCCACCAAGCTAACGACTGGACGCCGCACCTCCGTCAGACTCAGCAGGACTGTTTCAGGAGAAGCCGACTCGGGCCCTCACGGACCTGAGGGGAGCCGGCTGAGACGCATTGGGAACAGACGAACCCTGGAAGCTCTGAGGTGAGGATAAAACTAATCATGTAAATATTTTGAAGCTGACTGTTTTCAGGAATATCGTCGTGGAAATTGTGGAGTTTTAATTACTTTCTGTTCCAACCCGACCTCAGGGCTACCAGAGAAGCAGCGATGGATGTAAACACAGAGCCATCCCAGAGCGAGCAGATCGTTTGGGACGACCCCACGGCCAGAGAGGAGAGAGCCAAGCTGGCTGACAATCTTCAGTGGCTGGGGAGTCCATCTCAGCACTCTGGGCCCCTCAGTCCTCCGCCTCCTCCTACAGCAGAGAACGGGGCTCCCTTCAGGGACTCTATGACCGACTCTGAGCTGGTGGAGATGGGTGAGAGATCAGGAGCTGATGCAGCCAAACATTAACAAGTCACATCAAGTGTCAACAGTTTCTGCAGAGAGATTTGTGCTAAAATACACCAAGTACTGACTGTTGCTTAGCCAAAAAACAAGAATGTGAAAGTGTGTTGGGCAAATTTGCATATAAAAATATAGAAAGTTAAAACTGGAGTCACATATTTGAAGAAAGTAGAACAAATTTGCTTAATTTTGGCCTCATCATAAAAACAACAGCTTGAGGTAGAAATTACAGAGTAAGTGTCAGAGGGGGTTTAGCCACATCGTTCACAATAGTTGTCTCCAAAACACTCATGTCTCAGCAAAAGTCAAAATGTTTTTTTTCTGGCAAAAATATTACACATCTACAAGGCTTGAAGTTAAATTGAAAAAAAAAGAAGTTAAATCAATCAGTCAATTTTCTTCTGTGATAGTAATAGATAAATAGAGATATATTATACGTATCAACTCATGCTTCAATTTATTTTATTTCATCATAACATGTAGGCCTGGCCTTCATACTATAGATTGATATAGAATGATTTATTAATTGTTTTTAGTAAATAATGAAAAAGATACCCCCCCCCCCCCCCCCCCCAAAATAAATAAATAAATAAAATACAATAAAAAAATAAATAAAATAAAATAATAATAATAATAAAATAATAATAATAATAATAATAATAATAATTATTATTATTATTATTATTATTATTATTATTATTATTATTATTATTATTATTGAAATAGAATAAAAATGAATGAATAAATAATTAAAAAACCGTATGCTAAATCGCATTATTGGTCAAAAAAATTTCAATCAGATTATTTTCCTCAGGATGCGTTTAGGTATCTAAACACATCCTTGTGACTGTGAGGGAGAGGAAGAGCAGGGGATTATGCTGGACATGAACACACCATTGCAAGTTTAGATATTGTAGAATTTATATGTTAAATTGAAAATAATATATATTTTATTATCAAACAAATTGATATTTTTACCACATAAACACAAAAAGTACCGAAAATTAGTAACTCTGAGTACCGATACTTGAAAGGTACCCATTCCTACTTATTCCACAGTAGAGCATGCAGGTTATTATTTAACACTGGTATCGGTTCAGAATCGGTATTGGTTGATACTCAAAGCCCAGGTATTGGTATCGGTATCATCAGGAACAGAAAAACTGGATCACTGCATCCCCTAATCTAGACATCGCCATACTTTTCCAACAAATGCATTTGATTCCTAAATTTCTTAGTTATCATGGTATATTTTGTCAGTAACAGTTTGTTTTCATTGTTAAAGGCTGGATGTGCATACGGACCCAGAAGTCTAAGCTTTGATCTCCTAAGCCACTGGATGGAAGATCAGTACACCATCAGAGGCTGATTTATGATGAACTTTTAGCAGCTTAACTCTGATTGCCTCACTTCTCTGTTCCTAGCTGCTTGTGACGTCATTGAGCAGCAAATGGGCCGCCAAGTTCAAACTCCCCCGACAGAAATACAGGAAAACAACATCCTCACCCCTGAAGCTCCCAGCATCGCGTTCCCGCTCGCTAACCCCCCAGTAGCTCCAGAGCCACAGGTGAGGAATCAACACACACGTGTTTCTGATACAAACCACACACACTATGTCCACCCCTGTGTTGAAAATGTGTCTCTCTGTCCCCCAGGAGGAAGAAAAGCAGCCGCCCAGATTTCAGCTGTCCTCCCTCAGCCCTCAGGAGCGCATCGACTACAGCCACCTCATCGAGGAGCTGGGTGAGTCTAATTAGTCCTTTAAAAGTGTTTCATCACGCTGCACATCACAAGCCTGGAGCCAGAGGAGCTAATCCCTGATGATGAACGGGGAGGATGTGCCTGCAGGGTCCGGGAATATTTCCCCTCGCAGATGCTTCCACAGGCAGAAATGAGGAGCAGGTTTCTCGTGTATATACCAGCAGACTGTTGTGATATATTATTAAATGAGTGCCAGAAACAGCAAGATCTTTCACCTTTTTATTTTGTTTATGACTATGACTCAGGTCAAGTGAATAATTTATCCTCTGCATTTCTCTTCCTTTACTTTTCGACTTGTGCTTGGTCTTATAGGTGGTGTTGTCCTGGACAAGCAGTCCTTCGACCCCAGCTGCTCCCACATCATCGTCGGGACTCCTCTGCGTAATGAGAAGTACCTGGCAGCAATGGCGTCAGGGAAATGGATCCTGCACCGCTCGTATCTGGAGGCCTGCCGCTCCGTGGGTCGCTTCATCCAGGTCAGAATCTGAGGACGTAACCCCAGTCTGCATTCAAAATCCTATTAAAACAGGTTTATTCAGCAAAGCTTTTTAACGTGTGCGCTGCAGGAGGATGAGTACGAGTGGGGTAGCAGCTCCATCCTGGATGCGTTGCCCTCCATCACCTCCCAGCAGAAGAGACTAGCTTTAGCTGCCATGCGCTGGAGGAAAGCCCTGCAGGGACGCTCCAAGGAGGAGGTACTTACAGTCCTGACTGCTGCAGTTTTACTCAGTTACCTGAGTGTTAAAGTGACATTGCTTTTCCTGTTTCTGTTTCAGGGAGCCTTCAGCGGATGGACGGTCATGCTGAATATCGACCAGAGCAGAGAATCCGGCTTCAGGCGGCTGCTGCAGTCTGGGAGGGCTAAGGTAAAGGCTTGTGTTTATTTTATTTTTACTCTGCAAAAACAGGAAGAAAACAAGAAATCCTGCACACTGGCCAACTTCTAGAGAGAAAAACTTAATTGCAATGTTTTGTTCACAGACCTTTATCGGGAAAATATTTGCCAACAAAGCCATCTTAAAGCCATCTTAACTAGCAGTACATACTATTTTGGCTTGCAAAATCTGTGGTATGCCAAAAATCCCCAGATGTCCTACTGATCCAGGAAAATTTCTCAGTATACAATGGACCAGTCTACCTGCTGTACTGTTTCCCACAATGCACGGCGCCGATGCTGTTTGTCTATGCTGGTGGCAAGTTTGGTGAATTACCGACATCCACTGGAATGAGTCGGCATTGCAACTACAATACAACAACACTAACATTAGGCGGTCCGTTAGATAGAAGTGAAGTGATGCGAAGAAACACCAGTAAATCTTATCACTTCCAGTCGTAAAAGATGATTTTTCCTTTACAAATTCATTTGCCCTTATAAACCACTAATTTTCTTTTTATTCCATCAGCTGTAAAAAATAAAAAAAATCCCTTTCAGATTTTTTTTCAGTAAACAATATAACTTTTGGTGTAAGATTAGAAATCAAGTATGATGATTCTGTGAGATATGATAAACAAAACAACTAAAAGGCCAAGATCTGCCCAAAGATTGTTTTGTACATTTATAATAAAGGCAAAAAAACATCATATGTAGCTCCATTCTACAAAACAGACCCAATAGAACAGTCATGAAACATGCAAAAGCAGAGCCACATTCACCTGACTAGTCCAGAAAACAACGTCTGAATTGCTAAAGTGTGAAAAATCTGCCAATGCATCTGAAAAGTTTACTTGTTTAGTTTCTTGTATTAGAATAGAATAGAATGAACTTTATTGTCATTGTAACAAGTACAACAAAATTGAAGTCACAGCAGCAATCAAGAAAACAAAAGTAAGAAAGTGTATAGAAAGTGCAAAAAGGTCCATAAGAAAATAGATGATGACAGCTTGTCCATCATTCCCCAGTTCAGCCAGTCTCCACCTCCACAGGGTCCAGGACTGAGCTTCTTCAGCAGTCTGTTCAGTCTCTGTCTCCTGGATCCTGTCTGCTCACAGCAGGTGAAGCTCTTCCAACATGGCGTTGGTGTCTGATGTTTGCTCCGTTAGCCATGTCTGTGAATAGCATGATGCTACTCTGCCTTCTGGTATTCCCTGTGTTGCTGGGTTAGCATGGCTAGCTCATCCATCTTATTGGAGATAGATCTTACGTTGCCAATAACGATGGATGGAAGGACAGGTCCATGTCGTCACTTCTTAGCTCACGCCTGAGAACCAGCACATCGTCCTCACCTCCTTCTCCTCACCTTGTGGGAAGACATCAGGCCTTGCACCAGTTAGCATTGACATGCTACAGGCTGCAAAGAGCTGAGTTCACATGTAAACAATGCAGCCATGGTTACATGTAGGATCTCCAGACAAACACAGGAGAAAGAGTAGTGAAAATGTCACTGAAGACACAAAAAGTTTGGTGTCCATGACCAACAAATGAAACATACAAAGTATTGATTCACTCCAAATACAAAGATTACGAAAAAGAGTTGAAAAAATTACAAGAAACAGACAAAGAAGATAGAGCTGCTGCAAAAGGCAGCCATAGCCAACAGGGCGGCGCCTAGCAAGTTAAGACATTATCATAGAATTATTATTAATATTTTTTCAAGGATTTTGACACAGAAACTTTTCTTACCACACAATGGGATACATGCATGCTAAAATTCAGTTCAGTTCAGTTCATCTCAGTTCGGCACACATGTGGGCAAAGTCACCAAGTTCACAAGTTTCTGTATATTTTGTTTTACTTTTTGTAACCCTGATCTTGGTTGTGAACTGTCCAGGTCCTGCCGAGTCCTTCCCCGTCCTTGTACAAAGAAGCCACTCACCTGTTCGCAGACTTCAGTCGCCTGAAGCCTGGAGACTTCAGAGTCAACATATCAGAGGCTAATTCCCAAGGAGTCACCTGCCTGAAGCCTGATTACATTGCAGACTACCTCATGCAGGTAAGAGTGATAAATGTTGAAATAAGCTAATCTCACTTACTATGATTGATAATCATGGCATTATTTTGCAAGAGATAGCTCACACCGTGAATATGAAGGATTAAAAGTGAGTTGCACCTATTTCTCCTAGGAACCCACTCCAGCTATTGAGCTGTACATCCTCCACGAAGCCCCATCTGAAGAAACCCCCGACACCCCAACACGTAAACGCAAAGCAGCGGCCGACAACTCTCGACTGAAGAAGACTCGTTTGAATTGAAAATGTCTCCTCAAATAGTTTAATGTCAATGTAAAAGTAATTGTACATTATTTATTTTCTTTGTATGCATACTAGATAAAATAAAAAGTGTTTTGTTTCCCTGGCGTCCTCATAAAAGGAAAGCGCAGCTCATTTGGCTGGAGTCAGACGTTGATGGATGAGTCAATGAAGGGTTGCAGAAAATGTTGAGTCACGTTTTGTAATTGGGTGCAGGAACATGACATGGCCTGTAGGGGGCAGTAAGTCATTGCTGTGTGAGTCGGGTTGGTGGAGTATGAATTATACCAGCAAGAAAATGAAGAAATGAGTCACTTGTGGAAATGTACTGCAAAAAAGATTTAATGTTCGCAGTTGACTTCATTTAATTTTTGAGTTCTTTTTTCCAGCTTTGTAAGTGAATGGGATTTATTATCATTTTTAATCTACATCTATAACTACAGTACTTCTTTTTTTTTTAACAGCTTGTAGCCTTAGTTTTGAGGAAGTAGAAGAGGCATCCAGTAGCTAACATATCACTTCACACCCATGTGTTTCTCCACCGTTGATCTCCACAAACAGCAAACACCAGATTTGTTTATCCGGTGTCACTTTAGGCCTCCAGTTAGGGGATGTGCTATTTAGTACCAGGGTGCCAGCTGAGGTTAGATGTTCCTGTTTGCTCCCATCTGGGCAGATAAGAAGTTTAACTTCATATTAGACGGACCAGCTGACGGATTCTGGCTTGAGAGGTGTGGGATTAAGAGAGGAGGAGGACTTTCAGGGGGATATGACTCAGGCTGCAGGGACCACCAACAAAGAGAGGAAAAGTTTGAGAGCAGGTTATGGAGGTTTGCACAGGAAGTAGCTGCTTTTCTAAACTATGAGTTATTTAAATGTCACGGTTTACTACTTTCTGAATCTCTCGTAATTAATCTAGGAATCCTTACCCCTATTTTTGGGACAACAAAGCTCAAGCACTCTCCCCATATTAATATATATTTTTCAAAAGAAAATATATATTGCACTGAGTGTTTTCGTATATCTTACACTAAAAGGTTTGGAAACCCTTAAATTTAATCCTCAGATTAAAATCAGATTAAAGCTTTCTTTGTAGCTAAAGGAAGCCTGTGGGACTTAATATGTACCATATTATTTATTTATTTTATTAAAGCTTATGCAATGAAATAACTGCAAATGTAGCGTCTGGTACTAAAATGTGACTTTGAGGCAGATGTGGATATGTTTTGTGTAAATAAAGTTGATTTTGAGATTATTATTTTTTTGTGACTCAGCTTCTTTTGTTGGTTTGTTTTGCATATTATAAAGAAAATGGAAATGTAGTTATTCCAAAGATCATTAAATGAATTGAGGGGTAGATGTGTTTTTATTTCTATTTTTCTATTTTTTTATTTTTATTTTTAAAAAAAAAAACAAGGGGAAAATGGTGAAACTTTTAGGGTAATTGAATATTCAATTGTTTAAGAAAATTATTCAAAGAAATGTAAGGAAAAATAAGACGTTAAAATATCAAAACATGATTAAAATGAGTAGTTATTAGTCGACATTAGTCGTTACTTTAATTGTAGCCTATGTCTGAAATAATTTCAGTCAACAGGTGTCTTCTAAAGGTGGGTTTCTTTAGCCCACTTCACTGACTCGCAGGTGCCCAGAGGTGAGTTCCGATGCTTCTTTAACTCCTCCCCTCTGCTCCTCCTGAGAGATAACTTCAAGGTGTGAGAGACTCTCCGTACAGGGAGCAAACTCTGCAGCACTCCTCATTAAAATTCCCTCCTCGTACGCACGAAATCCCCCGTTAGTGGGTGGCACCGGCGCCTCTTTAATTGCGCACCACGCATTTAACGAGCAAACACGCATCACGGCTTCATCCCGGGAGCGGATCACGCTGCCTCCGAAGGCGGAGAGTTCCCTTCATGTCCCGCTATTTACAGCTTCAAGAGTGAAGAGGGAGGAGAAGGTGCGGAGTCCCAAAGGTCCGGCAGGGGGGTGGCTCCCTAAACGCATCTCATCCGGCGCTTTGGACACGCTGCGCCGCTCGAGGTCCGCTCCTGCTCCCTCCTGCAGTCCGCTGGCTGTGTTTCCGCTGCTCGTGATTGTGACATTTCATCGGTGGGGAACTGGGGACATGTGCGCCTGGATGGTGTGACACAGCGGCTTTTTGGGGGGTTCGTTTCGTTTCTCTCGGATACGCCAAGTACCCGACGTTACGGCGCACCTTGTGTAGTAGGTGAGTGCATCAGTTTATTCTTTTACTTCAGCTCACACAGATCAGGCTATGCTCTGCACCTGTAGTGGTTTTATTGGCTGCTCTTGTAATATATCTGCTCATTGATTGTGTGAGGCAAATCCTTGTATCCACATACGCACTCAATCTCTGCATCCAGCAATGCTACAAGGCATCCCCAAATACAGTATGTCCTACTGGATTAGTGCATCATGCCATTGATGAATTGCAAAGTGAAGAGAGGTGTTGATGTTAAGACTGGAAATTGCTATCATCAGCTGGTCAGGGAATCTTCCTGGAAAACCCAGATTTACTCAGCAGCAGGTGAGCTGTGACATTTTTATGTTGGGTTCATTTAATGATATTTTGCTCAGGATTCAGAGTCTCCTTCACAGTCTGAAAAAAAAGAGTACCATTGGAAATTCAGAACATGTGCCCTGTGTGTTTCATTTGACTTTTAGTGATGATGGATTCCTGTAAAGATTAATAATAGCAAAGACTCCTTGAGCGTGCTGGCTGTGGTTGATTTAAAGCAATGTTAGTGCTTCCAAAACAAAGTTTTTGGAAAGCGAGGAACCCATCAATCTTTGCCCCCAAGTGTCCTTCAAGTGGTTCATTTCTAAGTGGCAACAAAGCAGATAATAGGTGAAACTCTCTTAAAACGTAAGACCACCACGAACACACTGGCATCGCCCGGCAGCCTGTTGGAGCTTTGTGTTGGAGCTCAGTGGGATCTATAGAGCTCGGTTTAAAGTGTGTACTAATTGAACCTGCCGACCACTCTCTCCATTGTGTCAGGAATGTTTGGTTGCCTGTTCTCCACAGAAACCCCCCATTCCTTTGTTCAAGGGGGGGACAATCCTCCGGTCCTCCAGTGCCATGTGTTTGTGTGCCGTGTTTTGGGGGAGGGAGAGGGTCAGCGGGGGGATTGACATCTGTAGCTGACAGCTTCCTCAGACATGAGGGCAGAGCAGACATGCTGTGATACCATGAATGGGTATTAAGGAACATGTTAAGCATTTTATATTAATGAGGATACTTATTTTTTCACTGCTCATCTGTTGGTACATAAACTTAGTTTGGATTCATAAACTGATTCGTCAACTTTTCACAGAGTTTCATCTGTTTTACATAGTTTTAAGTTGCTACTAAATCAAAAGGACTCTGAGTTGACTCAGAAATTTTGGTCAAACATCTGCGCTTTAGCTTTTCAAGTGCATTGCGTTAACGTGCCGCTCTCTAAGCCAAGTCTCCAATTGATCCTGCTGTGCTCATCATTCATGAGCCAAATGACTCCCCGAGGCCTCATCCTTCCCAAAACAATGGAACAATGTGATTTAAAACATAAAAAACACCTTACAAGTCAGTTTCACATTCAAAACCAGTGATGTGTTTCAAACACACATAGACTCAGACATCATGGGGGTCTGCTAGATGAGCTAGCTTAACTCTGCTTGTTAACATCCGCTTTCTGCCAGTTTAAAAGTAAAACTCTTTAATATCATAATTGCTGTACATTTCACTACTGTTTATTTTTAATAAAACAGATTCTCCACCTCAGGTATCCTTCTGCAGCATTTGTTAAGCTAAAAAGGTTAGCTTAACTTCATGTAACTTTAAGCTAGCTACCTTCATCCACTCTTCAAACAGCTGCTTTTCCTTCACAGTCAAATGCAATCAATACAATAAGAAGTAGTGGCAGATATTATAACATGAAAAATAAAGATATCCTTAAAAGTGTGTCATAAATCAGAGGATGGATAAAGCTAATAACTACAGCTAGTGGTTAGCTGTGGCTAACACCAACACCTACCCGATGCAGAAACGCAATGGAAGAGTGGAGGGAGCTAAAAGAATTAATAGGCTAGCAGAAGAAAAATCACATTATGACCAAAAAATAAGTACATTAAGAAGTTTAGAGATCTTTTAAGTCAAATATAAACTTATAACATGTAGATTTTGAGTAACTAGCTTATTTTCTCAAGAATAAAGTGGTGTTATGTGAAAGTTCAGCCCCTCAACTGCTGTACACCATGGCTTCTGTGCATGTTAGCTTAGCTGCTGAAAAATTTCTGTTGAATAACTTTACAAAGATACTAAAACTAGATGTAAAACAGAAAATAAAACTCTCAAAATGTTTTTTCTGTCTGGCTAACGTAAAGCTTAGTGTAACAAGTAAAACTTGATTCTTTTTGGCTAACATAGCAGTTTAGTTTGATCTGCAAAAAATGGAACAGGTTCCAACGTCAAAATTTTATATCTAGTAAAACTTAGGTTAGTGAATACATCATAGGCCAAGAAACCCAAGTGTTTTTTAAGGAAAAAATTAATCAGACTTCAGAAATGGAGGTCTACAGTTTTAGCTCAATACTGACACTATCTAACAGCTAAGCTAGTATAGGCTTTTTTAAATTTACCAAGCTCATGGTTACAGTGAGTCATCTTTTTTAAACACACAAAAATCAAAGGAGTAGTCCTGGTGGCGGTTTAGAGAAAAAAAATAAGCGGTTGTTGAAGTTACAAGAGTTTATCCTCTAGGAATCATGAAAGTCCATTCTAGTTTCCAAATATCCTGACAATCCTTCGAATAATCATCTAAACAAATAGATTAAAACACACTAAATGAAATTCCATTAAGTCCCTGAATTTGAAAGGGTTCGATATCACAGGAGCATGATTGTAGAGTAATAATCTGTCAATATATTTAGAAATATTTATGTCTAGACGAGAGTTTTAACTCCATTTGCTAGGCTGCCAGCAGAGCTAAGATACTTAAGACTAGAAAAGTTTAGCCTCTTGTGGGGATAATTTTCAATTTGATATTGCGAGATTTTGATGCATTGAGTAGAAGAAATTCTGATGATAGACACCACTTCAGGCTTTGGCAGTATGAAAAAGGAATTTCAATCAATAAGTGGGCAGAAAAATAACTAGCTAAGTTGCTAAATATCATTCAGCTCACATACTGCCTCGATCATTGTCTGGATAGCCGATTTGGTTTGGGCGGTAAATCCTCCAAAGGCATAAAAGCTCATGAAGTCAAGATAAGCTGCGGGACAGAAAAAAAGAAGCCATCATTTTATTTGGCCTGGAGGATTTTCCTGAAAGGTTGTCAGCAACAAATCCTACCAATTCTCTCTCCTTTTGTCTGAACGACAGAGGCAAAAATGTGTGTGTCAGTCATTTTAACACCTTTCTCAGTGGATGGATATCTACTGTCAACATTCAGAAGAATTTTCAGAGTTCAGCTTCTGAACAATCTCTGCAGCTGCTCTCTTATCACCCGTGTCAGGAAAAGTTGACAGAAAAACACACGGAAAATGTAAGCTGTCCCATCCAGGGCAGCAGACCTCCTTGAATAAACGTATCAGGGGAAGTTTCAGGAAAAGAGGAAATCTGGTCCCTGACTCTTGCCGTAGAAAGTCCGGCTTGATGGGAAAGTTTGTGGGAATGCAGCCATGGCAGTGAGAGTGGGTTTCCCAGTTGTAAGTAAGCGTCCCTCATGACTGGTAGTGAGTGGTACACCATGAGGTGGAATGCAGCCCTCATGGGCCCCCTCATACTACACAGTATGTGCTCAGGTTAGACTTTGCACTTTCCTCCAGCACGGTGAGAACAAAAACTGGGTTTCACCTTGGCAGAGAGAGGAAAAAACAGCCTGTGCTTGCATGTTTCTTTTCCTGTGTTTTTTAAATGCCGCGCAGTATTATCAAAGGCTCTTGGCTTCTTTCTCTACTACTTTCATTAAAGCTGAGAGGGGGCTCACATACAGGAACCACGGGGGAGGCGGTGCATTGAAAAGCAAGAAAAATCCGCTCTATTCAAACCAAGAGGAAAAAAAATAAACTCCCCTACTTTAGCCACTTATGATCCTATCAGATATAGAGCGTTCCCATAGGAGCAGACGGAGCCAGGGTCGGCTGTGCTGGGCACAGATCTCTGTTTCATGCTGTTGACATTCAGACTGTTGTACCACATACAGTAGCCCAGAGCAGGCTGTGTTCACCTGTTAGGGGGTATCAGAGTAAACAGTACACCATGGGGGGCCTCAGGTAAACAAAAGCTTTGAGCAAAGGTAACCCCACCTGCCCCAAGCACGCAGAGGCCACAGGAAAAGCAGACAGAAGAAGAGGAGGGGGGCATGGGTAATGAATAACTTACCATAACGATGATTAAAGAGTGCGATTGGCACGGGGAGATAAGACTGCGGTGGTGACTGTTCGAGCATGAAGTGTTTACAAGGGGAATTCCTTGCATTCCTCCGCTGCAGCCATGCCACTCCGATCTGCACCTCCACCCACTGATGGTCACCCTCTGTGCCAAGAGGGACGTAAGGGGTGAAAGGGCCCAATAAGTCCCCTTCAGGAAGTAGACCTGTCGGCGTGTTATGTAAGGTGATTTCTCAGAGAGTTTAAGACTATCTGATACAGCTGATACACCAGGCCGAGAAACGAGTTGTAGATCTTTGGAGAGTTAAAATTCACAAGAAGACTTCTATTTACCTTGCAGTAAAAAAGGGGGATTTATAGTCTCACACAGTTGAGTTTTGGGGAAAAGGCTGCAGCTGTGTTTTTGATGTAGTCAGGAAAAATTAGCTAGGATGGAGATGTTGGTCTTTAACCCAATACCAATAGCGTCTATAGACACAATCATGTTTTTCAACAGGGCGGGCTGGGGGATGGTCTGGTGGAGCTTGTCCATCAATATCAGACTTGCAAACTAGTGTACTGACAAACTGACCCCTATAGGTGGCAGAGGTGATGGACAGAGAGACTATAGCCCCGTTTCCACCAAGCGGTTCGGTTTGGTTTGTCTCCGTACGGCGTGCATTTTACGGTGCTTCCACTGACTGATCCAGGGACAGACCCCAAATTAACTGAGATGAGCCATCCCACATTTTGGCACCCTCCCGTCAGACTAAACCAATTCCGTCAGTACCAGACTAAACCGATCTGATCTTGGAAGGTGGAGCCACAACACTGCAGACCACTGATTGGTCGAAAGAATCATCACCAACCATGTGACAGCAGCTGCATTTCTTCTGGCGGCAGTCAGCCTCCTCTGAAACAAAGCTTGATTGCACTTTGTATCAGAGCCACATGCCAATCATAAACAGGACAAATTGTTGGATGTCTTTCATTGTTGCTCTTTGTTTACTGTGTCACGTTTTTCTTCTTCATTGGATTTATTAGCGGGGTAAACTGTGTCCCGCTGCTATGGCGTCACGCTATTATGTTACTGATGCGGCTGTTGGCATCCGGTTTACATGCCGCCTACCACGAGGGGACAAACAGGACCAAGCTTAACTGAGACAACCCATATCAAACCATACTGATCCAAACCAGACTACTTGGTGGAAACGGGGCGAATGGCAAAACATTGTTTGTCAGACAAGTTCAGGCAGCTTACACCCAATCAGAGTGTGTGTTTTTGGTCAAAAACTGATTTTTTTTTATTGGGAGAGGGGAACCAGCATGTGGTTCTACTGACGATTACTACAGAACTGATCAAAGAAGAGAGGCTACTCTTTCTTTTGGTGGTTTTGTTGTTTACATGTTTGAACACAATATTCTGTGGGTCTGGAAAGATCAGTCAGAATGCCCTGAAACAGCTGATAGTATTGGGCTCTCTGCTATAAAAACGACTGGCAGCTAATGAGTTAACTGGTCCAACATTTTGATCCTGACTGAAAAACTTACAAAATTTCTTGAATCCAGTGTTGTTTGGACAGTCAATCATGGTACCCTGAGAATGAACCCCAAACCATGAATTTTCTTCTAGAGCATGATTTGCCAAGTCAGTGTGTGAACTTAGTGAAACATCTCAACATAGACTCAACAGACTTGCACAAATCTGAAAATAACAACACTGATGGTACCCAAGCACAGAAATTCTAAAAACAGGTGAACAGCAAACTATTGGATTATTAGAAACCCATCGGCCATTTTTGGAAGTGACCAAGCATCCAGTCAGTCTCTGTAAGAAATTTTCTAAAAGTTGTATTCATTGTTTCCACTCTAACGTCATCTCTACATCTAAAATATGCTTTTTGAAAGTGAGCAATGACCACTGAACAGAAAACTATGTCTCATTGATGAATAACCTTTGGTTCTTGTCCAATGAAACCCCCATTTATGACAGAAGCTAAAACTGTCCTTTGTTCCCTAAGGATAAACCCTTGTCACAGTGGTCACTTTTATGCTTTTTTTTTGCCATATTAAAAATGCTGACTCAACCGTACTATTTGCAGTTTAGGATCTTAGACTGTATGATATGGACGTAGTCTTAGTGACATCACCCATTTGTTTCTGATAAAGACTTTTGAAGCCTATCATTGACAGTAGCCATATTGGAAATATCAAACTCAACCTAGCGTCTTTCAATTTGGGAGTCTTTAGCCTGTTTGCAGGCAGCTACAAGGCGACTACCTGTTAGTGAAGTCAGCCATGCCCTTATATGGGCAAAACTTGTAGGTTTTTGGAAATAACGTGTTGGAAAAACACAGTGTGTGCTGATAGAGGAATCAGTCAATCACACTGTTTTTTTTAACCAGGCTGTAAATATTTTTACTAATGTGGTAAAAATCAGTGTTTTTTTGGCTTGGTGTGTATGTGGTTTTAGGTGTTTCTGTAGCCAACCTCAAGTGGACGCTTAAGGAACTGCAGTTTTAACACTTTTGTATCTGCCTCATGTTTTAAGACCGGAGGTTGCTGCTGGTCTTAGGCCTAGCCTCACTGCTAGTTTGGATTTCTAATAGCTTAAAATACAGACCTGTATAATAAATATTAAAAAGACTTAGTCTGAAGAAAACTGTACGAGTTTAACCTTTGGCTCCAACAAAGAGCTGCTTTATCGTCAGATATTTAACCTGCTTATGTCAAACTTCAGGATGATCCCTAAGAGCCGCTCTATAATACCAAGTGGATTTGTTGGTGTTACAGGTCAGGTAGGTCACTAACAAGTCTGTGAGGCATGGTAGGAAAAACAGGAGATTTAATCAGCATGTTGCAGAAAAAATTTGAATTCAGGAAATGTGAATGTTTGTTGTATGAAAAACTCTGAGAAGCGAAAACTCTACGCCTTTTTTACATCTCAGAGCTCCTTTAATCCAGTATCTTGCACACAAATGTTTGAAATGATCTATAAAGTCTTCTAAATGTTTCTTGTTTCTTGTTACATGAGAGGTTTTGGTTCCATCGTCTAAAGAAGTGACACAGGGAGACTCTTAGGGACACAGAGGGTTTGTGTTTTAGGACCATTCATCACATTTTTTTAATTCAGCGCAGATGACTGGGTCTAATAGGATTATGAGAGAGCCTGGGGGTGAACAAGTCCGAGGGGGTTACATGTTACCCCCCAGCCTCCCCCTGAAGGGGTCATGTGATAGAGGGGGGGACAATGCAAGCAGGTGTCAGCCTGATAATTACCGGGTCTGAGGCCAGGCTCACCTATGAGGATTACTCAGAGCCTTTAATGGACACTGGGTTGTGACCCCGGCCAGGGAGGAAGCAAATGGCCCTCCTCTCACCCAGAAAAGTGCTTTTCTATTGAGTCAAAAAAAGAGCTTCCAGCCTCTAGTTTCCTTGGCAACTTCCTCAATCTGGATATTTGTTCTTTCAGCGCGACATCAAATAGCTTATCGATCTTTTTAGTTTGTGACCACTTGTCAGATTTTGGATACAGCACATTAGATTCTGTTTCCTTGTTTTTGTAGCTTCTGAGCATGCAGTCAGTTAAAAATCAAACCTTGTCAAGCTGCCAGACTCATCTGATAGAGGCTGCAGATTAAAGTGGTACCATATGCCGGGGACTGGAGCGACCCCTCCTCATGGCAGAGCTTATTATCAGACTGCTATGTCACTGTCAGAAGCTAATTGTTGCAGAGGATTGAGGTGAAGGGGGTACAACTCTGTTATCTTGTCTTAAATGTTCAGTCATCTCTGCCAATTAAACGAAAGCATCCTCTCCAAACAAACGAACACACACCCACTGCATTTGTCATCACTGTGCCAAAGCTAGCACTTCATTTTGTGACTTACACTTACCTCCTTCAGGCAGCTTGAGTCCAAGTCGCTGCAGTGTGTGAATACCAGGAAATGAAGCTCTTGAGTTTATAAAACCATTGTTTTCTGTCTGTGCCCTGCCTGTGCCGCATATGGCTCATTTCATGGCTGCTGGAGAGCCTGATTGATGGGCCGAGGAGCAGTGGGGCTGGTGTTCCTCATGTGCAGCGCTTGGCAAGGAGAGAGTGAAGCCCTGGGTGAGGTCACACAAGGTAAAAGTGGATATATAGGAGCTGGAGGAAGGAGGAGGTTTCTTCAGACTGCGACAGAGGGGTCTCATTTGTGCCAAATTACTCCTCAAGCACAAAAGTTGGTGTCAAAGCGACGTTTTTATGCTCTGGGGTTTCTGATTTTTTGAAGGAGGTTGTTTAAGTTACAAATTCAACCCTTCTGTTAAGAGAAATTGAAGCAAATATTTTTGAGCAAAAGATGCTGAAAAAAAACTTATGTTTTTCAGTAGTTTCACTCACTGTCAGACATCTCTCTCCTTTTTTCAAAATGTCTTTAAACATTTACTTGTTCTGTAGTCCAATGCATGCTGCCAGTGTCAGCAGCTTTAGCCAGAATGTTTAGTAGCCAGCTCAGAGCAACAAACTTTGCTTTTTAAGATTTTAACACGGTCTAAAGTGGTATTTTTTTCCAGACTGCTCCAACAAAAACTGTCCCTCTCACCGTAAAGGTTTCAATTTGTTCCTCTGGATAGTTTTCAGTTTGTTGCTTCTATTTAACTAGGACCGCCTTTGTTTTCTTTGTCAAAACTCAAGACACCATCTACAAAATGTGACTTTGGAAATGGATGAATCCAACTCTTAAAACGAGCAAAGCAAGCTTTTATTAATCTAATTAAGCCAGAAATGTGTTTCTACAAGTCAGCTTTGCTACTGTTTTACATTAAACTAGCCTTTCTTAAAGCTAGCGATCATAACTGACATTTAAAGAGCAAACATAGCTAGTCTAGTTTTATTGTTCTTACAGATTACACATTGTCTAAAAAAATAAAAGATAGCTGAAATTACTTACATCAAAAAGCACAATTCTTTCAACATGCAAAGCTAACTGTCATGAATAGCATTCAGTCGAGCATTTCTTAAAATCATATAAGCTAGCTATGATTGGACGTTCCTTTTTACAAGCTAATTTTACTGGTGTTACAAATAAAATGAGGTTCTTCCTGAACGAGCTAAGCTAGCTGCCATTACTAGCATTAAATATAACATTTCTTAGTTAAAGATACAGTCTGCAGGATTTTCCATAAAAAATAAAATGCAAACTTTTACAGGAATAATCCTGCTCGATTGTCTCATATGGGACCTTATACATGTATGTTGTGATTAGCTTCTGCTAATATGTTAAGACGGGTGCATGGTTCTTGAGTTTCCCACGTAGATACAGGATTCTGCAGGTGGTTGCTTGGCGAGTGAGTGTGTTCATGTAGTTACAATTTGAGGCTGTGGGTGTGGGCTGCTGCTGGCACTGAGCCAAGGAGAAGGAGCCCAGTAGAAATTTGTGTTTTTTAACAAGTAACGAAAATTCCTGCAGACTCTACCTTCAAGCTAGCCTCATTACTGAAATTGAACTGACTATTTCTGAAACTAAGATAGCTTAGTTTTGCTACATAATTAAAAAGGCGAACTCTAAAGCAAGCTAAGCTAGCTGAAAAAAAAGTAAAGCTAACTGTCATTACTGAACTTTAACTGGACAAATCTTAAACAAAGCTAGTTGAGTTGAGCTGTGCTAGCACATAAAACTTCGTATTTATTAAGAACAAGCTAACCTAGCTGTTATTGGCTTCAATAAACTAAATATTTCTTCAAGCAAGCGAGTAAGCTTAGCAGCACATTAATCACAGAAAAATTATATTTGAAAGATTAGCTAAGCTGTTGGTATGATAAACAGAGCCCTTCCTAAAAAAAGTCAAGCTAGCTTTTATCACTCTCATTAAAATCAGCATTTCTTAAACGAGCTAGCCCACCATCGCTGTTTTTACCTTTTAAACTTAATATTTCTTGAAAATAGCTAAGCTAGCCACTTATTGTTACATCCAACTGTAATTTTTTGAATACAGTTTAAGTTATCTGTTACATGAAACTGAACATTGATTAAGCTAGCTTAGCTTAGCGGCTGATGCAAAGACAAACAAACAAACAATAGTCTGCTGTTGAAAGATTATAGACTGTCACTGTGCTACACAATAATCAGAATCAAGTTTCTAAAATAACCATGTAGAAATTCAGGTTGAACACAGTCTTGATGAGTATCTTACAGAACTCACTTCAAACTCTGTGAACTATCCCTTTAGAAGCTCTATATGACAGGTAGATTGCAGAGCAGAGCTGATACAGTGAGTTTCTGATGTCTTCTTTACGTCTTTGGTGTCTCGGGAGCTGACATTTCATTGTTGTCACTGCGTTAACCAGCTCAGGGAGGATTCCTCAAATATGAAACTATCTGTGCCTGTCACCCCCAATTAGAGAGCATTTTGTATGGTTTGGCTCCCATTCTCCTCCTCCTCCTCCTTTGCCTCCTGCTCCTCTTCCCTCTCGCTCTTTAGTCTGAGAGATTCGTGCCCTCCGGGGGGTGCAAAGCTGTCTCGTAATCTGAGAAAGAATTAATTCTGAATAAGATGGAGTGAAGCGTTGGCAAATTAATTTACAGACTCAGAGCAGCATTTAAAAAGAAGGCTGCTAAATGACACAGTGGGATTTCACCCAGTTTGTTTGTGTGTGTGTGTGTAGTGTGTGTGTGTATGGTGCTGGTAGTGGTGGCAAGGGATGGTGGTTTCATGGCAGCTACATCACCATGGAGACAGGACATTGATGCTGGAGTGAGTAGAGTTTTGGCAGCTGAAAGAAACAACATGGAAAGAGAAAAAAAAACCTTGGCTGACGTCGCTGTAAATATAGATGCCCTTCCCCGTCTTTCAAACTTTTAGTCTTCACACTTTCATATTGTTCTGCCCCTGAGCTGCTGAACCACTAAATCCATGTTCACTCCCAGATTTTCTCATATGTTCTGAGAGAGCGGCCCTTCTGTGGACAACCAGCAGCATGAGCCAAATGAAACTGCTGCTGAAGCTGCTGTTGGACTCCTCCTCTACCTCCCCTTGAGGAGGAGAGTGTCCTTTAGGGAGAAGGGATGACTTGACGTTTTGAGTTTGTAAGAAGCTGTGAATAAATAGCACACAGTGGTCACTGCGCAGGCTGTTTGTGCTTGCTACAGCTAACTCTCGTAGTACACGATGTGTTATGAGCTGATGTAACTGCGAGGAGTTTTCTCCCTTGGCGATGTAGAGGGATTTTCAAAACCAAAGGCATGTTTCTCAAAGTTGTGATTCATGCAGAGTTTATACATGTTGTAAAAGTCATCTTCCAAAGAAACTGACATCACGGCAGCTCTTTAAATAATATCAGCGTGGTTTGGCCGGCTCCCTTGTTTTCCCCCGGGCACTCGCTTCATTCTTCACTTATCCACTAATAATAGATCCTGCTGCTCATCCTGCTGTATTGTCCTCAGACCAACATGACAGAGAGGAGCGAGAAGCAGCGGAGTGATGGAGAAAGAGACACCTGCACGCTCTCTCCCAGCTAGTCGTGTTTCCCTACGGGGGCCGAGCTTTTGACATTTAACTACGAGAGCTGTAAACAGGCCGCTGGAATGCCATTGACATTCATTCTGTCTGGAGCGGTTTCTTTTCGCTGGGTGCATTTTATGTCCTTGCAACTCTGTCTGAAGTGATGAGAAGATAAGCGTAACTCTGTCTTTCAAAACTAAATGCAAAGAAATTTTTAGCAAGTTGAATAATTATTAGGGGGAGGGGGTTGTTGAGGTCTTAAACAGATTGTTGTCCCTTTTTAAATTTTTGTAAGAGACATTGTACTGCTCTTAAATGCTTTTTTAAACAATAATCAGTAATCATTTATTTCTATAAGCTACCTGAAAAGAACACTACCCCAAATTTTTATGTGACTGCTTTTGAAAGTTAGATTTCATTGCTTATCTATGCCAATTATTTATAAAAAAAAGTGCATGAATATTGTTTCCAAGCTGTCTGGTGGCTATTTCATGTAAATGGCAATAGATGCAGTGGCCCTAGGATAGAGCCTTGTGGCACACCCAAATTACAGCTTTAATGGCATAATATTAGACAAATTACTTGTTTTGATTCCAGATTAGACTAGAACCATATGAAGGCTTGTTTAAAGAATTTGGCTTCATCTAAAATGCTTCAATAATTGTTTTCCAAGCTCTTTAATGTAAATGCGAAAAAGCAGTGGTCCCAGAACAGAGCCTTGTGGCATGCCAATACTACAGTTTCGAAGGCATACCATTTAACTTTTTATTTTATTTTTTTTTTCCTTTCAGCTTGTGATCCTAGGTATCACCAGAACCTCCTGAGAGCTTATTTGAAAAAGTTTAGCTTTGCCCATTTCTGTTTTAGGTATCGTATAACACAAAGCCATTGAAACATCTGCTGAAAGAGCAACAGATACAGGATTTCTAGCCTTGACTAATTCACAGTCAATGTTCCTGATTAGTCTCTTAGCAAATAGGCATACAAGCTAACAGCAAAACATACAAAGAACATGAAAATACATGAATTACCAAGATACTATGGAGGCATTATCAGTGTACAGCATCATATAAATGCGCACGCATCGTGACGCAGAAGAAGCGTTTACCTCCATTCATTCAGAAGAGCTAGCGTTTTTTAAACTTTAAGCTTAAAAATGTTCTGTGGTCAGTTTTTAGAAACAATATAATACAACAGAGTAAATGTCTATCAAGTTTGGACCGTCACAGAGCAGCCACTGTTTTGGAGTTAACAGCGACCATGCTAACTGGTGACTCTCACCCGTCAGTGTCAGTGATTAACAGCCGAGAGTCACCAGTTAACAGGGTCACACTTTTCACTGAAACACCAGCGACGTCTGCGGGTAACTAATTAAATGTGCCGTGTTTATCTGATTTGGTGCAGTTCTCTGGACGTAGTTTGCTTGTTCTTTTATTATGAACTGGGTTTCAGACTCAGCAGTCTGTGTGCTTTTATTGGTCTGGGAGGGTTTCTTGTTTATTGATACAGGTTTACCTCCTAGTATGTCACAGTCTGGTAAGTGTCCACGGTTGAACCCTTTCTGTCCACTCACTGCTACACAAATTATTGTCACAAACCTGGGAGCCATTTACCGTATAAGTGATCATATTTAGTTTGGTTATTTATATTTGGTTAGCTCCTCCACATCAGATGACAAACGTTTATACTCTGCAGTGCTTCTGCACCCAAGTTGTACGCGCATCCGGCGTTGTTGATAAACAAATAGTCCCTCCATACCCTTTTTGGGGGTCTTTGAAGATACCTGAATGCTGACATCATCATTTATCATCTGGTCAGAAACATCTGCATAGCTATCTGGTTGCTTCTTAATGTATAGATGAAAAGTGCAGGGGACCCAGAATGGAGCCTTGTGGCACACCGACATTACATTTTCTAAGTAATAGTGTTAAAAAAATTCTTTCAACATGCTGCTTTTCATTCCAGATATAACTTGCACCAACTGAAGGCTGATATATTTTTTCTGTTGCTGTTGAAAAGTTAGATTTTGCAGCTTTTATCTTTGTTGTTCTCCGTTAATAATATTCATAACTTCCCGGGCCAAGATTAATGAAACCTTTGTGCGCTGTTCTCATTAAGCACAGCAATCACTGGCTCCATGTTCTTCATTATTTACCTGTTTGATATGAGAACAAAAGGGGTGTATCATTTGTGGCTTATCAGTTCATCACTGACTCAATTAGCTCCACTGTAAAAATCCTCTGCTCATCTTTAAAGCCCAATCTCCACCCCACCACATTGTCAACCCACCCTTTCATCCATAACACTAAACACTGCTGACTGTGTGTGTAGGTGTGTTTGAGCACATGTGGTTACACAGACCTCGTCCTAACATGCTGAGTATGAATTATTCCTCTGCTGTTTACCTTTTCATTAATTCAGCCGTGACTGATGGCACGGGCAAACCAAAGACCTCCATCCTCTGGTAATTAAACGTCTGTTGGTGAGACATTTTTCTCCTCGAGAGCATTTTAAAAACCGACACACACACACGCACACACACAAATAATCTTTATATAGACATGGCGCCTGTGGGTGTCCCAGCTAGCTTTGTTAATTAGTGCGCCAAGTAGTTGCTCTGATTGCTTCATTATTTCTCCTATAGTCATCTGTTGGAGATATTTTTGATGGATGTTGCATGTTTGACAGTAATCCATGCAAAAGCTCCTTATGCAAACTTTAAAACTACCTCACCCTCATAGGAACAGCATTATTCACTGAATGCAGGGTCCAAATTCCTCAGAGGAGCTTACACACTCATCTGTCCTGATCCTCTTGCGGTAGACTTGCACAATAATACACTAAAACTCATCACAAATAACCTTAGCTATGCAGTGCCTTGACATTAACTCATGAATCCTCTTAAAAACTGTTTACTCCAGTTCAAGGCTGTAATGAAAGAGAGCGTTTCATTGAATCTGTTTTCTAGGAAACCGATTTAGAAAGTTATCTCAGTATCAAATTATTTGGTCTCGCCATGATGCAGGAAATGTTGACTATCAGGCCCATGGGACTCTTACTTTTATGCTATTTTAAGTTAATGTATTTAAAAATAAAATGATTTCAAGTGTGTAAATGATCTTAGAGAAAAGATAAACTGCATTAAGAGCCACTAAAGCAGCATAGATTGGACTTGTGGCATGCTAACACTCTGCTTAGTAGCATCCTAAGTAAGCAAAACCAAGCTAGCAAAGATAGCAAACGATAACAAAGCACTTAATGTCTGAGAAGCTATAGCCAAGTATAGCTGCTAACGTTTCTACAAACTCTCAGAGAAACATTAAGCAAGCCTTGCTTCTCAAACATCGACATTTACTGTTTCTCTTTTATATTTCACTGCCATAAAATTAACAGAAAACCCTTTTGCTGTCAGTTACTAACTGTCACAATGTTGGTGTTTATTGGCTCCGACAAGGAGGTTATGTATTTGGGAAAGTTTGTCTGTTTGGATCTTCATGAAATTTACAGGAAATGTTTAAAATGGGATAAGGAAGAAGTGATTAAATTTTGGTGGTGATCCAGATCACTGTCTTGATCCAGGATTTCTTTAAAGGACTCTTTATCATTGAGAGATAGGGCTGTTTTCACCATATGTGTATATAACTCCAGGATAAATGGTCGGATTGCTTTGCAAAACAATACAAGACAAGGTCACCGTAATTTCTGACAGATTTAAAAGTACAATCCAGATCCTGGAAATATTCTGGATACTAAGATCTGGAATATGAAATATGTACTGGGTCATCATAATTTTCAACACTGTCAGGTAACAAATTATTGTACAAACCTGCAACTAACACCAAATTGTAGCAGACAGTCTGCTGAAAGGGAGTATAACATTAAAGTAGGACTGAAGTGTTGGTGACAATCACAATATGCTTGGCGGGGGTCTGAGCTCTCTGAGTGCTTTTCTAGTTTATGTAATGTGCTCAATATGATAAGCATTGTTTCACGTATTAATTTTTGTTGTAGTTGAAACAATAGTAATCATATAGAGCTAGAGGTGTCAAAACTGTTACATTCATTACCCAAGTAGAAGTATAGCTGCTAGGGTTTAGAAAGACTTTTGTAGAAGTTGAAGTATCAACTCAAGGTTTTTACTTACGTAGAAGTGTAAAAGTACTGGTTTCAAAACTACGTTAAGGATAAAAAGTTTAGGCTGTGCTACAGGGGGCCTGTAGTTCATCCCCACTCCTGAGTTTCTGCCACAGACATCTTCATACTATGCTTCGTACGTCTGTTATGTTGTTGCTGAAGTTTGGCGTGATTTGTGTTGTGGTGATGCGATGGATGGCGTACAAATCAACAGGGTCTTGAAATGGTATTACGATTATACATCTCATCCATCCACAACCATGTCATCTCTTTCTGGATGACGCAATATCAGCCATTTTAGGATGGGTTTTTATTTTTTGGGGTGTGTGTCTTTTTGAAGGACGACAAGCTAAAAGTAAAAGTAATAAAATATTTTTACTTAGTTACTTGACACCTCTGTATAGAGGGCATTATATAAATAAAAAAGGTTATCTAACATAAAATGTTTATTTTTTCAACTGTATTGAAACTTATGGCCCACCCTGTATAATTTGTAATGTCGAAAAAGAAATTCTCTGTCAGATTTTATAGCTGTTAAATTAATTTTCACTCATTGCTTTTTGGAGATATTTCTTAAGTCCTTGCTCTTTAGAAACTCTCAAAAACAACGGTGTTGATCATAACAAAGCCAAGATCTGAACATCTTAATTGACTTATTGTCCTTTTTGTTTTATTTAAGACATTTTTTAAGTGATAGCGTCTCTCTGTTTTGTACGATCTTATCGATCTCTGGTAACAACACTGGCACCACAACGCTCCATCTGCTCTGTCAGATGAATCCAGGTAATATGTCACATCCCTGCTCTACTGGACCTGGACTCCCACTGGATTGGCCCCAGTTGGATCTCACTTACAAATGTCAGGCCTGTCAGGCCCCCTTTGCCGACTTATCTTCTGTTATCTCCAGGTAAACATCAGACCTCAGGGCTGCAGGGGGCGAGAGCTCAGGTCATTGCTTCCTCCAACGCTCCTTTACAGGCAAGGTTTACACACTTCAAGCTCCAGGAAAGATCATTCGACCTCCCCGTCACTCAAAATATGAATCAGAGTTGTTTTGTGTGTGTGTGTGTGTATGTGTGTGCGCCTCACCACATGTAATTCAGCCCTTGTATAATTGGCTCATTTGGCCTTGGAGAATTGCTCATCCATGGGTGAATTCTCCAGTTTCAGGCCAATCGTCCTTGTCATGTTTTGGTGGAGTGCGCTTGCCATCGTCTGTCAGCCTAAATCTCATGGAGAAGCCTAATTGATGCGCGCGTGAGTGTGTGTGTGTGTGTGTGTGTGTTTGTATGAGCCAGACACACTCTCAGGACGAGCAGCTCTTGGAGTTAATCCGTCTCACTAATAGTGAAGGGGGGAGGAGGTGGAGTAGAGAGGGTGAGGAGGAGGAGGAGGAGAGAGAACAATACAAATCTCTCCCTCTGTGTCCAGACACACGTGGTCATCGCCCGGCGGGAAAACTCTGGACCTTGGACGTTCTCTGCGGATGTGGCTCCTCGCGTCCTCTCGCTCCAGCTGGCTCTCAGCGCTCTCTGCTGCACCGCTCAAGGAAACGAGGTACAATGCGCCCCCCCTCCCCTCCGGAAAAACATCCTTCGTCCACCGCTTTTCGTTCCTGCCATTGTCACTGAGACAAGAAGCTGCGTCAGGAGGTAAAATTAGGGATGTGTTTGTGGAGAGTGGAACTTCCCGCACTCTCCGAGGTGTGTGCATCACTGAGAGCACAGTCGCAGGCCGTGAGCTGAGACAGGAAGTGTGGAAACAAAGTGGACACCATGTCTAACCTCTGCTTCTTTCGTACGTTGTCACAAACTCATTCCTAAATGTACTTACGGATCTTGTTTCCTGTCCTGCTCCGGATGTGGCTCCTGTGTGGCTCAAAGATACTCCCAGTCAGACTATCTGACCGTTTGTCTGCAGGAAAAAAGGAATTCCTCGGCTTATTTGTCACATTTTTGGGCCATTACATCTTGAAATGCAAACAAGAGGATTGTTCTGTAACAAAAGAATTTCCTCAGTGAGTTATTTCCTTTAATGGTTTAATGGTTACCTCACTTCCTTTGCTCTTCGTGCTTGCATTTGTGTACTGGTTGTTAGAAAACCACATTTCCCCCGCACAATTTCTGTCTGTTTTCAACCTAAAAGTGATGTGACCTTCTCTTTAGAAAGGTCTTCAGCCGCCCAAAAAGGACAGGCTGCACTTTATATGAGCACAAAGTTCATTCCTGACCTTGGGATCATAAGTATCGCTCACACAGCAAGAACTCTGTGTTTCTCTGTTTTTGTTGAAAATGAGTCTCATAAACTGATCTTGTTTTTGTCCGTTTTTTGTTTTCCTTTGTCCAATCTTGCAAATCATCCTTTGACCCATTTCTACTCATCTGATGGCACAACAGGGGGTCCCAATCCCCAGTTTTGGGAGCACCACTGCATTACTTTTGTTTCATTTTTCAGCATCTTTAGCTTTTATACAGAAAACGGAATCAACTCGTGAGTCTTCACACGCTGCTCGGGTGTGATTCAGTTTGTTTTGGCTCTCAACCATGCGTGTGTTGAAACCAGCACATTGTCCTCCTCACTCACATCTGTTGTGTTGATGTGAAGGGATTAAGCTTGTTTGTGGTTTTATGCCTTCTATGTTTGCTGGAATACTTAATGTCTTATTTTGCATGAGGTAAAACCAGGAAGAGTCAACGCTTAGTGGGTGCAACATGAGTTTGCAAATATGCATCACTCCACCTGTGAAGACCCTCTGGGGACTTTAGAAGTGATCTTGAAGTAGTCTCAGTTTTATATTTTTACCTGCCCAAAATCCACAATTTAAAATGAGTTTACCAGCACCAAAATGGTAATTACTTCCTCCGCCATAACTCAAAAAGAAACAAACAGATCTTCATGAAATTTTCAGAAAATGTTTAAAATGGGATAAAGAAGAAGTGATTAAATTTTGGCAATGATCCGAATCACCGTCTGGATTGAGGATTTTTGAAAAGAGTTTTTATCATTGTGAAATAGGGCTGTTTTCACCATATGTGGAAATAACTCCACGATAAATGGTGGGATTGCTTTGAAAAACAATACAAGACAAGGTCACCACAATTTCTGACAGACGCAAAAGTACAATCCAGATCCTGACAATGTTCTGGATACTAAGATCGGGAATATGAAATATGTACTGGGCCATCATAACTTCCAACACTGTCAGGTAACAAATTATCGTACAAACCTGCAACTAACACCAAATTGTAGCAGACAGTCTGCTGAAAGAGAGTATAACATTAAAGTAGGACTAAAGAGTTGCGTGACAATCACAGGTCTGAGCTCTCTGAGTGCTTTTCTAGTTTATATTGGGCTGTAAAACCTCAAACTATTGTCTCCTGCTCTAGCTTCACTCATGTTTGTTTGTTTGTTGTTGAAGTCAAGATAAACACAATCTGGTTTTGACTTGGTTTGTTTTATTGTGAAAGTCTGTAGGCCTTTTTATGTGGTTTCCATGCACTACTTCCTGTCCCACTCAATCTTCCCTGTAGTTAATTGATGTGTCACAGCTCCAGCATCTGGCTAAAATAGGATGATTGTATATCTGCTGTGACCTGCTGGAGCAGGGATGCAGCTGATAACGATTGATTATGATTGTTTGGAGCGGGGCCAGACTGGAGACGCATCGGATGTATTTTGGTTGTAAACTGCTTGTTGTCATGTTTCAATCACTAGCTCTTCATAGCTACAAATAAATACATCACCTCATTGTTTTGTATCCTGAAAAACGTTGTCTTGAACAAAAAGAAATAGTGTTAAAAAGGCAAACTACTCTCCGACTCAAACACTCGCCTTGGAAGGGTCATCTCATGGCATGGGGTGATAGTGCTCATGGGAAATGGTGTTTTTATCCTGAAAGAAAAAACTTCATATTCTGATTTGACCTCACTTCACCTTTAATATCCATGTGCATCCTTTCTTTAGAGATTGTCTTCATCTGAAGGCACTAAAACTCTCTTGTGAAGGAGTCTTTTGAAGCCAGCTTGGAGACTTCTAACTCTCTTATCTAATGTTCCTGCTCAGTTTGAGGTTGCAGCAGTTGTGCTGCAGTGCACTAACAAAGCTCACTCTCAAAAGTTTTAACATCATATAAAGAAAATGTTAGTAAGTGTTGGTGGCTTGCTTCAGCCTGCTCTGTATGAGGTGCTAAGGTGCGTTCAGGGACGTGGCAGAGTGTGTTCACTCTGCTGCCGGCTGGACGGAGAATGGATTGTGGCTGACAGCACCCCTGGCGTTGCAGCGCTGCTGCTGTGTCATGCTACTTTGCATTGGTGTTGGCTTGTCTCTGTCTCAATTTGAAGCCCCTGGGGAGGTGTTTGCTTTTATTGGATATGTGGAGCTAAAAATAGCTTCTAAGATTGAATAGCAAGATGTAATTAGACAGGAAGTCCTGTGAAAGTTGTTAACTATATAAATGCAGCCACAATTATTGTAGAGGAAACAAATCACACTGGCAAATAAATTTTCTGAGCCTTGTCTTATTTTATTTTGTTCTGGTTTTTAGCCTCTCAAGCTTCAGATTTCCCAGGTTATAAGAATAAGAATAATTTCATACTTCAGCTTTTTTAAAGGGGCTGTGAGGAGTTTGAAAGTGATCTTGAAAAAGTCTCCCTTCTAGATTTATGCCTGATTGTAATCCACACTTTAAAATGAGATTATCAGCACCAATATTGCTGGTTACAGGTTATTTTAAATTGCTACTTCTTGGCCTCCCGATCAGGTCGTCCATGGCTCATCTAGGTCTCCATGACAACACCAAGCCGGCTGATGAAGTTTAGTAGTGAGGAGAGATAAAACACAAAGATCTGTGTTCTTCTCTGCAAAAAACAATTTCTGTGACTAATTTTGTAGTGATGGTGGACACAGGAGCCTAACTCAGGAGAGTGATATAGCCCGAGCTAAAGGCTAATTAGCTTTTAGCTTGAGCTGTATCAGTCTATAACACAGGGCTTAAGCTGTTTGTGCTAATGTTGACTCCAACTCACAGTCAGCAGTTTTTCTGCAGTGGTCTGTTCAAACTTGAGAGTCTATCAACAAAATGAAGAGTGAGGTTACGTTAGCTCTGATTGGTAGATGACTGGCAGGACATAGCTAACCAAGATTTACTAACGTTACACATTAGAGACATGTCTTAGAGCACCAGGCTGCCAGCTGTGCTAAATATAAACAGCTACTAAACTACTTAAAAACTGACAGTGTTGAGTTGTAGAGACAGTAGCCTAGAGATATATCGGAGCACCGGGCTAACATGTAGCCGGCTGCTACATTTGCTTGATGTCACGTTTCAGACTGTAACACCATGTAACTGTACTGATAAATACCTTACCTCAGCACATTATTTCCAGTAAAAAGTTGTCTTGAACAAAGAAAGTTTGTTTCAATCCGATCTCCATTTAATTCCAAAACAAACACATGCCTCGCTAAAAGTAATTTACGACAGTGTGTGGAGACTCCAGGCCACAAGGTGGTGAGGGAGTGCAATCAAAACAGGTCCTCCTCATAACATCTTAAATATGCAGGAATATGGTTTGCGTCTCCTTCAGCTCACATCTGTGATTCTGTAAAACTAGGTTATAGAATAGATTCAGTCCACTTTGGTGTCCTAAATTCAACCAATTAGTCATTCAACCTACAAAATAAAGACATGTAGCTTGACTCACGCTGAGCATATTAAAGAGCATCGCCTCTCCCGCTGAGTCATTCTGCTGCTGGCTGCGCTCGAACCCTGGTCATGTAATTGAAAGTTTGTCCAGCAGCGGCTCAGCCTTTCGCTGGCAGAGAGTGAAGCGTGACAGGTGTTCAACCTGCTGCACGCCGGCTGTCAGATGGAGGACGCCCACGTCACGAGCTTTAAGGGAAATCTGATGTCGTACTAATCCGCAGCGCTCTATCAGAAATATCTGCCAGTCAAAAAGTTTGGACAGTGAACCTCAGGAGAGGAAGAGTGAATTAAGAGCATAAAAAGATGTACTCAGCTTTGATATTTTGCTGTCCTTGCTTGTTTTTTGGGAGTTTTTACATGATTTATCACAACTGTAGAAAAAAAAATGCAGCCTTCTGACTGACATCTTCAAAATGCCGTCTGTGGTTCAAGGGACTCGTAAAGCGTGAAGCCCGAGCCCGGAGTGAAGATGAAAAAAACGAGAAAAAGCGTGATACTTATTCGGATGAAAGCATGCCATGACATTAAAGAAGTGCAGAGTAAAGAGAGAAAGAGGAGGAGATGAAGGAGAAGAGAGGCCCCTGCAGCTCAGAGCTTTCCTACAGCATCGAGCCTCGTGTTCAGGCTGTTGGAGATCACTTCACTGAGCGCTAACAGCCTCTTCTTCTGACGAAGCCTGACTTCAGGGAGTCAGAAAACCATGAGCTTATGTAAAGTTAGTCTATCAAAAATCCACGCCTGGAGTACACACAGCTATGGGAGATATCAACAAAAAGACACTCAGTAAAAAGTTGTTGTCAAACTGTATTTGTTGTCTTCCTTGAAGAAAAAGGATGCTGTAGAAGTCAGGTAAAGAAGCAGTATCTAATAAATCTCTGATTGGCTCAGTGACAGGGATTACATAAAGGATTATGTGTTTCTTATCCGTACGTGTGGCCTCGCTGAGCGGCAGCGCTGCTCCTATAATCACTGTGGCCGAGCTCAAGAGTCGGACTTTACATATCAATCCGTCTGTCGGTCTGACAGCTTGGAGCCGCACCGCGAGATGTAACGCTCTTAAGATCTGGCTCACAGGCGGAAACCAAAGACGAGGCTTTGATCGAGTGTTTTTCCTCAGGGCGATTTAGATCTGAGAGACAAAAAGGGCACAGAAAGGGTCGCTTTAATTTTAGCATGGAGATTTTTTAAAGTAAGATTTTGGCATCTTACCTCCATGAGCTGTTTGATCATTTACTTATTTTAAATGGAGCAGATCAGACGCTGTAGAAGATCAGTTTTTAACTAACACATCCTGACCTTTGGCCTTTTCTGCTTTTTGTTCTGTTTTCGTTTTGTTATTTATAAGCAGTTTGATGTTATAAGAGAGGCTCGCTTCACTCTGAACAGAATGAATCATGAAAAACTTTGCAATACTCTTAACACATCGTGTTATATTAACAAATGTTGCTCCAAAGTTCATCTATAGTCATAGTAATGTCTTGCTTGGTGAAATTTTGCTTTTTTGATTTTTACATTAGTCATAAAACCTTCTCTGTGGTCAAAATTTGTGATCATGGTGGTGCAGAATCAGGCTGTCATGATATCAGAGTTTCACCTCATGATTATTATAGTCAAAAAAAATATCACAATAACAATATCATTGTGATATTAAGGAAAATTTTGGAAAAAACAGCAACTCTGTTCGTTGGACTAAAGAGAGGCAAGACTTCATGAAATGACATCTTTCCCATGTGTCATTTTACATTTTTGGCTTTTAACGGAATTCAAAAGAAAATTTGCTTACGATGTTGGTTAAAGGGGCTGTGAGGAGTTTGAAAGTCATCTTGAAAAAGTTTCCCTTCTAGATAATGCCTGATCATAATCCACGCTTAAAAATGAGATTATAAATGCTGATATTACTGGTTACAGGTTATTTAAAATCACCACTTCTTAGGTGACAACACCAGGTCTCTGTGACAACACCACGCCAGGTGTTGGCTAATTAGCCTTTAGCTCGGGCTGTATCACTCTATAACACAGGGGCTAAACTGTTTGTGCTAATGTCCATTCCAACCCACAGTTAGCAGTTATTCTGCAGTGGTCTGTTCAAATTTGAGAGTCTATCAATAAAATGAAGAGTGAGGTTACGTTAGCTCTGATTGGTAGATGAATGGTAGGACATAGCTAACCAGGATTTACTGACATTACACATTACAGACATGTCTGAGAAAACATACAAACGACTACTAAACTTTTTTCAAACTTACATTGTTCACTTGTTGTCACGTTAGCCCACAGATACCTTGAAACACCGGTCTTCTGATGTGGCTAACATATAGCTGGCTGTTACGTTTGCTTGATGTCACGTTTTGAACTGTAGCGCTATGTAACTGTACTGATGAGTCCCTTACCTCTGTGTGTCATATCCAGTAAAAAGTTGTATTGAACAAAGAAAAACTGTTTCGATCTGATCTCCTCTCAATTTCAAAATAAATACATCCCTCGCTAAAATTAGTTTACAACAGTGTGTGGAGACTCCAGGCCACAAGGTGGCGAGGGAGTGCAATTGAAACAGATCCTCCTCATAGTGTCTTTTAGTAATGCTATAAGCCTGTTTTGCATCATTTCCGTTTGTCTTTGTGGTGGTTGAAGAGTCAACATAATGAGACAGACAAAACTGCTACAACTTTAGGGATTTTTTGGTTTATGGAAATGCCGTTTCTCCGTTTCCGCGAGGTCGAAATGCAGCAGAACTTTTGCGTTTCACCCTAAACCTGTTGTCAAGCAAACGGCCTCTAAAGCCGCGTTTCCACCAAGCAGTCCGGGGTCGGTTCGTCTCGGTACAGTGCGCTTTTAGTGGCGTTTCCACAGACTCATCCCGGGACGGATCCCTAAAAACCGAGACGAGCCATCCCACTTTTTTGGGACCCTTTCGTATGGGTGCCAGACTGAACCGATCCGCTCTCGGAAGGTGGAGCAACACACTGCAGACGGTTGATTGGTCAAAAGAATCGTCACTCACCCCGACAGCGGCTGCATTTCTCCTGGTGGCACACAGACTTCTCTGAAACCAAGCTTGATTGCACTTTGTAACACAGAGTTTCATGAAAATCACAGAGAGGACGAAATGCTGCATGTCTTCCATCCGTGCTCTTTGTTTACTGTGTCGCGTTTTCTTCTTTGTCGGATTTAATAGCGTGGTAAGCTGCTACGGCGTCACGCTATTGTTTACCAGCTGCGGCTTCCAGCATCCGGCTTACACGCCACCCACCACGAGAGGGCACAGTTTGCTGTGGAAACACAAATGGGATCAGACTTAACTGTCCCAAACCGTCCCAAACCTTACTGAGCTGACCCGGACTGCTTGGTGGAAACACAGCTTAAGACACTCTGCCATTGGAATCATGCAGTTCCTGGGAATGTTCTACCAGGAACTAAAAGGTCCTGGACCCTCTGGTTGAAAAGAACATTTTGTCTTCCATCTGTTAACCTCAACTGTTCATTTTCTTTAGAGAGACAGATATCGTTGATACCAGAATGCTGCTGCTGCTCTAACGTGTAAGAACTGACACCTCTACTCGCTTGTAAGAGGCACATACTGTAGATTCACTCTGACACGACCTTTGCAGAGATTCGCTGCATTTCCATGAGTGTCTGGATTGCATTTCCACAAACTGAACAACTCTGTCAAGTGCCATTATGAATCCTGCAAGTGTGAAGAATGTAACCCCCCTTTCACCTTTTTTTTCCAAGATGTTATTCTTTGATTGTGTTACTGGTTGTGACAGGGCGTATCGAGACGTGACACACTGCAGTTTCACGTTACTCTTCATCACCAGCGAGCCGCTTGCAGTTGCTCCCCTTCTCTGAGTCAGGGGCCGCGTAAGGACGAAGAGAAGACAGAGGGAGCGAAAGAGGAGGGAGGCAGGGATAGAGGAGAGAGGATATTTACGACTCAGACAGCGGCGAGGGTGAGCTGCATCACAATGTCTGTTCCTTTACAGCCCGGCTCAAGAGCTCTCTCTGCGGAGAGGGGGAATGAGCTTGTGCGAAGCGTTCGCAGGTAATGCTGGTCTCAAGGTTTTCAGGTGTGACAGCTCCTGTGCAATGTCAATAACAGAAAAGCCGAATATCACCCACTCGGGAGCTCTTGTAGGAAAAATCCATGAAATCGGATTCAGCGTTGGACACCACCTTATAGCTTATCCATCGGTGGTGTCAGGTTTATTGTGATGAAGCACTTCAATTTAATGGTTTTTGCAGTGTTTGCTTTCTTTCAAACTTATTTCTTCTATTTTTGTTTCACTTCTCCCAAAAACGCCTACTCTCATTTGTAAAAAATGTGTCAGATGACGCCTCCTTCGTTGACATATTCATATCTGCCATAATGCATTTCTGTGTGGGTGTTTGTTAAGATTTCACAGGATAAAAAGCTCCTCGTCTTAGTGGTTCTCACCACAGATCTTCATTCTCTGCGCAGTGTTTCCATAAAATGTCAAACCAGACAACAATTTGGAATAAAAACAAGGAAGTCCTCACCAATTACAGTCTTTCCCACTCACTGCTGGACTGTCAGGTTCGACTTCAACACTAATCAAATGTACCCGCTCACAGCCGCCCTCCGTCAATCACCCCAAGTGCTCCGTATTCAGTCTGTGGTGTCCTCTTTCTCGTGATATAACAAGTCCGTCGCAGGTCCTCCCCTGGGGCTCTGTTACCTGTCTGACTTTTTGTTCCACTGATTCAGTCCCCTGCCGAATGTGTCAGACACTCCAGCCTCCTCTCTGTTTTAATGACCTGCTCGGTGTGATACAGTGGAGCAGCCTCAGACTGACACCTTCACCTGCAGTGTAAAAACACAGGAAGTGTCAGTGCAACCTGGACTTGACTCCTTAAAGTCTTGACATGAGATTAAGATGAGATCAAGTCTGACTAAAGGAGATGGGCTCGGGTGTTTTGAAGTCTGACTTTCTGAAGATTTGACACAATTAAGACGTTGGCTATGGTCAGCAAAGTGAAGACCTGAGACGTGACTCAACTTCACAACCTGAGACTTGAGCTTAGACACTGTTGCAACTAAAGTGAATAAAATCAGACTGTACTCATGCCAAGGACCCTGAATTCCTTAGTTTCACCATGAAACACATAAGACTTTGATTTAGGAACGTATTTTTGACACAAATGACTCAATACATTTGTGATTTCAGCGTGTATACTGCAAGTAAAACTTCCCTACTTTAGACTTTGTTGAACAAACTTGTGACTCCTTAAAGACGATAAACAAAAACTCAGGTCTGTTATGACCTCAGAAATAGGATGAGACTTTCATAAGACTTATCATAACTCATTGAAGATTGGACTGAGGACTTGCCTTGTTTGGGGTATTGGTTTTCAAATAACTCTGACTTTGACTTTGGCTGGTTGAACTATGACAGTAAAAGACTCAGACTGTTGATTTGTGTTTGCCTTGAAGTTACACAAAAGTTTGAAAAACTGACTTTGACTTACCTGAAACTTTTCAGATGACTTGTTTTGAGACCGAACCTTGAGTCACAAAGGCCTAAATCTTGTGCTTGAAACAATAAATTAGCCTACGTTAGGAAAGATAATGACTTGATCATAACTTTTGTTAACTTTTGACTTTTTTCTGATGAAGCTGAGACTTGATGTGGTATAGGTTAAAAAGACTTGTGACAAGACTTGGAGTTTATTTAAAGTCAAAGCTGACTTGTTCAACATCTTAAGTTCTTGACCTGAGACTTCTTCTTGAATGCGCTGAGAAACGAACACGCCTAGCCTTAAAAATATTAGATCTTGGATCTAAAAACTTTTTCTGGTTACCAGAGACCAGACTTCAAGTGAGCCTGCAAATCTCAAGCTCCATCTTGATTTGGTTCAACTTTGGAAGACTCAACTGTCTAGTCTCATCTTATGAGACTGGAGACTTCACTTTGGTCTTTCTCTTACAGAGTCCTGACTCAAGATCTGATTTGAGACCATTAAAGAGTTGAGAGTTATCTCAGTCTTGTCTAAAGGTCTTGAAGCTTGAATTGGTGATTTTTTCCAACAGATTTAAAACTTCACTTTGTCTAGCTCCAGGCCAAAAGAACTCGAGAAATGACTCAAGACTTTTACACACCCAACCTAAGAGACAGACCTGTTTCTTAAGTAGTTGATACCCTGACTTAGTTTACCTTAAAATGACTAAAGACTTAGCTGAAGACCAACAAGTCTAGACTTGTAATCTTAGCCAGACATAGAGGACTTAAGCCTTTACTTTGGAAAAAGTTGAAACTTGATTTTAGCCACCTGTCGGACCTGAGATAGGGCAGAAGACTTTAAACAACAAAAGACTGAAGACTTGACTTTTGGCCTGAGACTTTTTCTGAAACAGTTAAGGGTTGACTGTGTTCAGCTTCAAAGTCCTGACACCTGTCAGCATAGATTTAAGGCTTAGTTTTGTCTAGCCTGGAAGAGCTTAAGACTCATGACTTTTCCCTGACACAGTTGGGCGTGGACTTGCCCTATAGGACATGAGGTTTTATTTGGACTTGTTCCAAATCATGTGAAACATAGAAAACAGGGAACGCTTGTGAAGCTCTTACCATAAATCTTGATTCTGTATCTGGACTCTGTAGCAGGTGTATTAATGGGCAGGATTCCAGGTTGGCAACCATTTATCTCTCTGTCTGTGTCTCACATGTGTTCTCACACCTCCAGAAAGAGCTCTGGCCAAGATTCCTCTGATGAATTGCCTTAGTCATTGGCTGTGGCTGTGAGTCTGTTGAGTAATGAAGAGGCCGGCGATGCTATTCAACTCCTCCTCTGCTGCCCCTGAGCTCAGGTGCTCTGCCCTGTCTGAGTGGGAGTTCTTCACTGAACGAGTGTTAACTTCATTCACACTTCAAAGAGCGGCTGTTCGATTCTTCATTGTTGATTTGAGGAGAGGGTGAAGTAGAAATTATATGACAGTGATGAAAAAGTGAACCCAGAGACACCGCTCACATTCGTCATGACACAGCAGCTAAAACACAAAAGTTTGTCCCTGCTCCTGAGGAGCTTTCTGTTGCTCATACATCGATGACTATTGACGAATGAGTCATCTTTAATGCTGAACTGTTTGTTCTCTCAGTACGGAAACATAAAATATGTTTACTGAGAGACTACAGCCAAGACTTGAATATGAGAAATGACAGCTTGCACATTGAGCACACTCTATCCCTTCAAGTGTGATGATACTGAACTTAAAGCTGGGCCATTTTTTTAATAAGGAGGAGGTGTCATTTTTTCCCATTTTTTAAAACATGGACATAAAATAACAAAGCTGGGTGTTTATACTAAACAAGCAAGAAATTTCAAACCTCTACGTATCCGTATGATGTAGAAATCCCTGAATCTGTCTGTAAACTGATCAAAATGGTCTGTATTAAAAAACACAAAAAGCACAAGATCTAAAGAGTTGCTGAAATGATGATGTCATTGCATAAAGGCTGTGTTGTGGGGGGCGGTGTATAACAAACGTACGTCGACCAGAGTACTAAACAAGAGTCTAAGAAGTTTGCCTTTGTTGACAATATAATATATCTGTCCTGGAGATTTTGCAAGGTTATTTTAACCGTTTTATCTTTTTGGCTGAGAATGGCCGCAATTCAGTGTTGGTCAGTCAAGGAGGGGAAGCTCATTTTTTTCCAGCCTATATCATAAATTTGTTTATTTCTTTATTTAAACGTAAATTCTACCCTCCATGTCAGCTTGTTAGCAGCTGGAGCTGCTATGTCAGACTACGACAGGCTGTAAGTGTGAGTGACAAGGGGGGAAGCTCCGCAGCTGTAGCTGTAGCTGCTTCTTAGTGAAAAAAGAAAGAATCTTTAAACACAACACTTGTCATTTTTAAGAAAGGTAAACTCACTGGGGATCGATAAAGCCTCTGGATCAGTCCAGAAAAAGTAAATGTAGAACTCAGAAGATGCTCCGGTGGAGGGTTATTCTTCAAGATCGCTGACTGGCTCATTTCACTGTCATTAAAAAAGGGATTCGGCCTCAGACAAATCATCCAATCATCATGCAGAAGCCCAGCGTCCAGGCCAGCCCACTGCCTAATAGACCCCCAGAGACACTCAGCGTCCGATGGGCGTGACAAAGTCTCCAGTTTCCACAGTGGAACAACCCACTCTACGCTACCCTGGTGAAGTCGGAAGATGCTCAGCGTCCGACTGTGTTAAAGAGCTGAGACGCTGCGGGGATGAATGAGAAGGAGGTGGAGCCAGTTACCTGTGATAGGAGCTGATTCTGAACAAAAGATGAAGGAATTCTAGCTCATATTTTGTCAATGAAATGTACACACAGCAGCACATATCACTGCTTTTTAGGGACATTATAGGGGAAGCTGGGCTTCCCTTGCAGTCTTAGAGCAATCGCCACTGCCGCAGTTTCACGTCATGAATTATTTACGGTTATCACTGTGATCTCTGTGTGAAAAGTCAAACAGATACCTGTATGTCTACACTTCAACCACTTGAAGATCCTGTTCTTCCACCATCTTGTCGGCGCATTTCTGTCTGGCAGGTTAGAAATATTAGAGTGTGCAATTTTCCACTTGATAAGGAACGCGTGAAGGGGTTTAGGTGCGAAAATGATGTCATTTGTCCGCAAGCCATGCTGACCCCGCAGCATGTCAAGCATAAATCAGCCTCAAGGCTAACAGAAATGGTACATGGTAATTTGGAAGTTTCAGGGCCTCAAACACCAAGGTCTACCCATGTCCCTGCCTCCAACAGGTCTCAAGAGGGCTGGTCAATCAGAGGGAAGGGGGTTTTCAGGGCATGGAGCCTTAAAGAGACAGCAGCTCAGACTGAGGCTGAAATAAGGGTATTCTGAGAAACCCATGAAAAATTTAAATTACCCCCTCTTTAATTTCTCTTCTTTGGAGATTTTTCTATAAAAAGAGTGCTAATCAGGTGACAATCTTAGCATTAAAATCCATATTTAGCCATGTCTAGTTTTTCAGCTCCCTCAGTTTGCTTAATTTGCACGGCCTTATGTCTATTATTCACTTCTACCAAAGAGAACTCGTGTCTACCTGTGACTTCACGTTGACTTCATGTGTAATTCACTCTGTAAAGTTTCCAAATGGCGCTGGACGTGTAGATGTTTTGGGGTGTTTTTTGCTGCCTTTATAAAACCAGGTGAGGTACAGTACTGACAGGTGATGTGTTTCCTCCGGCGCTACAGTCGGAGTGAACAGCATGCTGGGATCCTAATGTACTTTTAATGGCTGGTGTGTTGCTGTACAGCAGGCAGGACCAGAAGGGGAGCAGTAGCGCTGATTGATAACCTGCACATCCTCTAACAGCCTCCATGACGCAGCACCAGCAACTCATCCTGCCAGCTTTTACCACCCATGGCCACGACTGACAGCGCTCACACATACACCTCGCTGAAGTGACTCAGCAATAAACGTGGTCGCCTCCTGGGATGGGAGGATTAGAGAGGTCTCTGGAAACCTTTTCCTGCTTTGTAGTCCTGCTGCCTGCATTTAATTTAGGCTGGTTGTTGCATCGAATCAATAGTGGTAATCATTCAGTTGTTGTGTGTATCCTGGTTGGATAATGAAGTTATCAAAGCCCAGAGCAGAGTTTCTCTTGTTCCTGAGTCACTCGGTCCGTTTTTTACCCACCTACTGCCGAGAAATGGTTTCATAACAGAACCGCTCATATCAGCAATCAGCTTCTCAGTAAGCCTCCATCTTTTTTAATTGGTGCCAAGCAGTTTGTCGTTTTGGCAAGGTCAAGACCGAGATGGCATCAACCGCCTCAGAGGTAAAGCTGCGCTCCTGAATTACAGCTGCGATCTCTGGCAGCTCCAGGCCTCATCAGCTTGAATGCCAGAACAACATCGACAGAGCTAAGCCAAATCAGAAGCTGTTTGCTTTCTCCCATCAAAGCACAAAACAACATCAAAGGAAAAAAATGGACACCCTCTGTGTGGGCATTTCTCCTGAGGCGCTGTGGAAGGGCCGGGCTGAGGGAAGTTGCTTTCACACAACTTGAAATGGAGATAAACACTCTGAGATTACAGATCAAGCCCAGGCTTTGATGCTGTGAATTCAGCACTGATGTAACCAGACTTTTATGTAGTACAGCAAAGTTCAACAGTGATTCTATTTTTAATGAATGACTAAGATTTTGGTCCAGAACTTTCAAAAAATGAGGACTTTTCACGAATCTTTACTTATTAGCGGATTTGGCTGCATGTGTCTGTCCAATTACTTGTGTTGTGTATCCGCTCGTTACAGATGGAGTGTGTGGTAATTAGCCACATTTAGCAAAGCAGGCGTGGTAGAAGTTGGATGTAGCCTCATGGCGCGCAGAACCCTACACTTGGTCATACTGGTGCCTCGTCTTTAAAATTTTTCAATGGTAAAAAACTTGACAAGCAGAGGATCACATTTATCATGCCAAAGTAACTTCTTGACAAGAAAGGTGAGCAAGGAAGTGTTTGGAATAAATATTCCTATTTGTGTACACTGTACCTTTAAGTAGTTGTGTTGGAGCCCCATGTAAAACGTTTTTGCGTCCAGGCTGCTTTTGCCTTTTTTCCAGCCATAGTGCTAATTCTTCTATGTTTTGATAAAAAAAACTTTTATTAGCAGATGATACAAATTATTTATAAAGCCCTTTTAATGAGATGATCTCAAAGTGTTACAGCTTAATAAAAACTGAAAATTAAGAATTAAAAAGACCAAGGGGGGGGGGGGGGGGGGCAATAAAAACAATTTTTGATTCTCGTCAGATTTTCTAATTTCCAACGGTCCCTGAATGTATCACACCTGACATCAGCAACATGCTTTAGACCGTGGGGAAGCGAGAGTGGGTCAACGTCTCATTTATTCACATGTCCTTTTTGAAAATCTGCAGAAAATCAACCGTTTGCTGTAGCCCAATTCTGTAAAAAACAGATAATTCTACACTCTTTACTGCATTAAACAAGCCCTGAATGATCGATATATGTTCTGTATTTAAATCTTAAGAATTCTTTGAAAAGTTCCTTCCATCTTCCTGGCGTCATGTTTCAGCTTGGGGCTGCTCTGCACCAATGAGCAACGGTTTGTGTGTTCAGAGCTTGTTAAACTGAGAATACTTCACTTTTCTTTCATCCAAGACTTGAATTAAGTGTTTTGTACATTGTTCCTCATAGTTTTTAGCCTTTAGCCCTGGTTCTCCTGACCTCATAGAAGTATAGAAGTTCATATTGCAGTGACAGTTGAGTCCACATCGAGTAAAAATGTGACAGAAGCAAAAACCGTCCTAAAAATCAAATCAGCTTATCTTAGGTGCAGGAATGTGTAGATTTTGTAAAGATAGAACCATAAAACTTTTTTCATGTGTTCCTTATGCCTCAGGGTACCTAAAAAATGTGTTGTTTATATTCCCACCTTATTTTTAAATGTTTTTTTAATGTCTTTTAATGTAATTTTAATGTCCTGGAATTCAAATTCTTTATTTTGGGACCTTAAGCAGATATGAGATTAAAATGCAATTAATTAGATTAATTAATTACAAATCCTGTAATTAATTAGATTAATTTTTTTAATCGACTGACAGCACTAATATTTATGTATTTTATTCTTTGAGTGAATGTAATAATGTTATACGCCACCGTATAATGGCCTTTAAGGAATTTTCAAGATATATTTTGGGGGACATTTCTATATTTTATTTGACAGAAAAACTGTTGAATAAATAAAAACTGACCGAACCCTAGCTCAAACCCCAACCCCATGTCTTAAACCTGGTCCAACAGTTAGTGGTTATGAATTTAAGCCAAACTGAATTTTTTTAACTAGGATCATACATGGGGCACACTTAAACTGCTGGTCCAAAGACATCTACTGCTATTGAATTTAATGAGTAACTACATATAATTATGGCAAATGCCTGCGTAAAGTATTGTAGCTACTGTAATGTGTTACAAAGTGAACATTACTTTCAACACTGTTTTCCCTAGTGGACTGATAACTCTGTTGCACCCTTTGATGTGTTCCTTGGCCGTCCTGTGGCCCTAATGATCCAGGAAACAAGTTGGTTCCTCTGCGTTTCCTTCAAGTGAAGACAAAACAATGCAGTGCTGTATGGGCTGTTGAAAAGTTCATCAGCCTACACAGTCAAAAACTGTAAGTCTAAAGGGTGACATGATTGGTAGTTTTTGAGAAGCATGCCATGTTACAAAACACAGCGTACCATTTTAATCTTAAGCTGGGTTTCACCATAAATCCACCATAGCTTTCAGTGCTTGAGTACCAATACCATATTTTTTCCTGAGTCTGAGTCCGCCACTGTGTCAAATTACTTCAAAGCCACAGCTTTCACACTTCACCTTTCTTTATTCTGTGCCTTCTTCTTCAGACAGAAGCTTGCAGAGGGCTTGCTCCAGTTTAACACAGGCAGATAAACCAGACACTGAGAGCGTGGGATCAAAACTGGAGAAGAAAAGCATCAGTCAGAACGGTTGTGATTGGAGGTCTGTTTATCAGTTGGCTGTGAGAGCAAAACACCGTATTTCACACCGTCGTAGTCGACTCCCACTCTTTCCTTCTCCTCCTCCTCCTCCTTCTCTGTCGTTATGGAAAAGCTCCCAGGCTGCAGCCGCTGTGGGCGAGCAGCCAGCTTGCTGCCACAGCTCCTATACATAACCGCAGAATGGAGGGAAGTCCAAAATTAAAAGCATTGTTATCCCTGCGGCTGGTGGCCACAGAATGATGGAGTGACGGCTTATTTCACTGTGACGTTGGGTGACCTTGGCTTTGGCCTCAAGTCTGCGGCCCCTTCAGATAGACTATTCAGGGCCACAGTCCGGGACCTTTGGGGACCCGGCCTGTCAGCAGGACCACAAACACAAATCTCGTACCTTGTGACAGATGAGAGAAGTGTTCGCAGATTTCTGCCTCTACCTGTGGTAAATAAGAACTTCTTTATTCCCCCTCTTCCTTTTTCTCTGTTTTCAAACCTAGTTCGAGCCCATAATGTCCTTGTGAATGAATTTGAATATAATGTACTATTAGAGTTGCCATGGTAATGGCTGTCGTCTGTGTGCATGTCAGTTGCCATGCAATTTTTTTCCCTCTCTCCAGCAAAAAGCTTATTTGCCTTTTGAACTAAACTGACTCCGAAAGAGAAGAAAAGCTTTCTCTGTCTGGTTTATTTTTACATCTTTGAATCTGTTTTTAGTTTGAGTCTGTGTTGATAATTGGTGTGTTGTTTGCTTGAATAGATTTCCTGCTTTAACAATTTTGCTTTCTGAAAATTTGGGTTTCCTGTCTTCATGACTCAGGCTGAATAAAGATCTCTATCAGAAAACACTTGGAGTCACATGAGAGGAAGCATGCTTCTTCGGATTTGGCAACAAAAGATGACCTATGAAGGCAAGCCCAAAGAGGGGTGTCGCCATATTGAAAATGATGACTTAGACTAACATCTTGCTAATCTTGAAACCGTGCCGTTGGGGCCTTGATGCCTGGACAATAGCAATAACCAAGGACTGTATAACACATGAAAGTAGTGCCAGTAACATCACCCTTTTGTTTTTGAGGAGATGAAGCCAATTTTCTGCTGTAGCTGTATTGGTAATGCTATCTCAACCTAACTTAAGTCGACCTAGCATTGGGCAAAGAGGTGGCCGCATGGTATCCATCTGTCAGTAAAGGCAGCTACGCCCTTATATGGGCAAAACTCATAGGTTTAATACCTTTGGAAAAAAAAGTGTTGTGCTTAAATTCATGTCTTGTCCAGTGAGTGCTACTTTAGAAATGAGCTTTTCGGACCTAAACCACTTTTCAAACCAGGTTATAAGCATGTTTAGTTTTGCTAGAAAGATCAACTTTTTGAATAAATGTGTATGTGGTTTTCACATGTTTCTGGAACCACCCTCTGGTGGTTGCTTGACAAACTGCATCTTTTTTTTTTCTTAAAGGTGTTTCTAGGGTTTTTATTGCCTTTGATGAGAAGGGAGAACAGTAGATTGAGCAGGAAACGGGGCAAAAATGGGAAGTGACATCCATGAAAGCGGCTGCAGCCTAGATTCTAAACTGGGCCACCCACTCGAGGGCAGACTTCATGGGGCGTGGACCTAGACTGTTAAGCCATCTGTGCCCCTGAACTACAGTTCTTAACACTTTCTTAATGGCTTCTTATTTTAAGAGGCTCACAGTTAGCTACAATGCCCCTACCTGCAAGTCAAGTTAGGCATCCCCTTGTTTCGTCTAATTATGCTACAGTTTATTCTTAGCCTTAATATAATCAAAATAGTTGAGTTTAAACAAAAAATCAACCCATAGTTTTAAGGATAGAAGAAATGAGACTCAGAAACCAAAAAAATACATTTGTTTTTATTTTCTATCAGGCTCTAAACACACCTTGTTGTTACATGAATTAACTCCAATGAGTGTCCTTGGCTTTTGGAGCCAGCCCCTGGTGGACACTTGAGGAACTGCAATTATTTTGGCACTCCTGCTAAAAGCTTCATTTCAGACATGATGGGTTGCTGGTTTGTTTCAAAGATTTCCACCTATGAAAGTTCTTGATATGCATTTGAGCAAGACTAATAAATGGCTCTTTCACATATTACAGTAGCCATGGTTACATGAGGAGTTTTTCGTCTTTCCGAATGGAATCTTTCCAAATGACTTTTCCGAAAACACTAGTATACATGGAAAGGAATATTCCAATCTCTGGTCTACATGCGCGGCTATAATGAAACAGAATAGTCAATTGGGCATGCGTAGAAAAACGTAAACATCACGAAATTTATCAAAGCTGGACGACGACAGTTTGTTTATCACGGTGTTGCAATACTATGTATTGCGAGTTTGTTGTCCGTCCGGTCTTGAAATTATGTTCTTTTCTTTCAAAGTTTGGATCAAAAACCAGCTTTCCGCAGCAGTCCAGTGCTGACGGCATTTTTAAAGTTGAGGAACATCTCTAGTTGCCTGTTACGTCATATCTGAGCATGCGCTGAAAGAACGCACCCTGACAACTTTCCGTTTGAGTGGATACACGGTACCTCACTCGGTTTGGGGAAAGGAATATTCCACCCCTGTGAAACCAATAAAATGTCCATTCGGATTGGCACTTTTCTTTCGGACTGAGGTGAATACAAAGATTAAATTCTTTCCATTTGAGCAAATAAACCTAATGCAAGCGGAATATTTGGGTCCATGTAAACGTGGCTACTGACTACTAAAGCTAAGTATTGTATTACAGTCGTAAAGTCTGCAAACAGATTGACAGCCTCATAGGTATTTCTTGCACAAACATGATCCTTCACCAGCCTCCAAACAGAGAACTTGTCTTAGCTACAGTAACTGTATTCAGATATCTGCGTTGCTGTCCTTGCGTTGAGAGTTGCAGTAACAAAACTGTCAGCAGCTCCTTGTGAAACTCCCATCCTGCCTCAGGTTTTGGCAGTACCACGACCCTGACTGTCATCTTGTATTATCTTCTACCTGCACGGCCCTGCAGGAGGCCTGAGCAGCCTGCCTTTTGTCCCTGCATCTTGTCCTTCTTTGGCAACCAAACCCACGCCCTGCTCTGTGATAATAAGTTTAAATGGAGCACGCCCTGTGACTATCTCCACTCCCACCCCCACCCACCTTCCCTTCGCCTCACCCTCGTGCCCCGCAAATTAAAAAGCGTGTCTATGAGCCTGCGTTGGCCTGGCAGTGCTGATGAGGTGTAATCACCGTGGAGAGGCTCAGATGCTCTTTTTGCACCCTGCCATGGAGCTCATTAGGCCAAGAACGTGACCCCAAAGAAATTACAGGGAAGAAGAAGAAAGCTGCAGTGGTACAGCGTCACTATCTCCTCAGCTTTACAGTGTTGTTCAGAGTGGATGGTGGATGGGCGGAGAGGTTTTGCATCTATTTCCTTAGATGTGAGGCTGTGAAAAATTCATTTTCTGTTAGTGCTACAGCTGTATTCTTGCAGCCTCATCCTTTTTGCAATTACTGGCACTATATTACAACCGAGGCAGTGGCATTGTAGTAGAAGCTGTGAGTTTGAAGCAGTGAAGCATTGAGAGTCTCTCTTTCATTTTCTAGAATAAGAATAATAATGTTTGCATATGCTATCTAAAAATGTGCTTTGATAGTCCGTTTACTTCCTCGTTAGTTTAAATATACTCTACATCAGTGTTCATTCATGTCAAGCTTTTTATATTTGTAAAAGGAGGATGAAGCCAAAGTGGAAATTTAAAGAAATGGAAGCAACAACAACTATAATTCTCTGTGGGAAGAGGCAAACACTCAAGAGCTCAACTTAAGATGAACAGTGAGTAACTGGAACAGAAAGCTGGGTCCTTCAAATGTTTAAGAGATAGAAAAGCCTTCAAATCTTGTTTTGGCAAACATCTAAGCTAACAAAGGATGCAAAGTTTGATTTTTTCAACTACAAAGAGAAGTTGAAAAACACTTGGGTTGCTGAAGAAAGGTAAAAATGTATATTTTGTAGCTCCTTATAAATTTCTGTGTGGTGCAGGTGAAATACAGTAAGTCTAAGTTAATTAGACAGCTAATAGAAGCTAGCTAGGTTTTGCTACATGAGTAAATATAGACAAATTTACTGTCCCCCAACATTAACTTAAATATAAATGTTCATTGATTGATTATTCTTTTTGTGTGTGTGCCTTTAAGAGTTTATTTGTCTGTTTGCTGCCTTTTTGTGAGAAAAAATTTAGGAGGAATACATCATTGCACTTGTGTTAGCTGGTAGCAGAATTGCAGTTAGCCGCTGTTAGCCCTATAGAATCTTGTAATCCTTTTCTAAAAGGTGCTCTACACATTTTATTAGACTGACTAAAAGTTTTGCACTGTTCTTTGTGAATGTTTAGTTTTATATGAAGTATTTTGGGCAGTGAAGTTGGCTGAAGTTATTGTTGGATAGCTAACATCAGCTCGCTAGGCTAAGCTTGGTAGGTACTTCTTATGTCTTCTGAGATATTGCTTACATGTAAATATTAACTGATTTTTATTTTGTATTTTTATCAGGTGTGTTTTTCTGTTTGCTGCCTCTTGGTTTGCAAGGGTCACAGAACTTAAGTAAAACAGAAACCAGTGCATGTGTGCTGTTGGCTGTTAGCTAAATGAATACAGAGCTTCTGTTGTACTTGAGCTTTGTAGGTGCAGATTTTTCATGTTTTTGCGAAAAATAGCATCTGGTCAAACATTTTTGAAAGGTACTTTTACTACAAGTGGTTTCAAAGATGACTTTAATTTGAATGCAGGATTCAAATTAATGTAACTCCTCAAGCATTTGGAATAGCAAGAAAATTCAAACAGTTATTTAAAGCAGTGTTTCTAAAAGTGTGGTCCCAGGACCCCCAGGGGTCCGCAAACAATAGCCAGGGGGTCCACGGAATAATTTCGATAACACTTGTAAAAATGTGCTAAATCATTGAAAAGGCATATCAAAAAATTAAGATCTCTTGTACCAATAAATTAAGCTTTTTTTCTGATACTCATGCCCAATTTAGTTGGTGCCATGAGATCAATTCTCATATGAAAAAAAAGGAAAAAAAAACTAAAAACAAAAATTACCTTGGTGCAGTGGCATGCACAGACTCTTCAAAGGGCAAGGGCATAAAGTGGGGGGGGGGGGGCACATACAGTGTGCGTTTTTGCCACCCAAGAGGGCAGTTTATCATATTTTAATTACCCAAGAGGGCATTCGCTGGTGTGTTTTGCAAACCAGAAGGGAACTTTCACACGTTTTGGCTCCCGAGACGTCACTTCAGAGGGTGCCACACATAATTTCTTAAAGTTTACAAAATGAATTGGAAAGTATAAATGTTACCTTATTCTATCATTGCAAAATAATATATAGTACATTATTACAAAGTATGAATATTAAACTAATTAATGTTACCATAAAGAGGGCGTCCTTGGAAAAATGTCTAACCTGAAAGGGATCCATAGTCTCAAAAAGTTTGAAAACCCCTGCTTTAAAGGAGAAGAGACGAGCTTCATGGCAATATTCTGGCACTGCATAGATATCTCACAGGCAATCATTGAAGCAAGCTGTCCTCATCACTGTAACTCTTTAAGCATTTAGGTAAGAGGAAAAATATTCAAACGGTTCCTGAAAGAAAAGAAGATGAGCTTTGCAGGCATGATTTTTTGACATTTCTAAAGACAAAATAACAAAAGAGTCAAGGTTTCCTGTATAATACTCAGGTGATAAAGGGTTAATATAGTCAGCTAAGGCTATTTTGTACTTTTAAACTATTTAATTCAAGCTAAGCTACCAATAAAACTTACTTTTTCAGGCATATTGAGAGACAGACTTTTAAAACTTTCAAAAGTTTGACATTTGTAAAAATGTGTTGCTTCTTTGATTCCTTTTTTCCCAAATTTCCTTTTTTGTTATCAAGGCTAGACTCAGAATTCAATATATGAGACCAATAATAAGAGAGCCTCTGCTTCAGTTTGATGGATTTAAATTCAGTTACATGTGTATGACAAGGGATCATTTGATTTCAAAGTAATGGATTTTGTAGTTCACTTTTTACGTGCCTGATATTTAACTTTCCATAAATGTTGGTCTAATGGCAGTGATATAAACAGGATGACTCAGATGCAGTGTTTCGCCTCCTATCAGTCTCCTTTTATGGGAGCCACAGCCTTGTGAAAGGATCAGTGCCCTACTACTCTGTGCCTTTGTTGTCTGTCCCTCTTATCACACGCCTCTCACAGGAGCACAGGTTGCCTGAAACCAGACCCCTCGTCCTGGGGGGCGCAAATCCAATTTCACATGTCACACTCACAACGGATTATTCATGCAGGTGGGGTGAAGGGTGCAGAGGTGTGTGTGCTGATGCCCTGATACACCTCTTTAGAAGTAAGTTCCTGTTTTTAGAGAGTATAGGGTGAGTGGTGTGGGCACACATGTTGCCCAAGGGCATTTCCACAAAGGGAAGCAAACACTTACTCACACAAACATGCACACACTGGGGGTTGAAAGGCGATGTGTGTGTGTGTGTTTCATTGAACAGAAGGCCATCAGTTAGTCATCCCCTTCAAGAGCACCCCTGGGTGTGTCTTGCTGACACACACTCAGTGCTTGTCCCAGAACAAGGCTTACTGGTCAATGTTTAATGCCCTGTAATTGGTTTTACTGACCAGTGCAGCCTGCAGGATGCCAATGCTGATTTCGAGCCTGACAGTTGAGCCTGACCACCGCCGCGCTCTCGAATGATCTTTTATTTTGAAACGGTGGTTAGGTGTAATACATATTATCCGCTGTGAGAGGTAACAGTTGTCCGGCAGTCATTAGAAGGATTAAAGTGTCAAGGTTAATCCCCACAATCATGTTTGAAATCCCCTCTTCCTCTTCTGCGTCCTCTCTTCTTCACCTACCAAAACTTAATCACAGTTTATCACGCTGATTCTCCGACATGACTTGAATGTGATTTCGATATCTGAACGTTTTCTCTTCCTCTCTTTCACAGAGAACCATGAGCACTGTGGAGGAGGAGCCGGATCACATGATACCATGAAGACAAGCCTGCAGGTCCTGCGCTGCCAGCTGCTGAGTGAGTAGACCCAGTGGTGGGGGAAAAGGCATCAGCGGGGCATCCTGGGCCACACCAGGGGTCTAAAAGAAGCACCTTGGGAATTGGTGTTTCTTTTTATAAACAGGGCTTATGCAACGCTGAACAAAACAACACATCATCACTGAACACAAGTGTGGGGTTGCATGGTTTTTATGAAACCAAAGTTCTGTTAACCGCTAAAAATAATCTGCTTTAGGGTTAAAAATACTCTGCACTGACGTCACTTCAATAAAATTAATTAGATTTCAGCATCTGTAAATGTCAACCTAGCAAAAAAGCTGTTTACGCTGCAGGGTGTGCCTTATTCTCACTAAAATAAGTGACACCAAAATATGACCTTAATGGGCTACGGGACATTCTGGGATTGTGTTTCATTGTGAAACCAAAACTTGTAGGAGTCCTTAAAACAAAATCAGATATTAAACCTGATGTGTTTGAAGTTTCTAGATCACCCCATGTTCAATGTTAACATTTAGAAAGTGGGGCTTGTGTCCTATAGAGGTATTATCAGTCTACATCATCATTTAGATGTGCACACATCTTGACCGCAGAAGCAGCGTTTAGCTCAATTCATTCAGACGAGTTAGCGTTTTTTTAAAACTAAATTCAATCTGTTATCAGCATAGAAATGTACAGTTGTTCTGCGGTCAGTTTTTAGAAGCAATACTATACAACAGAGGCAATGCCTATCAAGTTTTGACCATCACAAACAAACCATTATACACCCCAGTGCTTCTGCACCATAGACTGTATAAAACATGGACGTAGTCTCGCCGACGTCACCCGTCTGTTTCTGAAACGGAAAATGAGGCACATCAGCTATAGCGGCCATATTGGTAGTGGCAAGGGCTTCGCCTACAGCCATAGGGTGCCTGTCGGTCATGTGACCCTCAGCTTATTGGGGGAGCTTGCGATCTTAATATCCTCCAAACGGCCAAGTTAGAAAAAAATTCACCCCCGTACAGTGGGAGCTGGTAGTAAAATTAGCGACTCAGGCAGGAGACGTTTTTTGAACCAGGCTGTAAATAGGTTAATTTCTGCTTTGAAAACAGCTTTTTTTGGCTTGGTGTGTATGTGACTTTCAGTACTTCTGGAGCCAGCCTTAGGGGAACACTCGAGAAACAGCAGATTTTAGTACTTCCACATTGTTTCATATTCTTTGACCGGAGGTTGCTGCTTGATCTGCACCCAAGTTGCGGGCGCATCCGGCGTTGCTGATAAACAAATAATCCATCTAAAGTCAAGTTAGATAAAGTCTGGTTTTTACAAAGTTATCTTATTTTGAAAGTCATTTTTACCATGTTTCCGTGCACAACTTCCTGTCCTGCTCAATCTGCAACCTGCAAAATTTGGAGGCTTGTGCATCTGATAAATTTCGACTTGCCGGAGCAGGGAAGCAGCCGGACCGCAACAGAGCGGATCCTGTGCGAGCTGACACATTGACCTGAATAGAAACCTATCTGATCTGAAGACCATCTGGTGCATTTTGGCCGTTAGTCACCTCAGGTCTGAAGGGCAACAAAGAAATATAGAAAACAGATTAAGTATTTTCTGTTTGCATGGTTTATAAAGAAAACAACCCCCAATTTTGTTTGGATTTCTACAACAAAGGATATAATGTTATGTTGACATGTTGGCATCACTTTAGGGGAGCTGTTGTCCTGTGTATTTTTTAATACAGTGATTCCGGTGAAAAGTAGCTTTGTGAAAATCTTTCCCCATTAGCATTAGCAAAGCTGGGAAACAACACATTACATAACAAACAGCAAAATCTTTTTTATAATTTTAAAAACTTTTGATTTCACTTTTGTTTCTGCACATATTAAATAAACAATTAGAGTGCTAGCAATGCTAGCAAGTAATTTTTGACCTTTCATGGCAATAGGCTAGTTGTTTCCCTTTGTTTCCAGTCTTAATGCCTCAATTTCTGACAAGTATGGTAATCCTTTAGTAAGCATTTAATTTAATACATCACATAACTTATCATAAATATCACATTTTAATGCCTTTGTTGCGTGACTCTTGGTGGCCCTTTGTTTGAACATAAAATGATCAGATACTGTAACTACAGTGCCACATCCCTTGTGCAGTTGTCAGAGTTCACGTCTGTGCTGCTTTAAATTCGGGGGATAAGATCAAGGCTCTGAGAGTGGATGTTGGAAGCTCTGGCAGGCTTCCAGCGCTGAATGTCACATGAATATGGAGCATGGGGGGGTCCGGCCGGGACCCACCAGGCTCTTGGACGGTTAGCTAAACAGGCTGATGAAATCTTGTATGCACCCCGGAGCTCCACCTCAGGGCAGTGGTGCCAAAATAGTCTGTCTGCTGACAAATCTGTCTCAATCCCTCAGAAGTGATAAACTTGGACTGGACCGCTGTGAGGGGAGTGCTTTGAGCTGCAGCAGAGGTGGAGGGAGGTCATATTACGGCGGTTTAATCCAGAGAGGGTGGAGTGGCTTTGCAGGAGTTCATTGTGACATGATATTTGAGCTTACTTCTCAGTTGTTTTGTCTGGGTTGCCTTTAAAAGTATGATTGGTAGGAGATCCAGCTGAGTCCAGAGCAAACTGCTCCTCCATCTCTCTGTGCAATCGAGGGACATTCCTCATTGCTCTCTGTGGACGAGCCTGCGGGAGACAGATGTGCTGAAACACCCCGAGGCTGCAGCAGGAGAAGAGCTGCTGCAGACAGAAGTAGAGAGCTTAGATGGATTATGTCGTGAGATAACAGGTGCCTCATGCGCAGAGTTTCTCCTCTTGCCTCCAGTCAGCCTCTGCGCTGCTTTCTGTTCTTCTGTCGTCTGTCTTTTCCACCAGTGCTCTCTTTTGTACTTATGCAAGCCTGTTATGATGACATAATACTCCTGGATCAATAGGAGGAACTCACTTGTTTACAGCAAATTAGGTTTTGTCTGGGAGCTCGGTCTTCAAAGCAAAGCCTGACAAATAAGGCAATTTGTGCAAATTGTGTTTGGAAGTCAGCTCCTTAAAAAATAGATATCTTGAACAGCCTGTTAGCGTGAAGTGTGATACAAATGATGAAACAAGGCTTCAGTAATCTTCTCGATCCAATTTGGTGTTGTTAAATTGTCCTCATCGACTTCTTAAAGGCACTGAATATGTGAAGGAAATTTGTGATGTTTGTGGAGCTGAGACTCTAGATTCCAGACAACTTCTTGTTTAGGGCTTCTCCTTCCTGTTAGGTCCTTTGCCGCTGTCACAGAAGCTAAATCATTACCCCAGTAAATGGCTCAAGAACCCTTTGTTGTTCCTGTTTTCCAGTTCTCCCTCTGCCTGATCCTGCGATAAACACGTCTCTGTTCAAAGCTGCTAGAACCTGACAAACAATTTGCGGAGCATTCAAACAGGAAGCCATTATCCTGTTTCCAAAAGCCCCCCCCCCTCCTCTTATCACACAGCTCACATCTGTAGCTCCCTCCCCGCTCTGTCTCTCCGCCACCACCGCCCTCACAGTCCTGCTTCGCCAGGATGGTTCCAGAGGGCCACAGGATGTGCCCTATCTGTCTGTTTCCACCCCACGGGACAAATGCTCCGCACCGACCGGCAGACGAACACACCCAGGAGCAAGCCAAGGAATTTGTCTGTTTGTGCTACTGTGAAGATGACACTATTTATACGCCCAGGATATGTTTAGATCTTAACATCAGGAAAAATTCCTGTAAGACCTGTCATTGTGAGGTCAGTAATGAAGTAAATAATAAACAAGCTAGGGATTCTTGATCAAGATAGGTTTCCTCTTTGGGTGAAATGGATGATGGGTTATGTCACCGCCTGACTCATCACATTCCAAAAAATGGATTTTTACAAACATGGGTACTATTTCAAACGAGGAAAAGTGAAATCCCTTGAATGAATCATCATTTTTTTTACAATAATTTAATAACAGCAATATGAGAAAGAGAAGGATGACAGCTGTAGTCGTAAGAAAAGTGCATAAATTTAATTTCATAAAACGTATTACCTCCACCAAGGAGGTTGTGTTTTTGGGAGAGTTTGTCTGTGAACAACACAACTCAAAAAGTAACAAAGTAATCTTGATGAAATTTTCAGGAAATGTTCAAAATGGGATAAGAAAGAACTGATTTAATTTTGGAGGTGATCCGGATCACCATCTGGATCCAGGACTTTTCAAAAGAAGTCAAAAGAATTAACTCCACCATAAATGGTCTGATTGCTTTGCAAAACAACACGAGACAAGGTCACCATAATTTCTGACAGACGTAAAAGTATGATCCAGATCCTGGCAATATTATGGATACTAAGATCCAGAATATGAAATATGTACTGGGTCATCATCATTTTCAACACTGTCAGGTAACAAATTATCGTACAAACCTCTAACACCAAATTGTAGCAGACAGTCTGCTGAAAGGGAGTATAACATAAAAGTAAGACTTAAGTGTTGCGTCACAATCACAATGTGCTCTCTGAGTGCTTTTCTAGTTTTCCTTTTTTATCAAAAACTGCAAGGGATGTTACAAAGTGACTAATTTCTTAGGTGTAATAAAGAAAAAATCTACGAAATCAAGGAAATGCTCTGAAAACAGTCAACACTGAGCACAATTCATTTAACACAGCTAAATATAGGCCCACCTCACAGACTCCACATGTAATAAAAAGCTAGTTTGTAGAGTGTGGCTAACAGTAGCAGAACAAGCACTCACTTCCACCTTTGGGATATTGCTCTGGGTATGTTGTTATAATAGAGTCTATAATATTTCTTTCTACAAAAACAGTGACAAACTCAAATTGTGTTGTAAAATTAAATATAAGTATTTCGTCTTTGTCAATGGATTTAATTCGGGATCTCAGTATGTTAGGCTGATATCAAGTGTTTTCACTTTCTGTCCGTTTCATACCAGTAAGCACGTGTCTACTCTTTGTCCACTCTTTGAAAGTTGGGAGATGCAGAGCTTGTCCTGTGGCATTGGATCCTGTTAGTACCCCTTCCTCTCAAGCCTTTGTGGAGCTCACCTTCTCTTGGTGTGGGTTAGGTTTAGGGTTAGGGTTAGACTGCTGTCCTCTGATCTGAAGAACAGAGCAAACTACATCTTTGAAGCAACGTGTTTACCTCAAGATCAGCAAGAAATTGTAGTTTGAATGAAGGGAACCTATTTTCCTGTTTCTTTTATTGTTTATGAGGATGGTTGTTAATCTGTCCTATAGGAGTACATTTTTGAAAACAGTATGGTGTGCTGAGTTTTTATTACACAATGCTTTTTCTGACAGTTTTTAAACTCACCCCGACAGCTACCCCATTATGGGATGGGTATCTTTCACATTGGAAATGGTACGGTACAGATGCCACGGATGGTAATCGATATTGGTACTCAACGTTACCAATTGTGTTAATGTGGCAATAAATATTAAATTTCTTAAATGATAAAATCTAAAGTTTTTTTCAATTCAACAAATGAATTCTCCAGTATATAACCTTGCAATGGTATGTTCATGTCCAGCATGGAAAAATTGCCTACTTTTCTACTCTCTTACTATCTCAGAAATGCATTAAGGTACCCAAACATGGTACCTTTTGATTTGTACCTATAAAAGAACATAATTCGGTACTCATCCCTATCCCCATAATAATAAAAAAGACTTTAACTGACACTGAAACTCATAAAAACTTAAGTATAAAAGGCAATTTCAAATAAATGAACTAAACTAGAAAACCCGCTCTAAAAACTAATAGCAACTAAACTGAAATTGAAAACAACAACAGCACGTTTTTACTCACCAACTTAATGTGTGTTTAAGAGTTTTTAGCATTTTTGCATGTGTTTATTTGCCACAACTGGAGGTTTCCACTTGTTTGTTATATGCCATTTAAACCAGACTCAGCCTTCATTTAACTTGGATCGTCATTTCTACATCAACTAACTCCAATTTGGCCATCAGTCGTCTGTGCTTGTTGCTTGGTAGTGGAGCATTATTAGCCTACATTACATTTTTCAACATTTACTGCATCAGCTGGAGATAAAAACCAAGGGTAGTGGTGGGTTGGTGGCTGCAGCTTTGTTGTGATTGCAACAGTTATGGTTAAAGCAGTTGAATGGTAGCAGTGATAGTTGTAGTGGGTACCATGTTGAATTTGTGGCAGTAGTTTTTGTAGGTTGTCCTTGTACGTATAGCACAGGATGTAGAGCCATTGTTGGTCATAGCAGTAGTTAAAGCAGTGCATTGAGTCCACTGAAGCCAGTGAGGGCTGACAGTGCTCTGCCCAGCCGTGATAATCCCATCTTAGCAGCAGTTAGTCAGACACTCTCCAGTCGGCCGCTTCATAAAGGGCTCTGTCTGCCTGAAGCTGATGGATCTGATCTGCTTCTGTGGCTCTATGACGGCCCGTCAAAGCTTTAAATTAAAGGCTCAGACTACCTTTAACAACACCCTCCGTTCAAGGCTTACGATGACTTTGGTTCGGGTCTGTCAGAGTTTATCCTGAATGGCGAGATATGAATTCATTTTGTGTTTGATAGCAGAGCTGTGGTGTGTGTGTGCTGGTGTGATGTGATTCAAACTCATTGGTATTCTGATAAGCATTGTTGATAAAGCCTTCTCCATTTGCCCCGAGGGATCCGCGGGGAATCCCACAGAGGTTTGTCGGCTATTGCAGAGTAGTTTTGATTAGCATAAACGAGGATAAATGTGATCCATTGAGAGCCGGCGGGTTGGGAGGAGTACACCCTTAATCACTGGTTACGGTTCACCGCCTCAGGGTTTAAAAATTGGCTCCTCTGCATACTTATCTCATTAGATGATGAGGTGGACATACAGTTCATGCACTTTTATTGAGTTATCATGAAGATGCAAATACGAAAGTGAAGGCAGTGACTTTCTCAAGGGCGCATCAACAAGGTTGTTCATCGACACATACTGTTTAAGAATACAAACATCATTCAGACAGGCTTTGACAAGTTTTAGAGGTTGAAAACATTCAAAATAACTCCAGGGTGTTAGAAAGCTGAAGAAAACAACAGAAGATGTTTGTAGAAGTAAGTTTTGAGTGAAAAAGCAATGATTTGATATGGATCATGGTTGGTTTTGAGGACGCTGAGGTCATGTCCTCCATATTTGTTTGGAAACTTATGCTTAAAACAATCAATGTTTCTCTGTAAGACTTTAAACTCTTGTGTGTTGGATGAAATATTATAAACAATCCAAACCTGATTTATTCTGTTTTTAATTGAAATTTAGATGTTAGCAAGGGCTGCTGTTTGTGCTGCAGCCTCACAGCAAGAAGGTCACCGGTTCAATTCCCAGCCAAAAATATGCTCATCAGTTTAATTGATCACTCTAAATTGTATGTAGGTGTGAGTCTGTGCGTAAATGGTTGTCTGTCAGCCCTGTGATTGGCTGGCGACCAGTCCAGGGTGTACCCCACCTCTCGCCCAATGACAGCTGGGATAGGCTCCAGCCACCTGTGACCCTGAACAGGATAAGCATTTCGGGAAAATGAACAAATGAATGAATGTTAGCGAACACATCAAAATGGGCTGAGATTCTTGCCACTAAATGCAGAATTTAATTATAATATTGAATTTAAAAAGCATTATTTGAAATCAAATTTAATCTTTTGAAATTAAATTTATTTTCTTGAAATTCTGTTTAACTTACTACTTACTTATAATTTGACTCTCTTTATTGCTTTTATAAAAACTACACAATGCAATTTCAGTTCACAAACTTCAGATTCTATTTTGCAGTTTAACGTAACTTCAGTTCAGCATGGTATGACTATTATGTCATCCACATCTGGGAGGAAGAGTAATCAAGTACAGACTCCTCTTCACTTCTGCTTCTAATGTCTGTTAAATCCTGTCTTCTTCTTTTGACATGGTTGATTACGCGTAGGGATGGTCACTGAATTAGGTACTTTTATAGGTACCAACCAAATCCTGTCAAAAGTACAGAGTACTGATTCACGTAAAACCAAAAGGTACCATGTTTAGGTACCTAAATGCATCCTTGTGACTGTGAGGGAGTGGGAGAGTAGGTGATTTTCCAAACTGGACATGAACACAACATAGCAGGGTTAAACTGAAAAATAAATACGTTAAGTTGAATTTTTTTTTTGTATTTTATTATTAACAAATTGATATTTTTTACCACACAAACACAAAAAAGTACAGAAAATCCATACTGTTTCAAATGTGAAAGGTACCCATCCCTAATTATGTGTTACTCCAAGGGATGGGTACGTTTCACATTTGAAACAATATGAAACTGATGCCTGGTACTTGGCAATTGGTACCAATTTTTGTTTTTTTTTTTCATCTTCTTGTGGTAAAAAATATTAATATGTTTGATAATAAAAACACTTTTTTTTTTCAATTTAACATATTTATCTTCAATTTATAACCTAGCAATGCTGTGTTCATGTCCAGCATGGAAAAACCTACTCATCCAATCCTTTACAGTCACAAGGATGCATTTAAGTACCTAAACATGGTACACCTCAGTGTGTCGCTGGTTTTGAATGGAATAAGCAGATCAACTCCTTTGGATATTATGTCTAATGTAAAGTCTTCCTTTTTGAATTTAAAGAATAAAGAGAGTTGCATCCTCAAGTAGTTTAAATTCAAAGCAGATAAATTAAATTTCAGAACATTAAATTTGGTGTTGAGTCATGCTCTTTAAATTCAATTTAGTAATTCAAACTCAGTTTCTGGTGCCACAAATCTCAATGACATAAAGTTGAAGTATAAACAGTTGGAAAAGAGCACATTATATTTGGTAGAAATATCAAGCAGGTATTGAATCTTACTCTATAATCCAAGTAATTTTTGTTGATGTGACCTTTAACTATCTTATTGTATATATTTTGCTGCCCATGCATACATCTCTTTCTCTATTCCCCTTGATGCTGTCTCAGCAAAGCAATGACAGAACAGAAACACCAGCCTGGCGATCCTTACTGATGGATGATTCTGCAGCTCTTATTTTTGGCTTCCTATAGACCCTCCAGTTCTGATCCTGACACCTCCAGCTGCCCGCTGATGATGCAACGCGTCTCATACTGGCTGCATCACTTGCTTCACAGGCAGATTGTTTCTGTACATTTGAGCTACATCACTCTCCGTCGCACGTAGCATGAGGTGACCCCTGGGAACAAACAACTAATATCCAACCCTCAAAATCAAGGACAGCCCCCCCTCCAATCTCAGGATTTATCATGCAGCCAGGCAGACTGGTGCGTACCACACACTAAGTGCCCCTGTATGATTGATTAGCCTGGAGGACTCATGATGCATGTTCCTGAGCGATATTGTTCTTCTGTAATCGAGTCGTTGCTTAGAAGAGAATCCACGGCAGAAATTGAAAGCAGAATTTCATCATGAGGAATAAATGTAAGGCAGTTTTTTTCAGCCAGTGTAACTTTAGCTCTGCGGACAGCCGCTCTGGCCTCTGTCTGCTGACATTGAGTCTAATAATGAATGATTGGTGGGACAAAGCCTGCATTGGATCACTGCGCAGGATCCTGCTTTACAACATGATTTATTGATGTCCCTGATGGCATCAATGGAGGACTTGAACGAATGTCACTGCCTATGCATTGAAAAGAGCCCCAATTCAGCAGGTTTCCTGCATAAATTGCCCCTCCCTTCCTCCATGCATCTTGACAGCAGTTGATGGAAAATAGGTTGAGACCATTAGTCAAATAGATGAGGGCATAATCTTTCAGTAATTCCACCAGGGCGTTGTTTGTGTCCATGATATTAACATGTGCTTTCCTGAGACAAGCATCTGGGCAGTAGAGCTAGTGAAGGCAACAGGTTGGAGTGAGTGATAACAGTGTAAGGTCCAGTTATTCACAGCATACAGAACAAAAAACAGGCTCAGCTCGAAGTCAACATTAAATATTAACCAAGAAGGTTTTGTTGTCCCGTGAGAAGAGGCTCAGATTTTTATTCCCCTCCTTTACGTCTTTAAATCTCAATTGGACCTTCCCTTTATTTGTTTTTGATGGCCAACACTCAACAGGCAAAACAACACTGAGAAGACAATAACTGCTTCAGCAAAACAAATATTTAAAAAACTACAACCTATACCTTTATTCCCCCTGGAAGATACAGAGAGCAGAAGCACATTTCTTTTATATCTCTGTTTTTGAACCTCTAATGTTTCTAATCTCACCTTTATCCCTTTGTCCGTGTCTTATCACAAATGAAACACCCTCACATCTTCAATCCGTATTCCCACTCCACCTCTGGCCTTCCCCCTTCGCGTTTTCCCACCCTGTCCAACCTCCCTATTCTTCCTCTTTTCCATCCAATTTTCTCCTCTTCTTCCCCTGTGCTTCAACTCCATAATGGATGTTCATAAAGCTCAATTCACTTCTCGGGCCTTTTCAATCATTTCTCCGGTTAATTCACTCACTGTGCCTGCTTCTTTGCCCTCACGTCTTAGCGGAGGCACGGCGGGGCTCTCCGTCTGCGTTCACCCTGCTTAGGCTCTCACTCTATCAACCAGACGCCCAGCCGATGTGACAAATTGCATCCATTTGCCTCAGAGAACAACACAGTGCTCACATAGATGCACAGAAATTGAGCATGTGTACATAATGTGTACTGTACAGGTCAAAATAGATGAGGTGGAAAACACACAAACACACTGTCATGATAGCTTTTTTTTTTTTTTTCAAGAAACACATCTCTATCACACTAAAACTAAAACACTCGTGGCAGCCAAAATTTTGACTTCCTGTCGCAACTGTTTTTTATTACCTTGTTGTGATACTACCTCTACCTCCCTGTAAGCTAGCTTGCTAACTGTCCGTTCACACCAAAAGAGGCAAAAGCAGCAAGCACGCCCGAGAAAGCGAACAGCAGCTAAAGCGGCAAAATATCTTAGCCGCCTTGGCCGCTCGTCACGTGACTGACGTAAAAGTAAAATTGTGCTTGTCATTTAAAGGAGCCACAGAGCGGACTTCTTCACCGCGGCAGCTTCTTGCTGTTACTTAAATTTAAAGCATTGCATGAACATAATGTAAAATCACCATCTAATCAGTCACGAGCGGAGCAAGTGAAAACCAGGTTACCGGCGCCCGTTCAGATCCTGACACACAGTCCAGTACAAAACCATCCATGGAAGGATCCAGAAGGATTCAGCAGGAGGCTGTTTGGTAATAAAAGTAGTCTGTGCCCCCTGGCGTTAACCTCAGATTGTTGTTGAAAAAAGTTAGTCTGGAGCCCTGGTGTCATCTAATTCATTCTGCTTTTACTGCACTTTTTTTTAATTCACCAGAACAACCTACCACCTCAGCGACACGATCCCAGACAACATTTTTTTGTTGTTGGTCGCGGTAGCCAAAAAGGCGGACATTAAAAGAATAGGATGAGCCTGGACACAATTTATGAGCTTTTCGGTATCCATGAAGGAACTAGGAACCAAAGTTACATGCGTTGTTCTTTAGGGCCCGCTCGGTTGAAGGACATCTCTACTCTGATTGGTTGCCACCATTGCCGCTGAACTGCGTCATAGCTAATTACCATAAAGTTGACCGAGGCTCAACTTCACATCTGGTGCCCCTTTTGACGCTTTAGCCGCTTTGGCCGCTCAGGACGCCAGCTCCCATTGAAGATGAATTAACTTCCAGCATGCGTGCTGCTTTTGCCTCTTTTGGTGTGAACGCACAGTAACTGTGCGCACAGCAACAAACTGACAGATAATCATTTGACACAAATGAACTGAAAATCTATAAACAAAATTAAATACTGATAAGAATATATGTGGGTGTGATTCTTCTCCTGCCTTTCCCTTCCACTTTATTTTTGTTCCACACACTACACTTTAAGATGTCCGTTGACTCTTGCTAGCTAACTCAAGAACTAGCTAACTTAAGCAGACAGTGGCTATGTTTACAAAGTTATATGGTTTCCCCTAGCTTTTTAGAGGATGAGTTAGGCACTTTGATAAATGATAAATGTATTTTACCATGTTTCATGTTAGAATTATCCATCTCCGGCTAGCTTAGCAACAAGTTTCTCAGCTTTAGACATTTATATCTCTGATGTAACTAAATAATTTCCACTCATTTTCATTTCCTGGTGTTTTTTTGCAATTTGAACTAAAGACAGAATCATTTGCAACTTCTCATAGTGTATTAAATTTATTTAGGATCTTGAAATTTTCAAGATACCCCCTTACTAGCTTGCTAACATGACATATAGGCTAACTATGCTACGCTACACAAAGTTAGCGCTGTTTATCTCAGTTTAACAAACAAAAAACTAATATAAAACACAAGTAAAATTTAATTTTTACTGCTTAATTTACCTGTCTTTAGCTAGGTGTTGCTCAGGGACACTAATGAACTGCTAAGCTTGTCTTCCTGATTTAGATTTGTACCATCAACATTTGTGAAAAGGGGGCTGTTCCATTCAAAGTCCCCTGAGTTTGTGTTGTGTTTGTTTTCCTGAAAAGCTATGAATGGAACAATATGATGAATTTTTAACCCCGAGCCACCATTTTACCTCTTTTATCAGCTGTCAGCAAATCATTCAGTGAGGCTCTAAACATCACAAACCAACATTGAATAGATAAAGACATTTCCGGGTTTCTTAATTACATTTACGACGGAGTTTCTTTTCAGTTTTATATGTTAACAGAGGTTTGTTAACCCAGATATCCTATGTTATGTGATTAATGTAATTTAAGCAGAACTATATTTCTCCTGGATTCTAAACCCTTAATTTTCCTTTCCTGACAAGCTTTGAAAACTGTTCCACCTTTTTAATGTGACCCTCAATTATGACATTATGTAATTCATACTGAAGTCAAACAGGAAGGCTGTGACTCAGAACTCAGCGACGTCTAATCTGACCGAATCTAAAGGCCAGTGTTTTCATCACTTTGTACTCGGCTCTCGTGAATATCGAGGCAGTCTGAAGTATGAGAGCAAGCTAACTTTAAAGGAAGATTCTCCCCTTTAACATTTTAGATGAGGTCTTCATTAAAAAATGATTCGACTCAGCTGCAAAGTCCTGAATAAATATTAATATCAATGCTAAGTTACAGATCAGGGTGAAACTATACTTTCCTGATCACTCTGAGAAACTTTGAGACTGTTGCTGTTTATTTATTTTTCATACATCTGGTATTTTAAACAAAAAACAAATGTTGTGTGAGCTTTTCAAAAGGTTTTATCCTGTCAGTTTCCCCCATATGGGACCACTATTCACATTACCAATCATCAACAATAGCTTGGAGCTTTGATACGTTGGGGTTTGTCTGTGTTTCATTATCCTGCCAAGAGGATCATCTTAGGAAAGACGAGCAGTCATAAATCAAAGATGGCCATGTGTGTTATCTCCTCAGATATGGGTCTTGAGTGGGCTCCATGGATTAGAGACGTGACAGGCTTGGTTAATGGGAGACAGGGCCTGGACCCTCTCTCCTGGTCGTCTGTGTGATTGAGTGTGGAGGAAAATGATTAATGATTCAGAGCCGGAGTTTAAATAGTCACTGCTTTGGGCTCTTTTCTGTTGTATTTTAAAATCTCGGGGTGAACAAAATGGAAAGAAGAGGGGAGGTTTTATGGTACAGAAATTTCAGTTTACTCATTGACTGCTGTAAGCTCTTAGCTTTTTCATTAAATCAATTTCATTTCACGTTTTTTGCCCCATGTTGTATTTTCTTTTCTACCCTTGGTTCAGGTTGTGTCATGCCTTTATGGTATTAATCATTTCCCTTATTTGTGTCTTGTTTTATGTGAAACATTTTCTGTATAAATAATGTGAAATACCATGCTAATATCATTGGTTTGTGTTTCTCAGTTTACAAATCAGTTAACTGCTTTTTGTTTTAAATGTTCATTATAATCATTTAAAGAAAAAGGTTAAAGGTGGCTTTATATGTGCAGACCTTAAGTCTTAGACTAAAATACCTACTATTACAGTTGATGAGAAGGATTGCATCAAATCTAACATACAGTTTGTTATTTTATTGTTATGTACTGTAACATACCCAATCTAATGTGTTGTATCACTACATACCTTGCTGTGTCTTATCTTATCCTGTCATATTTAGGGATGGGTACCTTTTACATTTGAAGCAAAATGGTTCCAATGCCCAGCACCTGGTAATCAATGGCACCAATTTTTTATGTAGTAATGAATATTAACTTGTTTGATAATAAAATCTCAAACTTTTTGAATTAAACATTTTTATTTCTTAATACATAACCTTGCAATGCTGTGTTCATGTCTGGCAAGGAAAATAACTTACTCTTTCACTCTCTCACTATCACAAGGATGTGTTTAGGTACCAAACATAATCTTGTTTGATTTTACGTGAATTAGTACTTGGTACTATGGATGAAATTTGGTCGATACCTATAGAAGTACCTAATTCAGTAGCCATCCCTTATCATATTGTATTATCTATGAGATTCATTGTTAAACATCAAAACATACGTGATAGCGCATCATTACATTATGTATCCTATATTGTTACTAATCTTATCATATAGAATTATTAAATACCTTATCATATCATATAATCACATGCCTTCTTGTATTGTACCATTAAATATGTTATTGTATCGTATCAATACATACCTCAAAGATTGAATCGTAACCCCCATTACATACCAAATTTTATCGTATGGTTACCTATTATATAAAACCGTAACAAATCTTATCATATTGTATGGCATCATACAAATTCCTAACATACCTTATTTATGGGTATTATATTGTATTGTATTGTTCAGTAATATATTGTACCTTATCATATTAGATAGTGTCATATTGTAGCAAATCGTATTCTACCATATAGGACCACATGTATCGTATCAATATTTAAATTTGTGACCTCTGTTGTGTATATTGTACCCTAGTCTCATCATACAGTGTTGTATCCCATTCCTTACCCTGATCACACACACTGTAGTTTAATTTTAGTATCTCCCACATGCACAGCAGTCCTGGAGCCATTAACAATCAGTAGCAAACCAAATAAACATCACTCCACTGCTGAAAAATAGATCCATCAAATGCATTATTTCTTCCCTGCTGTTACTGCTCTCTTCAGCAGAAATGATGAGAGCCTTTGGGCTGAGTACCACTGAGGTCCAGAGGTTTGAGAAGCTGCAAAGATGTAAAAGGCAACCTAACACATAGCTGGTTAAGGACTTCCATGAACATATTGTCTGCCATCCTCTGAGCCACGATATTTTTCATGCATCTTACCTCTATGTAGATTTGAATTGATGACATGTTAGTTTAGCATGTTCTGTTCTCTGTTGAACACACAGAAACTGCCAGCTGGGAGCTTCAGTTATTTATCTCATTAGCCGTGTTTAACATTGTCAATACAGGACGGAGAGGAGGAAGCAAAGGGAAATTAATAAGCCTCGTTCCATCCTCTATGAGTGTCTTGCTGTCTTGATAACATAATAGGACCAATATTCCCCATAGGCAAGTGCTAATGGCTTGTCACTACACGGCCTCCTTATGGAACTGATCTTCAGAAAATGACTTTGTCAGGCTGTCTGATGTGGATGTAGCATGTTAAGTGAGCTGATGTTGATGCTACAAGTGTGTGTCCAAGGGTTTTATATACATTGACGCCAATACAAGATTCTGATAGGTATCACAACTTTCAGAGCACTATTAGAAATGTATAGCTCCACTTTTAATCACACTTTACTCCCCTAAAGAGTCTACCAATGATCTATATTGTTATAGGAATAAAAAGGTAGCTTGTTGTTGTTGTTTTTGAGCATTTCTGCTGAGTAACAAAGCAGCTCTCTTAAGTCTGTTATCCTCCAAGCTTTGTTTGCCACCGTACACATGCACTGGCACACTCAGTGAGTGAATAATGCAGTTAATAAAGCACTCACCAAGTTAAACTCAGAGAGTGACAAACACAGCGGTTCAGTAGATTAAAGGCTGAAGCACATAATGAATGCAAGACAAGCCTGCACGTCAGATTCAGCTGCAGGGTATGCTCTCTCTTCAAGCTATGAATCGCAAGAGCCCTGACAGAAATGATGTAAAAGCTGACGGACGAGCTGAATATAGGATATAATAGGATAAAAAGGGATTTTCTGTGTCATTATAAGCTAATCATCAGATTTCTGTCTCTTTCTCCGCAGGTGTTCTAGCTTTTCTAGTACTGCCAGTAGGACTGGTGTCATCGGCACAGGAGCTGTACCTCACCCAGACATCCCAGGACTCCGTCACCATGGCAGTCGCTCACAGCAGCCTCTCATCTACCCCAAAACCTTCCCTCTTTGACTGGCATCAGGAGGGCTCCAGTAGCGGGGAAGGGATATCCAAAGGAGGCACTCATCCATCAAGCATCAATCTCCCTACTGCCTCTGAACCCCAACCTTTGGCATTGCTTCACACGACACCAAGCTCCGATGGTGAATCAAATACAGTTACCCCAAACACTGTGAGCACTCTTGATCAGCCCCTGAAGCCTGGGTATACTGTGAAAAGAAGCAAAATGCACGAATTGGTTGGAGCACTTCAAACCCAAAAGCCAGCTACAGTCAGCACTCACCAGGTCAGCAGCAGCATCCTTGAATTTCCCAGCACAGCAGTCCCAAGTTTAGATGGGAAATCTACTACTAGAGGGGCTCCCAAACCCCTTCCCCTTATGTCCAACTCTGGATCAGACAGAGGGGACACACTCAGTGTTGACCCACAGAAGCTTAGCATGAAGAAAACAGATCCTGATCACGAGCAGTCCATCTTGACCACCCTTCCTGCTCTGTTAATGGGTAAAGGGCCTGTATTACACCCAAAACTCAGGGAGCGCACAAGGGGCGCCGCACACCATGCCATCACCCTGAGAGAGGTGCATACAGAAGCCGAACCACCAACTGATGAGCTGGTGTTAGAGTCTGTTAATGGGACAGCGGCTCCAGTCGAGAGCCCACCAGAGAATTCAACCACCACCGCATCCCCTCCATCTCTGGATCTCACTACCAAGAATCTAACAATCGCTCCAAACAACCAAACTTCACCCAATGAGACCACGACTACAGCGGAGGTTGTTGTAGGGAAAGGCACAGACAATGCCCCTCTGGGACACTGGTTGGGGAATGTAACTGCTTATGGAGGGCTGCTTGCTAATGTCAGCTCGGTTAAGGATGCACCCGCTCATGGGAACAGCTCCACAGCCAACGGAAACTTTTTAAATAGGCAGGTTCCTGCAACTACACAAGACCCCTGGATGCCTGCCAACAGCTCAGACCCCACTGTGGACCCCCCGCCATCCCGTCTGACCATCTGCCTGAGCAGGATGGATATTGTGTGGATAGTGCTGGCCATCAGTGTGACTGTGTCATCGTGTTGTAAGTATCAGCTTCAAAAAGGTTAATTGTTGAGCATTTCCTTTTTTTTCAGTTGTTCCTACTTTAACAAAAAATATCAGAGTAAAAATGACTGTATCATGAATGTCCGGTAAGAAAACTGGTACATCTCTTGACATTTGCTGAGTATAAGTCATAGACTGTATATAGAGTGGACAGTGTGGCTCCGCCATTTATCATTGTACGGTTTTGAAGCCAAAATACCTCCGTCACAGGCGCAGCCATTGGTAGCAATTGTAGCCAGAGTCTGTGCAGTAGAGACGATGAGGGATTCTGGGAGAATCTGAGTGGAGCCGGGTGACAAAAATGACAATTATTTTTTTTCTTTCTCGAGTCTAATCACTTCTTGACTCTACCTCCCAACATATTTTACAATCCCCGAAAAAATACATGAGAACAGCAGCTGTCAATCATCGTTAAAAGTTAGGTAAAGCCTCGTTTTTAACCTCGTATATCTAATGGAAACAAAACTTTTCAGAAAAAAAAGAGGACTTGAATACAAGGCAGCCAAATGATATCTTCAAATCACCACAACAATCGGACGTGAGAAACATTTCTACGAGGAGTATTAATTTTTTAGAGTTTGACCACAGCCCATCTGGAATGGCTGGAAAGTCAGATTTTTTAACCTACCAGGGGGAGCAGTTTTTGTGGAGACCTCACTTCAAGCTGAGCAAGATGACATCCATCTTTTTTTACAGTCTATGGTACAAGTTAACTACAGCCAGCAACATGCTAGCCTTGATAAGCACAAGAATGATAACATTTTGGAAAGAATAAAAACTAGTTTTTATACTCTGCTCAGCTAAGCTAATGATCTCCCTGAACCTTGATATTTAAAATCAGTTGTTTTTTTAACTCTCTTGATCAGCTTTCTTTATTTCAAAAAAATTTTTTGTAAGAACCTTAACATTTGTGCTACAAATATTAAACTATCGCCAGCAGCAGGTTAGCTAAGCCTACCCTGACTTTGCTGTCCACTAAGGGTATGCTAACAAAGCCTGACTGTGTTTGACTTGACACATAAGAGTGAAAACAAAGGTAGTGTTTAGTTCTAAAGGCAAAAGACAGCTGGTTTTGATACCTTTGTCTCTATACCAGGTGTTTTGCTAAGGTTAGCACATTAGCTGTTAGCAGTGGCTACAACGAGAAAGTGTGAGTTTTACCTAAAATATAGAACTTCTCTGAAACTTCCACTTGTTACCTGAATAATTTAGACTTAAGAAAGCAGAAGAATCTAACAGCAGCTGAAGCATGTTAGCTTTCCTTATTGTCCTCTAAGGGCAACAGGCCAGTTAGCCTGGCTCTACATCACTTCTGTGAAAGTTGGACGGAAAGTGGTTTTCACCAAACTGGTAAAAAGTCAGCTTTCAATTACTCTTATGAGCTGATTGGCTCATTTTCTTTCCCTCAAAGTTCTCTTGTTACCACTTTTTATGCTAAGTTAAGCTAATTCACAGAGAACAAAGTAGCCTATCTCTGTCTATCCTACCTACATAAAGAAAATCTTTTTTTGCGTTAACTTCACTTTGTTTAAAGAAGAATACAACTTTAATAAACATTATTTGCAAAGGGAAAGCAAAATGAAACATGCTGTCTTTATTGTACAAGAGTTAGCTTACAGCTAATTCATATCATTTACATCATTCACTTTGTCATTTACATCAGTTATTTTGTCATTTACTGTTGGATTTGCACATATCATACCCCAGTTTGCTCAAACTTTCTAACTTAGCACTTGAGTCGATGTAAATAACTCACACATGTATTTTGATTATAAATTTGGTTAGCTAAGATAAGCTAAAACACTGGAAACAGCTAGCACAGCAACATGTGAAGTCTGAGAAATGAGCAGCAGAGAAAGCTGTGTATTTTTAAAGTTGTTGGACTTTTCTTTAAAAGATTCTTGTGAACATTTGCTTAATTTCAAGAATATTTCCTTTGACAGCCTCCAGACTGCCTTCAGGGCTCAGTCCTGTTGCATGAAGTTGAAGAGAGAGAAGTAGTGTAATGATAGTGTGGGGATAGGGAGTTACTTTCATCAGCTAGGCACGATATGCTTTGGTCTGTTTGAAAAAAAAGGCATGAGATTTTCTTCCCCTTATAGATAATGAATATCTGTCCTGTATTATTTTTGAAAGTTTGTTTTTAAGGGATTTGCAGCTCCTGGTTTTGAACAAAGTACGCATACTGCAGGCAGCTGTGTTGTGTGGTATCTCCTTTCAACTACAATTCCCTCCAGCAGCAGCATGTTGTCCTAAAACATGACAGTTTCTAACCGAGCAGCTGGTGTGGGTGCTTCCAGAGGTGTTATCTGAAGCCGTAGCTCCTCCAGCTTCTGTGCTGACCCTTATTTTCCTTTCCTGTTTCTAGCTGTGCTGTTGACCGTGTGCTGCATGAGACGGAAGAAGAAGTCATCAAATCAAGAGAACAACCTCAGCTACTGGAACAACGCCATCACCATGGACTACTTCAGCAGGCATGCTGTGGAGCTGCCCAGAGAGATACACACACTGGAGAGTGAGGTACAAACGACTGACACATTGACTCTGTTAGCGGACAGCTCTGCACACAGAGGTGGAGAGGTGTTTGTGTGATGTTTCACTCACTGTCAGTCAGCAGAAAAAAGTATAATGAGTGTGGGAACTACAGTGAGGTCATGTCCAGTCTCTGTTATCAGTGAACCTGACTCTGTGGTACGTCAAACAGATTCCAATACTTTGACCCAAGGAGTTGTCTTTACTTAGTAAAGTAGTACTTAATTTGAAAAGCCCTCACTAAAACCACAGTGATTAAAATATGCATTTTAATTGTAGGAAAATACAAATAACTGACGATTATTTTGCTAGCTTTCACCAACAAAACTTTCCCTTATAGATACAGCTGGGTGTACTTTCTATCCTCATAATATAGCTAAATTAGCTAGCATAATTAGCTAAAACCTGTCTATTTTTAGAGGCGGTGTTTTTTTGAAAAGTGGTTTCTAATTACTCGCATAAATATTCTACGACTTCTAATTGGAGGGGGGGAAACTTTCCAGTATTCCAGATAACGACCCATGTTTAGTCATGAGGAAATTTCTGATGGTGTTGTTAGCACCAGAAAAAAAACTTGCTAAGTTAAAACAAATAGAAATTCAAGAAATCTATCCAAATAGTTAAGTTTTTCATGTCGGGTAAAGAGATATTTGAGAATTTTCTTAATAGTTTACTCTTGTTATATATTAAAACTTTAGTTTTGCAAATTGTTTCTTCTAGGGATCATAAATCTAAATATCAATTTATGGTAAAACTTATCAGCTATGGTTGTTATCTGCAGATTTAAAAAATAAAATCTGTCATATTAATTTTTTTCAGCCCATTTCTTGTAATTACCCCTTATTGCCTGAATTATTTAACAATTATAAAATTGATGTGCAAAATGTGCAAAATTGAAAAACAAATGACAAAAATGTCTTTTTTTTAGTTTTCCAAAATTTTCCCATTTCAAAAAACAACTCACATTTAATTGGATGCATTTTTTTAAAAGAATACTTGAATTTGATTTCACATACTGACAATATTGCCTAAGTCATCATTTTTAGTTGTCTGCTAATGTTTTGCCACATATCAAGCATGTAAATTAACTTGCATGTTGACAGTTAACACATGATTTTCTTTAGTGTCAGTGTCTTTAATCATCAATACTCTCTGTAAGAAAAATAAAAATCCTTTATTTCAATAATATTATTTTCAAGCTACATGGAGCCACTGCAGAGGAGTCAAAGAGCCATGTGAGGCTCCTGAGCCACAGGTTGAAGACCCCTGGTCTAGGATATGAATCAATGGTTAATAATGAGATACAAAGGTCATTTTAGCTGCATCAAGACCTGACAGGGTATGTCGCAAATTTGCAACAATAGGCATCAAGAGGTTCAGTTACATTAAAATGGTTTGTTGTGCAAGCCGGATTGAAACCAACACAGTGAAACTGGAACCGTCCGGCTGATCCAACCAGGTGAATATTTGTGGATTTAATGCTGAGTGAAAACACCAGACAGGTGAATGTTCGTCTGTCTCTACATTTTATTCCTAGATGTAGAGTCAGACAATCATTCACACACACACACACACACACACACACACACACACACACAAACTCACATCTATATGTTTCTGGATTGTGGGAGGCAGCCTGGGTACCTGACGAACCCACACATGCACTAGAAGAACATGAAAACTCCAAAGAGAAATGTTCAGCTGGGAAATCAAACCAGGGACCATCTTGCTGTAGACAAAAAAAATCTTTAGCTTTATCAAAAAGAAAAAAAAAATTACAGGACATTTCATTTCACGCATTGTTTCCAAAATTTCAGCTAATTGCTCTGTTGATAATAACAAGTTGATAGGGTAAAAACTGATTCATGTCAGTTTTTGTCAGTCTCCTCTGCCTTTAATCACACACTTAAACCTCGAGGAGAGCTGCTGGTTTATTTTTGTGTTCTTTTGTCATCTTAAGACTCAGTTCCCCCCCAAAATATTTGTTAGAACTGCTTTCACTCAGCCTCTTAATGAGGCTCTTTGCTCTCATATTTGCAGACAAATTCTGCTTTCTGGCTGTTTTTCGATTAAAATAATGAAAATTCTGCCCAAGAGCTGAAATCTTTCCCATGTTTTTCTTCTTTTCCTCTCGTATTTCTGCCAGTTTCTAAATGATATTAATTCTGTGATACAGTGACAGAAAGCTCTTACTTTATAATGCATTACAGCATCATCTAGTGGACGTGGTACCACACAACAACGACGTGTCAAACCAAATCTGCGTTTTGTTTCTCTCCAGTTTAGTTTGCATTTTATTCTCTCCTCATCCTCTTCTTTAATTTTGCTCTCTTTGCTGCCTGTTGGGGGCGTCAGGAGAGGGAAGCTGAGGTTGGAGCATGGGTGGGATGCCCCTGGTGACACCCAGGTGTTGTTCTCCCCGTTGATTTACCTGTATCTGTAGCAGCAGCAGCAGCAGCCTCGTAGCTTCCCTTAGTGGGATGACAGTGCTGTGGGAGAAATGATCATAAATTACAGCTGTGCTTTGGTTTGGCTCCTGCTGATAAAATTGGCCTGCTGTAAGAGAGATCATTTTGTTTCTCACACCTCCTCCCCTTCCTCGTCTTCCTCCAGCACTACCTTATTACTGCTGACTCACCATCAGCAACCATTTCCACATCATCTCTCCCCTCCTCTCCCTCCCCTTACATTAAGTCCCTCTGTTGTTTCTTCTGAGTCATCCCTCTCTTTATTCCTATCTCCTCCAGAAGCTTTTACATCTCCGCCTCCCTTTGTATCTCTGCTCATCAAGCTCCGTCAGATATCTTTGTTCACCATCTCCTTAAAAGCTGCAGGGTTCTCGCACTGAAACCCATATTTTACTCCGTTCCCTTGCCTCTCAGAGTGACTTGGATACAGTAGACTGCAGTGTGCGCACTAATGGGGAGCCCTGGAGCACCAATCATGAATCACAGCTATTCTTTAACACTTCTGCACACCCTTAATCTTTTCATACATGTGTGTTTGCAGGAGCACGACACCTGTCTCCCTCCCAATGGAGACTACAGCGGCAGCAGCATGGTCCTGGTTAACCCTTTCTGCCAGGAGACCCTCTTCATCAACAGAGACAAAGCTTCTGCCATCTAGAGACTGAAAGCAGAGGAGGATCCCTCTCTTCTACTCCCCCTGCTGTTGTTGTCTATTTTATATATGTGGTAAATATCCAGAGACTGACTTTATACTGTATATGACACAAAAAAAAACACAAAGAGCAATCAGAAAGAAGAGCGATGTGAACATATTTACTATGAGAATGCACCGGCATATTTTTCTGATGTACATTTTCTACAAAAGGCTTAATTGTGATAAAGGTTTTTATTGTCTTTATAAAATACAGAGTATATGTGGTTTTGTTTCATTACAGTGGCTTAATGGTGAGTTGCCACATTTCGAGAGAGAAACATGCTATGAAAACATTAGAGCTGTACTTTGTTACATTGTTTTTCCTTTAAAATGATCCCAAAATACTTATAGCCTGTTGAACTTGAATATAGCACCTATAAACTTAGGGGGAAACAGAGATTTGTGGCAAAAGTGTTTTCTTACCGTTAAATCAGGGCTCGTATCTACCAGACTTAGCAAAACAGTACATACTGCTTTAAAGCTGCAGTAAGGAGTTTTTTGATGGTTATGACAGACTCATACTAAACCCTTTGTGATGAAGATAGAAAGATTGCAGTAGCGAGAATAATATTTCTTTTCTTACGTTATTTTAATGCTTGTTTCAGAGCAACCAGACCATAGTCAGATTTGGCCATTTCGTTAGCGCAGTTAAAAACAGCTTGAGTTTGCACTTTTTGTGGCCGATTCACAATTACGTGCATGGTTAAAACTGAAGAAAGACAGAATTTTTTTGCTAGAAAAACTAATGCATGGACAGTTCAGGGTCACCAAGAAGAAAGTTCCCAGTTTGTCTACAGGTGGTGCCAAATCCAACATAAAACAAAAGTTTCTAACAGATTGGCAGATTCACAAAAACGTTGTTTGCCCCATTGCTCAGTGTGTGTGTGTGTGTTTTTTTTTTAATGAATGAATGAATTAATTAATTAATTTTATTTCAAACATGCAAAGAAAATGGAAAATAGGTCATCACCATAAACAAACACATGCATACTAAAATTAAAAGAAAACGAAGACTGCAGCAACAGCCTGCATGTGTTACAGATCTACATGTTTGAAAAGGAGTAGGAAGAAGTTAAACTTATTTAATCCTACCCCTTTTATCCACACCTCCTACATTAATATTTTAACTTTTACATATTTATACTTTTCATACACAGTCACAGCATAACATTTCCCTTATATAAAACTTTTTCATAAGATAATTGGTTGCAATTGGTCAAATCATCTGAAACATCATGTCAAGACAAGGTCTTGTCACTTCTGTAGACTGTGTAATATATGGGTGTAGTTTCTGTGATGTCACCCATTTGTTTTTGATACAGAGTTTTGAAGCCCGTTGTCGCAGGAGCTGATACTGGCAATGTTGAATTCAACCTGGTTTTGTTTGAGGTGGGACTTTTGTAACCTGACACCCCAGACGGACAGTTTCATATATCCGCCACGGAATTATTTCACAAGTCCATCTAGGTAGCAGCTTTTCCGATTTGTTTTCAGAGGCGGGACTTTAAAAAAATTCTGTAGCTGGTGATTGGACGACTGTTCTGATTAACACACTCACCACGGACCAATCCACATCAAGCCACGGTATGACATCGCTTATGTGAGCAGATGCTTCTAAGAAACAATAGATGAACAACTGCTGAATCACGAGAAACAGTTGTGAAAAAGGCGTTAGACGACAGCTCCCGCCTCTCTTCCCTGATTGGGCCGGTCAGAATTTAGCCGAATGAAATCATTGGTCATTGGAGCCTGGCAAGATGGACCTGCAGGAGTTCAGAAACTGAATCAGGCAGATCCGTCTACTCTGCGAGGCTAGGACTTTTGTAGAGGGTTTAATTAGTTTGTAAAAAAAATATATATATATAGTTATTAAAAAGTTGAACCTGTACAGAAAATTATCCACATGATGAATATAGGGGAAAAGACATATTTACTGCCTGGTTTTGAAAAAAAATTAAAATGCAACTCAAAAAGAAACTAGGGCGGGAGAGAACCTGCTTTTTCTGGAGACAAATTATTGATTACTGGTTTTATTCCCACTTTTAGGTACAAACAACAAAAGGTTTGTTGACATTGGAAGCAAACTTTATTCTCTTGTTTCTGAACAAAACCATTATACACGACATTTGTGAGTAAATGCAAATGATTTTAACCCAGCTTCTCAGTCTGATAGATATGGGCCCAGATTTAATTTTGTAATTTCAGGTCTACATTCTGCAGCGGGTTAGGGTTAGTGCTAAAGGTTATGGTTAGATTCTGCAGAGTTGACTGACCTAAAAAGGCTTTCCCCCTTATGTGTCACCAGCTTCTCTTCAGAGGGACCACATAGATGTCTTAAGTCCTTATGTTGGCCCTTTATAACTGTGTGTGTGTGTGTGTGAGTGTGTGAGAGTGTGAATGCCTTTGTTTGTGCAGTAAAGTGTGTTTTGTGCCCCCTTAACCAAATATCACTGTTACTTTAAGTCAAACAAGACTCTGTGTCACTTTCAGCTCAGTTTGATCTGTTTCTCTGTCTGTGTGTCTGTCTTTTGTGTGTCCAGTGGAGAGGAAATATTTTCTCAGCACTGTAGGAAACAATTAGACCAACCTTACTACTGTAAATGTCTCCTTCCATAAAAACTGTGTGTGTCCATCAATGCAAAAATGTGTTTGTTGAAATTTTGAATGACTGTGAAAACAGGACACATTACAGGCTGTCAAAAAACCATGACCAGAGATACATCATGTCTGCTGAATATTTACTGTGAGCACATACAGAGGCAGTTCAATAAAAAAGGGTGTTTGAGTGTTTCGATTATCAAACCTGTGGTCCTTCTCTCATCAGTTTTACGTTGCTGCAGTTTTGTTCAATAATCGATGCTGCCTGCCTCTGTCGTTGCTGAAGATTTCCTGCATTGTGAGATGTTGTTCTGAAGCCGCTGATGTTGGATTAAACGGTTAAACATATTGATATTTCCTGCGTTGGATGCTCTCAGTTGGGCTTCTTGTCGTGCACGCTCAAAAGTTGATATTTTACAAAATGTTCAGTGGCACGGTGGAGCAGTGTTCAACATTATTTTTTTTGTACTGTAGTATACACTGTTCTTTTTACTGCTGAGCAATAAAACCAAGAAAAAAACACGCTGACTCATGTGTTTGTCTGATTTGGAATGACTGTACTGTACTGCATGTGTGAGTTACATATCAGTCAGTTACATACTGTATAACAAAGAAGGGTTAAAAGTCTTGCAAAGCACAGCACATCCATTGATGATGTGAGCTGGAACTTTCTCTTTGTGCACCGGTGCTGCTTCTGGTCAAGTGATCTGCTGCTCAACGTCAGTTCAATAATCTGTTTACAAGCTTTGCAGCTGAAGGGAGGCTAAATAAGATGTGATGTTGGAGCAAAATCCAAGTGAAACAGCAAGAATAAAAAGAGTTTAGTGTTACATATAATCACATTTGTCTAACTGATCCAAAACGCTATAAATTTCCTATTTGCCTCCTTTATTAACACTGCTGTAAGTGAAAAGTTAGCATTTATAAGACAGCAGACATCAGTGCTAAATCCTAAACGTATTTTGTTCAGATAAATAGAAGATTAAATATTCATGTAATACCAAAAATACAAATAGTTACAATCTAATGTTATTTTATCAATAAATCCTATAAGCTCAGATACAATAGCTGCATCTTTCAGACTGACTGATTAAAAAAAAAATTACAAGTAATTATATTATAAACTGTGTATAAATGTATGTTTTATGAAACAGAATTTGTGACTCTTTCAAATTAAGAAGGTAAAGAAACCTCTAGATCTTGTGTGGTTGCCCCATTGTTTGCATTCAACGATAACACTTTGCTTAAGTAATGCAATTTAAAAAAGGCAAAGTTTCAAAATAAAAGCACAGATAGAAATATAATTATCGGGAAGCCATTAACATTACATGAAAGTCATGGAGGTATTATATAATTTTTTTCTTAGGAAAATACAACTTGATTTAACTCCTTTAAAAAAAAAAATTATTACGCTTACAATTTCTAGGTGGGAACACATTTTTATTGGTAATCTTTAAAGGGCATTGAGTCCAGGAAATCGGATAATTGTCACGGAAAATGACACAGTATCAACTGCCAATGAAAGATGTATGTATATGTACTATGCTACTATGTAGTATTTTTTTTCTTTTGTGGGTATTTTAAATTGTATAAAAATATTTTCACTCCTATTTTATTGGGAAAGGGTGATTGGGAGAAGTCAATCAATCCCAGAAATTAAACCTCATAAAACTGTAAGTTTTGTCAAACAACTTTTCAACTCCTTTTTTTTTCTTTTTCCTCCGAGGCAACAGTGAAGGAGGCTTCTGGAATGTTGAGTTTCTTTGAACAGTAGCTAAAAATGAGTGGGTTTTAAAGATACTATTGTGATAAAGTAGAGCGTTGTTGGATCTTTGACTCATTTATACCATCACAAAGTTGGTACAGAGATATAAGATTGATAAAATAAAGCCTAAAAAGTTAGCATGATACCCCCTCTTTAATTTTGACACCGAGCTTTTATTTTTGAGTACAGCTGCAGTGTTTCCGGTTCAAGCTGAGGCTTCCTCCGGGTTACGGTAGAGATTTGTCACATAGCTCTCGCATGGCATGGTTGACAGGGTTAGCTAACGTTTCAGCCACAGATCCAGGGTGGACACTTTTTATCAGCCTGTAACTGAGGTCCAACCGTCAGATCGAGGACTAACTCCGTCTCTCCTGCCTGTCCAAACCTTTTTTTTCTCCCTCTGTGAACAGATTTTCACATTTGTCATTGCTCGATTAGCTGAACGTTGTTCTTTGAAAATGGCGGATGTATCAGAGAAGAGTCTGGACGATTTCTTTGCCAAGCGGGATAAAAAGAAGAAGAAAGAGAAAGGAAAGGGGAAAGAGTCCACAGGTGGGGGACCTACGTCTGCTGCGGTGAAAAAGACAAAGAGGGAGAAGGAGAAATCGGCGAAAAACGATAGTCAAGACGCACAGATTGAAAAGGTAACGGATTGACACACGGATTTCTGGGAACTTTTTTATACCTACTGGTGTCGTGTCAAAATTTGCGTCCGCGTCACAATCTGCTTCCTCTCCATACGTAATATCACTTTCCTTGCTGTCAGTTATGATAGTCAATATTTCATCAATGAATCGATGATATTTCGACGTGAGGCATGAAAACGCCGGTTGCTAGCTAATGTAGCATATGGCACTCAATTTTAAGGGATACCAACTTTTTCAGAACAGCGTTTCTAGCTTTCGTGGCATCCTTTAGCTTTTCGTTGTATATTGTTTAGCCGTTATAAACATTAAAGGCCCTGCTATTACATAACAGTATGACAGTGGCCGTGTGTCGGCTTCTGTCTGCTGTCATTCACTTGTTTGAATCGTGGCTCTCCGGCTAGGCCGGGCCGCCATTTGTCACAAGTTGTTTCAAAGCTAACTGCCATTTAGCTTCAAATGACACGAAGTAACGACTGTGTTACTAAGTTAAAATGTCAACAGTTGAGTTAAACAACATCTCAAACTTATTGGACGTTGTTGAATCACCGTGAGCTAAAGAAAACTTACTCTACGCATCTTTTTTTGCCAAGGAGGACGAGGAATGGAAAGAGTTTGAGCAGAAAGAAGTGGACTACAGTGGGCTCCGGCTTCAAGCTTTACAGATAAGGTGAGGGCCACTCATGTATTTCATTATAACGATGCTGAAGTGGGGACCAGCAGAGGACCATATGACTGGACTCTCCATCTTCCCCCTGGAGTGGATGGGTATACTAGTTTGATATCCATCACTTGGGGCTACACTTGGATACTTGCGTTTTGTTTTTGACACACATATAAAGAGGTATAATACCATTAATATAACTGTGTTATTGTCATAAACCTTAATATTGAATATTTACAGTATGTCATGTTACAAATAATGCGTTATCAATGGGAAAATAAGTATTCTATACGAGGATAGTCTTAATTTCTTAAGTCTAAGTTGTGGATTGATGTAGTTTATTCACAGCTTCAAACAAGACTCTTTCCTGTGCATTTTTTTTTTAACCAAAACAGATAAATGCATCTTAATTTACACCAATAGGCTAAAAAAGTTGTCATATAATTACTTTTTTCCATACTTAAGTTTTTCCCATACATTTTCAAAAGAGCTTAATCTAGATTGAATGTTTTCAGTAATGTTTTTCTTTATTGTTCTGTAGTTTCACATTCTAGGTCATATCACCCACCCTTACTTCCAACCCCTAAAAAGTATAAGTAAACTGTAGCTGCTTAAGTATTTTGTCATTGCAAGTTCTTATATAGTAAATGAATTATTTCATTTATTTACTTGGTTAGTTTATTTGTTTTTTTATTTTTTTGTTTTTGTTTTTACATTTTGGGTTTTTTTATAACTTTATTCAGAGAGGCCGGATTGTAATGCTTATGACATCACCATTTCCGTAATTTTCGCACCAACGTCTATGAAAACTGTCCTCAGTATTCAACAACATTAAACCATAACATTCTCTAATTTATTAAATTATCTCTCAGCGATGAAAAAGAAGAAGAGGAGTATGAGAAGGAGGAGGTTGGTGAGGATGGGGAGATCATTCTGGTTAGTGGAGACAAGGTCTCAGGTCCCTGGAACAAGTCTGGTGTTGCTCCAGCTCCAGCTGCTGCACCTGTGGGTGAGTAAAATAAACTTACCTCGGATTGAGATTATTGTAAATGCGCTCAGGCATTAAGTGGTGTGTGGCACCATGTATGAAACTAGATAAGTGGATTTTTATCTTCTAAAAGGGTTTGCTTTAATTCCCTAATCCTATCTTTTGAAATATCAGGGATTGCTGTGGTCTTGCATGTCTTTTAAAATTCCTTAATCCATGGGTGCACCAATCCAATTTAGTTGATATTTATTTGAACTATACATTTTCTAAATGTTTAACAGCAGTTTGGTTATAAAGTGCTCCAGAATGTACAAAAATTGTAGAATTTTACACCCTGTAGACTAAGGGCTGATACCCAATAGCATGATCAGAAAGGTGCATCCCTACGTTTCTCAAATGTTTCTGATGTTCGAGTTTATAATTTATCCCCATTCTTGACTCTTTTTTTTCCAGAGGAAGTCGAGGTGCCTGAGTCGAAGCCTGCTGGTGTATATCGCCCCCCAGGGGCTCGGCTGACCACCACCAAACGCACACCCGCCCAGGGGCCTCCTGAGATCTTCAGCGACACACAGTTCCCCTCTTTACTGGCCACAGCCAAGCACGTGGAAACACGCAAGTAAGCAGTAAGACTAGTTTTTCCAAACGTGGTGCATTTTTAAAATTTCTTGATTTAACTTGATACATGGATTACCTTAACTCTGTACAATCTGCAGAGGTTGAAGGTTGAACTTTATTGTTGCAGCGATCAATTGTGGTTAGTTATGGTTACATTATTCTACATGGAAAAATGAAAAATTCTTCTGGCACTTGATGGCATCACCTGCTGCCAAATAAGAAAACCATCTGCTACATGAAACCGTAGAACTGTAGAACATGTTTTTGTTTCAGGGACAGAGAAATGGAGAAGACCTTCGAGGTGGTGAAACACAGGAACCGTGGCAGAGAAGAAACCGGCGGCGGTGGTGGAGGCGCTTCTATGCAGCAACTGCAGCTCGACAACCAGTACGCCATCCTGGGGGATAAATAGAGCCGCTCCCCTCTGCCCCTCCCCTTGCCCCTTCAGCACGGTGCAGCCCAGCCCCTCCAAGGAAGCTGAATCCAGCTGCGTTGACTGCAGTCCTGCCACCATCTCCCCACACACACACACATACACAGAGCCGCATTTTAACAAATCCATCCACAGAACACACACACAGATACCCCTTTTATTACATCAGCAACACTCTCTCCATACATTTGGTTGGCAAAACTGAAGGACTGCATCTGAAGGGGCTGCCGACAGAGGGAAAAAATGAAACGGAATTAGCAACAAACACCCAAACGAATAAAACTGCAGCAGCAACAAAAGGCGACAGTCGTCCTTTGTGGATTGTACTCAGAGCAGCAGTTGTGTGGTGCAACTTTCCACCGGACCTCAACCTGCTTCGACAAGGCCACAGAGGATTGACGATAACTTTAGGCAAGACGAATTTACAAACTTCTGTGAGAATATCTATTTTTTTGCAAGATCGTTCTAACCCAATCGCACATGGTATCTTGGGGTGGTTTTTTGAGTTGCGGTTGGGGCTTTTCGGGAGCGGGGATACTACCTCAGCAGTACAGCTGGTGGTGACGATGAGGACTGAGCTTTTTATTTTTTTGTGGTTGTGGCGAAAGGGGTGAACACCAAACCCTTCTTCCCCCTCCCCACACACACATACACACACAAACACACACTCACACATAGAAACTCTTTGATTTAGAAACTTGAAGCTTTGTTTCCTTCCCTTTGTGTTGACGACTCATTGCAAAGACCTATGGATGAGAAGCGACAGGTTGTGGTCCTGCTTTAGAATTTCTTCATAAAGTGGCCTTACTGGTAGAGAGAAACTGCTTCGTCATCTGGAGAGAACTTTGCTTGTTGTCTCACAGGACGCCGCCCGCCTGGATCTCACCGCTCTGTGACAGAAACCTGCAAAACAAAACCCTATTTTGTTCAGGAATGTAGTGCTGTTGAAGTTTGCTTGATGAGTACAATTACTAACTTCATTTTTCATATCTGCTCTTTGATTTTGCTGCCCTGACTTTATTTTGGTCTCCCTGCACATTTTTGATCTGAAAGTCTTCTGGTTTCCAATGCTTCCTGTAGATTGATGGTTTATATTACATTATCAAGAGCAATGACAGGAATCAACTTCTTATATCGAGGTTGTTTGGCCACACATCCCAGTTTTAGATTTCTTTTATTGAAGTTTTTCCCTCCCTGAGTGAACATGCTGTCAGAGAACAGGGTCTACTTCCTGTCTACTTCACCAAACCAACAGAGTACTCTATCCACCTGAAGAGACGTGGGACGCTCATTTAAAACCAGTTGAGTTTTTAACACACGCATAAAGAAAGCTGAAGATAACTGGATAAATGTTCTATGTGTCTGTCCTCTCCGAAGATGTCAGGGAGGGTCGATCCTGCTTAGGACACTTTTGGTGGACGTAGATAATATTTGTAATGAAAAGAGAAGAGCCTAACATAAAAAAAAAATAAAGTGATCCTTGTGAATGAAGTCTTGTCTGAATCTGTGGATGTGGAAAACTGAGATCCCTCACTTTCTCCTCGATGTGTCTGAAGATGTTAACGTTGACAAACCGTGGAGGACATTGCAGCAGTTTTTTGAAAGACTTTTCAAACGACCTCATACTAAAGCAAATTAACGAATAAAAGAACTTTCCTCACACATCAGGCTTCAGATGTTTATTTGAAGGAGGCAGTAACACCAGCAGAGGAATTAAAATGTCATCTCTGTCACTTTGTCGACGTCTGGTCAGCCTGTTCGTGTGTCTGCTGTAATTTTTACGCTCCCTGAAAGAAAGTAAGGTAATGTTTAACTCACGCAGCGTACAATAAAGTAAAACTTAAAAAATAATTGTGTCACACTCTCCTGCTTCAAGTTCTTTGTAGTATTTGTGTTTTTAGATGTTGGAATAGGTTCTTACTTCAGTCACAGTTCCATCAGTTGGGTCGTTTGTTTCAGGTTCAAGTGTTCGTGTGTTTTTGAAAGGATGCCATGAATCTGATACCTGAAAAAAGGAAGTTTACCAAGTTCATCATGTTTAGTCTGAACAATGAACAAATCATTTATTACTCATAAAATATCAAAAACATCCAGATGGTACTCAAAAACCTTTAACCCCCAAAATAGTGGTGCTAGAGGCAAATAACCCTCTGCCAGGAAAAGTGGGACTAGTCTAAAAGGCCAAACCAAAAACAAACAAAAGGAAAAGAAAAAAACTGCGATAACAGAGTTTGCTGCAAAAAATTAGTCAACCTATTCTTCATCTACTTCCACTGATACCTCAGCTCTCTTTCGGCAAAAAAAGAAATGTTGAAAACTCAACAAACACTTTTTTTTGCATGGTTTTATGCCGAACTTAACTTTTTTGTTAAAATTACAATACTGGAAAAAACTTGCTACTGTAAAATTCTTTTTTTTTTTTTTTTGAAACCGATCACGTCACAGCCTATCAGTGCTTGGGAACCAGTGTTTCTCTGATTCCTAGATTTTTACTAACAGTAAATTCTTCAAAACTACACAGAGCAATTAAATTTTTTCTTTCTGCTGTGAGCGTTTTCATCTTATACTGTATTAATTATGTCACTAAAATTAATTACTTCAGTCAAATGCACAAACAAAACCAAAGTATATCTAGAAATGTCTCACTAAACTACCGTGCAAAGGCTACTTGTATTAAGCTAAAGCTTTGTGCATTTTGCAGAAGCTGAAGAGCTCCTGAAGCTGATGTATTTATTGTGATGTGAAAATTTGCTACATGAACATCCAGAGTTCAAAAAACGGATCTTGTTGTTGTTGATTGAAGTTGAGAAATGGGGCAGAAAAGTGGTTTAGAAATCTTTTGGTGATAAAATCCAGATCATGAGCCTGCAGTAAAAAATATTCCTGACATATTTTCTTCATATCGCCCCCTAATGGAGAACATTTTCTTTGGACAGAAGCAGGGTTTGTTGATGTTTACGCAGCATGTAACCCTGCAGAAAACTGACCGCTGATTATCTGATATTAAGAGACAACTGAGGGACAGGTGAGGTTTGATTTCATCACTCTGTAACTATGGCACAGGTATGTTTGAGCATGATTAGTGACTGATTTTTATCAAGGAAACCTTTTAACAAACAGAACATTCATATGTAACTTTCACAGTTGAAAATTGGTCAGTAAGAGCTAGTGGTCCTTGTTTTTTTTTTTGTTTTTTTTTGTTTTGGTTTTTTTTTACAAAATCAAGTATAAGCCAATTCACTCTCCATTTTTTAAGATCTCATCCACCATCAAGTTTTTTCACTTACCCAAACCTTCTGTGGCTGCACAGCTTTTGGCTTCTCAGCCTGAGCGTTGCCTCCCTTTGGCAGCTGAAATAGAAATTCAGAGTAGTTCAGTTAGAATAGACAACTCAAGAAACAAATGCACAACATTAGAAGTCTGGGGAGGTCTTTGTTTATTTTGCAGGGTCACTGACACAGGATTAAAAAAAAACCTGAGCAATACGAAATAAAACAAAAAGATAAAGTAGACTGTTTCAGCTCTGGGGAACACAAATCAAGCTAACAGATTTTAAGTTTAACAAAGTATGAATATATAAAAAAACTTGCAAAATCAAAATAGCATGACACGAACAGAGTTGTTATTGGTTTTTCTTTGTTACTAAATGTGAAAACCTCCCAGTAGTACACAGTCTTACCGAGGAAGCAAGGATGAGCCCCACCAAACACAGCACAATAAGTCCTCTCATTTTAATAAAGTGGTGTCAAATCAGCTGCTACAACAGCTTTATAGTTTTGATGTCAGGAGGTGGAGTCTGTGACACTTCTTTCTTGCTACAGGCGATCAGTTCTGGTTTAATATCAAAGTCCAACACAGAACATTTATTTGCATAAGCGATAGTCTGCAAACAAAGTCTACATCTTCTATTTTACTGATACTGATACCAGATTTAAAATGTGTTTTAACTCTGAACTTTCAACACACTGAAATGTTATTTTTTGTTACATTTTTAAGTTATTGATGTGATATTTTTATGTAACTACTCCTCACAAAAAAGCTTTCTACTATTTTCAAGTCAAAGGAAAAAAAAAACAGTTAACAGTATTTTTGTCTTATATAACTCTTATTTATCTATTTTGTGGTTTTTGAATTCAGGGACATTTGAGAATATAGATCTTGTATACACTAAATACATCAAGTTTGCGGAATGGGGGACATTTTTACCGGCATTTTATTCTATCTATCTTTTCTTTGGAATATACCAACAATATTCTGCCAGCCTTATAATGAAGAAATAGGAAAGGAAGGGTGATTTACACAAATGCTACTGTCTAATGCTGACAAAAAAAAACATAAATAGAAAATAAAATAAAACAAAGAATCAGAAAAAGAAGATTTTCATCCATTCAGTAATACTTCTTCTGGAACTTAAGTCAGTTCTGCATCTCTGTCAGCATCAGTATCAGTCTTTAAAAACAAAACAAAACAAACAAAAAAAGTATCTGTGCTGAGAAAGAAAAACAAACAGAATCCTGACATCCCAAGTCAGAATTAAAGAAAAAAACTCAGATATCTTTTATCTTTTTGTATAACTGGCTTTCAGTGGCCCTAATCTTTTGTTGTAAAATCCTCTCACCTCTGAGCCCTTTCTTTCAGCAGGAGGTGTCAGGATCGTGGAGTTATCACTGGTCGAAGTCTGCTGTTCCTGAAAAATTTAATAGGATGAGAAATAGTTGGAAGTCTTGGCTGATTAGTTTATATATAGTTATATATATATATTTATATATAAAAAGTGAGCCTGTTTTAAGATCAGTCAAAAAGGCCTGACAGTCCCCTTAACAAAGTTTCTGAAGGAGGTATTAAAAGACATAAACCCCTTTAAGGGAAGTGAATTCACTCACTGTTGATGAGTTGGTTGTTGCATTAGTGATCCGGGTTGTTTCATTAGCCGAGTTGGTTGGTGTCCTTTCATCTACAACTTCATCACCGAAAACTGGTATCATACCTCCTGAAGGCCACTGAAAGCAGAAATAGAAGTGATTTCATATTAGTTTATAATATTTGTACGGGCATTTTTGTCTTTGTTAGATGGGATACCTAATGAGAGGAAATGTGGAGAGTGGAAGGTTGAAAAGTTTGGGGCCAGGAGCTGAACCAGCAACTACTGAAGACTGTATCTTCTGTAGCAGGAATGCACTTAAACTACTCAGCAGGTGCCCCGTCAAAGTATGGATTTTTAAACCAAACAAAAAGAAACAAAAAGAGAGTGGATGAATTGTTTGTCATTGTGACAGTACAAAATTTGATCGGTGATTAGTGCGTTTCCTCATTGACTTGATTCTAAAAACATAGAGAGGTAAAACACATTTTCTTAGAGTGTAATCCACATAGATGCAAACAAATAACACTTATTCAATATAAAAGAAAGAGATTTATATGGTTTAGAAAAAAATTAACTTGCAAAGTGTCATATTAAATAACAAAGAAACAAAAAACAACCATTTGTCTATTGTTTCTTGTAAATATTTTAATCTATATTGTTCAAATTTGATAAATAATAACAAAATCTGTGGTTTTGATACAAATCTTTATAGGTAAACATTTAGACCAACCCCACAGCCAAACTCCTATGCAGTTTTGAAGTACATTTGATAGTTTCCATTATGTAATAAAAAAAGATGTAGTAAAAAATGATAAGATGACTTTCACAGAAATATTTTTTTCACCTTTCTAGGCCGTGCGTTAAACCACCACCAATCATTCTGTAACAAGTGCTGGAAAAGCTTGCAGTTTAAAACTGTTTGTATAGTGAGGGCGCTGACCCTGAATTTCAAACAGCAGCCACACAATCAATAAATTAACCCATTATATAGGAACAGCCTGCACAAGATTTTGAAATCTTTGCCTTATTTTTCAGTAAAATAAGAGAATTGGAGACTTAAGATTTGTTAGTTTGATTCATTTTAATCGAACTTAGAATAAGTTAATTTGTGGAAAATTACATCTCTCACCCATTGTGATGCAACAGCGGTGAATCCCACCAAACAGAAAAGCATGAGCTCTCTCATCTTGAAAACAGATAAGCCTTCATATTTCACACACTCCTACTTATAGAGTCCATGTCAGTGGGTGGAGTCTGTTTCTGGTGGGTATTTTTTGTTGTTATATTAAGTAGCCATGGCCTCCGTTTGAGTTAAGTCCAAAACACCAATATCTATTACTTAAAACTTTTCATACTTTTCTAATTAATAGACAACATTTAACTTAATGTTTGTTTTATGAAAAGTGAAAAGCATCTTTTTTATCACTTTGTAACAATGTATGGTACAACAAAATCCAAGTGCAGTTTTGAAACTGATTGGCAAGAAGCACTTCTAGTACAACTTACATAACGAGCCATCATAGGGAGGAAGATACTTGGAAAAACAAACAACAAACGACTTTTGGAAAAATCTTATAGTTTATTATTCTAATCTATAATACTTCCAATTTTTCATAGAGAAAACAAACAAACAAAAAACTTACTACTTTTTAAGTTTTTTTAAGTCACTATTATGATTTCCATGAATGCTCTTATGGTACATTACGAGCGCGCGCTCTGCCACTGCGCGCGCGCTGTCGTTGCCATGACGCTGAATGGAAACTCCAAAAGATGAACACAGAGAATGGACTGCAGCTAATAAAATGAGATGTAATTACCCTCTCTCGCTAAAAAAAAACACCTACATTCAGAGTAATTAAGGTAGTTCTGGTTTATATTTTTTCATCTGTCGACGGTTTGTGAAGCTGTTGACTGTTTTAATTAAATTATCGTCGAGTTTCTTGTCAGAGGAGTTATGAAGGCTCAGAGCAGCGGGGTCGAAGTGTTTGTCCGAATCAGACCAACGGCTAACTTCGCTCAAGACCTCATTGAATGTCTCCCAGACGGCCAGGTAACTATTTTAAAGAACTGAATATGAGGGAATGAGCCGAAAACTACGTTAGCTTGCTGGTTTAATACCATTTTGTAGGGTCTCTTGTTTAGGTTGAAATCAAGCTTGCTTCACAAATTCAGAAAGTAGCTTAAACGTTAATATACGATTATTCGCTTTGTAAGCAGTCACAAGAGATGTGCAGTTTAAATGTCTGTATTTTAGTATTTATTTGTAATGCATTATTTAAAGGAAAAGTGCATATAAATTGACAGAGTAGAGTTTTTAATAATAGAAAAGAACCATAGAACTAAAACCCAATCAATTTAAGCAAATTCAGGCTAATCCCATAGTTAAACTCGGTAATTTGAAATTTGTTTGGCCATGATGAAGCCCAGCAAACAGACTTTGACAGCTCATTGTGATTAAACCATTTATGTTTAATGAATGATTCCTGTGTTTGATTTTTCAAGCAAAAAAATTACATTGCATCCAGAGGTGTAGCTACAATTAGGCAAACACAGGCAGTTGCCTGGGGCCCCAAGATTCCAGGGGGCCCCAAAGCATCTGTTAAAAACTGATTTATGAAGTTCTCTTCAATTGAAAGCATTTCTTTTTTCTAAATCTTACTTCACATTCTTCAAAATACATCAGAAAGCTAAATCTTTCATGATAGTTTTTGGGTACTCCCCCTCCCTTCTTATTCAATGGGCTATTCCATGTTACAACACATCTGAAAATTTGATTCAGCAAGAAAGTGGTAAAAAAAAACTTTTTTTCCCCATTTTTTTCTTATTTTCAACCAAGTGGGAAATAAAAACAATGTTACTCTGAGATCTGAGACAAACATATAAGACTTTAAGGATTTTAAGGACTTTATCTAGCCCGGGAAATAGGATAATTTTCTCAAAATCAAACTTTTTGAGTTGGTGATACACATTATTGTACAAAATCTCTTTTTTTTGATACATAACTCACTGGACAGGGGGTCAAATAAAAATACATTAAATTTAAAATAATAGTACCAAAAAGTATGGTAACTGTAAATATCACCTCTTTCAGTAGATTTTTTTCCAGTTTTATGTTGTGCTTGATATTTACATATTTTTTCTATAGTAAATTATTTTTTTCAATATTTACCTATTGTAATGTTTTTCACTTCATACTATCTTGTTTGTTACTGTTACTCTGTAAATTCCCCACTGTGAGACAAATAAGCTGTCAATTGACCGTAAAAAAATGTCAAATCCAAATTATGTATTCACTTTTTTCAAAATCAAACTAAAGTACAGAACTTGAGGAAATGCATTTGGTTGCGTTAAGTTACCATGTACAAGATTAGCACTGTCTCATGCCTTGATTCTGGGAAAGAGACAGTGGACCCAGGGAAGGCCAGTCTAGCTCTGAGGAAGATGGGTTACAAGGACATGGAGGGCCACATTAACTGGGTTTGCCTTGGGCCCCCAAACGACTAAATATGCCCCTGATTGCATCTCATCTCCCAGACAGTGAACATCCACCACTGGAAAGACTCCAGGCAGCTCCATGAAAGAAAGAAATTTCAGCTGAGCTCCCAGTCTTTCAAGCTTGAAGGCATCCTGCAGGATGTGTCTCAGGAGGAGGTGTACACTCGAGTGTGCAGACGAGTTGTCCTGGGAGCACTGGACGGCTATAATGGTAGACCTGTTAATCTTCATGTAAAAAGTGTGTGGTTTCAGCGACAGGATTATTTTTTTAGGATTTGTTTGTGTTTTTAACATCTTGTGCTGTATGTTTTTCAGGTACCGTGATGTGTTTTGGACAGACAGGCTCAGGAAAGACCTTCACCATGACAGGATCCATGGACTCATACCAGCTTAGGGGCATCAGTCCTCGGGCCCTTCAGGAGGTAACTCATTCATTTTTTATTTCGACACCCTTGACTTATGGGTTAGGGAAAATTAATTTATTCACATACAAATTGATTTTAGGTGTTCCAGGAAGTGGAGAAAAGGACAGAGCATGTCTTCTCAGTGCACCTGTCCTTCCTGGAAATCTACAATGAGACCCTGGTGGACTTACTGTCATCTATACGAGGGTCCCCGCATCCGTCTCCTCGAGTGATGGTGGTGACGGAAGAGCCGGGCAGAGGTGTATTCATCCGAGGCCTGTCGCTGCATCTTGTCCACAGTGAGGAGGAGGCACTCAATCTATTGTTTGAGGTTGGTGGTCTGGAAACAAAACCCCATAGAGTTTAAGGAGTAAATTATCAAACCAAAACACAGCCAATAAAATATGATTATTCTTTTTTTTTTATATATATATATATATTTTAAGAGTTTTTCTTCTGAAACATAACCTTAATAAAAGTTATTTTTCTACAACTCAGGGTGAGCTGAATCGTATTATTGGCGCTCATGCCTTGAACAGGAACTCCTCCAGATCTCATTGTATCCTCACTGTGCATATAGAGGTATGAACACAAACATCTCAAAGGCTTACTACAGTATTTTGTGCTTTGGTTTTGGTGTCTAACGTGATGTTGCCAATAAAGATGCGTTTCTGATGTACAGTCTCACTCACGGACTCTGTCTGAAGGGAAGTTTGTCACCTCCAAACTGAATCTGGTGGATCTGGCTGGATCTGAAAGGCTGGGAAAGACTGGGGTGAGGATGAAAATGTCTGACAAACATGTTAGATTGCTAAAAAATTCACACCATTTCTTACGTATTGTTGCTTTTCTCTCCTCCCAGTCAGAGGGTCAGATGTTGAAGGAAGCTGTGTACATCAACAAGTCCTTGTCTTTCCTGGAGCAGGCCATCCTGGCTCTGGCAGACCGTCGCAGGGAGCACGTTCCCTTCAGGCAGACTAAACTTACACATGCCCTGAAAGACTCACTGGGTGAGACTTGCAGGCTCATGGCTTTTATCAAATTTGATAGTCAATACTTAAATTAAAGCATTTGTGTGTTTCTGCAGGAGGGAACTGCAACACTGTGCTTGTGGCGAACATCTACGGTGAGGCTGCACAGATCGAAGAAACAGTAAGGATTGTAACAAAAAAAAAAATAAAGTCAGATTCTTACCCTACATGGTGTCATCTTTGCTCCAAGTGATCATGTTTGTTGTCTGCAGCTCTCCACTCTGCGTTTTGCCAGCAGGATGAAGTGTGTTCAGACTGAGCCTGCCGTTAACGAGCACATGGCTCCAGCGGTGAGATCACACTCTGCAATAACTGAAATCTAAGCAAGGGTTTATGTCTCATATTCAATAAAACAACCTAAGATGAGCTGCATCCACATGACAAGTCCTGTAAAAACAAAAATCTGCTAGTGGGGTAAAAATAGACAATTTTTTTCTAGTATGGAGGAATTATTCTTATATTAGTTTTAAGAAACTTTTGTTAGTAATTCAGTCATCATTTTTGCATTTTAAGATCTTGAAATAACATTTTTTCTGGATTTGCCAGATGAATGCGGCTCATATTGTGTCAAGTTAGACAATTTTTACAACAACACAAGACATAGACCCTTGCAGAGTTTTACTTTTTGCAGTGTACACACAATACAATACATAATTGACAGCTGGATGCCTAAAAGTTACAATATTGATAATGATGTCCTGTGTCATTCAGGCTCAAATCAAGTTACTTCAGAAAGAGATTGACCTGCTTAAGGAGGAACTGTCCAAATACAATACACTGGTGAGTACAGCTAGCTGGATTATGGACTAACAACACAGATATCTATATGAAAATGTGTAATGAAGGCCCTGTGAGGACTTATAAGTGAAATAGTTTCCATCAGTTTGCCATCCATCCATCTTTTGCCGCTTATCTGGGGTCAGGTCGTGGGGGCAGCAGCCTAAGCAGGGAAGCCCAGACTTCCCTCTCCCTAGCTACTTCGTCCAGCTCTTCCCGTGGGATCCCGAGACGTTCCCAGGCCAGCTGAGAGACGTAGTCTCCCCAGTGTGTGCTGGGTCTGCCCAGGGGTCTCCTCCTGGTGGGACGTGCCCTGAATACCTCACCAGGGAGGCATCCGTATTAGATGCCCGAGCCACCTCATCTGGCTCCTCTCAATGCGGAGGAACAGCAGCTCTACTCCGAGGTCCTCCCGGATAGCCAGGCTTCTCACCCTATCTCTAAGGGAGAGCCCGGCCACCCTAGGAAGGAAGCTCATTTCGGCCGCTTGTACCTGCGATCTTGTTCTTTTGGTCACTACACACACTACTACAGTGTCTAAACAAGACACAAGAGCTTTGCCTTCCGGCTCAGCTCCCTCTTCACCACGACAGACCTGTGCAGAGTCCGCATAACCACCAATACCTAAACTCCTCCACTTGGGGCAGGATCACATCCCCGACCCGGAGAGGGCACTCCACCCTTTTCCGGCTGAGGACCATGGACTCGGATTTGGAGGTGCTGATTCTCATCCCAGCCGCTTCACACTTGGCTGCGAACCGGTCCAGAGACAGTTGAAGGTCACGGCTTGATGAAGCCAACAGGACCACATCATCTGCAAAAAGCAGTGATCCAATCCTGAGGTCACCAAACCGGACCCCCTTGACACCCTGACTGCGCCTAGAAATTCGGTCCATAAAAGTTAAGAACAGAATTGGTGACAAAGGGTAGCCCTGGCAGAATATTTTCACTTTGACATATTTGCCTGTTCATAATCCATGAATTAAAACGAGATTATCAGCAACAAAATTGGTTATTTCTGAATGCTATTTCTCAGTATCCTTGGTTGGGTTGGATTTTCCTAAGTGAATACGAACCCATTTACAGCACTAAGACAGAAAGTCCTTTTGATGACACAATGCTGCTAAGTTTCACAGTGGAAAGAACAGTTTCAGAATGTTTAGATCCTTCTGAGAAAATGTACGGATGTCTTGTGCCTATAAACCGTCTTTTTCCAGGTGAACAAACCAAGAATCACATACGAGCCACTGACTGAGGCCCAAACAGCTGAGATTAAAAGCCAGGTTCAGAGTTACCTCGATGGAAGCCTTCAGGACATCAGTGTAAGATCACTCTTTCTAGAAAACCACATCCTAATTAACCATTTAATGGTATTCATTGTGTCTGTGAATGACCTTTTCTAACAGATCCTAAGTGTCCGGCAGGTCCAAGCAGTGTTCGCGCAGTTCAAGCTTGCTGTGCAGTGAGTATCATGGTGTAATGTGTGCAAGGATTGGTGTGTTAACTGTACGTGACTCAGCATGTTTTTGTAAACAGGGAGCAGGAGCAGAAGGTGAAGGCTCAGCTCTGTCAGACCTCCAGCTCAGAGGAGAGATCAAAATACGAGAGCGCACACACGGCTGCTGTCAAGGTCAGCCAGCGTCAGATGGAAATGAGCTGTAATTCTGTTTGTCTGTTGTTAAAGTGAGTAGTTCATTATGTTGGAGACTTGATGAGATGCTGTGTCCCTGTAAACCCTTTAGTGGGATGACAGACGACGTCCAGGCTCGACAGGAGCCAGAAGTAAGAAGACAAGGGACAAACAAGAGTGAGTCCTGTCAGAATTAGGCAGTAGCCAGCTTACAACATCTTTCTTCTTAACCTTATTGAAACACTAGTTTTTTAATGCACGTTTGGTTTTTCTCATGACAAACAGAATGTTGTCCCACTACAGCAAAAGCAAAAGACAGAGTCCAGGTTTGAAGAAGAATTTGGAGACCGCCTCCAAGTCGACACTGAATTCCAGCCAAACACCTGAGCTGGAGTCACCTGACACAGAGAGCCAGGACAGACAGGAGAGACATGAGTATGTGAATAATCCATCAAACACATATTCTGAATTATTCTGTGGTTGTAAAGTTCAGTGTTAGTATTTTGCCTGCTTTCCCAGCTCTCCTCCACCTAAAGCCGAAGCCTTCGAGGATTTCAAGTCAGGACAGGGAAGCAAAATTAACTCCATCCTTAAGGAGAATAAGACAGTGCTGCTGGAGCGCCACAGTCTCCTTTGCCAGCTCACAGAGGAGGTGAACGCTGTGAAGAGAGAGATCGACTACACTGCAGCCGTCATCCAGCAGAACAAGGAGATGACAGGAGGTACTTTCCACTTTGTGTAGCTTTAAGAAAACTAAATGTTGGTTCCATCCAGAGGTTAAACTGTTTCCATTGTTTGTTTTTGATTGAAGGTCAGTATCTGGCCATGGGGGATGAGCCAGATGCCACTTTATTAATGCAGCTCAGAGACTTAAAGGCTCTGTACCGACAGAGGTATAAAGTGCTGCAGGATATAAAGGCAGAGGTCAACTACTGTCAGCATCTTGTGGATCAGTGCAGAGTGCGGCTGCTTTCAGGTCAGTTCTTGTAATCAGTTTATAACTTCTCCCTCACCAAAGATGCCTCATAAAAGTTGGAGAAATAATCAAGTGCTGTGGTTTTTGTCCTAGAATTTGAGAGCTGGTATGAAAAGTCTTTCCTGGTAGCTGATGAGGAGCTGGATGTAATGATGGAGAAGACGCAAACGCATGTGAGTCTGCAAGTTTGCTGTAGTGGATCTATCTTGTAGGAGCTCCGTTTATTTTTCTTTAAAATACAAGAAAACTTAAATCTAAAAAAAAGAAAAAGGCAAAATTTATTAAAACTTAGCACAAAAAATAAATTTGCGTCATACACTGTTGGAAAGTGCAGCAGAGCTAAGTATGTGGGTTTCACCCATGAAGAATTAGCCAAATCTTTTTTGCCAGTGCCAAACAGCTTAGACTTTTTCGAGCTTTTGGTATTTCCAGGTGCTGACCACAAGGTGTCTCTAAAGTGAAGGCAAAGTTCCATATGCTCTATGGTGTATTTGGCGTCCCAAGAAGATGCTCATCATCCAATCCGCCAAACAAGAGTCAACACCAGAATACGGTGTTGGCATTGGCAGAGAAGATTTGGCAAAAATGATTTTTTGGGGGGCACCGTAATTTTTTTGAATTTCTATTTTAAACATTTAAGCTTCACTGCTGATAGAGAGTTTTTATCTTCTTTTGACTTCAGGAAGAAGATAACCAGCAACCGTTTCATGAGCCTCCTCCTGATAGCAGCAGCTCGGAGTCCTTCTACAACGCCCGAGACAGAACGCTGAGAAGGGTGGGTTGAAATAATTCGGTCACATTATCTCAAAAGTCTCATGCTTTAAAGGATGCGTTTGGTTTATACAGCTTTTACATTGTTTATAGAATGAAGTAGAACAAAATACTCACCCAGAAGGCTTTCCTGATCCAAGCAGTGCTTCGGGAGATATTTAGATCCAAAATCGTGCAGCGGACGTCCGTATAATGGGATCCACCGGGGCATAGACAGCGCCGCTCCTAAAACTGCATTAATCGTCCAAAAACTTGTGTTTTTCACCCATATTCCTTCATGGTCCGCTCCCGGTTAGTCCTCTGCTGCAGTCTGTGTCACTCCAGACAGCGCTGTGTGGCTGTAATGACCTCTGAACTGACAAAGTCTTTGTTTACATTTGCCCCTCAAAGAAAGGAGAAAGTGGAGTCAGCTCTCCAGAGAGTACTGCGCATGCGCAATGAGGCAAACTTTAACAAAGTCTTTGTCAGTTCAGAGGTCATTACAGCCACACAGCGCTGTCTGGAGTGACACAGACTGCAGCAGAGGACTAACCCGGAGCGGACCATGATGGAATATTAGTGAAAAACACAAGTTTTTGGACGATAAATGCAGTTTTAGGAGTGGCACTGTCTATGCCCCGATGGATCCCATTATACGGACGTCCGCTGCACGATTTTGGATCTAAATACCTCCTGAAGCACTGCTTGGATCAGGAAAGCCTTCTGGGTGAGTATTTTGTTCTACTTCATTCTATAAACAATGTAAAAGCTGTATAAACCAAACGCATCCTTTAAATGCTTAGCTTAAAGACACCTTTGTCATTTGGGGTTTTTAACTATTTATCTCTAAAAAAAGGTTTGTTTTTTTTCTGTGTCAGAGGAATAACAGGATGCTGCCGTCCACTCCAGTTCAGAGGAACTCATCTGCTGGACAGAGACGACTCCCTCCGATTCAACCTGTTCCCTAAGTGAGTTTATTTAACAATGTATGTCGTTTTTACAATCATCGGCCACAAAAGACAAAAACACAATGAATCAGCTTCTTAAATGAAAAGTAAAATTTATTATTCCTGAACCACAAAATAGACTTCTTTGGTTGTACAAATTCACTAGTTACAGTCTTGTGTGAGCTCTAACCCTTGACCCCGGGACTTCCGACCCCTTCCCTCTGTACTATTTGCAAGAAAAAGCCCCCAAAGAGAACTCAAGACAAAAGAATAAACACAAAAACTTGAAACACTGCATTAATAATGTAGTGAAACCCATCTGAAAAAAAGATAACCTACTGTAAGTTTAAGAAAAAAAAGATATCAGCCAAATGTTATCAAACAAACTGAATTTCAGTCAGTGAGAGCAACATAGAAAGCTATCATTAGAAGACCCTAAGTTAAATTAGAAGAAATGCTACTACTGTGATTCTGCAAAAATACCCATCAGATACATAAACTGACAGAATGTCAAAGCAGTGAGCTGAATGTTTAATGAGATCAACGTCATGAGAGGGATTTCTAATCAGCTCTGCCTCTCTCAGCTCTCCCAACGAACAAACCAATATACATGCAGAGAGCGTCCACGCCAAGCCCGTCTGAACCCAGACACATCAGCAGTTCAGACACTCGCTTGGTTTAGGTCAAGACTGGCTCAGATTCAAACCCAAAGTTTGTTTCACTTTCAGTATTTGTACATTATTCACACGATAGTACATGACTTTTTTCAGTGGCATCAGATTTAAATTAACCATAGACAGAAATATAAAACACCTGCTACCTTCATGTCACTCTGGAATACCTCCAGATACTTTTAATGATAGACACGAAACTTTCACATTGAAAGAATGAAAATCCCTAAACAAGAAAGGGGGAGTACCGTCGGTTAGAAATGATGCTTAAAGGGCATGTTGCAAAACGCATTTGATATGTTGTTTTATTCTCTCTGTGGGGGAATGTAACAAAAGGCTATCTGATGAGTAAATATATAAAATGAGTTATAAAAGATCCATAAAGTGATGTGCAATATATAAGTTGCAAGGTATGAATCATAACTTGGATTAAAAATGTTTCTGATAACCTACAATAAAACTCCCAAAAGGGTTAAAATAGTGTGAAACAGAAGGCCTTCAATTTAAAATGTTAAAAACAATAAATTACTTAAGATATGCATCGTTATAAGCTGATATATGGCAGTGCAAAAAAAATAGATATGTTGTTTTCCCAAAGATTCTCCATGACCATGAAGGTAGCAGGATGTTCCCTCCTGAATTAATATTTACACTCATATCTGCCCGGATCTAAAGAACGCCCTGACATTTTACAATCTATTCACTGAAATTCTAAAAATATCATTCGACAAGTTAGTATAGCTATAACCCATTTCTTTTCTTTTTCCAGTACGACTTTTTTTTAAAAACAGCAATTCATTGGAGGTGTGAGAAATCAAAAGTAAAATCTCCTGTCACCTCGTTTTAAAAATACATCTGCTTCTACTTGGAAAACCGAGTGAAGAACAAAAAAGATTAATGGTCTGTGAGAAGCGACTCTAGCTAACCACGCGAGCTCTTTCTTGCCAGCTCATCCACTGACTGTATAGGCAAGACTGGCACGCAGGATATAAGTAGGTGTGTATGTGGCTATCAGCTTCATAGTCTTTGCAGTGGTTATATAGGAGAGTACATCTCTTCTATGGACACTCTGTGTAGTGTGTTTAGTGACTCTGCACCTCCTGCGATTCCACAGTGTGTGTAAAAATGTGTGTTTGGGTTGTGTCTTCAGAGTTTTCTCCCAGTGTGAGGTGTTACGTGGGCACTGCGGTTTCCAGGCTGCGGCGGCCCTGCCTCAGTTTGCGCTTGTTGCTGTAGAGAGCCATCTCTTCCAGGGCGGAGGTGGCAGGTAGTGGGGCGGGAACCTCAGCGTCAGGGCTGGCAGCCGGGCCTAGAGAACAAAAACAACACAGCTTCAGTCACAGGACAGCATCTATCTGAAACACTGCTGTGAAGCTGCTTATTCGCGTTGCAACCTGAGCGGGGGCATTTAATTAAAAAGCAGATGGATCCCTTAAACCTGCGAGAGAAGCCCAACATTTAGATCAGCAGCAGGAAACAACCAGGTCCCAGAAATTTGAAGCAAAACACTGAAGCGCCTTAGTAATTTTATCTCCTTCTGCAAATCATTGGTTTTCCAGACACTGGTTTCTTGATTCAGGTTAGAAAGTCTGATACCTTGCAAACTTAATGGATAATTGTTCTGTTTTTTTTTTTATGCATGGCAACTTGAAGGTGGATTGATTGGATTTTTTCACAAAAAAGACTTGTTTCCCATAAGTACCATCACCAACTGTTGCAAGGACGCAACTCTTGGCAAGACATGCATTTGTTTGGAAGCAAGTGACGGCAGGGTGGATCATCTTTCCAGAAAGACTTTTCTTCTCCTCTTTAAAGTGATACTCCGGGATGGAACAAGTTGGGTCCTATCACAAGATTTAGGGCAGAAATTACCCCTACAGCAGTGCTTTTGTGCAGCAGAAGCCCAGGGCGCACGCACCACACACCTCCTCCCTGCTTCTCTGCCGTTTCCTCTGCACTCAGACGGGGCCATATTTTACTTGACCAAAAACACAAATAAACGGACTCCCACCGAAAAAATCTGATATCGGTCTGTATTCACGCTTTATTTAGAGAATTTTCAGCCTGTTACTTTCACATAAAAACACCGCTAAATAAGGCTCTAGTTCTCATCGTGTCTCTTCGTCCTGGCAGACTGCCTGCGTTTGTTTATATCTGGCACGCCGCGCGCGCAGACTGATACACTAAGCGGTGAGCACCTCGTAGCCAGCTGTGGCTCTGCAGCAGAGGTAGCGCCGTTTTACGACACAATGAGAGCTAGAGTCTTAGTTAGCGGTGTTTTGTGTGAAAGTAACGCGCTGAAAATTCTCTAAATGTTCCAATGAAAACATTGAGAAATGTGTTTTTGGTCAAGTAAAATATGGCCCCGTCTGAGTGCAGAGGAAACCGGCAGAGGAGCAGGGAGGGGGTGTTTGGTGCGTGGGCTCTGGGCTTCTGCTGCACAAAAACACTGCTGTAGGGGTAATTTCTGCCCTAAACCTTGTGATAGGACCCAACTTGTTCCATCTCAGAGTATCACTTTAATGGATAATTGTTCTGTTTTTTTTTTGCATGCCAACTTGAAGGTGGATTGATTGGATTTTTTTTTTTTTAAAAGACTTGTTTCCCATAAGTACCATCACCAACTGTTGAAAGGACGCAACTCTTGGCAAGACATGCATTTGTTTGGAAGCAAGTGACTGCAGGGTGGATCATCTTTCCAGAAAGACTTTTCTTCTCCTCTTTAAAATGCTACTATAAGATCATCTGTTTAAGGCTACTTATCTTGGATCATCTTTCAGCCGATGCATTTTGTAGATCATCTTGTAACACTAGTTTTTTGGATCACTTTTTTGACACTACTTTCTTGGATCACCTTTCTAATATTACTGTCTTGGATCGTCATTTTTACGCTACTTTTCTTGTGTTGTCTTTTTAAAGTTGTTTGACTTGGTTCATATTTTTGACAACATTTTTCTTGGGTTGTTTTTTTAACGCTTTTTTTTTTTTGAATGTTGCAGATACTACAAAAATAGCATTTGGAGTTAACCAAATTTGCCACTGATAGTCTGATTCTGAATCTTGGATTATGAACAAGCAATTATATAAAAGTGAGACCTATTGCAAGATCACTTATACAGTCTTGACAGGGCCCTTAGTTATAAGTGTCTTGCTTTTGGATTTAAGTCTTAGGTGAGACTTCTGTAAGCTGGCTACAACACATCATGGTGCTACATTTCCTACCGTAAAAAAACACTTTGGAAGATGAAAATCTTTTGTAAATAAAAGTTTCAGTCAGCACTTTTGAGAAATCCATGCATAACTTTTAGTTACATTAGTAACACCAAATCTCTGATCTATGTTTGGAGAGCAGCAGCAGGCAAAGCACACCCAAGTAGACACACACCCCATCCTGATACCTGGACCCATAGTTTGCCACACAACTGGTTAGATTTTAAATTAAAAACCAAATCTCAGTCTTATATCATATGAAGTGTACAACACACGCTCAAATACATGCACATGGAGTCGTACCACAGAGGCTGCTTATCCCAGGTATTCACCTGAATCAGAAGGGATAGAAAATTCACACTTGCTTACTCACTATTCCCTCTCACAACATGAGTTAAATAAAACACTGAATAGTTCATGCACTCACCTGGGTTGCTGGAGCCATCATCAATGAACTGCAAGTCCTCGACGGGGTCAGGGGACTGGAAGACAAGAAGAGACAGTGAATACCTGGTGGTGGAAGTAAAGGTGTGTCAGTGACCTGTGTCCCAGGAGAGGCCTCCACCATGAGCAGGAGACTGAGAAGATGTGCCAGCCGCTCACTGAAGCACTGAAGCTCCCAATCTGTCAGAGCCGAAAGCCACAGTAGCTCTACTCAGAAGAGATTGGCATGTTAAAGAAAAGGGAGGTTAAGTTAGGTCATCAGTTCCGGGGTTTTGTTGTGATGTGCAGCCAAATCCACAAAGAGACAGCGTTGCAGAGCGACATTGCAGCACCAACACGAGTCACCAATGCACAAAAGAATCCAAGCAGCATGTTCACTTCACTCTGTGTGTAGTGCAAACAACATGATTTATGATTCATATTTGAAATCAGAAGTTAAAAACTGTTGATTAACTTAGGGACCACTGCAACCTGCAAACTCAGTGCTATCTTTATTGTGTGACAGTTTAGGCCACTGGCTGTTGAATCAAGTGTTGTACCGTGCAACTCTTACTTAAAAATGTATCTATATTTCTTGCGTGTTAATTTGCAATCAATATGTGAACCAAAAAAGTTTGTCAAACTGGATAACTTGTAACTTTTTTTGTGTTCTCTTCATCTTTTTTGTTTTCAATCTTGTTGAGCTCTTCTGATGTTACCTGCTTGTAACGTTGCCTAGCTTGTTCTATTTTTGTTTCCTCTTCTTCCCATTCATCATATGTTTTTTTTGGTCCAAAAATGTTGAAATTGACTTCAAAATCCATATTTCAGCGCTCTTGTGTTATCCTCACCCCTTGAAATGTGTGTGATGCGTTGCTATGGTAACGCGCACAGCGGAGTGATACAATGATTTAACTTGACATTGGAATTCTCACTGACCATGGTATAATATTGATTAATCATGGCTACTGTAGTCAGGGGGCATCGCCGAAGTAACAGTGGTAAGAACTGGTAAAAAGGAATTCTGGTAAGTGCTAACGTTAGCTCACAGGCTGGCCTGGGCTTCTTCTCTTGTTTATTGTCAGAACAATACAGCGCCCCCCAAAGCTCTGGCACATGAACTGATCTCTGGAAACGGCTTTTGTGGACGGCAGACACAGCTTCGTCTTTACAGCGCACTTTTTTTGAAAATGGTACAGAAAATAGTTGGATAGGAAAATGTGCGGCTCCGTGTGGATGTAGCCTGAGTTTGACTGACTTATCTGACTGTTTTGTTGACATTCCCTTCTGCCCAGCTCCATATAGTGGATGCATAACGCAACCCCAGCCACTACTGTAGCTCCTATTCTATGCGCCCATATATGAAAACAGTTTTCAAATAGGCTATTCATTGAAGGTGTGCCTTATACTCCGAAGCGCCTTATAGTACGGAAAATACGGTATATGGATTCCACACTTTTGTTACCCTTGGTTTGCAGATGACAGTGGTTCCTAAGTCTCCTGTATGACTACAGTCTTTGTGGTGAACATGCTGATGGCAACATCTGTGCATTGTAGAAGTCTGAAATGTATCGTAACACTTAAAGTAGCATCAGTTCAGTTACATACACCAAAAAGAGAACAAACTCAGGTCAATGTGCACCAAACCACACAAGATCCCACTGTGACAGGAGTGCAGACTGACAGTAACAAAGACGACCATAAATACTCGCCCACCCTACAAAATGAAAGACCACTTCAAGGCAAGCACTGCTCACTCAGGCACCTCCAGGATTCCCCTGCTTCCCCCCTTCAAAGTGAAGACTTCTACTACTCAAGCCTACACTGACTCTCTAACCTGATGACAGGAAAGGAAATCAGAGGTTTTAAAAAGGAAGTCCTGGGGGACATATTTACAGTCTGTGTGATATGAAACTCATGCGTGGCTCAGACAGCTGATGGACGTGAGAGTGGATGAGATGTTTTCCCCCGGAACCAATTCTGGTTAGTGGGATCAAAAATCTGTTGGCATTAGTGCTGAAAGATGACTGGGTGAATGGTTACTGCTTGAAATGCTTTTTAGTCGTGAGTTGTCAGGAAGGGGAACAAGGACAAGAAGGCAGAATGTGAGGAAGACCCAGAGGGAGGCTGATTTAAGCTGTCAGTCATTACAAGTAGAAGAGCAGGAAATTCTGATCAATCACAGAGCCACAACCTCGACTTTACACACACTGATGCCTCTTGATTAAGTGACAAACGAAAAACTAGAGTGGGGAGTCAGCAGGAGAAGCCAGGGGTGATGGGGGGAGGCCGGAGCCCCTGGAGCTCAGCATGCAGCCAGTACCTGGATGTCGTATACGGGTTTGGAAGAAGGAATGGCAGCAAACTGTCGGTAGTCAAACTTCTTTGACGACAGGGACTAGGAGGATAGGAATGAGCAGAGGTCAAGGGAGGAGAGGGAAAAAGAAGAGGAAAGAGGGACAAAGTAAAAGAAAAAGGAGGTTGGAGAAGTCAAAGAGGTGAAAAGGATGAGAGAAGACTAATGGATGATTCAAACAGCCGGCTGAGGCTGATCGGCTGGAGTGACAATGAGCAAGATGGTGGATTAATGCCAATGTGTTTGAAGCAGATCTAGATTCATCCCTTTCCAGTCCTATTGTTGCTTTTCACCGTAGACTCCTGAAATTAAACTGCAGTCCCTGTTACAGCTAAGTTCAGATATTTGATGAGTCACCCTCAGTAAGTCTCCAGAAGACACGATCAAATGTTTACAACTTCAAAACGGCCAGTGGAAAATCTGATCATCAAAAACAGGCCAAGTAATACAGGTCGTGCTTACCAGCCTGCCTGGAGAGGTTAGTCCTCGGGGGCTGAGCTCTGAAACAGAAAAAGTAAAGTTAAAAAAGAAGTAGGTTGAGAAAAACTATCACTATTTGGATTATAAGCAAGCAAAGTCCTGAGTTAACAGCTGCGTCCTACCTTCCATAGGTGTTGGAGAAGGTGTTGGGACAGGCGAGGGGGACTCCGTCAGCTGGTCTAGCGTCCCACGTTTCTTTCCGTCACGAGACTTGGCGATGACCATCTGAGCTTTCAGTGCATCCTGCTCCAGAGACTTCATTCTATGAGGGAAACAAAGACTCTCCGATAAGTATGCAGCAAAACAAGACAAGAAATACCAGAAGAAAAGTGAACAGGGCGCACACACCCCTAAAATGTGGGTGTTGCTGTCACTACTTATTCTGGAGGCTCCTTGTCCTGGTTTGCTGTGTTTCAATTTCACTTTCTCAATAAGAGGCATTCCAGGAAAAGGACCACCTCACCCTCAACTCACTAACTGCTTGCAAACTTACCGCTAAATATGTGTTAGTACTATCAAATAAAGAGAACAGCAAGAGGCAAATGAAAGGAGTGCAGAAGAAAAGAAAAAAGAGAAGGAGGGACGAGGAAAAGCAGAGACGTGCAGAAGCAAAACAGCACTGGAAAGGCAGCGAAGCACCGTCACAGCGTGGCTGTGAGGACTTCTTTCGACCTTTCCAAACTCAGCCTTGAGCAAAAGTACCCCAAAGCACCCCAGCACACCCCCACGATGCCGTGCGTCTGGCCCTGGTGGCTGAGGGCCGAGGAGCAGACCTGAGCTGGGAGGCGGCAGAGGAGGAGGAAGAGGGGGGTTGGGGAGGCTCGGCTGTGCCCTGAGACGCCCTCACTCTGGCCTGGTAGAGCCTCTTAGCAAGGTCCTGCTCATACTGCTTAACATCCTCCTCTAGGCCGTACGGCCTGTGTGCCACGAGGCCAGGGAGGGGAGGGGAAGGAGAGGATGGAGGGGAGACCAGGATGAAGGAGGGAAATGATGAAGAAAAGGAGAGAAAGGCATACAGAGAGAAAAAGAGAAGACAACCAAAGAATGGAAGGTAAAAGACACATCTAAAACGCCAGGAATAAGAAGACTCAAAGTTTAGACAAGAAAATATAGAGAAGAGAGGAGACAAGCTAACACAGAGAACACCGTGTCACAGCAGAATGATCTGTGAACCAATGCTTGGATTGGTTGGTCAAAAGATCCCTGAACCCTTCAGTTGGCTCATACATCAAACCTGGTGTTCATCCACACTCTGATTCTACTGATGTGCTGGAAATAGTCCGTGAAACAAAAGGTTGTTGGCCCTAAACGTCATCTTTACCTTGCTGCTCTCCACATGGCTCTTTTCTCAGCCTCCAGAGCTCGCTTCTCAGCAGGGGACAGGTCCTTGTCAGGGGCCACGGCAAGTTCAGGACTCTGCATTCGGAGCCTCTCTTGATGTCTGCGTTCTGCTTTGGCTGTGCGGATCGGAGCAGCGGACTCTCCTGGGTACACTGGAATCAAACTGAAAAGATGAAGAAGAAGCAGCAGTGAGTACAGTGATGAAAACAGGAGATGATGCTCAGATGTTGATCAGTGTAATCACCCCGTCATGGAGTTGGGCCTTTGGTCATGCCTGAAGCCATCTTCCAGTGAATTCCTCTGAGAGTCTCCTTTACCGTCGACAGATGATGGCCTACAACAAGAAAAACAGTTAGCTGAAGAAGCTAAGAAGAATATATTTGAAGCAGAAATAATGACGAACTTCTCACCCTGAGCTGCCGCAGTAGCTCGGTGGCGTGATGTTATAACACGGTGGTGTGGAGCAGTGCTGGGATGGGCTGGAAACCGGCTCCACCTTATACTCCACTCCATCCAGCAACACTTTCCCAGAAGCCTTCATGTGTGCCATCTGCCTTGCCAGGTCCTCTTCCTCATCCTCCTCTTCTTCATCCAGTAGATACTCTCTTGCCCGCTGCTCAAACTTCCTCTCTGAATTAAGAAGAAGGGATAGGTTTGTAAATTTAAGACAGACTTTTAAGTGTTACTGATAAAGGAAGCTTGGAGACAAACAAACCTTCTTCCTCCCTCATCTTCTTCAGGTCATCCTCTCCAACAAGAGAGACTCGAGGTTTGGGTTTTTCTGGCGTCTGCTGCTTCACGTCAATCTCGAAATACTTCTGTCTGTCCCTGAATGAGCGCTGCTCAGGGCTGTTCTTACCGCTTGGAGAGGGACTCTATGAAACAAAGAGCAAAAGACAAAAATGTTGTTCCTTTCCATTCAATTTTCAAAGTGCACCAGAGGAACCTGCAGGGTTTATTATGGAAGATCAGAACATAAGGGCTGGAGTTGACCCATTTGCCAAAAGGAGCCAAGGAGCAAAAGACACAAGAGGAAAATCAAGACTAACTGACAAAGGAGAAGTGAAGAGAACCCAGCACCACAAAGCTGATTAAACATGAATTAGCTATCAGTCTTATTGACAGATTAAACATTGGTCTCCCAGAGTCCAGGAGCAGTGAAACCGCCACCGTCAAGCCGAGCACACCACAGCCCAGAACACAGAACTGCTGCTGTAGATGTGGCGGAGTCGGTGGATACCTGCAGCTCCATGCTCGGCCTGGAGAAGCGAGGCACTGCGGCCAGGCTCATATACTCCTGACGTGGGGAGGGCTTGCCAGTCGGACTCTGACCAGCTCTTTCCTGACCATCTATGTCATCATCAAACACCTCGTTGTTCAGCTCAGGCTGAAAAGGCCACAGAGGTCGTCACGAGACTGTTAGAAAATATCATTGGCTCTTTGCCTTTTACTCTGAGTATGCTTGGTACGTCAAGTGCATTACCGCCACTGACAGTGTTACCAGCACTACTACAATACCACAGTGCAAAATAATGGCCTGTTACAGCTACAGTGAAGTAACAAGAAAGAAATGCTGGTGACTTTGTCTCGTCACTTCTCAGTGTCAAGCTGTTTATTGACTTTTATTAAACTTTAAATTAGGGCTGCAGCTATCGAATAATTTAGTATTCAAGTATTCTACTGAAAATCCCATCGATTAATCAAGTAATCGGATAAAATACATTTTTGTTTAGTTAAAGAGCAGTTATTTTTCAAATGAAAATTTTTCTCTTAAAGAAATATAATTTTCTGATACAGCATGTCAATAAGAGCACTTGCTTTGGTAGCTCCAAGATTTGTAAACACACTTTGACACATTTTTTGTGCCTTGTACATCTCATCAAATGTTGCGGACCCAAATGGCACCTGTTTCGTAGAATGACCCATTAGTCTCCAAACTCCAGAAAAGAAGCTAGATTTGTTGCTAGCTGCTATTTTGTATAAGAGGTAGCTTGAGGGGTCTGAAAACTCTCTAAATATGACCTCAGCTCTATTTGAAATACCATTCTTTGATCTTTTTTAAAATTAAACGATTCCTCGAGGCGGAGAAAATTACTTGAGTATTTTTTGTAATCGAGTACCTCGAATCATTCGAGGAATCATTTCAACTCTACTTTAAATCAATACTCTAGTAGCCGTTTGGCGATCAGCTTTACTTCTGCTTTTCAAAACTGAAAACCTCAACTCAGATCAAACAAACATACTAAGCACTACATTCATAAGTTGTATAAGATGGTTTTGAAAACAGCCAATGTTTTTGACCCCCTCCTTTTTTTAAACATTTTCTTCCATTTAGTGGAAAAAAAACAAAAGGCTGTGCTATTAATATTTCTGGTGTAGACTCACCTCTGGAGAAGGCTGCTTCAGGTGGAAATTGTTCCTCACACCGTACAGATCCTGAAGAGAGAGAGGATGAACAGAAAGTTGTTGGACTGAAGTAAACTCAGACTGAAGACAAACTGAGGTACAGAGCAGGCAGACTGGTAAGCAGCTGGGATATAAAACGTACGAAAAGAGGGAAGTGATTCCATATTAGTACACGAGCCACACATGGATGAATGAACGAGTCAAGACTGAACAGCAGAATGACAGATGATGCCGCAAAACCGATGATGAACGCATTCCACACGTCACAGCACGTCACAAGACTCCCGACAGGGTGCAGGCTCCGTATTGGACAGCCTGCTCCAGTCAGGAGGGGGCAGGGGGCGAGACCATCCAATCAGCACAGCATGCTTTCTGTTGTTGTGACCCGGTGGAGCCCGGGCAGCATGGCCTACCTGCGGCGGCTCCAGCACTGCCAGTGAGCGAGGCACGGCGGCAAACGCCTTGTATGCCTGCTTGACATTCATGGGGAACTCGTCGGGCGAAGTGGGGGAGGGGGCGCGAGGCTGCAGGGGGTAGTTTGGAGGGGTTGGGAGGGGGGTTATGGAGAGAAATGGGGTAGGATCATATGGAGGAGGAGCCAAGGGGAGGAAGAGGACGGACAGACAGAGACATGAAGGAGAGGGTAGACTATGAAAAAAACCAGCAGAGTTGAAGAAGACTGTGGAGGAGAACAGGTGAAGAGCATGGCGGCTGGTTTCATGTGACAGAGGAGGGGAATATGCAGAGAAAAACACGCAGTAGGGCCTGGAAAGTCCAAAGCCATGAGAGATTTTCCTGAATGAGCTCCTGTGTGAAACCAGGAAGGTGCGATTTGAAGCAGTGCTCCTCATTTTTTCACTTATCCGACTATACTGCTTGTGAAAGTAAAATTAGTGGAACAGTTTAGAAAACTGTAAATAAAAGGAGTCATATTTGACTATTTTTGAAGCCCTTGATGCTGAGTTGGCAGGTGCTGTACCTGGACTCAGCTACCCTGAAATACAAGTCTTCCTTTCTTTGGTTTCAAGCCTCTTTAGAGGCCAAAATCATTTTGATCTTAATCTGAAAAGCCGTGAGACAGCGCTTCGGTGTTTGGAAGCTGAGGTGGCACAGAGCTGAGAGTGGAGAGAAAACAGCACTATGTGGTGGTGAGGGGTCTTACAGAGGTCTGGGAGTTGAAGGGGGAGGGGCCATGCTGGAAGGGGTTTGGACTGTGGCTGTCCGGAGTGACGGGAGAGGTACTTGGCCGCACACGCCCAACTGGCTGGATGGCACCTGGTCGCGTCTGAAGGGAAGAAGATGTTAATGTGAGATCAGTGAAATGATTTTTGAGTAGAACTTTAATCCGTAGTAAACTAAATTAAAGTGATCACAGTAAAAAAAGGCGACAAACTTTGCAACGAATGACAACTAAAAATGAATGAGAGTCAATGGAGGACGACAGCTGCACTGTTTCAAAAGCTCAGTTTTAACAAAGAAAGCTACTCTTGAATACATAATCTTAATCGCCAACAGAAAATCCTCTTAAAAGTTTTAGTTAACAAGTAAAATGCCAGGAAATCTGACTACACACTCTATCAGTCTGTCTGAAGACCTATTGGCTCAGCTTGTTGTAAACATATATTCAAACTCTGTTAATTCAAACTCACTGATGATGGTGTTTCATCCCTGGGAGTGGGAGTGGAGGTGTAATGAATGTTTGCCTGGAAACAAAAAAATTGTTTAACAAAATAAAAAAGATGCATGGATTGTAACATACAAAGACAGTATTTATACTGTTGGAGCTTTTTTAGGATGATGCCAGGCCAAAATGTCACACTAAATCCCCGTTTCCACCAAGTGGTCTCGTATGGATCAGTACAGTTTGGGTCCTGTTTGAGTTTCCACAGCTAACTATGCCTCCCTTGTTAGGCAGGATGTAAGCTTGACGCCGACAGCTGCGTCAGCGTGTGGTATCAACGAATGGCATGATACCACAGCAGCGCAACACAGTGTAACCCACTAAATCCACTGAATTAGAAAGACGCAACACAGTAAACAAGGAGCAACGAGGGACGACATCTAACAATATGCCATTCTCTAAACAAAAAGAAAGTTATCTTCAAAAAGTCGACTGGAGATCTAAGCAACAACAAGGGTTATGTGTTGTTCTTTGTCACCACTGTCACAAAGGAAGTGACGATTCTTTCGACCAATGAACATACTGCAGTGTATCTAGCTCCACCTTCTGGGGTCTGATCAGTATGTATGGCCCCCCAACAGAAGGTTACCAAAAAGTGGGATAGTACAGATCAGTTATTTAGGGACCTGCTCCACTTTAGTCAAAGGAAACACCACAAACTGTGTACTGTACCGACACAAACTGAATTGGACAACTTGGTGGAAATGGGGCTCAATAAACAATGCAACACTAGTGAAATCACCAGCAGGGCGTCACATTTTTCCAAGCCATCTCAATTCCTCTTAAGAAGTTAGATATCTTGTTTGTACAAAGCTAATAATATTGCTTAAAGAGGGGGTTTTGTGCTCTTCTAAAGTTTTATAATGTAACTCTGGTACCCTCGTATAGTTGCTTTGCGTGATTTACACCAATTTTTCCTCACTGTTTTGGAAATGCTTTATTTTAGCTACTGTATCTTTAAGGCTCCAGAAAACCTCCTTCGTTCCAATTGGCCCCCTGGAGGCCTGTCAGGGGCAGAGCTTCACGTTTGAGGTCTTGTGCAATGATGTTAAGATCTTGTGCTATTTTTTTAGAACAGACCATTTTTGAGCGGTTTACAGACAGATTCAAGGATTTCTGCAACATATCATTGTATAGCATCTGAAAATCTGCAAGTTTTAAAATGAATTAGCCTAAAGCATAGTACCCCCTCTTTAAGGACAGGTAACATTTTATCCTGATCCTGCTTTGAGAGAATGAGAAGCCACAGCCTGTCAGTATAAATGCTGAGAAGCAATTGTCCCACATCCAGTCTTTGTAAGGCAAAGCATAAGTCATGAACTGGCCATGGAGAAGTCACATGCTTTTCAGACAAGACCTGTAGCTCATTGGTAAGGTTTCTTAGAGCAGCAGGCACATGTGCTACATTTCTTTTGAATCCAGGCCAGAGCAGAGTGCCACGAGACCCACTTACAAAGCGAGTCTCCCTGCCTGTGCACAGGGAGCTGTTGGAAGAGTGGAGGCTGGGCTACAGGTGGGAGAAGAAGTCGGAACTGTCAATGGCAAGACATGTCTTCTATAGAGAGGAGGAAATGACTCATGGATAAGGAGAAAACAAAAAAAAAAAAAGATGGAAGGAGAGGAGTGGGTGATGAGGCTGCTCACCGGTTGAATTGTGGGAGAGTACGGTGCTTCCCTGATTGGGCTGTCTGTCCGGGTGAAATCGGAGGAAGGTGCCTGGGAAAAGAAACATCAAAACAGTTAACAACATGCACCTGTTGCAAAAAAAACAATGTGGCAGCAAATGACAAGAAAATAATCATTTGTTAGTCTTGCAGAGGATTTGTTGTCCAGTGAATTTAACCAACTACAAGCTCTTGCACGTAAACATGCACTTTTCTGTGCAGGTCGTGGGTCCATGACTGTTGGCCTCCCTCGCAGCTGTTGAGACTGGCATTCCTGTCAATCCGGACGATGTTCTGACTGCACGCCTAAATACCTCACGAGGGGCTCCAGGCTCCATGCTCACAGCAAAAACATGCACCAGTTCAGAATGATGTACAACCAACTGTAACTTTAGCACACTGCACAGCCAAAACATGTTAACCACAGTGCAGGAATTTCAAGGTTTACCAAGTCCAAAATTTATACCAATCATCTCTACCACTTTCTTTGCCCCCAAATTGAGGTCTCTTAGGTCTCTCTAACCTGCAATAAAAGATAATTCTTGATGTGCCAAATTAATTTTTAACACGATTAGCAACCAGTTAGCAAAGCTGTTAGTGGACCACTTTTTGAAGATAAAAGCAAAATATTTATGGTTTTGATTATCATCAATACTTGACAGCAAATTTTGATGATAATTCATTGCTTTGAGTCAGATTCTACAGGATTCTTCTCCAAATCTCGACCCAATATGCGATCCATTTCAGTCCCCCAAGTGAGCGAAACACACTGTGCATTAACACACCATGCTGCCTCCAAACCACACATAGCTAGCCGGGCTTGCCTTGCTGAACAACCACGGCTGCAGCTGGCCTTGCCTCCCGTATCCAACGGGAGGCCCCGACAGGATCTGCTCTCCAGGCGGACGACCCTTTCCTTTCCGATTCGCTACCAAGAACGGATTCTCTTTGAAGCATATCGGCTGAGAGTCCACCAGACATTCTTCTTCGTCTTCTGCTAAACATGTGGAGGAACTGATGGTTGTTGAGGAGCCTGCGCTGTCGGATGTGGTAGTTCCATTTGTTGAGAACTGAGATCCATGATGGATATCATGATCTGCGTTCAGACTTGGGGAGGACTTGAGGTCCATGTGAGGATTTGTTGGTTGAACTAAGCTGAAGCCCAAAGGCTCCAAAGGGACTCCATACTGAGCCTGAAGGGGGGCCTCCATGGGAGCAGTCAGACTTATAGAGGTAGAGAACTGGACAAGGAAGAGTGGGACAAAGAGTGACTCACAAAGACAGGAAAGGCTGCATCACACAAAGGAAGTGAAAGGTTCGAAAGTAAAATTTAAGAGAATGCAAGCTGAAAGTTTGCATCCCAAATAAATCTAGGAAGCATGAGTAAAACTTTTAAGCTTCAGAAATGAATAGTCAATATTTTTTTAAAGTATTTTTGCTTGAAATGTCTGTCCCCAAAAATTAAGGAATCCAAGTACATCTTTGAAGGATGAAGTGTTTAACCAGGCCACAGGCTGTAAAATTCAGAGACAGCTTTCAGTAAATAAAAAAAGAGACAACAAATAAGACATGGAAGAGGAATTCCCCTCTCTTTTAAGTGCTTCTTGAAATAGACACACGAGTCTACAGCTGCTACAAACAGTTCCTCCCATCGCCTAATCTTTCCTGAAGCCTTGAAGATAAATGTTTCAGCCTCATCATTCATGACATGTTGGCTGCTGCAGTGTGCTAACGGACACATTACAGCTCCCCAGGCTCTTGGGTCTCTTCCTGAAATAAACACATTATCAGTTCAGGAAGATATTCTGGCTCCAGATAACTTTCAGCGACTACTGTACAGAGCACAGAGGACAGGTGATGTCACTGACCCGGCCCACGCAGAGAAACCTGATACTGTAACTGAAGCTGTGGAAGTGTCGTGTTTTTACACACTGAGAAACACCTCCTTAGAGATCCTCACATCCACCCAGATAACTAATAGATGTGACCCTGATTATTAAAATAGCCACCCTAAGAATACAACACGCATTGTGAGGCAGTAATGCGTCTCTACATGCTGACTATAAGAGTCTGTGGTGGGATGAGGGTCACTGGGATGGAATGTGAACGAGTGCCCTTTTGGCTCTGACACAGACTGTGAGGGACAGCTGGGGAGTGAGAGGCTGATGCGGCTCTATGAGCATGCCGAGGGGCTGAGGCGGCCATGCAGGGAAAAAACTGTGAGTCTGAGAAACTAGGAACAGAAGTTTTTTTTAACCATACACTTTTACAAAAGACTGTTATTTACTAGGGGTTAATCAATGGACAGACTTGGGTTATTTTTCCAGTTTAACATCCTTTTCATTAAACTATTTACTTCTTGGTGTCAAACAACTAATGCTGTTTCTTCATGATAGACTTTACTCTGGTTATACCAACAAAAATGTGTGTGATATTTTGGCCTTTTATGCCTTTGTTCAGAGAGGACAGGACAGAGGATAGATCAGGAAACAGAGTAGGGATGAGGAGTGACACGCAGGAAAGGGGTAGATCTGGATCGGCAGCTCAGAGTCTAACCTCATACAGCATACAAGCTAGCCGTTCAGCTTTTCTGACGCCAAATATCTGTCATTTCAAATAAAAGTTCAAGGGCAGATTGCAATTCGTAGATTTCAGGGAAAGACTTTGTCAGGAGGGTTTGGTATCAAGAGATGGTTTCTGTTTGGAACCATAAGAAATCTCAAAGATTCATAAAATCAATAGAGCATTTTAGTTTTACTTGTCAGCCTCTGACTGAAAATTATCATTGCAGACCACAATGAGTCTATTAAGTTTTTTTTAAAACTTTTTTCAAATATACATATTTATTCTAATATGATTTATTATATTCTCTTTCAAGAGACATTCTTGAAACATTATTTTTTTCAAGAAAGGGTGATGATTAATGAAACCAGAAGAAAAGTCATTCTCACAGTTGAAAGTTTTCTTAGGGGAGGCAAACTTTTCTTTCTGTAGTGTTGATGATTTTTTTTTTACTTTCCAAAAATTGATAAGACTGAAACAATACCAAATGTATTTGTCAGAAAAACGGTGCAACATAAAAATTGAAAGTTATGACTTTATAGGCCAAGGCTCCCTGTTTGACGCACATCATACTCTAATCGGTTATCTCAAGATTTCTCAATTCAACATTTTAAAGTTAAACAAACAGAATTGTTTGTGAGAAAACATTTCTCTTCTTACTTTATCTTTCTAGGTAGTTATTAAGAAGCCACTGCAGTTTGAGAGACCACGTGTGCTGGAGCAGCAAATCTGACCCTAACACCGCGGGCACTAACAGCTGCTCATGAAATGTGGGTTAAGTATTCTCAGACAATCTAACCAGCCACTGAATTACAAGTAGGGCACAACAACCGAATCGGGATCCGTCTTTTTGAAACTTAGACAACTTTCATTCAACGCTGAATCATTTAACCTGAACCAAATGATCCCAAATAGACTAAAAAAATTACAACTCCAAATTTTTGCAAGTGAAAAATGATCACATGAAGCAGAGACAGATAAATACAAAATGAAGACAAAATGAAGGAAGTAGAAGACAAAGGCACTACCTTTAGGATGGTACCAGAACAGAGCTGTGTCCACACGAACTTACTCCTCTGAGCGTTTTAAGGACTCAAACTGAAACACTTGTTGCCCCTCTCAGATCATTCCCTCCCTCTCCTTCTAGCACCCCACCCACTACAGAGGCTCCATCCAATTCAAAGCCAGATGCAGGTTTGAAATACCGCTGAGGATAGGCTGTTTGATAGCGTGCAGCTGTCCCCTTCCCCCCTCTTCCAGCTTTTTCACACACTCACACTTTCTTTTTTTTTTTTTTTCCCTCCATGGGAGCAGAAAGTGTTGGGCTTCTTCCAGAATTTGACTCTTCCTTGTTCTGTTTTGAATTTCTAGTCTTGATTGGATCCTCTTTCAAACTTCTTGATCAGTGTTCTTCATGTCTTCCGTCCAATTCGTTCGTATGTTCGACAAATTACATCACACTGACTCAACATGTCGTATGGGTTTGGCCTTGGAGCCTCCATCTGAGGTGTTGACTTCGAGGTTATGCACATGCACGGAGGTCGACATTCCTGCTCCTGGAGGGCCAACTGTTGGACTCTGGGTCACTCAGTTTCCCAGGATATGAACACAAGGGATTCCAAAAGATCTATTCTGAGCTCTGAAGGCCATTTCCAACATAGTGCAACTTACACCTTAAGTGGACTGTACTCTTTTTGAAAACCTGTGTCATGTAACAGGGTCATAGTGGTAGATTCAGAATCAAAAGCGTCTTACCCTGTTGACCTTCTGCAGGCTGGTGGTCGGCAGGGCAGCCAGGGTTTTGTAGTCAAGTTTTAGAGGTCCAGTGCCAATATTCTAGAGAGACATGAACAGAAAACAGAGGTGAGAAGAGGAATGGGCAAAACTTTGATGCTAATCAGACGGAGCGTATGTAGAGGGAATCATTTTTAGTTGAGGAAACTGTGTCCAAACTTTTAGTGAGCCTTTCCTTCATGTTGTTCTTTCCTTATACTTGGAAGTAGGGATGGACTGATTATTGGCTGGGTCGATTATCGGGCCGATATTTGGCATTTTGAAGCATATTGGTATTGGCCTTTTTTTTAACCAGAAGGCTGATAAGAAACAAATTCAAAACTACGTTGTTGCAGCTCTGATGCAGCCGCTCCGACTGTCTGCAATCACTACTCAGTCCCCAGCACTGTCCGACCCACAGTACCATCTGATTGGTTATGAGCAAAGCCATGGCTTGGGAAACAGCCAATTTGCAGCCTAGCTATTACAGTTATTGCAGTTACATTGGAATTTTGGAAAACTTTATTTACTGTACAAAACTTAGTTTAGCTATTTATTTTTTTAAGTTTTTATTCAAAGGGGACATATCATGCTTGTTTCTCCTTTTCACTATGCCAGACTAGGATGCCTGTAAAGCATTTCTGCCCTCAGTACAAGTCATTTAGTTCCTTCATTTCCCCACAATAGCGTTCTCAATATCCTCAGTTTAGGCCATTCTGAAGATCTCGTTGAAACACTCCGTTTCGAGAATGACCTCCAGTAACCTTGCAACGTCACAGCCTTTTGTGCTCTGATTGGTCGGTTCTATCAGAGGGGCGGAGGGGGTAGAGCCAGGGGGCGGTTTTTGCAGCATGGCAGTGTTTACAAAATCGCCATATTGGATGGAGCAGACCGAGCGAGTTTGCTGTTTGCCAAAACTTCACCATAAGGCATTGATAGCACTAATAAAATGGCAGAGTGTAGGATACGTCCTTTTGTATTGGACCCCGAGTCAGACCCGGACGGTTCTGCAGCTCAGGAGGAAGAAAATCCACCTCGACACAGATCATCTCAGGACGCTTCAGTGTGGTGAGTCAAACCGGTACTGTAACATGTATAGTTTATACGTTTATACTCGGCTCTTGGTGGGTGTATCCCTCGGTGGTGGTTGTGTGACTAACTGACTTCACAGAGGAGGAGCTGCTTTATCAGATTACTCCAATAAAAAGAAAGGATCCTCGTGTCGTCACAAAGGTCGAAATCTCGCAGCCAAATGTCAATGACCTATTTTCAGAGGCATCAAATCTCGTTCTAGGATATCAGAAAAAAAACAATATCTTATTTTATGAAAATTCAGGGGGTGAAAGGTCTTGTTTTCAAATTTATTACATCATATGTAAGTATGAAATCAGGGATCAGCATGATATGTCCCCTTTAACTTTGTAAAACATGATGCCAAGCCTGGGAGCTGTTTAATAAACTCATGCTTAAAGGTATTTGAATGCAGGTAAGTGTTTGAGTTTGTATTCAAATTTTGACACCAATATTTGCACTTTGACTGCAAATTAATATCGGCTTCAAATATTGGTTCTCGGCCTCCTTGGCTACAAATAATCAGTATTGGCCGGGAAAAACCCATATTGTTCTACCTCTACTTAAAAGGTAAGGTGATATCCTAGAAAATACTGCAATAAGCTGATTCAAGTATCAGCTTAGGACATCCTCAGGTTTAAGAGTAAGGTGTCAGACAATAGATGTTCAACATGAACGCCTGGCATTCAGTCACTTCGACATACACACAGACCCTTTTTTACTTCTGTTGGCAAGCATTTCAAAATAAAGTTCTTATGCGTCACCAAGCATTACCAAAATAAGGGTTTACAAAATAATTATATGACATTTCCAGACACAAAATGCATCTAAACTCTTTTTTTTTTTTTTGCTTAAAGCTGTTTAATCTTTGAAGTTTGACACACGTTATAGGTTTTTCTGGAGATCCAACACCTTACTTTGATACCTAGGGTTTTCTTAAATGGGGTTTTGGAAGGTTTTTCTGCTGCTGCAGAGGTCTTGACCACTCACCATGAATTAAAGTTGCTGTGCTATGTTTCTCATAAAAGTGACTCTTGTCACTTGAGTGAATTTAGAAAATAATCCCCCCAAAATGACAAAGTTTGTCTCTTTTTCTTTTCTCTGTTCTCCGGGGGAAAAAAGAATATCAAATGTTGAATCCTGATCTTAAAAAATAACAGAAGTGATACAGTGAGTTGTTGTTATTTTAAAGTATTTTCATATTAGAGAGAAGTCAAAGTGGCCTATCAAATACAAATATGAAAAGTTTTGTCCTTTTTTTACCCTTCCAATTAAATGTTGGGGCTTTTATTCTCACAACGCCAAACTTATAATCTTCCACCACCAAGATACTCTTTCTCACTGTTATCCTGCACCTACGAGTGTGACACAAAACTGATCTTTCTAAAAGAAAAAAATCCAAAACCATGAAAAGACAAGCCAACGATGAAAGAAATGCTACAATTCGGGAGAGGAAGTGTGTTTTTCGTGTCCCTCTCCACAGACTGTAAGGGAGTCTCACCTCAGTCTCCTCTTCTAGCAGGCGAGTTGCCTCCTCACGCTCCAAACGCATACGCTCCTTCACCAAGAAAGTCAGAGGAGGAGGAGGAAGAGAGTACACCCAACCACATTCAGCCACACAGTGATGCAATGAGAGGTTAGGATGGAGGAGTCACAGAGGAGGAAAGACGTGTTAGGGGGGTGAAGAGGAGGAAAAAAAGTGGGGGAGTGACGTGGAGATGATTGGATGATTTCGTATCACACCAAACACACCAAAGAGGAGAGGAGAGAGGAAACAGAAGGGAAAGAAAGGATAGTTTTCACACGTTAGAAAGTTTTCTATTCATTAGTTATGGGAGCAGAAAAAGCATGCAAGGTGGGACGGATCTGTGAACACTGTATCCACACTGTATCCACACAGGGGACGCTTCACTCAGCCCAAAACAAGATTCAACCTAAAGGCCCCGAACATTTAAGTCTCTTCCCTCCATGAAGCTTTCCCCAAACAGAAACAGATTTCACAGCTTCACTCACCACTTTCTCCATCTCTTCTCGCTCCCACTGTGACGTTTCCCTCACCATCTCAGACTCCTGAAGAAGAGATTTGATAAGCACTTAAAGCTCATCCTTTAACGCGCACACACGGCCTGCTGTGATAGGGGAATCGTACGGCACCAAAACTCAAAGTGAGTGTAGGAAAAACAGCAATCTAGCCGACCAACAAGCCCCCTGACATTCCTCTAGTGCGGGCAGTCTCCCAAAAGCTAATCTGGACAAAATAAACAACTGTGCTGGCGCTTTCTGTGTGCTGAAGTGAAAAGATGGGTATGTGTGGTGTTCATGGTTGGAGTGAGTCAAACTCGCTGTTGTTAAAAAAAATTCCACCTGCTGACACCAAACTGCTGTGGAAGCACAAAAACATCTCATTCATGTGTTGACGCGTTACCACATGATGAGCAGTTTGTGTTATCTGACGGTTTGATTCTGCCTCTTGTGCTTTATCCTGATTACAGAGTTTTATTGTTTAATGTCAGATTTAAAATGTTAGAGCCCAGCGATGGAAAAGAGAAAAGAGACGACAACTGAAAATCTGCAAAGAGCTGAAAACTCTCTGTTTCATCCTTTGTACTGCAACTCAAAATATTGAAAATAAATGAAACTTAAGTAAAATTTAAATGCAATCTGTCAACAATCTGTGTTGTACCTTCTGCATGATGTCGATCTCCTCCGGGCTCAGGTCTCGGTCTATCGAAGAGATGCTCTCCATACTGTTCTTACGTACAATGCCTGTAGCAAACGGGTTGGCAATGATACCAGGAGACGCCTGTAAATAGAACAAAATGGATGTTTGTTTTTTAAACACTGCATCAAAATCTCAACAAAGAAATTACTAAAGTCAAGTTAAAGTTTTTTTTATTTAACATTTAAAAACAACAGGATTTGACCAAAGTGCTGTAAAAGTTAAAAAACAGAGGCAGAAAGTAAATTGTGCGTTTAAAACAAAATAAATGAATAGACATAAATATAGAAAAAGTAAACTCTATATGGTAAAATATAGAATAATCATAACAAAAAAAATTGGTGGGGCGCAAATGGCCTAGCGGTTTGGTTGCGCAGTATGAGGTTTGGGTGGCCACCGCCCTCTGCTATCTAATCAAATGAAACAAAAAATACAATAAAACAAAATAACAAAACAAAAAAAAAAAATAACATCAACAGATAATAAGCTATTAAACTACAGATTTGGTTGTTGAGCCCTGTTTTTGGTAAACCCAATAAACAAGATAGCATAAATAGTGTAACTAGCCCTTTTTTTGCTTTGTACAGTCCCCTGTTTGTTAGGAGTGTTTCAACTGAGTCTCTTTTCAAGGATTAAAGTCCATCTTCCTCCAAACAAGTTCAAAAAGGTTTTTCCAAGTTTATCACCTCTGGTCAGGATGCAGCTGTGCACTGACTGAGAAGAGACGACTGGATCACGCCACGCTTCTACTGGCCTCACTTCACTACACTGGCTTCCTGACAGTTACAGAATCCGATTTAAGATGGTTTTGCTGGTTTTGAAGAGTTAATATGGGCTAGCATTATCATACCTGTCTGAGTGGTTTTTTTTTTTTACCAACATGCTCCAGCTAGAGCTCTGAGGTCAACACATTTTTAGATGTTGCAAAACCCAGGTTCAAAACCAGTAAAAAGGTTCAAAGCTCTAGCATTTTATACCTGTTAAGCTTGACATCTTCACTTTTTAATGTAAGGCAAGACTTAACTGATCTCCATTTAAACAAGTGAAAAAATACAGTTCAGTAAGGTAAGGATAAATATAAACTAAAGATGTTCACAGTGTGAGGCAGAAGTTACTTTTACAGATAAGTTACACTTGGCTATTATTGTTGTTTACTGTCTTTTAATGCTAACTTTTCAACCAAGATTTTTGTTTTTATATTGATATTGTCTTTTAAGCTGTACAGCCTTTTGGTCAAGTATGTTGTCTTTTTTTTAAAAAGGGCTACATAACTGAACTTTGCTTTGACAAAGCCAGTGTATCATTGACTAACATTTCAACCTACCCAAAGACACTAGTTTGATTTGTTCACGTTTCATATGAATTCATAATTTGTATGTATTATGTTAATTTCTCTTTTCTGTTTAGTCTGAATCCAGCGCCCTCTCACCTCCACAGCAGCCACCGTCCGAGGGTCAAAACCGTCGCACACCAGCATGCTCAGAGAGTCTCCCACAGCTCTGAGCACCCTCACCGCCTCAGTGTGCGTCATCCCCAGCAGGCTGTGGTTGTTCACCTCCAGGATGCGCATGCCCACCTGCAGTCGGCCGTCTCGTGCTGCTGCGCCGCTTGAACTCACCTGTTTGAAAATCAACCAATAAGATTCTGGTTTTTGATACAACTTTCTTACATGTTTCACTTTTTTCAAAAAGCAATCATTTCAAATAAAATGTTTCAATATTCTTTTGATATCAAAGTAATCAGCTAGAGTTGTTGTACATATGATGGTTTTAGGACCTTAGAGATGAAGATTCCTTCATCTGTCGGGTCAAAAGGATTCCCTGCGTGTCCCTTTGCTCCTCCTCGTATACTGATCCCAAGCTTCTCTCCAGGCTGCTTCTGGATCATTATTTCCTGAAACGCCACAAACACGGTTTGTCAGGCGTGGCGAGCTTAGCATGAAGGAGTGCACGTGCATGTTTGATTCTTTGTCTAACCTGCATCCCAGGTGGTGAGGGGTCCCTTCGTACTAACATACGGATCTCCTGCTTGTTGGAGAGCAAAGCTCGCACTGCTTCCTGGTGTGTGGCGTGACGCAGGTCGATAGAGTTCACTTCTAAGATCCGGTCCCCAACGCGGAGTCCGCTTTGGCATGCAAGGCCGTGAGGGATCACCTGATGATGAAACAGGCAGCGTTAAGTGACACATGATGAGACTTAGTGGATGCAAAAACAAAACTTGGCCAGTTGTGTGGCTTCATACCTTTGAGATGAACACCCCAGGCTCGTTGATGCCAAACGGATGGCTGGCGTGATCACTTCCTCCCACAATGCTCAGACCTAGAGGACCACCTGACTTCACCAGGACCACTTCCTGTTAGGATGAGAGGGAGAAAAGTTAAAGCCTGAAACCTAAAAAAAACATCAGGTCCCTAAACTTAGCACAAAAAGTACGGCAGTTTGTGTCAGATATATTTTTGTGTTGCAACGGTGCTTTTTGGCAATAAATGTCATACCACTGATAGGAATGGGAATTGATAAGATTTTGTCAATACCGATGCCCTTATCAATTCTGCTTATCGATCTTTCCTGTTGTGAATTTTCTTGGTACAAAAAGTAGCTTTATAGGTTTTCTGTGTCAACAACATTTGATTGAGTTTAAACTGTAAGTGAATAAAATGTAATTGGTCCCTGAGTCTGGATATTTCTGGGCATAATTATACAGAAACAGGCTAAAATTGCACACAATGTGACGTTGATGTACTGTTGTAATATATTAATAATTCAAGTAGGCCATCTAGTGTCTCAAAATGGTTATAGCAATAGTTTAAGGTTTTTGGAAGCTTTCCGTTGTTATGAAGTCAGCCATGAGCCTTTCAATTGCCTGTTTTTTTTTTGACATTTGAAATTCTCAGTATTTTTTTACAAAGAGTTGATGTGATATGTTTCTGTGATGAAAGTTAAAATTCTATTCTTAAGCTGAAGTTATACCGATGTATGCTAACTGCTAGCATATCAATGCAGTTTCCCATAAATGTTAGCTTCAAGCTTGTGCTATTTTGTTATTTTGGTAAATAAGGTGATTTATACCATTTTAAATGTACTGAATATGAATCTCCTTAGAGAGAGCAACGTACATTTCTTTATGAAGTCAGTTCTTCAGTAAAACTTCAAGCTGAAAACCCTAAATCAGAGTTTTCTTGGGAAACGTTATCTAAGATAGCTGCAGCAGACTAGTCGACATAAGGCCTGGCGGCTCCGGCACAATGTAAAGAATTGATAAGGAAATTGTTAAGCACAAAGGCCAACGACATCGACGGATTGAAACATTTCTTAAGGATTCTCAACAGGAACCGGTTTTCGATTCCCATCCCTGATCACAGGAGAGGTTGTTTATTTCCTTTAAAATGGTGCCATATTTGTGGGATGAGCAACATAGTCTGGTATTTGGGTTGTGCCCTTGAAAAAATTTGCCAAATAGCTTATTCTGCTTTACATATTGACTCTTGTTTTGACCTTCTGGTACCCCCAGGAGCTCAGTTGGTACCTGATGGTCTTGTTTGTTTCTTTAGACTTTAATTATCCAAACAGCCAAACAAGAGCCATAGCAAAATAAGCTGTTCAGCATTGGCAGAGAGTATTTGGCAAATTTTTATTTGCTATCCACAAACTCAGCTTTGCTGCTCATTCCACAAATACAGTGATATATGATTTATTGCCAAGAAGCAGTTACAACAAAGAAACAATCTACCAAACAAATTGTCAAACTTCTTGCGCTAACTTCAGATACAGTTGAGTCTACATTTTCTTCTAACCAACACAAATGACTCTACAGCATGCACGTGTATCTCTGTACATTACACTCTGTAAGATCACATTATTATCGCATCACGGACAACAGGGCTGATGTAGCCATCATTACCAGGCTATCATCTACACTACTACATTATTTAAATTCCATCAAGCCTTCATACCATGCACCATCTTCTCTGGAACTGGACAGCATTAAGGATGAAGCGAGGCCCAGATGAAAGACATTAACGCTAAATGGCTTAATGAGGCTTCTGCAGCATCGTCCAACAAACTTAAAAGCTATGAAACGTTTACAAAGTGCTGAAGTCGCTCACCTCGATGGGATACTCGTCCTCCATTTGGCCGAGGTGGTTGGCGTGAAGGCCGTCCTCCTCCTGGTCGGGTGAATCTGACGGCTCTGGAGGCGGAGGGGAGTGGGCTCGTGCCCGGGACTGACCTGGTGAGCCCCCTGGAGCTTTGGGGTCTCGCTCCACCAGGAGGGCGATGGTGGGGGAGGTGCCGGTAAGGAGCGCTACTGCCTGGTCATGCCTGGCCTCTGTCATGTCTACACCATTGATCTGGATCGACAAGTAAAACCAACCACGAGGGGAGTCAGCGCACCGAGACGCTCCCGATGACATGAGCAACGATGAAAAACAGAAACATGCTGGAAACGGCATGCTGCCATCACTTGTCCTCTATCTTACTGCAGAAACAGTCTGATTTTAAATCATGTGAGTGAGTCAAAGTGAGTTTTGTTATTTTAAAGAAGAAGCCGACACCTGGATAGAGCAACAGGAACAGGCAGAGGAAGAGAAGGAGCGGGTAACAGCGGGTCGCTGCAGGCAAATTAAGCTACTAGCAAGAGAAGCCATTTTTATCCACATGAGATAAAACTATCCTAAGCTAGCTTGTGATGCTATCTGTGCTATCTGTTCAACTTTTTATCACCCAGTTCTGCCTTTGTTTACTTAAAACACATGTGGAAGCTGGTTGTTTCCTCAAAATGTTTGATCTTAAGTCAACAAAGGCAAACAGAGGAGTCCTGTAACAATCTGGTTTGATCATTAGCTTCTGGGTTTTCGATTAGGGTTAAGCTTTCAAGCATGCACAACCTTCTTAACTGCCCTCTAGTCTAACGTGACAAGCAGAGGTCAGCACTGACCCGACAGTACCAGCTCTTACCACCGGCTGAGGTGCTGCCGAGCCCGCTGTGACGGTAACACCACGTCTACCATGACAGCAGGACGACACGCTCAGCCCACCCCAGCCCAACACCGAACCCACCACCAAGCAGGCAAGGAGATGCATTTAACGCATTTTAGTGAACATGCAGATGTGAGGAGGACAGCGAGAAAGGAAGCAGCATACAGATTGTGAAGCAGTAAGAGACTAGAAAAGAAGCTGCTGGAGGAGAAGAGGAGACTTGGAAATATAAGCAGAGAGGATAATTCAGGAAGGGCAGAGCAATCTCAGGACGGACAGAATCAACCATCATCAGTAAGTTTACAGTAAAAGTTTGTATTATGACAAAGTCTGACTATATACACGTGCAAGATCTACTTATATGCTGGAGAATGCATTTCTGATCTGAGCTTGGAGTGTGAGTGAAAGATAAACAAACATGTGGAGGTCATGCAGACACATGACATCAGTAAAACATACAGTTCAATGTCAAAAAGAGGTGTATTAGTCACTAGAGTGAGTCTATTAAAGGTGTTTTTCAACAATTCCTGGTAAAACATTCCCAGGAACTACATGGTTCTTGTGGCCTATTGTGTGTTTGTTTCTACAAAGGGCCGAAGATCAGAGTAGATTATGCAAATCAGGCCAGTGATATAAGAAGAAAGAGATAATAGTAATTGCAATGCACCTCCACACCACTAGGAGGCGATGATGATACACTGGCATCCTTCGTAGCACTATGTTAGCATGAAAAATATTCCGCTTTTCCTAGTTTGATTGTGCTTTAGGCTTTTTTGGCTAAAAGAAAAACCTTCCTAATTAACAACAGACTTTGCATCCTTTTCAAACATTTCTGAATTATCATTTTATAATTATCTAATGAGCACTTTTGGACACATATATGAATCTAATCCAGGAAGTATTCCCGAGCACGTCTGTGTTTCAACAGCTGCCCTTCCTAACTCCTTTCCTTTCGACTTTACCTTAACCCCGATGGAAAACGTCACAGGGTCAAGGAAAGGAGGGAGTAAGAGGAAAGGAAAGGAGAACTGCGATAAAAGAGAAATTCGACTTTGCACTTTGATGTCATATTTATGCAGCGACGGCTTCTTCTGACGTTGTAAGCTGTGACAAAGTACAACGTTCCGAAAAAGAGATCTGCAACAACCGCCCTTGAGATCTGCTTTACCTCACTGCAATGTTTTGTGACCTGTTAACATCAACAATAGGTGTTTTTGCTATGACCATGCATTGTCTTTTCACAGCTGTAAGGTTAGGGTAAATAATGTAAAATGTTTACATATTAAAACCTTAAGCCTGCTAATACTTGTTTATCTTTTTCAATTACACATTATCATTGAGAACGATTGTAAAATAATAAATTGTCTCTCTTTTATTGATTGTTTCATAGTAAACATTACTGAAGACCCCATTGTCCTGTCTTATAATTGGAAAGATTAACTTCATATATCAAGACAGATGAAAATATGGTAATTAGTATACATATATACAGTACATATACAACATTATGGGTAATTATGGAGAAAAGTAAATGCTTGAAAGTAACTGCCTTATAAATAATAACATGCAATTATTTATGTGTCCACCAATAAATTAAATGTTAAAGATAAGAACAGAAAGTTATCTTTGAAGCATATATTTTTCTTTATGCCTGCCCAAATGTTTACTCTGTATAAATACAAGTGACATATTTATAGACGTCAGCTGCCGCAATGCATTATGGGGCGTCCTTTCTCCTTTCCTTTCGTAAAGGATGGTCCAGTTTTTCCTAAGCTAAAGGAGCTAATAAAGGAAGCAACGACCTTCCTTTCCTTAACATTTGGTGAATTCGAACAGCCTTTATAATGGCCGATGCTGAAATACTTCCAGGTCATTTCTTCAGCAAGGAAGGTTCCTTACCAAAAAGGAGTTTTTGAACGCACCCTATTTCCCAGGAAAGTTCCTATGATTGAAAAACACCTCAAGTATCCATATTTGCAGCCAAAATTATGCTTGAGTTAGGAGTTAGTGTTAGTTTGAGCTTTAGTGTGCATGTCAAGACTTTAAAGTGTAGTGAAAAGTTTAAGCAAAGGTTCAAATAAAGTTTCATATGTCACAAAATAAACTAGATTGTTTTGAAAAAGGACATGAGGCTGCAAAGACACCCAGGCCCCCGACTATTGCTGAATGTGCTTTGAGATATCCAATTTTAATTTGTGTAATCTCCACTTGAAAAGGAAAAAAAAGATGCTTTGAGCCATGTAATCCTTAAAAAGGAACTCTGTTTTCATCATGTGGTGTGGTCTAGAGCTCCTATAGAGATGAAGGGCTGGATGTGTAACACTCACAGAGATGACTCTGTCGCCCACACGCAGTGTGCTGTCTCTGTGTGCTGCTCCACCTTCTGCGATGCGAGAGATGTAGATTCCCTAAAAAACAAAGAATAAACAATCAAAAATCATTAATCTACAGATTTATTTGTAGAGGAATTACACACATGCAACAGAAATGTTTCTTAAATTGTAACTAAAACAGATCTGTAAGCTGTAAAGTTACACCATAAATCTTCTTTGGTCTCCCTGGTGTTTGAGATCAGAGGGTCAGGGTCAGACGTAAAATGGTGCAAGAGGCTGCAAGCTGCTATAAATCAATCTTCTAAGTGTGAGCTGTCTAAAAAAAGGGCAACCAGTCAGGCTGTGTGTGGTTTTGCTAAATCTGTGCTCCTGTGCTCATTTCCTTTGGGATGATATGTTTTATGAAAATGTGAGCTGCAGCTGCTTTAAAGGTCACAGTGTGTCGTAAATATTAACAAAATACATGAATCAGAGTTAAACAGCAGCTCAGTGCTTGATAATCAAAACACACAGCAACATTTGTTTACCAAATATAACCTAGCTTAACTCATCACCTGCTCCAAACACACATACCAAACATGTAAACACACACAGGAGTGAAGTCCACAGCACCTCCTCCTTACATCAACCAACAACCAGCCAGGTCCCTGCGTCAGTTTCAAGCAGCTTTTGAGGCAAAGGTGAGACTTACAGTCGGACACGCCTGAATCTCAAGTTTATGAGTCCTTTCCTTTGTGGGCCCTGTGAGCGGCACGAGCTGCAAAGCAGTGGCCAGTAGCACTGGCCCAAATATGCGCCTCACCCCGTCCAATTACAGCGACTATCGGGTGTCAAGTCTGGCTATTCATATCTCCGTCGTCCCGGTGACGACTGTAAACGCTGCTGCTGGAATAGACGCTGTTAAAAGATGCTTTCTGCAAACTGTTTGTGAGCTAATCTCCTGTCTACAAGAGTGCATGGATAGCTGCACTGGAAATATATATTTTTTTTCATTAATGTAGGTTTTTACTGTCAGTGACTAAGGGAAATTTTCCTCTACTTCGCTCAAAAACTTTCCAGAAGGGAGAAAAGAGTGTTTCTTTGTCTAACCGTGTCTCCTGTGCGGTATGGCGTGGATCCTTTCCCCCCTGCGATGCTGAACCCCAGCCCCTTGTCGTTTCGTATCAGACATGTGGAAAGCCTCTGCAGAGGCCCGCTCGGCGTTGTCTCCAAATTAAAAGCGAGACCGCTGCTCCGCCTCTCCCTGGGGAAGTAGTCGTCCTCCGGCCTCAGCGGTGTTGTAGTGATGGCGTTCTCCGGCTCCACCATGCGCTCCCGCAGCACCGTCATTGACACAGCAGCACCTGAGCTACGGAGAGCCTCCACTGCGGTGTGATGCTCTGCCTCATGGAGGTCGACTCCGTTCACCTGAGAGGAACAGAAAGAGACAGTAACTCACCCATGTCATAAAAAATGTCACTGGAGACGAATAAACCATGAAGACTTTACCTCTAAGAGTTTGTCTCCCACTTTGACTCCTGCTCTGGCTGCAGGGCCCTCTTCAGACACTCTGGAGATAAAGATCCCCTGCGCACACACACATACAAAGACACTTGATTTACTTAATCTGTGGCTTCTGATTCCTAGAGCTAAATCAGACACCAGGAACACATCCTACCTCGTCATCTCCCTTGTAAGGTGTGGATCCTTTACCTCCAGCGATGCTGATCCCCAGGCCGCCTGTTTGTCTCTGAATGGTCAGGTGGTGCTACAAGTTGAGGAAGGGGAGTCAGCATAACGAGCAGTGAAACTCCTCTAAAAACCATGAGGGACGAGCCCATAAGACTATCTATGTTTAGAGTAAAACTGTCAAAAACTTTCTTAGTTTGAATCCTACCGAAACAATAGTTTGTGTATGTTTAAGGAATGTGAATAAGCTCTACTATACTTTGTATTTACAAGCCATGCAACAGTGGTGGAAATGGAGATGAATGATGGAAGGAGGAAAAAAAGGAGAAATGTGAAAAAAGAAGAGTGGGCATTGTCGTTATATTATGACACTAAATGACTCAGTTTTGCACATTTATACCTCAGCATTTGACACTGTTTATTTGCTATTTTACAATTTTGTGGCAATAAATGATTTTTTTTATGTTTATTGTAAATATTTAAAATGCTTGTGTGTTTTTAGTATCACGGTGAACAGAGCACAAGGACGACTCTTCCCAGATGCCAAGGGCAGCTACACTGATTTAGAAAGTCTTGTGCGCCTTTTTGTTGGTGTGCTTCTTTTTTTATTTTTATTTTTGGGCTTTTACATCTTCATTTTCAGAGGACAGGATCAGAGCAGGTATCAGGGTAGGGGAGAGCAGGGCTACGACATCCTTGGACTGGGTGTAAACCCGCCCCGAGCTGCCTGCCTGTCAGATGGGCCTGTGACTCAACAACCAGGTAAGGCACACGCCCATGAGGCGGGAAGTTTTTTTAACAGAATTAGAATGGACAATTTCTGAAAAAACAGTTATATAGTTATTCACCACTAACAGGAATAATGAACAGGGTGTTATTTTTAAAGAGCAGCCTGTTTTATAAGCGCAATTCAATCACTATTATTCACTGTCTGGTGATATAAAGGTTGCCTTGGTTCAGGAAATGTTGCACAGAAACAACTAAAGCAAGCTCTTTAACATTGTCCTTAAAAATTAGCATAGGAAAAGAAAAGGGATTTGGTTTAGGTTGTTAAGAGGGTCGAGATGAAATTCAGCTTGCTGGTGCTGCTCCTTAACCCTTAAAACCCGACCCATCAAAATTAGCATGAAAATTCAATTTTTTTTGGAGAAGAGATGTTTATTAGGGATGCACCTACATGAAAATTTAGGCTGATACCAATATTCGATACTACAGTTGATGTTATGGCCGATATTTACTGATATCGATATATCAATATTGGTTAAAAAATAAAAAATGAATCTGAGATGATGTGTTGTGGTAGTTCAGAGAGAAAGAGTGGCGCAATCGTAAGAAAAGAGGACCACGGAGATGATCAAAGGATGGAGCGCCTGGGATGAACGAGATCAAAAAAGTTTTGTCCGTTTTTTTGATCAAAAACAGGAAGAGAGACATAAAAGAAGAGAGTCCACTCTCCACTTTTGGTGTTTACATAGTCATAGGAAACAATATTATTTGGGTTTTGAAAGATTGTTCAAGATACTCTGAAAATGCCAGCAGCTAATGAGTTAATATTTTCCAATACCAATAACATGTTGGCTGATGCCGATATGTTAAAAAAAAAAGACCAACATCGGCCCATATTGATGTTGATAATCAAATTTGATAAATTAAGCAGTTTTGGCAACTTTAAAATAAATATTAAAGTAAATATTCACTTTTTGATGCAGAAAATACGTATTTAAAAAATGAGTAACAATCTTGATGTCACTCTCACTGCTATTTCAAAAGTGTGTCGATGGTTTCGTGAGAGCAGCAATACTTTTTTAAAAGTTTTTTAAGGAAACTTTTTTTATCATGTTGATGAGATAGAGGTCTTCTAAACTCCTGTATGAAATATGATACATTTGGCAATTTAGGATGAAGGGAGTGTCAGTTAGGGTGCATAAGTTAAGAGGAAGTCTATGTTTTTTGATGTTATAGTTCTTTTTGTTATTGTTGCATCCGTTTTCCTTTTCTATAATGACCAAGCTGCAAACAAACATCTGTTAGGGTAGTAGAGGCTTTTTACATTGTGCAGACTTGTGTGGTCGCAGATTCATTGTACCGCACTCCAATGCACATGCAAGTCATGACTTACATACGATCTAAACGAAAAAACAATATTAAAAAGGACAGCTGAGCATTCATCTTCAACAATCTGGAGGTCTTTCTCTGGTCTGGAGTTCATTTCCCTGTTTGTGCCATAATATTTGTTCCTGGAGAAGCTTGAGAAGCTTGTGAAGCAGACATCACTCTTTCACGGTGTAACCAGCCCAGTCACAGCAGGGAGACACAGCGGGGAGAGGAGGTGAAAAGAAGCAAAAAGCAGCAGAAGCAGAGGAAAGGTGAAGTAGCAGAGACGCTGTGTGGTAGAACCTGATGCTGGATGAGGCGTGAAAGTGAAGCGTTTAATTTTAGATTTAGAAAAGGTTTAATATGGAGAGCCCTTGCCTTGTCGGACATCCGCAAATTAAAGGTCGGATAGATTGGAAACAAACCCAAGCTTATCTTCCTTTCTAACTGAACTGTCTCAGATACATACAAATAGCTTATCTATATTGTCATGAGGCACTCGCAAACAAAACCTTCATAAAGCCTCCTCAGCATTTCAAGTTCCTCCTTTATTCCTGCGTCCAGGTTCTGCCACACTGGTTATCTCGCTGAAAAGCGGTGGTTAGGGGGTCCCTAGTGATTGGCTCAGATCAACCATTGATTTCTGTGTGTACTACTTCCTCCTCTGAACACGGTTGGGTGGGTGAATGAGTGGATGAGTGAGGGAGGGAGACGGAGAGACAGACTCGACGGGAAAGAGTATGTACAGACCTCTTCCTCCTCAATTCGAGCAGGTTCAATCAGCAGATTATTGACTTGATCAAATGACACCCCCTGTTAGGACAGGAACCAGCGAGAGGCATGCGGATTAGTCAGGCCAAAATAAAAAATATGCTCACACGCACACTTAAAAAAATAAATCAAATGAAAAAAGAAAAAAAACTCATTCTTGACTTCAACACACCCACATTCATCCGTCTGCTTCCAGGATGTGGAGCTCCCACTGTGGAGAGGCCACCGTGAAGCAGGCGTAATCCCATCACACACACTTCCCCCAGCCACCAGAAGCAAATACAGGCAGAGACGGAAAGACAAGACCCAGGAGTGGAGCTGCAGGGCAGTCAGTGTAGAGACAGCGGACAAGAGAGGGCAAAAGCTCCCAGCCTCCACACCACAGAGAGGAAACTCCTCCAGTAACAGGGTTTAACTTAAGACAAGAAGATCCACTTCTTTGGAAATAAAAACTGTTTGAATACTTAAAGATTTTACAAATTTTCCAAAAGCCAACTACGAAAACTTGTAAAAAGAAGTTACACAAACATCTTTTGGGCAATTACTGCATATATATTGCTTAAATTCTGCGTTTTGAGTAAAAAATAAATATATTTAATTACAACGTTTCTGGAAAAAATGTTGAAAATCTAAAATAATAATCTTGTCTATCTCCTTTCTTTCCTCTTTGATCATTATTATCAAACACAAACCAGGGCTTCTTGAGTTTCACATTCCAGCTCTGCCGGTATACGCTTTGGTTGGTCTTTGTACATGTAACACACAGAACTTCATTCATTAACACTCACACACACTCACACTTAAAAGATTGGGTCAAAAAAAAATCATTTCAAATATTTCACTTAGAAAACTACGATCACTGAGGAGAATCATTGACTTCACTCATACTGACAGTCACACAGGCACAGTGTTATGAGAGCAGAGTGTGAAAATGTCATTATTTGATTAAAAACCAGCGGATTATGGTGAGAATTAAGTGCTGAATTTTGCCGGTGTTGTTGCAAAGAAAAGCCGCTCGCAGCTGCATGTGTGATTAGACGTTGAGAGTTCTTCTCAGTGCAAAGAGAAGGGAGTTTTAAACACTTTTATTTGTTTTCTAATGTGGTAAAATGTGTCATTTTTTATGTGTGTGAGTGTTTTAAGTGTTAAAGGACATCACTGTATCAAACTCCTACACTAGGGTTTTCGTGCTCAAGGTTTCGATGTCCTCATTTGCACAATGACCCTGCATGCAACGCCGCATCCTCAAGACGAGCTGGCAGCACATTCCAAACTTAATGCAAGTTTCAAGGTGCTAAAGGCGCTCTATGCATACAGTATAAAGTGCTGACATAGAGGCAGTGAGCAAGCAAAATATATCCAACTTAATATATCCTTATAAGAGGAGGAGTATGGAGTCAGAACACTGACAGCAAGATTTGGTATTGAAATAGAAAACTGGCATTGTAGAAAAAGTTGAATTGAATCTGAAAGAAGGATTGGTATTGCAAAATGTTGAACTGAAAAAAAAGCAGACCTTAAAAAAGAAACTATTTTTTGAGGATTTTTTTATATGTTATGATGTGTTTTTCACTGCCAATATTCAGATATGTTTATAAACCTTTTTTTTCTGGCATGCTCACTGCAGCGTTTTCAGTCCCTCAGCGTTTCTGTTTTTTCACTGTGCTTTAGTGTTTTCCGATGAAATGTCGTGTAAACGGGGCCTAAGTCTTTTTCTCTTGGTCAGTATTTTTAGGGTCGGACGAGGACACTATTTTCTACGCTGCTGTCCTGTTATCCTTCCTCTCTGCTATCTGCTGCTCAGTGTCTGTCCGGTCGCGCACTCTGGTCTCCAATGTGTTGATGAAGGGAGGTTACTTCAGGGCCAGTCGGAAAAGTAATTACGTACCAACACTTCATTAAAAACTGCATGCAATAGGAAAGTAAAAGACTGATCCTGCTACACATACATGGATCCTGAAGACAGTCGTTCTTTTCAGTACCTGGTGTACTACAGGTAAACATCAGGGCAGGTTAAAATGATGAGAAAAAGTCAAAATAACCTCTCCTGAGGTTTACAAATAGTACGCCAGGTACCGTCAGCTCCTCAACAGCCACAGGCGCAACTGACAGTAGTAGTAGCTGCCATACAGGAGCCTCAACGACAGTCTTCAGGATCTGTGTGTGCATGGGTGTGTGGCAGGGTCAGTCTTTGACTTTTTTATTCCATGCGGTGTTAAATGAATTCTGCGTATGTAATGACTTTCCCAACTGGACCTGAAGTATCCCCCCCGATCAGCTCATTGGAGACCAGCGTGCGCCACTACAGGACAGACACCGAGCAGCAGATAGCAGAGAGGAACGACAGCGGGACAGCAGCGTAGAAAATAGCGTCCTTGAAACAGATTTGGGCCCCGTTTACACAACAACGTTTATTCAAAAAACGCTAGAGCACAGTGAAAAAAATCTGTTTACACAGAAAAGTAGAGGAACTCAAAACGCTGTAGTAAGCATGCCAGGCCTGTAGGTGGTGCTATAACGGCTGTCCTTGACGGCAGCGTAGAACATAGTGTCTTCACCTGACCCAAAAAATACCGACCGAGAGAAACAGACTTACTGGCAGTTCGTGAGTTCGAGGTAAACGATCATCGCCGCGGGGGCAACAAGTTGCTGGTAACCAACAGAGGTTGCCCTCCTCTCCTGAATACCTGAAAGTGTGCGCCCCGAGCCCCACCCCGACCCCTCCCCTCCATATCTAAACACTGCCAGTAAGTTGAAACTGAAAAAAAGAGAATTGTAATTGAAAATCTGTGACGCTCAAATAAATAATAAAAAAAGAAAATAAAAACAGATCTGAATACTGGCATTGAAAAAAACATCACAACATAATAAATCCTCAAAAATAATGTCTTTTTTTAATGTCTGTCTTTTCTTTTTGAATTCAACATTTTACAATGCCAATTCTTGTTTCAGATTCAATTCAACTTTTTCTACAATGCCAAGTTTCTTTTTCGATACCAACCCTCACCATCAGTGTTCTGACTCCACAGAGGAGAAACTCACAAGCTAAATGCTTAAGTGTGTATTTTAAAGGACTGAATAATAGAAGAGGAAGCTCTTTCTATTTTAATATCTGAATTCCTGTGTAGTACCACTCTCCTTTACCTTTACTTGACTGGAGTTGCTCTGCTGTCGGCTGTCCTCCAGCTCATCCAGTCTGCGATGGTGCAGAGGTGTGCACAAGCCCTGCTCCTCCTCCTCGTCCTCCTCGTCCTGCTCGTCCTCGGCAGCCTGCGTCGGGGAATTGAGGCCGTCTGGGCTGAATCCCTTCAGCAGCGCGGCCACGGTCTCGGGCTTGGGCAGCTTGGTGATTTTGAAGTGCTTCTTGTAGTGTGGCGTGTCCTTCCTGATGAGACGCTGCTTCTCGGCGGGGATGGCTGGCCTTTCGTCGTCCCCGTCGCTCCTTTCGCCGTCTTCCCCATCGTCCTCCTCGTCCTCTTCTCCCCCTCGGATGATAGGCTCCTCTGCGAAGTGCACAGTGGGCTACAGGAAAGATTTAAACAGGAAAAGTAATTAAAAGTGAGGTCAACTCGTAAATATTGGAGGAAAAAATGTGAAAAAAACTCACCTCGATGTACTCCACCTCCATCTCATCCAGCTCTTCCTCCTCCTGAGGGGAGTGGCCGTCCACAAGGTCCTCCCTCTGCGCGGTCACATTTTGTCTCTCCTCGTGGGAGGTGGCTGACAGCGTGCTGTTCGACACCTGGGAGTCATGGCTCTGATTGGACAGATCACTGAGACGCTTCTCCTGAAATTAAATCATCAGTTTGATAACTCAGGATTCATCCCTGTTGCATACTTCGTACATTTGCCACACAAATTGCTGCATCTACAATAAACCTAGAAGCCTTGAAACAATCATCAGAGTGAAATGTATTTACATGTGGATCATGGAAATCGTCTTCTCCATCTTCCCTAGATGTGTACGCTTCATTCCTCCTCTCCTCGATCACCTTCTTCATCACTTTCAGCTCACTAGGATGCGGTGTAGCTCTGCGCTGAAGCCCCTGAAACACAGAAAAAATGATTAAAAACAAGAACACCTCATTGGATGTGTTTCCTCTCTCTGAATTGTTGTGTTTCCTCACCCTGCGTTCTGCGGCAGCCTCATCGTCGTCCTCCTCCGCCTTGGTCTCCTCCTGGAACTGGATGACTGACACTCGGTTCAGGTTGCTGTCTGTCCAGCTGTCATCCACGCTGTTCTGCAGCAAGTTCTCTGCACAGAGGAGGATGTGAGATGTCAGACTGAGTTAGAGCTAAAAAAAGAGCTTGGGGAACAGAATCTTTGGAAGCTTGGATATGTCACACGCTTACACAGACTTTCTGATATTTCAACTTCTTAACAACTGACCGAGACTTAAATAGAGGAAAAACAATGGCAGACCTTTTGAAGATCACACTGCATTTCTGAGTGCTCCTCACCTAAGCTTGGAGACGGCTGCTGCGGCAGTAAGTAGCACGTCAGCACCTTCTCTCCCGTGCGCTCATCATCCTCCGTCTGGAACTTGAGCATCGGCTGTGATTGGTTCTCTGCGAGCCACATGGCCTTCAGGTTGAGGTTTGTCAGGGCGAAAGGCAGGTTTTGTAATCTAGAGAAAGAAAGATAAGCGTTAGCTTTCATTTTTTACATTTTCAGACGAAAGATATAAAAATAAATCATCATCCACTGAATCCTCTGTAAAAGTCTCTAACTCAAAAATAAAACTTCTGTGAAGCGCTACGGCTCAGTGAAGTCAGCAAGTATTCATTAGAGGTAATCAATGCTAACTTTGTGATGAACTGTTGATTTTCTCAGTACACTTGGATAATTTGATTATACAGTTGCTTGATCAAACCATTCCTCAATTATATGATTATCGATACGATAATTTGCCTATACAATTACTCCATTATTTGATTATATGATAATTTGATCATTCTATTGATCAATTATATGACTATATGATTGCTGGACTGTTCTATTATACAGTTCAATGGTTACTTGATTATACGATCAATTGATAATACAATTATTCCACAATACAATTACTCCATTAATTAATTATATCTATCAATCAATCAGTCAGTCTTTATTTGTATAGCACCAAATCATAACAAACGTCATCTCTTATCTCGTCTTAACCCACCATGAGTACAGGACTTTGCAGTATTTAGCAAAGTTACAATGGCAAGGAAAAACTTCCCTTTAACAGACAGAAACCTCAGACAGAACCAGACTCATAAGATTATTAGGTTGATCGGTTATGATAACTCCATTATTTAATTTTTCTATTATACCAGTACTTGATTGTTTGGTTACCCTGAAAAAAACTAAAATCTTATTGATGGTTTTTGTCTTATTTTCGTTAGAATTGTCTTAATACATGTGACATGAGCCACATTCAACTTATTAGTCCAGGAAGTTGTCTTGTTTCAAGTTATTTATGGACAAAAATAAGGTCCGAATTGCTCGTAAGAAGTAAAAATTTCTTCCGATGGCGCAAGAAAAAATTGCTTGAAACTTGAGTAATGTCTTAAAGTAACGTTTTCTCTTGTCTCATTGGCAGATTTTTTCTTACTTTTCCAAGCAATTCAGACCTCATTTCTGTCTTTAAAGAACTTCATATAAGCAATTTCCTGGACTGATCAGGTGAATGTGGCTCATATTAAGTCTAAAAAAACATTTTCTACTAAATAAGACAAAAAACACTTGATAAGATTTCATTTTTTTGCAGCGTACTAGATTGTCTGATTATACATCTATTCTACTATGATTATATAATTACCTATTTATTTAGTTATATGATAACTAGATAGTTCAATTATACATTTATTCAACTACAATTATAGGATCATTCAATTATTGGATTATTAGAGTTCCTGCACCCCTTCAGATTTAAGGAGATAGTGATCCTTTTCAAGACAGTAAGAAAACAAATATGTTAAATATTATACATGAAGGGACATAACCTAACCATACTAGTTTCACACAGAAAAGGTTTCACTTAACCTCTATTCATTTTTTTTTTCAAAGAAGCTTTTTAGAAGTTTCTTTGGGGACTTTTTGGCTCTGTAGATGTCTCTGTTTTCCGTTGCCAGTTCTGAATCTCAGTGCTGCAGTTTTTCATGTTACTCTCAAAGGTGTGTGTTACTTTAGATGCCCTGTAAACACTGTCTAGTGGTTGCATCACATTACACTCAAGGGGCAGTAAAATCAATTTAAAAAAAAACAAAAAACATTTTAAAGATTAGCTAAGATTGACTTGAATTATTTAATTTTTCATAATTACACTACCAGCTCATCATGTGTGCAAGAATAACCTATTTTAACCTGTGGAAATTTCAACTTCACTGAAATTGGCAACCTTTGACAATGACTCATGGTCTTCTGGTTTACTAATACCTTACTCTCATAGCGTGGCCGTGCATCTTAAAATGTAAAAATGTTACATAGTTGCCCTCATCACTCTAAAAGAGTTGACTTGGAGGAAAGACATATTATTAAATGCTGTTAATTACAGTTACCTGTTTCCAGCCACATCCAGCACATGTAGATCAGTGGCATCTGCGAGCTCAGCGGGCAGTTTCCCCAGCCGGTTATCTCTCAGCGAGAGGACGTTGAGGCTGGCACAGCCGCCGAGCTCTTTCGGCACATTGCCCAAGCGATTGCGGTCTACATTCAGATTGGTCAGCTTCTTCAGCTTGCCCAGGGAGCGAGGAAGTGACTGTAATGAGGGAAAGCCATTAATAAATGAGAGGGTTTAATAGCTGTTAAATGGACACAGATTTTAATGGAGAGTGAAAGTGGTTTATTTCTCCCTGCGTACCTGTAAAAGGTTTTCTGTCAGGATGAGCTCTGTGAGGTTTTCACACTCTCCTATTGAATCAGTCAGAGTGGTCAGTCTGTTCTGGTCCACCTTCAGGATTGACAGCTGTTTCAGGCAGCCTGGATCAAAATAAAACATGAGTCAGCTGAACATGACATCAAATTAAAAACAGAGACAGAAAAGATCATAGAAATTACACCTTAAAAAAAAAATTCTGCTACTTTAATTCCTCTGCAGCTTCTCACTGGCATCATTTTTCCAGTAGAGGGCAGTGCTGGTATTATCTAACAAACTAATGTGTGCTCACGCTTCTACCCAAAGCCTCATATCTCCTGCAATCTTGACTGAATGCCAAAACCTTCAGTGCCCAAAATGATCGATTGAACAGAGATGGGAGAATTTGATTTGCAGATTATTTGAAAAATTCCCGCAAGGAGATCCATTTATTACAGTGCAAATTTATTGCAGGCTTGATCCCTATAAAAACAAATGAAAAAGTACATTTTTAGGGTGAGCTGATAGTCACATGAACTACTCATTTTTTTTATTATTAGCAGATTTTTGGAACATTTAAAAATCATAGCCCATCTGACCAAAACACAAAAATGAAGCTTGCCAAAATTACTGCAGTTCTTCCATTTTGTCCCATTCCTTTCTTATTTGTAAAGAAAAACATAACAAATTAAGTTTTAAGACACACATCTGAGGTAAATATGAGCACTAGGGGGTTTATACAGGGAGCTAATGTAACCTCATCATTTCTATAACAGTTAAACTGATTAACCATATCTATCCTCTTATTTATAAACTGACTGAGGCAATGGCCATACGTCCACTTGTTTGTTTTTTAAAAATACTTTTGTCCACATTTAGCATGCAAATCTGCTGATATGTGCAGCTCAAGGCATGCCAAACACATGTTTGTCAGTGTTTCCCAGATGTAAAACCCGTGCCAGCCAATCAGAATGAGCCCCCGTCATTTAGCTGTGCCGTTTGAGAACTCTGTTTCCCGGCGTCCACACGAAACCATGAAACCAAAATCTTCACTTTGGCCGAAGTTTTCAGAAAACACCCTTTTTACTGTGGTTACATGTGGATGACAAAATATATGCGGTTTCCCAAATACCTGGCCATTCCTTTAACTTGAATGGGACAGATCTGCAAAACTTGAGAACTTCAGACACACTGATATTGTGCGAAATTGCTGAACATGTCCAAATCTTGGCTAAAACGGCGTGCATCAAGGCCCAGCACTGGCCTGTTAAAGGGTCAAAGCTTGTGCCCTGATAAAACCTCGTCTCTGCTGTGTTTTTTCTCACCTATACTGTCTGGGATCACATCCAGCTGATTCTGTGTAAGCAGCAGGTCAGTGAGAGCCAGGAGACCGTTCAGCTCTGAGGGGAGCTCCGCCAGATGATTCTCCGACACGTCCAGACACACCAGTCTGCGGAGGTTCCCCAGCTCCTACACACAAACACACACACACAGATATTAAAAAAAACACTTGTTAGCCAAAGAGGGACAGTGGGAATTGTAAAGAAGAAATGTCTTTGTACTCACTGGTGGTAATGAGGTTAGCTGGTTACGGTCCAGCCACAGCTCCCTCAGGTTAGGGAGAGCACCGAGGGTGTCCGGCTGAGATGCAGAAGGTGAGAGAAAGCCAAAATTGAGAACACAGGTTGACTATTTTTATATTTTTTTGTAGTGCAAAATCTGAGGCTGCATGCTCTGATAAAAAAGATGAAACAGTGAGCTGCTTTGAAAAGCATCGTAAGGGTCGAGACACAGCTGAAAACAGAAATATCTGACCTAAAAAGCGCACAGATGAAAAAGGCATGGCACATTTTAAAGTCAGTTTATGGGACAAATTTCTAGTCTTTGATTTTAAGTTTTCAGTGTCACCGCTGCAAGATTTAAACGATTAGTTTGACTGGGATCTTTTTTTGTGGCAGAACAGACTCTGTTAAGGTGCATTAGTTTACAATTCTGTGGTGAGTTTAAAACATGACATGAAGGAGGAGAATAAAGGCTGTCAGGCAAGGTTTCGTCATTATGTCAACTGTTTGCTCAGCCACCGCCCTTGTCAGGTCATGAGGCATTGTTTACTCTGTCCTGTTGAGACAGGTGGGCGTTCCCGCTGCAGGATACACCGTATGAAAGGCCTCAGGTGTGACAGACTGGCTCTGCCGTGTTTCTCAAGGTAACATGTGGTTGGGATTATGTATTCTAAAGGGAATGTGAAAAAGATACTTGTTCGACATGTCACTGTGTGTAGCTATGCACACATGAGGACCAGAATCTTCTATTTACTCAACTTTAGTGAGTTATGTTGAGTATTTTAAATTACAGGGTTTAAGGGGATTTGGTTACCAAAAGTTCCAGTTCATTACTGCCCAGGTCCAGCTGTTCCAGTTTCACCAGGAAAGAGAGCGACCTGAATACACACACACACACACACACACACACACACACAGAACATACAGTTAGTCACAGAAGTATGCGCCCTGTTCGTTAACATATGCTGACAAATGCTAAGAATGTTTTAAAGGGAAGCTGAACACGTGGGTTGTGCCTCTGTCATGTTTATTCATGCCTTTACTTTTATCACACTCAAGTTCTGCTTTGTGAGGTTTTTCTATCAAATATCTCCTAAGATAAGCGACCCATATGTCACTTACGTGGGCAGAGACTTCAGCAGGTTCTCCCTCAGCTCCAACGTCACCAAGTTGGCCAGGCTAAATAAAAAAAAAGAAAAGAAGAAGGCGAGTAATAGAGACAGAGGAGAAGGAGTTGGCAGTGCCGTGAAGAGAGGACGGGGGAGTCAGTGGAGAAGGAGTGGAGGCAGGTTGGTTAGTCAGATGGCAGGTCTGTTCGTCTGGGCTGCCTGGCATGGTGAGGGGGCTCCTCCATCTGTGTGAGGCCAGAAGTGGCCCAGAGCCCAGAGACCAGCTGCCTCGCAGCCCACTGGGCAGCAGAATCACACTCAAAGACCTGCTTCTCATGTAACAAGGACCTGACGGAGTACAAGTCCTTCAGTCTAACAATTAACACCAGCATGGGCTCCAAGTGGTACAATTTGGACACAAATCTGATTTTGTTTTGTTTCTGTAGTGACATCATCTTCTTGTTGCCTTTTTATCCCATTCCTATTTATTTTAACAGTTGTATTTAACAGATATTTTATTTTCCTCTACGTTTTATGACTGTGTTTTATTTTCTTGTTGTTTTTAAAATTATCATTACCACTTTTTTATTGTTTTATATTTATTTATTTTTCTTTTTTTTTTTTTTAATTTATCTTTGACGGCTTCCAAATTTCTCTTTTGCATACTTCTTTTAACCTCTGGCCCTTGTGGTCTCAGCCTATGTTGTTGAATTTCTATTTCTATTCCCCCCCCCCCCCCCCCCCCCATAGACTTTATAAAACATGGACGTAGTTTCCACGATGTCACCCGTCTGTTTCTGTTACCATGAAATGAAGCCAATACGCCGATGCATCCACATTTGATTCAACGCAGTCTTTGAGCTTCCGTTCTAACAGCTATAGGGTGCCCGTCAGTCATGTGAGCTGAGCTGTGTCTCTGATTGGACAATCAGTCAAACCTAATATCTTAACGGCTGAGTTGGTAAAAAATTCACCTCCAGTACAGTGTGTGCTGATAGAGAAATGAGTGTTTCAGACCTAAGCTGTTTTAGAACCAGGCTGTAAATATGTTTTTTAATGCTATAAAAGTCTGTTTTTTTACTTGTTGTGTATGTGGTTTTTTCAGTCTTTCTGCAGCCTCAAGCAGCTTCTCAATGCATAGATTTTATTTTCTAAACTGGATGCCACCCAATCGTTTTTTCTTGTCTTTTCTACAACTTTTCTTGTACAGTGCCTCATAAATGAATTTATAATTAATGACATTCATGCAGGACATGGAAGTTATACGCCAAGCCATTTTTAAGCCAACAGCCAAGAAAGCCTGCAACACCAACTATAAATGTAATACCATTTGGCAATAAAAAGCTAAATCTATGATGGGAGTGTTCTTGACTGATTTTTTATTACCATTGTCAATATTATAGGCTTTAACCAATAACTTTTGTCATCATCAATTTTTTTCCACTCAAAATAATATTTGCTAAGCCTAAACCTCAAAAACAAATTTGGGAAGCTTTCAGTTTCCAAAAACCCAAGCATTTGTTTATAAAACGATTGTTTCCTTCAACCAAATTCCAGCTTGTCATTCATTTGTATTGTTTATGCAATTTTAAGATGCACAAGTATAATTATATTTAACAAAAATGCAAAATAACAAGTATTTGGACTCCATAATTATCAAATTTGAAATAGCCACAGCCTCAAGAAGACACAAAAGTTTATCCTCTAAAGATTTAAAAATGCAAAATTAACTTATCATCCAGGAGAAAATGAGCATATGTGTACGTACTTTCCTATGTCGTTGGGCAATATCTGCAATGACACATTGTTGAGCGCCAAGTGAGCCAGCGCTCTGAGCTGAGTGAAACCATCTGGCAATCTGGAGCAGAGAAAGCATAAAGAGAGATTTTAAGGGGCTTCCTGTTATATGAGATCACTAGAAGCACAAACACAACAATATGGAGCCTTTTGATCAGTTCAAGCCTCTGGTATCTTTGGTACCTTACCTGGAGAGAGGGTTTCCACTGAAGTCTGCGATCTCCAAAGCTCTGCAGAACTTAATGCTCTCGGGGATCTCAGGAATGTCTTCAGGAGAAAAGAGAAGGTAGAAGAGACGGGAAGAAGCAGTTAACAGAATGGACACACAGATGGAGGCATATTTTACAGAGACGATCATTTCAAGTTCTTTGTAATCACAAGCAGATGTTCAAAAGCAGAAGAGGAAGAGATGGAGGTCGTAAAGTCAAGCTTCACTTCAGCTGCATTGTCCTCTGACTACAATGGTAATTAAAGGAAAAATGCAAAAAATGATGACAACAACCTGTTTCTGGATGCTCCAAACAATGGCAATGTAGAGTTCAATGACAGCTTTGATTGTGTGAGTTGTTGTTTCACAACTGTTTCTGCAGCAGGCTGGAATGTGATGAATGTGATCTGGTCTTTAAAATCAGGGATGTCCCGATCAGCATTTTTTTTCCCCCGATCCCGATGATTTTCTTTCTCCCTACATTTCTTTCCTTTATACGGCGACATCTTTTCAACCCGACTGCTTGCTCAGCCTGATGCACAAAAAAGAAGAAACCTGACACATCGCCCTGACAAGGTAAGAGCCTCGGCCCTCCTGAATGCTGCAGGTGCAGGTTAAGAAATCCCTGCTGAGGCGAGCAGCCTTTGACGTTTATCTGGCTCAGCGATGTCCTGCAGCAGAGGAGCGGGCGCGCAGACAGGCAGACAGATGGGAAAGGCCCTCACAGGCCACTGCGTAGTGCTCACACAGCACTTGATGCAGTGTGGAGCGGAGCAGATGTCTTCTATCTATCTCGCATGCAGGGCCTTCCTGCCACTACAAGAGTGTGTGAGTGAGGAGTGGTGCAAGGACATCGAGAGGGCAAGATAGAGGTGTGGGTGTTGAATGAGTCCAAAGCTTAAAGCCCCACCAAGGGGTTCAGTTTGGTTCTCTTCAGTATGGATCGCATTTTCAGACTAATTTCGAACAAAGACGCACATGACAATAGCAAAGAAGACAAATCGCTGGTTGTCTTCTATCATTGCTCTTTTACTGTGTCACGTTTTTCTTCTTCATTGGATTTATTAGCAAGGTACGCTGTGTCGCGCTGCCATGCCGTCACTCTATTACTCAGCTGATGCAGCACGGCGCACACCAAGAAGAGCACAACTGGCTGTGGATGCCAACAGGATCAGGCTTTACCAATCTGACCCTTACCAAACTGTACTGACTAGGGATGGAACGATTTATGAAAAAAATCTGAAACGTTTGGTTTTCGTGACTTGGTTCGTGGGGCGTGTGCTTCGTTCGGTTCGTGTTTTCCTTCATTTTACAACTCAGTTTGCAGCAAGTATGTAGTTCCGATCATGCATGCACAATTCAAGGGGAAACAGTACAGCAGGACAGTTGTGGGGAAGCACAGTTAGAGGGTGTACCTGTAGCGTTGTGCTTTTCTGCTGCCACGAGAACTTTAGATTTAGCATGAGCTCTGAGGACGGCAGTAACAAAGTGGAGGATAAAACCACGACTGAGTGTTATATATGTATATATGTATTTATATTTAATGACTTTTCAGACCCTCTCGCAATTTTTTTATTTAATGACACCAACTCCTGTTTTCATCTCCTCAGTGGTGTACCATGGTGGGCTCCTCCCCTATCCGAAACACAGAGTGAGACAGTCTTCACTCACAGCAGATGAAATCATACAAGTGTGTGTCTCATATGGTCACACGTGCCGGTCCCCAGCCCAGATAAGGGGGGGGGGGGTATTTGGACATAAAAACAAAAAAAAACAAGAATGGGCAGAAGAAAGTTAATTTGTAGCTCTAAACATTTTATGAGGTTGTGTTTTACCTGCTCTGTCTCTCCCACATTGTTTCTCTTTCCTACATAGCCCATTACAATTACATGCAAATGGTTATGAAAATTGGACAGCAGTCATTTAGTGACTTTTTGTGACTTCTGTGACAGCCAATAGTGACGTTCCTTACTGAGGAGTTGGCATGTTGAAACTAGCAATGTTTCACTCAGCTTTAATGATGTTTTAAATGGGAAACAGCCTCATTCTTTCAGGTTTTTCATGACTATACATGACAGAATTGATTTAATATAACTGGTTAATGGTGGACTATAAGGGTATATGTAATCTGTGGTGTTAAAAACAACAAAAACAATGTACACTAAACCAAAGCAAAAACTGTTACCACAAAACCGTGATAATAACCAAACTGTGACAAAGAAATCTGTAAGTAAGAAAATTCTTAAATTAAGTTGTTATTTTTCTTTTATATTTACTGTAATGGCAGATTTTTAAGCAATCCAGGCATCATTTTTGTCTTTTGATATGTTAAAATAACACATTTTCTGGACCCGTCAATTAAAAGTGGCTCATGTTAAGACAGATTTTGCCAAAAATAAGAAAAACACTTGATTGGATTTCAGTTTAGTGCTCTTGGGTTGATGATAATCTCACAAAGAGGGGAAGTAAGTATCTATGACCCCTGCTGCTTATATGTTGATTCTCCAACAGAGCTGACAACTCTCCTGTTGCTTAACCTCCATTAGAGATCACTTTTACAGACATTACACTGCACACGTTAATCCTCTTGTTGTTGTGTGTCTACACGGTGGTCTCATCAAGCTTATTCTAAAACAGGTCATTAAGTTAATTGTGTGTTAATTGGTTGCACAGTAAACTTCTCCTGTACCGTTTCTGGAGATGTCCAGCTCCACCAGCTGCATGAAGTTGGCCACCTCAGGGGGGAGTCTCTGGATCTCATTGTCACTCAGGCCGAGCTTCCGGAGGTTCAGTAGTCTGAAGAAAGGCTGTGAAGACAGAATTATGGTTTGTTAGTTCAACAAAACATGACTGACAACTGCAAAGAGGGAGGATGCTGTAAGACTTTTTACTTTCAAATTTAAAGAGGGGTATAGTGCATTCCCATACTTTAAACACAGGTCATCACATGGATTCCTGAACTATTTCATGACATGTTGGAGGCCTCAAACACCAAGCTCTGCTCCCTACATAACACCAGAAGGCTGGCCAATCAGCAGGAAGGGGGTTTGTGGAGCAAGAGCCTTAAAGAGACAGACAAAGGCTGTAATAAAGGTTTTCTAAAACACCACTGTGAGAATGTAAAGATACTACAGGGGCACGAGAGGGACAGAATAAAGACTGATTTTTTAAAACTCATTGTTCGGGGCTGGACTTTTCATGCCTTCAATGATAAAAGAGAGAAAAGTGGATAGAGTAGGAAAGGCGGGAAACGGGCCACACGCTGGGCTTAAACCCAGGCCACCTGCTAGAAGGCGAACCACATGGGGCAAGACCATAGACTGTAAAAAAATGGACGTCCGCTTGCTCGGCTTGAAGTGAGGTCTCCACAAAAACTGCTCCCCCTGGTGGCTGGCTGCGGTATAGGTTTAAAAATACGTCTTTCCAGCCATTCCAGATGGGCTGTGGTCAAACTTTAAAAAGTTAATACTCCTCATAGAAATGTTTCTCACGTCTGATTGTTGTGGTAATTTGAAGATATTATTTGGCTGTCTTGTTTCCAAGTCCTCTTTTTTCTGAGAAGTTTCGTTTTCATTAGTTATACGAGGTTAAAAACAAGGCTTCACGTAACGTTTAACGATGATTGACAGCTGTCGTTTGTCGTGTATTTTTTCAGGATCATAAAATATGTCGGGAAGTAGTGTAAGGAAGTGATCAGACTCACGAAAGAAAAAAATTATTATAATTTTTGTCAACCAGCTCCACTCAGATTCTCCCAGAATCCCTCATCGTCTCTACTGCGCAGAATCTGGCTCCAAACTGCTACAATGGTGGCGCCTGAGACAGCGGTAATTTTGCTTCAAAACCGTACAATGATAAATGGCGGAGCCACACTGTCCACTCTATATACAGTCTATGGGCACGACCTTAACCGCTGGGCCATCTGTGCCCCAGAATAAAGACTTTAAAAAGTAAAATAACCCCTCTTTAAGAAACATGGTAACAGAAATATCTTAAATATTGTATGAATGGGGCTTCAAGTTATTTTTATTAAGCAGGATTTTTTTTGTTGTTCATGGAAAAACTCTTACTTACATATGGCCATATGTTATCCTAACTTGCACATTCATACTGACCAACTCTCTAGAGCCTCAAAATGTTCAGTTAAACTTCACCAAAAGACAAAGATAGCAGATTTTTACATACAGTAAACTATAAGCTAAAAAAACTCCTTGAAATTTCTAAAATTATAAATTCTTCTTTGCTGTCAAACTATAAAGAGTACACACAAAGCTTCCTGTATATTCAGACCAGGCTCGTCTCCAGAACCAGTTTTAAAAACATTCCAATCATCATATTCCCAAAAACTCCTCCTCGCCATGGCAACACCAACCAAACAAAGTGGCTTTGGATAGGACGGCGGTGTTGAGTGCTGAGGCTGTCGCTGTGCCAAGTGCTTTCACAAGAGGCTGGTTGTTGGATGGGACGGCGTTCAGAAACATTCCTCCGCCAGCCTCACTGTGAGCGCGTCTGTCTGTGTGTCATCTGCTGTTAGGATGGACAGACAGGACAGACTGGCCGGGAGGAACAAGCCAGAAGTATGCAGTTATTAACCCCTCAATAAGTCCCAGTTCTGGAGCCCACAGAGGACCCAGTGTCTGTCTCGAGCCAGCTCTCAGACACTCTGAACTTGGCGGCTTCAGACTTGGATAGATAACAAAATTGGAGCCTTGACCTTAATTCAAATCAAACTACATGCTGTAAGAAAGAGCCTCAGATGAAAACAACCAGTGTGTCAAATCTGAGACATTAATACACAAAAGAATCCAAGAAATTTCTCAGCTCCTCCTTCATCCCTGGGACTGAAATCTGAAAAATGTAGCACTCTTACACTCCCGTGAGCCGACTGTTGCACAAACACATGGTTACACAGATAACACAAGAGCTTCTTTGATGTGTGTTGTCAGGATTCTGCTTGACAGAAGCGTGAAAACACACAAGTACAAACACTCAAGACAACACACAGACAGAAAGTGCTACAATTATGCTGCCAAGAAAAAGAATGCTCCAGCGCCGCTCTGCACTGTTTCTCTGTGACAGACATTTCCTGCTCTTAGCGTATTCTGCGTTTTTTGAGTTGAGGTGGCTACTGAAGCATTCTCTTTTACACAATCAACACAGGAGTTTGCTGGAAGTGCAAGACAGAGCTTGTCTGTGTTTTTGCAAGATTTCCGATCCAAATGAACAACAAAGTCTTATCAAAAGTGAAATGAAGGGGCGGTATAAATGCAGGGACAGGAGTGAGACAGATACAGAGACAGACAAAGAGGGTGTTGGCTCCCCATGCAGCAGGTGACAGGTATCAGATGGCTGGAACAGGAAACAAGAGCTGTGGGTGACCATGTGACAGAGCCAAGCCCATATGGGAACCAGCCCCCAGGTGGGGGAGGCAACCTGGCTGGCTGACACTCAGGCTGAAGCCTCTAAATTTCGCAGAACACACTGAAAAACTAATGCTGCAGGCACAAGAACACACAAAACAGCATGTTTACTATGCGTTCATGCTGATGGAGCTTGTCTTTTCACAATGAGGCACGGTTCAAGGTATGCAAAGACATATTACTGCTAATAGACAATCAGCCATTACTCCGTGTAGCTAATGCGTTCATCTAATTAAAGCGTCTGCATCAGTGCATTCCTCCCCACTCTTGAAGTCATCCAGAGTTCCTATTAGCAATGAGGGGAGAGACTGTAAACAAGTTGTTATGAACACTCATAAAGATAGCATTCACTTCTTAGCTGACAGTCACGGCCAGGATTTATACAATTCAACAGCCACTGGTTACTATTTGACGATTAATCGAATAGACAATCAACAATTGAATTGATAATTAAGGAATTACTGAGCAATCAAATCAAATTGATGATTAATCGAATTAAATCCCTGATTAATGGGTGGACATTTAATGAACTGAAGATTAATCAAATTGAATCCCTGATTAATGGATTGATATTTAATTTTATGACAATTAATCAAATTGAATCCCTCATCAATGGAAAGGCATCTAATGAAATGACGTTTAATCGAATTGAATCCCAGATTAATAGATAGATTTTTAATGAAATTGATGATTAATCTAATAGAACTCCTGATTAATGGATAGACATTTAATGAATTGACGATTAATCAAATAGAATACCTGATTAATAGATAGATATTTAATGACTAGACGATTAATCAAATAGAATTCCTGATTAGTGGATAGACATCTTATGAAATCAGGATTAATAAAAAATAAGTCCTGATTTATAGATAGATATTTAATGAATTGACAATTTATCAAATAGAATATCTTATTAATGGAGAGGCATTTAATGAACTGACGATTAATGGAAATGAATCCCTGAATCCCTGATTAGTGGATAGTCATCTAATGAAATGATGACTCATCAAATTGAATTTCCAATTAATGGATAGACATCTAATGGATTGGCGATCAATTAAATTGAATTCTTGATTAATGGACAGAAATTTAATTTATGGACAATTAATCAATGAATATTTGATCATAAACAAGAGATGATTAACCAATCAATTGCACAGCCACCAACCCTTATCTTGGGGTCATTGCTCTCAAAGCTGTCAAAGACCAACATTAGGCTAGTTTGCACACGAGTTTTGTTAGTTCAGCTTATTAAGTCAAAGAGGTTTGTCACTGTGCTTAAAGATAAAAACAGTCACTGGGATTTCCAGTCCCTAATCTGAAGAACCATCGTTTGCATGGTGCTTTTGGTAGTAATCCAATATTATGAATCATACCTAATTCATACCACTGCAGTAAGCTGCCACTGTAATTCACCATTTACAGTGAAATTGGGACTCTCCAGAAACTAATAAGAAGTTGCTCCCTTTTAGGGGATGTAAAAGACTGAAAAATTACGGTCTCTGGTCCTGGATTGACAAGTATCTTGACATTTTTGATACAAAGGCAGTTGCTTCTCAGGTTGACCATAAACTATATTGCAAATAGAAAAGGAAACTCCAGCTACACCAGAAATACTGAAAAGTTGGCCATCATTTACAGAAGTATAAACTTAGACGATAACTAATGGTTGGTAGTAAGTTACATGAACTATTCAATTCTTTTTAAGGTAAACGATTATTCAAATAACTGGAAATCATGACTTATCTAGATCACAAACTTCGTCATCTGTAATTTCACAAAGAATTTCTTGGAAACAAATGAGATGCAGATTACAGCTATCAAACCATCTACTCAGACATTAAATGAGATTTAATGTACAATTTGTTCATCTATTTATATTTTCTCCAACAAACAGTAAGACGCTGGACTACTCTAATCGAATTCTGAAACCCAACAACCGCCAAATCCATCAATGAAAACTGGACCTAATGTTCCGGCTGTTTCCCACCCACTGATTAAACAATAGGGAACCAAACAGCGCTATACGGGTCAATGGGTCAACTGGAATAACAAGTGGGAGGAGAGGGATTTAGTGTACCGCCACCGTCTCTTTATTGTGTTATTAGTGTGCCGCAGCAGTCTGCTCAGTCACTCAGGCAGCCTTCACAGAGCCGAGCTGAGCTGGTGTGAGGCAGCACGTTGGTGAGAAGTAGTGGGCTACATTTCCTTTCTCACTTTACAACTGGGATGTTTTAATGAGAACTCCTTGTGAGAGTTGTTTGCTAAAGGAAGGGAGTGAAGCTGTGAGACAGGAGGGATAAATACAGTGAGGGAGAAAGGGAGGGTGAGGGTGGGTAAATGATAGTGTCAACAGAGGGCGGTGTGAGGTCTCAAGTGCGCAAAATAACGTTCTCAATTAATAGTTTGCATTGACTTTGCTGTTTAAGGGCTAATTTTGTTCATGTTACCAAATGGAAAGTATAATTTTAGAAGCTTTAGTGCCACTGTATTCAGAAATGGTAGTTTTGTAACATTTTTAAAGACTTACAGCCCATAGTGTAAAATATCATTGCATATTTCAAACATACATCTGTTTTAGAAATGGTAGAGTCTGCGTTTAAACTTGAAAAAGGAAAATCATTATTACATGTCAAGACTTATTACTTTTAAATGATCTTTTTTTTTAACAAAATATGCACTATTGGACTCGAAAATGGATCATGCAACTGTTTCTATTTTTCAAAGGATACTTCCATTGTAACAGAAAACTGTCTCAAAAAAATATCCTCAATATTACAGTTTATCGACAATAACTGTGGGACAATATATCGTCCCACAAAATTTGGTATTTGCCCACGCCTTAACACAGTCATGAGCACTGCACATTTCTGCTGTTATGTTTTCCGAATTGCTCTGCAGTACTCCTCCAAAACACATGAGGACAGTGTGACCAACAAAATGTATGTTTCGGATGCTGATATGTTTTTTTTCTTGCTATTTTCAAAGTAGTTTTGAGTGTACTAATTTAAAATGAAGCTAATAAATGTTACCATACACAATCATAGACTGTAAAAAAAATGGACGTCCGCTTGCTCGGCTCGAAGTGAGGTCTCCACAAAAACTGCTCCCCCTGGTGACTGGCTGCAGCATAGGTTTAAAAATACGGCTCTCCAGCCATTCCAGATGGGCTGTGGTTGAACTTAAAAAAATCATGACACCTCGTAGAAATGTTTCTCACGTCCGATTGTTGTGGTGATTTGAAGATATTATTTGGCTGTCTTGTATCCAAGTCCTCTTTTTTCTGAGAAGTTTTGTTTTCATTAGTTATAAGAGGTTAAAAACGAGGCTTTACGTAACGTTTAATGATGATTGACAGCTGCCGTTCTCATGTATTTTTTTCGAGGATTGTAAAATATGTCGTGAGGTAGAGTCAGGAAGTGAAAAATATAAGAAAAAAAAGAAAAAATATAATTATTATTTTTGTCACCCAGCTCCACTCAGATTCTCCCAGAATCCCTCATCGTCTCTACTGCGCAGAATCTGGCTCCCAACTGCTACAATGGTGGCGGTATTTTGGCTTCAAAACCGTACAATGATAAATGGCGGAGCCACGGTGTCCACTCTATATACAGTCTATGTACACAATGCAGTGAATATCCCAAGGGAGAATATAATGGAGATGTAAGAATCGAAAAAAAATTATAGCTGATTAGCAACAACTCTGGAAATGTTGACACAGAAAGGACCATATCAATTCAGTGCAGAAGTAAAAAAAGAAGTTTTTGTCATGAGGCATACTGCTTGAGCCATCTCCAGCTCCATCTCGTTAGGTCAACTAAAATATTACGTTAAGTCAACATTTTAGAATTGTAGAGTCTAAGATGAAATACAAAGTTGAGTTTTTCCCAGCTGAATAGGTGGCTTAAGTATCTGTGATCACTTGATGTAAAAAAGTAAGATCATATCTGTGTGTTCTCTCTTAAACTGCTCCAAATTCAGAGACTGAAGATTACGCTAATGGTGCTTCAGAAGGCTTTGGGAACAGACACGGCTCACAGATTCTGTTGGACGGTGATAAGGTTTGACACAGGGGAGGATCTGCTCCGTGTAACACTCACAATGTGACCAACTCAAGCTAGTGTGAAATGAGTTCTGTGGTGCAGGTGCTTCTTCCAGTCATCCTCCATTATAATTATACAGAGAATGAAGCCTCGTCACCCCTGCTCAACCTGAGTCGTAAATACTCCACTTGTCTGATCTGCGTCACTCTGCTTAGCGTGCATTCCACTCAAGAGAGCGTGGTTATGCGCCTCAGGATGTATGCACACACACTTCAGCGTTTTGCAGACGTCCTTAAGTCACAGGGGAAAGGATCCTGTGCTGTAGGTCTTCAAGTCAGCACTGTTTACACAGTCTTAGTATTTTTTTTTAGTTTCTGCTAGAGGTTGCCAAAATCTCTGGCTGCAGCAGTGAGACTCAGCATGTGTGTGTCAGTGGGGCATAGAGCAGCATTTTAACGCGCATATTTGTGTGTTCATGTGTATTAGCAGCCGTGGGTGTTTGTTTAACAGTGTTTATGAGTGTGTTAATGTGTGTTAGAAGAGACTGTAAATTCACAGGAGTGGAATGTTAATGTTTGCAGACCTCACATCACTCCAGAGGAGCTAATTAAAAAGTAACGGCAGATACCCTGAGAAGCAAAGTGTGTACGTGTTTGTGACACAACTGTGTGCTCTCTGTATGCTGATGTTCACAGAGGCTGCACTGTTCCAGTCAAGTGACTCCATTTAGGTTACAGTTTCCCTCCCACATGCCATCGGAGTAGAGAGCAGACTGCTCCAGTCTTCTTGGAGACCGTTTGGTGTGCAGGAGACCGTAGAGAGATCCCAGACACTGGTTATCAGGGTATCATTCATTCATTCCATATCCGTTTTAGAAACCAAAATCGGAAAACGGATTAGGGCTGCAGCTATCGAATATTTTAGTATTCGAATATTCTACTGAAAATCCCATCGATTAATCGATTAATCGGATAAAATACATTTTTCTTTAGTTAAAGAGCAGTTATTTTTCAAATGAGAAATAAAATTTTCTGATACAGCATGTCAATAAGAGCACTTGCTTTCGTAGCACCAAAATTTGTAAATACACTTTGACACATTTTTTGTGCCTTGTACATCTCATCAAATGTTGCAGACCCAAATGGCACCCGTTACGTAGAATGACCCATTAGTCTCCAAACTCCAGAAAAGAAGCTAGATTTGTTGCTAGTTGCTATTTTGTATAAGAGGTAGCTTGAAGGGTCTGAAAACTCTCTTAATATGGACTCAGCTCTATTTGAAATACCACTCTTTGATCTTTTTAAAATTAAACGTTTCCTCGAGGCGGAGCAAATTACTCGAGTATTTTTTGTAATCGAGTACCTAAAATCATTCGAGGAATTGTTTCAGCTCTTAAACGGATAACGACTTGTTATTCAATTTCTCGATTTCAAATCAAAAAACAGAAAACAAATAACGGTCTATTTTTCGCTGTTTTGATTTTGTTTTGAAATTAAAATTAGAATATGAGAGAATTAAATTATCATGGGATTTTCAATCCGTGTATGGTTCGTTCTTTAGTTATTCTGTTTCAAAACAAAATTAAAAAAAAGAAAAAACTGACTTGTTTTTTTGTTTTAAAACCAAAACGGGAAAAACGGAATAACACGGTTTTAAAAATGAAAAAAAAACAAAAAATAATAAAAAATTGTGTAAAAATTGTCTGTGTTATTTTGATATTAAATGTGAACTCTATATAAAAATCAGACATGTAACTCACATTGGAAGTTTATACAGACATGTTCCTGAGCTTTTTTTTTATATATAAGTAACAGATCGCTGACGATCCACTCCATCTCATTCACATTTAATATCAAAATATCACACAAACGAATTTTGACACAATCTTTTATTATTTTTTGTTTTTTCATTTTTAAAACCGTGTTATTCTGTTTTTACCGTTTTGGTTTTAAAACAGAAAAACGAAAAAACAAGTCAGTTTTTTTCCTTTTTTCGATTTTGTTTTGAAACAGGATAACGAAAGAACGAACCATACACAGATTAAAAATCCCATTATAATTCCATTCTCTCATATTCTAATTTTAATTTCAAAACAAAATCAAAACAGCGAAAAATAGACTGTTATTTGTTTTCTGATTTTTGATTTGAAAACGAGAAACTGAATAACAAGTCAGTATCCGTTTTCCGATTTTGGATTCTAAAACGGATATGGAATGAACAAATGATACCCTGAAAACTGGTCTCTATGTTTGTGCTAAATCATTAACCTGAGCAAGATTCATTCTTTAATAAAACTCTGGGTAAAGTTGCAGTGCAGATTGGCATGAATTCTGGGAATTTCGAGAAGCTGATCCAACATCAAGTCTCAGCTTGACTACAAATCCTTGCACACACACACACATCTCCGAGTTCACTAAAAAACGGAAGTCTTACAACACTTTCTTAACCTTTCCTCTATTCTTCCTGTAACACACTTTTTTGTGTTTTATGCTAACACACTTCCTTTCCGCTAAGTGGAATTCCTTTTCACATTCCTGTGAAACATTTCATTCACATTCCTGAGCCGCTTAATCTCATGCAAAATCTGCCCATTCGGCCTGGTCCTCATGTCCCCACTCTTTCCGATATCAAGCACACACACACTGCTGGGGTGAGGGGGTCGGAGAGAAGGGAGGGGATGGAGTTGGCGACCACATGCTTTTGTGCTGGTCTGGATTCTCTCAGTGTCTGGGGGAATAAAAAGCAGAGGGGATTTGGTTGACTGAGTAACTTGCGCGGTCACTCTAACGGCGAGCCTCATTACTGCACATTTCTGTCTATAGATAGCTGCTGTCATTGTGCAGTTGTAGGATAAACGAAACACATGAGTGGCCATGAGCCTGCTTCAAGAATCAGTCCCTTTCGTTTTGCTAGTCTTCATACTTTGAGCAATGAAGACGTTATGTTTACTTCAAGGCTGATATAAATGTAGCAACACAGGTTAAAGCTGCTCTGCTACTTGTAGTTTTTGCAACTCAAAGTTCATGAAACTTCCCCTCATGAATGATACTACTCCTCTTCCCCTCCTCCCCACCTCTCTGGGTTCCCTCCATTTTCCCTGGCAGAAGGACAAAGGCCAAGCAGGCAGTCCCACACAGCAGGGTCTGTCAGTCACAGCCAGGGGATTCCTCCATTGTCCGAGGGGGCACAGCCAAGACGAGAGAAGGAGGAAGCAAGAGACAGAGACGGAGGGGGCTAGTTGTGGAAGGACATGAAAGAGGAATGAAGCAAAGGATCACAAAAGGCAGGAATGAGTAAGAAGGGTAGAGAAAGGGACTAGGGAGGGCAGGGCTGAGCAGAAATAGGAAGATTGTGTGCGACGTGGAGAGAGGACAGCCAGGAGAAAGGGAGTGATGGTGGATAATTAATGAAGAATGGAGGAGCAACAATGGATTCCCACAGAGCTCTAATGGGGACAGAGACTTCAGCCACTGACCAACAAATTATCTCAACATACTACGATCCCTACTCCAAAAGTTCCTTGTTTTTCACTTTGGCTCCTCTGGACATTTTGTCACAACAGTTCTTGTTATTAGTGTAGTCAAACTTAATTTCCAAGTGGCTCCTCCAACTTGCATCATAGACAAGCTGTTTAACAGTTTCAGATCATTACATTAAGGCACTCTGAGAACATTAGTAAATCTTGAAATAGTCTCACTTTTATTTATTTGCCTGTTCATAATCCAGTGTTTAAAATGAGATTATCAGCACCAGAATTGGCTCTTCCTAAAAGACTATTTCTTAGTATCTTTGGTCGGTTCTGATTTTCACAGGATAACACAAATCCATTAACAGCACATAGACTGTACGTCTCTCCGAAAACACTACACCATTCGGCAAAGGTTAGCATTGAGATGTACGGTTTGCATGAGACACATTAGCGCTCCAACAGAGCATTAAGGCTCCGTTTACACATCAACGTTTCATCTGAAAATGCTAAAACGCAAGGGACTGAAAACCCTGTAGTAAGCATACCAGGCCTGTAGTTGCCGCTATAACTGTCTTTTCCTGAGGCTGCTTTTGGTAGAGCTCCACTGAAGTAGAGTTGGGCCAATCATCTGGTGTAGTGGCGAATACCAAGTGCAGAAGCTGAGCAACAGATGCACATTTTGTTGAAAGACAGTCAGCAGATTCAGCAGATTGAGCAGCACAAGCACACATGGTAGTCCGCGACAATGGTAACCGTAACAACGGTACTGTTGTTCTGTTATACGCACTAGCACACAGCAGGGCATGGCGTCAGTGTTTCCACTAAAAACTCCGGCTTACTGTTTACACGGCAATGTTGTTGGTAGAGTTTCGGAAAAATTCCACTCTGGGGGCCATTTTAAAAGTTTGCACAATACTTTTGCGTTTCACCCTAAAACCGTTGTGTCACCAGCTCCTAAATTTAATGGAGGGAGACCCCACCATTAAAGGCGCTAATGTCAGGATTACCCCATCTGTTAGCCTGTTTTATAGATGGCAGGCATTGTGCCCATTTGTCACTGTTTAAGAATTCGTAAAGAGAACGGATGATAAAAAAACAAATGAATTATTTTGAAAAGTACGACAATGTGGAGAAATTTGTTTTTCTTGCTCTCATGCCTTGTTTATCCCTGTTTTTTGGGGGGAATTAGGGGTGTAATGGTACACAAAAATCACGGTTCGGTACGTACCTTGGTTTTAGGGTCACGGTTCGGTATATTTTCTGTACAGTATGGAACAACGCAAAACCATTTGCTTGTTTAGCATTTTTATTAAACCAAAAACTTGCCATTATACAGCGAGGGGGGAGGCTCTTCAAGCTCCGGTTGGTCGTTAGCAGTAGCCATGATGCACAATTCAGACACAAGCTCCTGTGGCTACGGAAGCTCTTTGATATTCATCTTCTGATTGGCTCACCGTGAGACGTCACGTCCACATGATATGCACATGATCGCAAAGCAGGAATCACAGACCACTTTCCTCATGAAAATTAAAACGCCTTCCCTGCGCAACCAATCATAGACGAGTACTCACGTGAATAATAAAGAGCCATGTGCAGCGGCTAACGTAAACTTACTATACTCATTCGAATACAGCACTGTACTGAGCCGAATGGCCTTATGGAGCGGTTCGGCACGGATACATGTACCGTTACACACCTAGGGGGAATGCATGCACAATTCCAAATTTGTTGGACAGGAGTTTTGCAGGAAGGTACCAAAAAACGTGTCTTTGTCTGGGAAAAACACTGTCAATTCTGACCACTAGTGTCGCTGCAATCAACACAAAAAGGATGGTCCTCAGAGCCTTTAAATTGGGGTTTTCTGGCCATGAATTTTTTTTTGATTACTTATCCAAGTCACTTTATGCTTCATACCGTTGACACCAGACTTATGAAAATCTATTTTCTATGCATTGAAAAAAATGAGTTCTATAAATGTGGTTCAGTTTGGCTTACATACAGTTAGTGTGGAGAACCATCCCCTCTGCAAACACATCAGATTAACAATACAACCATAAACCTCCACTCTCACCCTCTCCCACACACACTCCTTCTGTTGCATCAGCTCAGGTGCATTTGTGCACAGCCACAACCAGGTCATCTAAAACGCACGCACAATGCAGCTGCACTCTATACCGCATCTCATCATGTGTGTTAATTCAGTTATCTATGAGAGAGCCTGTTGGCATGTTCGTGCTTTTGTGCCATTATGAAACACAGCACATCCGTGTGTGTGACTGTTTGTGCTTTGCTTAAGTGGCACTTAAAGCGGTGACTACCCTTTCTTCAGCTTCAGTCACTCAACAGGCCACACAGTGAGCAGGGCGTGGTAAAGCCGGGATGACTGACACAGAAGTTAACTCCCATCTACCAACACCTGTCCTGGTGGCTTTGATCTGTGCGGGGAGCAAACACAGCCCAAAGCCAGGACCAGTCATCTGTAAGCTGAGGACATCACGTTCAAGTCACCAAACCCAGGCTGACAGTGAGAGATTGGGAAGATAAAAGCTGTGGTTCAGCCGCAAAATTTCCCTGACAGTGGTTCATCTTTGCTGCTCTCAAAAAGTGCTTGCTAGTGCTAGCTGTAAGAAATAAAGCCTGGGGAAAAGGAAGCATTTTATAATTCTTAAAGCTCTTAATGAGATAGAGCAAGAACTCTGCCTTAAATTTGCATCCCTCACTAATATTCACTTGTACTTCCCAAGGCAACCAGTAGCTTTAAACATACTGGTATAAATCTGTCGTCTTCTTTCTGCCCTCTGGACATCCTGTCCTTTTGCTGTGCTTCCATGTTTTCTTAGCTGTGCCTGTTTGGGGACAGAGTTAGAGAGGAAAGGATGGATGGTCTAAGCTGTCCTGGCTTTGGTTGCTGGGGATTTACATGTACACAGTTTATGTATGTGTGTTTATGATTGTGTGTATGTGAGGGAAGTTGTATATACACTTGGTGGCTTCCAGCGACCGTTTCTGGGTAAACACGGGGCAGACAAACCACCATGAGGAAATCTGCTTTAGGAAACAGGGGGAACTTGCATGTAGCTCGTACAGAATGTAACCATGGCAAGTTGCTAACAATAAACACCTTAAAGTAGACACGGAGAGATAGTGTTAAATCTGAGAGAATGAAAAACTTCTGCTGACGTTGACACGATTAATAAACAACCAGAGGAATCAAGGGCTTCCCCTCCTGGAACTTTTATGTTGCAGCTGATCTTGAACGTTTTGCCTGGTATGTTCAGTTTATAGATTCCTATCTAACAGCTGTATATACGACACCAAGCAGCACTATATAACATAAACAGAAAGCTTATACCACAGTGGTGTCTGTTGATGTGACTCTAGAGGGGCTGAAGATTGAGAGAGAACAGGTGGGCATGGCATTGTGTGAGGGTGAGAGGCTCTCCTACTCCCAAATAGATAAGGAGTGCTGTGGTGACACGTGCAAATGGACTGCATGGTTTTCAACAATGTAATCCTTCTTCATATATAACTATCAGAATACAAATGGAGTTGTCAAATTGAAACTTTAAAACTATTACATTTGAAGCCAGAAAAGAGGATGCTTCACTTAAAATCGGGGAGAAGTTGCCTTTTTCTGATAATTAAATAATTCTTTAACAAAAATGTTTTTAAAAGGAGTAGATTATGTGACTATTATGCCATCCTCAATAGGGCACCTTTCACATTTGAAACGATATGATACCAATTCCTGGAACGTGGCAATCTGTACCGGTGCTCAACAGTACCAATTTTCGGTACTTTTGTGTGTTTATGTAGTAAAAAATATCAATTTGTTGATACAGATAAAATTTTAATTCTTTTCAATTTGACATTTTTATTCTTCAATATATAACCTTGCAATGCTGTGTTCATGCCCAGCATGGAAAATCACCTATTCTTCCACTCTCTCACAGCCACAAGGATGCATTTAGGTACCTTAACACGGTACCTTTTGATTTTACATGAATCGGTACCTGGTACTTTTGACAGAATTCGGTCGGTACCTTTAAAAGTACCTAATTCGGTACCCATCCCTAATCCTAAACTGCATTTTGTTGTTTTTATGCCACATTTCCACCAAGTGGTTCAGTTCAGTTCATCTCGGCACAAACTGAATCCTGCTACTGGCATTTGAAACAATACGGTACCAATGCCCGGTGCCTGGCAATCGGTATTGGCACTCAACGGTATAAATTTTCGGTACTTTTGGTCATTTAACATATTTGTTCTTCAATATATAACCTTGCAATGTTGTGTTCATGTCTAGCATAGAAAATCGCCTACTCCTCCAGTCCCTCACAGTCACAAGGATGCATTTAGGTACCTAAACATGGTACTTTTCAATTTATTTTAATTTCACTTTTGTGACTTGGTACCGAGTACGTATGGCATTTGTCATTACGTATAAAAGGGCCAAATTGGGTACCCATCTCTATTGTTGTATGGATGACTTTATTATGCTAATTGTGTTTTATTATTGTGACATCATTATCTTTTATTTCTCGTTTTTTATACATTTCTATTATTGCAAGCTCTGACCTGTAGGAGACTACAGGCGAAAAATTAGCATTATAGCTAACTTTGGCATAGTGACATTAAAACTCCCCTGAAATGTTCAGTAATTTGCACTTCACTTTAGATAAATAAATAGAGGCCGAGGGGAGAAGTCAGAAGAATGGACTTTCTATAAGACTGTAATCAAGTTTTAGCTTTATGGGAAATTAATTCAAACATTGAACTTAGAAAAGACAACTTCCTGACAGTGTAAATGTTGGAACAATACATTTTTTTATTTTACAGCAATACAACAAACTTTGACAGCCAACAGTCAACATAGTGGCAATCTTGCTTGGCTTCCTACAACAAAGAATGGTGACTGCTCACTTCAGTAAAGCGATTTCCAGTCAGCATTTTAAAAATAGTTCAGTAATCCCTCAACCGTAGCCATATTGGTGGGCTAATCACTGCTTTGGTTACTAAAACTGTTGCAGTGATAGAGGGAGAAAGAGAGGAGACGGCTTGCCTCACCAGCCCTGGGACACCGTGTTCACGACTGTACCAAAACACACAGGAGAGAGTCGCAGCATGGATTTGCAATTCAAACCAGATTCAAATCAGCAGCCAGACTTGAACTTTTGGAGCTCTTACTCTGGCTTGTCGCTTGCTTTGTTTCAGGTGTCATAAAGCACATTGACCAGCTGACTAAAACAATCACAGCACTTCAGAACGACAATCAATAAATCTTTCTTCCTCACTTCCTACTCTGTTAAAAAGATGGGTGGTCACCCTACAGGAGATAATGTAGTGTTGAATCAAATCTAAAGGCCCCTATTCAAAGAAATGTAAATGATGCAGGTGTCTGGAACCTCGTTGAGTCCATTATGACCACAAAGCGAACACAAAAGGAGGAGCCTCAAGTTTTGTTTTCACTCATGTTCTAATAGTGAGGGCAAGTGCACACCGCCACCATTCAGACTTTTGTGTTGAGTTGAACTAATGGCCGGAGAATCCCCGGCGATGCTCTCACACAACAGGAATGAATGAGTTCACAGGCAGATCAGAGTAGGCCCTCCACCTCTCACCTCCACCCACTCCCCCTGACTCCCATCACATGCTCTACCGTTCCCACAAACATGACACAAAACCAGAGGGCCTATTGTTTACGGTCTGCAGAGGACGTTTGGCTCTTTCCTGGATGGGCTGGATCCGGTATGTGCTGCTGCCTGCCAGTTCTGCCTTTGTCCCAGAGTGTGGCTGTGCTGCAGGGGACTAACATGGGCCTAGCTTTGTATATACAAACTATTTTCTATCGTATAAATATACTGTCAACATTTTGTGCTTGATTCTTACAGTCTCTTTCAAGATTATCCTCCTCAAGTTGTGTAAGAAGTTATTGGAAACACTTTCAAGACTGGCTACAAGAAGCCTCTTCACTCCTGTACTACTGGGAAAAAGTCGAGTAGTGCAGCTGAAAAAACTGACTGAGAAGTTTGTGTTTGTGTGTTGCAAGTGCAAGAGCAGCCTCTGCACAATTGATGCATTGTATGTGTTCCGGTTGTGACCTCCCCTCGAAGGATCATGTGGTGCAGTCTATCTTTTCCAGTAACAGTCTTGGCATCCTCTGTACTGCAGTGTGCTACACAAGGATGTGTCTTTATACTGTTCTCCCAGGAATGTACCCTGACCGTTTAAACCTGACCTGGTAGTAGACGGCCAGGAAGGTACCACAGTTGAACCAGCTTTCCTAAACGGAGATAAAGTTTTAGCCCACATTTCTGTCTGATTCTCAAATCTGGATGACACACCTCAACAGTTTTGATGTACAAACCAAAATCTCAAAGAGAAAGACACTAAGGGAGGCAGTAACAAACACAGACAATGTTATTTGAAGAGTCTTCACGTCCATGTGGTGACTTCCACAACAGAGTCATGCTTGTTTTTAGTGCAGTGCCAAAAGCCAGAAGATCACATCGATCCAGGATTTGGATTTGATCCTTGTCCCTTCTGTCCCTTCAACAAAGAGGTTTTAAGATTCTTTAAAGCTTTTATTTTAAAGCATGTGGGCTCATGCGGTGACTTCCACTACAGAGTTAGGTCTGTTTTTAAAGTGCTACTCTGGGATGGAACAAGTTTGGTCCTATCACAAGGTTTAGGGCAGAAGTTACCCCTACAGCAGTGTTTTTGTGCAGCAGAAGCCCAGAGCGCACGCACCAAACACCCCCTCCCTGCTCCTTTGCCGGTTTCCTCTGCACTCAGACGGGGCCATTTTTTACTTGACCAAAAACACAAATAAACGGACCCCCACCGAAAAAATCTGATATTGGTCTGCATTCACGCTTTATTTAGAGAATTTTCAGCGCGTTACTTTCACACAAAAACACCACTAAATAAGGCTCTAGTTCTCATCGTGTCGTAAAACGGCGCTACCTCCACTGCAGAGTCACAGCTGGCTACGAGGCGCTCGCCGCTTAGTGTATCAGTCTGCCCGCGGCGTGCCAGATATAAACAAACGCAGGTAGTCTGCCAGGACGAAGAGACACGATACAAAGATGTCTCCAGGTTTTTTAAAATATTTTATGTTACATACAGTAGATAATTCAATCCCCAAATTCTTCACAATTTTTATCTCAGAAATACTTTCCAAAACTTGTGGACTACTTGCCCAGGCAGTCTCTCACAGAGAGGTGAGCTTCACTTCTCTGGAATGCCCTTTTTGCAAACCTATCACAAATCATCTACAATAATTGGATACTGGTCTAGATACTAGATACTGGTCCAAGGTTTGGGGTTTGTTTGATGACCCATTTTATCTACTTTTAAGCACATGCTTTTGTACTGTTATCAGCACAGATAATCAGAAAGAGCATACGTCCACTACAGTAAGTCTACAAAGTGGTCAAATAGCAGCACCCAAGGGCTGATAGAAAAATAACTGCTCCACTTTAGGCTTTTATTATCAAACATCACCATCTAGCTGCTTCAGCTTCGTTTCAGCCGGAGGATAAAGTTTGGCTTTGAGACGAGCTGGTTGTCCTCTCTGATCTCTGGCTGAGGTTGAGGCCTGCAGATATACAAGAGCAAGCGTCTGCTCTGTGCAAACACAGAGCAGAAGACTGTAGCTCTGTTGTTAAGGGGAAGCCCCTGCTCTCCGGATGGCTCTCCCTGACAACACAGGGTAAACTCACCCTAGCATCAGGTAGACTATGGTCCCTGAGAGAGCCAGTGCCTTGGAGACTAGAGTGTGTTGGCTGAATTTGCCAGGGCAACAAGGGAGTGGAGACCTCCCTAGTGACGCTCGTGTGACAGCGAAATGAAAACTGAGCCCAGCTTGAGCCAGGAAGAACTATCACTGTGATGCAATCTGGCTCTTTGTGGTTTATGATTTCCTACATGTGTTGTCAGTCTTGACAAACACCATGCAGAGCGAACACAGTAGCAAAGACTCTTATCTTTGACACGACTAAGTAGACAAGCATGTCGTTATTTAAGACTGTGTGCCAAATCCCATTAATATGTCATGAAGACGGCATAATTACAGAGTTATCCACACGCCCCTCCTTCACGACTCCAAAGAGGATCAATGTCATGAGCCATCAAAACACTCGCCTTAAGCGCACGCTGATCCACCGAAACACTGCTCCTCCACATGACCAGCGTCATGAACCTGGTGTGTGATCGCAGATCTATAAATACACCAAGAGGGAACCTGATGATACACATAAAAAGAAGTGCACTGTACTTTAGAGCATAGATAGCATGTTGTACCTCTGCCAGCAAGCCATGTTCTTTGTGTTGCACGATACGAGGTGGCAGAGTCCAAACACACATGGTGCATGTATGCCCAATCTGGACTTGCCCTTGAACTTACCTGACATGCTGTTCATGTACTCAAAAGAGCTGCTGAGCTGTAGCAAAGGCCTCATATGCTCACATGATCACTGTGCACAGACTAACCTGTAGAGACACAATCTGCATCTGGTCTGAGCAATCCTTTTAGCCTGCAACCCTTTGCAACCAAACATCAAGAATTAAACCAGAGCAATGAGTAAAGAAAGTCTGAATCCTAGCGAATTGTATGATTATCTACAATGAAGATGCAGGCTAAAGCTGATACATCCAACAAAACCCTAACAATACAATTAGCATAGCTTTTGTCTCATCAAAGCTTTACGTGCAACTGCAACAGTTTCAGCTTCTTCATACTGCAGAGTAGAAGAGATTAAAGAAAAGGTTAAGTGAAGCGTGTGCATGCCCACTCAAGCTGAACTATTTCCAACTTGAGGGTGAAAAGTTGCATAACATAGATCAGATCAGAAAAAGCAAGGACTTTTAATGCATGGTTTTATTGCAAATACATAGAATAGAATAGAATAGAATAGAATAGAATAGAATAGAATAGAATAGAATAGAATAGAATAGAAAATACTTTATTTATCCCCGAGGGGAAATTCAGGAGTCACCGCAGCATTTAAGAAAACAAAAGTAAGAAAGAGTATAGAAAGTGCAAAAATGTCCATAAGACATGACAGAACATGACAGAATGTCGAGAAAAATAAGCAGATCTTTGGGTTTAATACTCACAAAAAATCAATTCAACTCTGAAGTAATGCATTATTTGAAAGGGATGAGTGGTAATTTTCAATTAGCTGTTCATTTAAAAAGACCTGAATAGTTTGATTAACTGGTGCAATTAATTGCTGAACAGTTCCCAGTGACCACAGAATAGCTCTGATGTTTCTGATTAATTGATTAATTGTGAGAACGTTCCAAGTGAGTACTAAATAATTTAGAGTAACTGTTTATTCTATTTGATTGATATGTTGGAATTAGGTACTTTTATAAGTACCGAGTAGGGGTGCACCAATCAGAATTTTCTGGCCGATCATCGATCACCGATCTTTAAAAAGCCTGACATGCCGGGGTACCGATTTTTTTTTTTTTTAAACTGACAGCAAATACCTTCAATGTTCGAACCTTAATTTACTGAAAATCATTGAACAAAACCTGTGAAACAATTAAAAATATATATATGTTTTAACTTAAACAACCAATTAAGTGTCCCAAGTTTTGGGACTCAGAGCAAAAAGCTACAATGGCTGGCTGTCAGACCTTCCAGGAGGTATATAAGATCAGTTTCATACGTAAGGATGGGCCAATTGCTGACCTCCCAAAATTAAGGTGATCCGAGTGATCTGTACTCCATCTGTAGTACCAAGTACCATTTCACATAAAATCAAAAAGTACCATGTTAAGGTACCTGAACGCATCCTTGTGACTGTGAGGGGGTGGAAGAGTAGGTGATTTTCCATGCTGGACATCAACACAGCATTTGCAAGTTTATGTATTGAGAAATAAATGTTAAATTGAAAAACTGTGGGATTTATTATTTAAAAAAATTCATTAACACACTCAAAAGTACAGAAAGTTAATAAAACATAAGACAGTTCCCGTGGCTACAAAATAGTTCAGATTAATCTTGTAATCCATTTGAACTATCAATTATGAATGAATAAATTAATTGGAAAAAGTTCCTAGTTACTGATGAAAAAAGAAGATTATATCCATTAGATTAAGAATGAAGAAGTTCCCAGTGACTTATAAATAGTTAAGAATAATCAATTTATTTATCAAATTAAACTATTAATATTGACTTTTAATTGTGAATAATTTCCAAGTGACTACCGTATCGTTATGATTAATCAACTAATGTATGTGATTAATCAAGAAAAAGATTCCAGTGACTACTGAATAGTTCAGATTAATCAATTAAATAATGAATTTATACAATTAATCTTGAAAATGTTCCCGGTGACTACTGAACAGTTTTATTTTTAAAAAAATGCCAATAAGATTTTTTTTATTTTCAGCCTTACTTAAAATGAATCTTCTTGGTGTTTTTTAGTGTTTAGTGAACTTATAATTCAAAAATCTCAGGGATTAACATTTTGAAACCTATTTCATACACTTCTCAATATGGCTCTTATTAATGAGCACCATCATTTATTGCTGAAAAAGTCAAAATAGCTCACTGAGAAAAGACAATTCAGAACAAACAGACAGAAAGAAGAGCTACTTCTTCACACTTCCATCTAATCCCCTTCCTGGAATTCCCATCTGTGTTTCCAGTCCCAGTCGTTCACAAGCTAGATTAATTAAAACCCCATTAGAAATGAGCAGAGGCTCATATTTAACAAGGCGTAACTGAAATTACGCCTGATTAGCTCGACAATTTAACCAGAGCAAGATGTGTGTGAGTGTCGTGCTTGCTTCAGCGTTTGTCTAAGTATAGAGTCTGTGTGTGGGCTTCACCAGCAGGAATCTGCTGTGAGTAAGTTCAAGTGTGTGAGGGTGAGTGAGAGGAGTGAAGGCAGGGCAAGCTCCTGGAGATTCCAAGCATGCCTGTGTTTCCTCTGGTGTCACGTGCTGCAGTGCAAACAAAGCCACGCAGAGTTAACAATACGAAGGGCTCACACTTTCACACAAATGCACACTCATTTTAAAGAGAAAGTTGTACAATGAGTAAGTATATAAGGAGTAAAAACAGCTCTATTTGACTGTGTTCAAGCTAAATGGGAGCTAGACTTAGTTTATTTTCAACTTACAAAACAATAATGGGACAAATATTATTAGAAAGCTGCCTGGTGGGAGAACCAAGAAAGAGGAGAATACAAAGAGTCGTATTGTGTCGCTGCTATTCCTCGCTTTAAAATAACTGACCTTTTACTCTAAACAATGCCTTCACTGTCAACACTTGCTGAATCAGTCATCAGATTCTACTGTGGGGACCACGACAGGGCCGACTCAGAGGCAAAGATGTCAACACAAATAGAAAGCAAAGCAAAGGGGCATGAACCACAGCGAGTGTGAACTCCTGCCGTCTCCTTTCCCCCCGACATGTAACTTACTGCTTTGTTTTTCCTCGCTGACATGAGCGTGACACATACATGCTTGCGTGCTGTTATGCTGTCTCCCAAGAACCCAGCTGTGCTTTGTGTTGACCTCCCTGATCTGTGCTCTGTCATACACACAGAGACATTCACCCATCAGCACCTCTATTAAGAGACTCAAATTGGTCATGTGGAACAACACACATATTCAACCTAAGATTGTCTTTGCTCAATCACCAAATAACCAACTGTGACCGTGCATCGTTTAATTTCTGACAAAAGAAAGTGTCCACAATCAGGAGTTTTCCACACAGGTGGCCCGACGGCAATATATCATCCCTCAGAAATACTTCAACATTTCAAAGGCAGCACTAATAGCTTCTCTGAACTCTTACGCAGCTGTGTCGCTCGAGGGAAAACATATTTCCGAGATCGTTGCAGGCCTCGCTTTTTTGTCTCTTTCAACATTTTTTTTCAATGTTAACTGGCAGAAATCAGACTCTCTCTTCTGACAGTAAAATACAGATGTAATGTTATAAATCTAATTAAATAGAAAAGCATTTATATGGATTGACTAATCCAAGCAATTGTTAAAAAGAAATAATCTACTAAACACACATTTCCTGATTTTTTCGAAATGTTTATGAGGTGTAGAAAACTTAATGGTAGAGTCCGGGAAGGATTTTCCTAAAAAATAGAATGTCAACTTTGATAGGAATAATCCTGCATAAGAGTCCCCTACAGGCCTCTATACCTGTGTGTCAGTGTCTGTGTCTGCCTCAACCCCCTCCTTAGCCTGTAAGTTGTTGTTTTGGTTGTCCTGGGACGTTTCTGGGCAAAGAGAAGGCGTGGTTACCTCAGCCAATCACAGCACACGCAGTGCGCAAGTGACTCTGCGTGCTGATAATAGTGAGTAGAAGAAGCCATCCTGGGTGGCTATGATAGTGGACGTAGCACAGAGGAAGATGAACACAACCAAAGTGAAACAAAACCCCAAACAGATAAAGCTTTTTCCTAAATGATGGTGAAGCTTGGCTCAACTTTCATTTGCTTTCAGGCACCTGGAGAGCAGCAAAAGTGAATAAAGTGTTTCTTGTAGACATGAACTTTGTCCCAGTGAATTAATCTGTGCATAAACAGGCTCAAAAAACACTTAACAGTGGACACACTATGGCTGATTATAGACCATATATAATCCAGCATGTGCAGCTAAAGACATCATAATTAATAAAACATGGCTGTTTTCCTGGTATGCATTAAAGGAAAAATGGTTCCTATAACACTCGGTTGTCCTTCAGCAATTCACTGGCTATAAGGAGGTCTGATCAATAGTGTGATCAATATGGAGGAGAAGTGGTCCACACAGCAGTTAAGATGAGCCGTAAAGTCCAAAATTGGTAAGTATATTTCATCAATCAGGAGGGGAATATTGTGCATGAATGCAATACATGAAACAATAAAAATGCTGTAAAATTTTTGGATATTGCTTTAACTTTTGCATAATTTACAGACTGGGTATGTGAAGTTATGATATTGATCATGGACGCTTTACAGCAGTGTTGACCAAGTAGAGACATGGCAATGATATACTTTCACAATAACTTATTAAGTTTACTGTCTTATTTTCCCTTGACTATTTTTATAACCTTGTAAGGCAAAATAAGAGCAGCTCCTTAAGTTTTTTCTAATTTTTGAAATGGTTTCCCTCCAGGGAGATAGAGATTCATTTAACTACTTTGCAAAGTTGTTGTAGGCTGGCCAGATATGGGGATGGTCTAAGTATTGTACTTTTACTTAGCAAGTTCAGGATTAACCAAATTTTTTGTGCCAGTCATTGTTGAGTATTTTCACTGGTGCTTTCTTGTTGAGGTTTTTGGATTTTTTTAATGTTACCCGAGGATTTCTGTTCTATTAAAGCAAATGTGTGTAGCTTTCAGATGCTGTAGCAGGGATGGGTAGCTTTCACTTCTAAAACAATATGGTAGTGATGCCCAGTACCTGGCAATCGGTATTGATACTCAATGTAGGGCTGCAGCTATCGAATATTTTAGTATTCGAGTATTCTACTGAATATCCCATCGATTAATCGAGTAATCGGATAAAATACATTTTTGTTTAGTTAAAGAGCAGTTATTTTTCATATGAAAATTTTTCACTTTAAGAAATAGAATTTTCTGATACAGCATGTCAATAAGAGCACTTGCTTTGGTAGCTCCAAAATTTGTAAACACACTTTGACACATTTTTTGTGCCTTGTACATCTCATCAAATGTTGCGGACCCAAATGGCACCTGTTTCGTAGAATGACCCATTCGTCTCCAAACTCCAGAAAAGAAGCTAGATTTGTTGCTAGTTGCTATTTTGTATAAGAGGTAGCTTGAGAGGTCTGAAAACTCTCTTAATATGGCCTCAGCTCTATTTGAAATACCACTCTTTGATCTTTTTAAAATTAAACGATTCCTCAAGGCGGAGCAAATTACTCGAGTATTTTTTTGTAATCGAGTACCTAAAATCATTCGAGAAATCGTTTCAGCTCTAACTCAATGGTACCAATTTTCAGTACTTTTGTATGTGTTTATGTGGTAATAAATATAAAATTGTTTAATAATAAAATCTAAAGTTTTTCATTCTAACATATTTATTTTTCGTTATATAAACTTGCAACACTGTGTTTATGTTCAATATAGAAAATCATATTCTCTTCCTTCCCTTACAGTTATAAGGATGTGTTTAGGTACCGGAACATGGTTCCGTTTAATTTTACAAAAATGAGTACTTGGTACTACAGACCTAATTCAGTAAGTACGTATAAAAGCACCTAATTCAGTAGCCATCCATATGCTGTACAAACACTGCCTGGTGGTTACATCACATTTCACCCAGAGGCTGGTGCAAAAAGTTACAAATAAAAAGAAAAAAACTTAAGGTTATATTACAGTCACATGATCAGTTTGTATATTTATTATTAAATGATTATTTATTATTTGAAAATCACAGCTCCTCTCAAGTAGTTACATAAGTTATATTCTTAGCACCACTTCTATCTTCTTAGTTGTTAGCAATGGTATTGGGAAACCAGGACCCATGTATCATAACTAATATGATATCCTTGACATGTCCCAGCCCCAATGGTGCACAAAACATTTCTATGATTCCGAAAACGTACCACAGTCATTTGGAAGCGCTCATCAATCATAATTGCTTGGTATTCCCCAACTGGAACCAAATGTTCACTCTCTGAAGATGAGAAGCAGCGAGACACGGTACACAAGTAAAGAGATCTCAAGTGGCATTAACACTGCCATCATGGTACTAAACACACTGCTGCTGCCACCAGAGTGTTACTTTACTCCTTATCATGACTCAGGGGCTCTTGGGCTTAACATTCCTTCACGGCTTGGCACGACATCTTGTAAGATGACAGAGGAACAAGGTGTTTTACATTTATTATGAAGTCTGTCAAGAGAGCTACTTAGTTTTTACACCACAACAAAATAGAACATGAAACAAAAAGCGTAGGCACGTGTCTCTTAAACGACTTTTTTGTGCCTGGACTTTACATTTCCTTACAGAGTCCAGAATGGAGATGGCATACAAAAACAGGGCATTCCAAGCCTCACTTGATTATTCTCCCTTCCTGGATGCAGAGACTCTCCCAACAAAAAGGAATCAACAAGAAAAACATTGGCGTCAAAAAGAAAAAATCAGGCTGGCTGGATACAAGACGTTGACTAAGTGACTGAGTTGCCCGGCAGGAAAAAAACAATCAGGTCCCAGTTTGTGGATACTGAAGCTGCTTTGACACCAGTATGAGCCCAGGCAGCTAAACGGTGGTTTAAGTGGTGATACCTTTAAAGGTATTTTTTTTTAAGTGGTTAAAAAAATCTCCCTCTTCTAAATCTTTTACCACAAATATTGTGTTGAATTGTGATAAGGGAGCTGAAGGTGCAGACAGCACGCAGGGTGATGGATATGAGGGCTATCAGGTTTCAGAGACACAGATAGCGCCTTCAATGACTGTGTGTGGTTAGCAGATAAAGGCCAGCGTTTGTGGTTGGTTTTAATGCCATCTCTGGCAACCTTTCCCCCCCACAGTGACATCACTCGCACCCTGCCGGATTAACCTCAAAGGACCATTTGTGATACCCAAAGTGCGGATCCTGGGCTTACGTGTGATCAAACAGTTGAGAAAAGGCATGGGAAAAGGTCACCGGCAAATTCAACGCATCAAACTTCGCTTGTTTGCTGATGATGACTTGCTTTTTTTTGTCCTGAGCATTTCTCCAGCAGCAAACAAACCGCATGACCCACAGGAGAGTTTGACGGATTAAAACTGGTCCCTGCTTTACATTTTAGCTTATGTATGTTGAAAATGAGGATTAAGTGTACAGCTCCTCTGCCCTTTACATCTGAGCTTTCTAAACATAAGCGACTACCTGGTGGAAGAAATCAACAGTGATAATACAGCGTGACAACAAAAAACGGCGTCACTTTGCACATCTTGTCTGAGTTGACTTAACGCCTGTTGTCAACAGATCCTCCCTCCTATCATAGCGCTCCAGCAGGGCATGCAGCACAGACTCTCCCCTATCGCAAACAGCTGCCACTGCCACCACAGCCATCAATTATTCACAGGAGCTTTGCCTCTGTGTTTACCTTTGAGGCTGATGACCAAGGCCGCAGAGAATGGAGGAGTGGTGAGAAACGGCAGGGTGAGTGTAAGGTCCAAATCGCACTGCTGATTGAAAAGTCAGGAATCATTGGACTCGTCATGTGATGGCTCAGGAAGTGCTAGTGTACCAAAAGTCAACAGGATGGAACACAAGAGATTATAACAAAGAGGCTGTGAGCTAAAGAGCAGGGTTGATCTTCTCATTGGTGTGCAAAAGCAATTTAAGGTTGAATATGCTAGCTTGTTTTTGTCAAATACATCAGCTAAAAAGGTATTAAACACAGGAAAACAAGGCACAAACACAGAAAGGGTCTAAATTTGAGGAGCTTATATCAGCTAATGTAGGCATTTTTTTTCAAGATGAGAACAAAATCGTGGCACATGAGAAATCTGCAGTTTTTCCAAGTGTCCACTTAAGGCTAGCTGCAGAAACACTGAAATTGCATACACACGAATGCAAAAAATACTGATTTATCCATTTTCAATAAACTTACGTGCAGCCTAGTACAAAAAAACTGTTCAGGTCTGAATATCTCATTTCTTTCTGCACACACTTGGCGAATACGATTTGACTTACGATTTTTGCCCATATAAGGGCAAAGCTGAGTTTACTGACCCTTGTGGCTCTCTGCCAAGAGGCATAAGCCCCACCTCTTTGCCTCATCAAAACTCAAAAAAAGTTAAAGCTGCAAGCAGCGTTAGACAGACCCCCCTATCGCGTTTCCCTCCAATGTGTCCAACAAAATGAGACCAACATTTTGGCGTTGGTTTCATGTCTCTACCACATTCCTAGCCCCAGTTAGGGCTGTTTTGGTGTGCATAGGTGGAAGTGAGCCTAATGGCACTGAGAGAATATTATGGTATGTCGGGGAGTCAGTTGATACCATGGTAACGTATCCTCTGCTATGCTGAGTGACATCACCAGCTGCTGCATGGATGGAACTCCTAATTAGTGTGACACACAAATCAAACAGAGTGTAGGGGGGGGGGGGGGGGGGGGGGGGTTAAGATAAATTCAACCCACAATTCAACCCCCAATCTGTTTGAAAATATCATGTTTTTGAAGGAAATTTTGTCAGGAATACATTTTTGGCATTTTTAAAGCTGTGGGATTTTTACTTTTTTCTCTAGGGGCCCAAATGCATCAGAAATACTGAAAATATCCTGAAAATAGAGGAATTATTTTTAGAGAAATGTCCAAACTACTTGTCCTATAGGCCAAGATGTTGACTTAATCTGTGTAAAAATATGATAAATTTTGTAGGAAATTTTGTCAGGAATCCAACCATGTAAATTTTAAAGCTTTATGAGTTTTACTTTTTGGTCTAAAGGCCATAATGCAGCACCTGAGGTGTGCGTGCTTGGAGCTGAAATCTGTTCTCCTCATCTGTTAACATGGAGAAGGCCAAAAGCGGTCGGCGACTTTGAGAGCTCGCCAATAGAAAACCGAGCCCGAAATAACACCTTCCTGAACAACTTTTGTAGAGCAGGGTCTAGTCTCTCATGTGAGCCAATTTTCAAGCCAGTACCATTTTTGGTTTTTGACAAGTTAATTTTTGCAGAAAGGGTAAAAAAAAAAAAAAAATCTTATTTTGAAAGGGAAATTGCTGGCTTCCTGTTGGAGATAGGTCAGGGGTATCACTGTATGATTTTTTTTTTTTTTGTCTCAATGAGCTGATCGTTTTGGTGTTGGTTTCATCTCTCTACGACATTCCTAGCCCGAGCTAGGACCGTTTTTGTGTGCCCCATTTGCTGTACATAGCTTATTGTGGGATGTCGGGGTCATGTTTGGTATCATACAAAAAATTTTACGGGATTCTGAGGTGCTTGCCAATTTTGGTGAATCTTTGAGCATGTTTAGGGGGTCAAATTAGCGTTCAAAGCGCGTGTGGAATAATAATAAGAAAGAAACGGACGAAAAACAATAGCTCTTGCTAGAAGGTGCCCTCTTCTCAGGCCGAGGACCCTAACTAAGCCGAGTTCAGCTTTTTTAATTTGACGTCCACCAACGAATGGCTTTGGAACTCTATATTACAAACAAATGGATGATGTCACAGAAACTGCATATATTATGTAGTCTATGTGCAAAACAAGCAACACATCAGCAGAACTTTTGTTGATTTTTTTGAACATGGTGCATTATGCAGGAATTGAACACCAGAGATGCTAACAATGCAAAAAACGCTAAGTGCAAGGTTGCACTGGAACTTCCTTGCAATTTGCCGAGAAGGCTGCATGATTTCTTGGGAGGGAAGAGTGTGTGTCAGAAAAAGAAAGCACAAGATTCTGGAGTCTCTTGGGAAACAGCTGTTAGCTTTGAGACTACTTCTCTAGCTGCTCTTTTCCCCAGTGACACTGCACGTCAGCTCAGACTTACGGATGGATGGATGGACCGACGGAGCACCAAGAGGAGCCCCAGAGGAACGGGGATCAGTGGAGCTCAGCTTCCTGATCCCTTCCTTTAGTGTAGGTACCACAGCCCCTCCTTCTCCTGTTAATCCATCTCCGGAATAAAAATACACCCCCACCACTACTTACTCACTCTTTCACTCACACACACACACTTTACCCCTCTGTCCCCCCAGATTGGGGGAGGGTGGGCAGGCAGGATGTGAGACCAGCTGGTCATCAGCTCAGACAAAGAAACCTGCTGAATGTGCTCTTGCATCAAAAAGAAAGCCAGATCTCTCACGTTGCTGTTTCTTCATGGCCTCTCTTTCACTTTTCAGGCCGGACTGTTTGGAGGTTTGCCTGATTACAAAAGTTTCTAAGAAATCTCTACTTCTCTTTTCCTTCTGCATGGAGTTGTCCACTTTCAGGGTGGGGGTAGGGTCGATTATAACCATGAATTGAGGAAATCTTGTAGTCTAGTGTGAGAAAACAAAACATTCACACTCCATATCTTACTTTGGATCTCTTGACAGTTTGTGAACAAGAGAAGTGCTGGCTTGAAAATGCTTCCCCAGGGCAGGAAAAAAAGAGAGAGACAAAAAGCTGAACTAGAAGAACGATGTGGTTTTACTGCAGAGAGGCCGGTGGCAGGTGTAATTTATCTCAGGGACTAGCCTAGATGAGGCAGTCACAGGGGAGAGACAAACCAGGGCTCTCCAGTAGAGTTAACTGGAAACTCAAGGAGAGGAGACAGAGTGCAGAGCTCAAGAGTACACAGCAAGGTTACGATGTGAAGTGTCCTAGTTTTCAAACCAAACTTCTCTCAGTGTGGGGAAAACTTTTGGCATTCTACAGGCCTCTAAAACCTTTTATAGAAATTATAAGCTACATCGATGCAGCTTCAGTTTCTATACAAAACAACCTGGTCAAAAAATGGTGACATAATCACGCTAAGTAAGAGTTGAGTGAAGGGGCCTAATTTGGGTTTCTCTTGACCCGAGGCGAAAGATACTCAAGGGACTCAAGAGAAAGGCAGTCAGATTTTATCAGCACATTTATGTGCTTGAAAAGAGACCCAAATGGCAGAGAAGTGGATCCCAGAGGAAGCGTATTCTGAGATGCACTCGCCTGTGTGAAGAGGGGGAGGGTTCAAAAATCGTCGTACTGAGGGGCCTTTTCACGGCCGGGTGGAGCCTTAATCTGCCCTAAGAGCACGCACGCACGCACGCACACACACACACACACACACACACACACACACACACACACACACACACACACACACACACACACACACACACACACACACACACACACACACACACACACACACACACACACACACCAGGCGCGCATAAGACTTTAGTGATACGTGTGGATTAAAGCCTGATTTATACAATTGTGTATTCAAGTCTGTGCTGTAGGTTCACAGAGCCTTAACATATACAGAGGCCAACTTAGCAAGCATGATGTGACCAACTAAATCTCAATGCCAAGTAGTATCCAGGCTGAGTGTGCAGAGCTAACTATGGAAGTGTCACTTTATGGTTTTTGTAAAAGGTTGCTAACTGTTGTAATACTCCCTACGTTTAAACAATGCTAAAAATAGATTTATTGCCTCACTCCGACTAAAACTAGACTTTTTAAAACCTGTCCACATGGTAATCGGACAAACATTGCACAAGTCAGACAAATGTTAATAACAATGTGGTTTTGAGGGATGCACCAATCAAACTTACCAATACCTTGGCTGCGGTATCAGCCAATACCAACAGTGATCCAATCTGTTATCAGTATTATTTTCACAGTCTCTATAATTGAGCAAATCTGCAAAATGAGGATGAGCTAGAGAATACTGTATTTAGCAACATCAGGCTTTGACAACTTGATTTTAAGAGTTTAATCCTAAAGATCCGCCAAATATTTGGTCCCTTGCCACCAATTCAGATCAAGCTTTTTGAGACTGTATCAAATAGATACTTGATTGGATCAGTGCATATCTAATAGTCAGGGACCAGACCCACATTTTCCTATGGACTGGTAAGCTTTGACCCACATGTCAAACAGCAAAACCTCATAAAAAGAAGAAGACGACAAAGACGTACAGAAAAAAAATGTATAGAGTCGTTTCAGCATTCAGCACACAACCAGAGTGCCTCTCTGCAAATCCTTGGTCGATTATTTTGTTTTGGACGAAATAAAACCATCAAGAAACAATACAACATTAACTAGCTGAAAGGGCGCTTGTTGCCTCCTTCCATAGCAAAGGTGAAAAAAGTTTTCTCACTAAATTAATTCTCGTATGAGGCAAGGATTGGATTGCCTAATCAAGGAATAACTGTACATAATGTCAGTAGATTTCCGCAATCTTTTAGGAACTGGTGAGGTAGGAAATCCTACTGTAACATATCAAGTGTACCTGGAAGCTCTCATTGGGTAATAATACCAGGAGAGATGTGCATAAAACCTGTTTGACAAAGTCTGATGAGGACACACCCATCAGGGATTTGTTCCCTATTTCAGCAACGGAAACCAAGTTCATATACTGGGTCAAGTGTATGTGTTGGAGTTGTTTCTAGGCTGCTGCTTACTACACCTGCAGAATATTTACAAAGTCACTTTGTACTTTTCAGCAGGTGGAAGTGGCCCACAATACATCTCAGAGCTCATGATTTAGGTCATGGTATGCCTGTAGACTTAATGTACGCCTTGAGACGGCAGAGCAGAGCACACAAAGAGCCATGACATTGGATATGATTGGGGGGGACAATCAGAGTTGTGAATGGACTTCTTTGTAACCTGTCATGGGACTTAAGGAGGCTTAAGAGATGATTGACCCCAACATGATCTTTAAGGGAGGGTTGTTTGTTTTTTTGAATGCAGCAGGAAGATAGGGTTAGGGTTTTTTTTTACCATTTTTATGAGAAATGAACTTAAAACAAGATTTTAAAGGGCAATTAGTTGAAAGAAAAAGCAGCTGAACAAACAACCCCTCATAGACAATCTTCAATCTTCTTTTTGGAGGAGAAAACAGAGCATGGACAGCTGAGGATGTATGCATATGAGGGGAATTCCTCAACAGCTGCTACTCAACAGGTTCTCTAAACTCAGTCTATCCAAATAAGTCATCCTTTGTGCTGCCCATTCCTGCCTGGATTCAGTCTCAGAGAAACAGAAACTACAAATAATGTTCTTGATGTAAATGGGGAGATCATTACAGTTGAGAGTATAATCTAAGATTGGTGAGGCATGCTGTGGGGGTAAGTCAATGTTAAGTTAAGAAACTGTCAGGACGACTAAATCTCCATCTGTCCACTGAGTTAAACCCCTACAAATACCACGTGGACCTATCAACACCCAACAGCACCATGATACATTTCTTTCTATATCTTAAACACTCCAATTTACATTATTGCTCAAATAAAATTCACCCATGTTAAAACATTAAGATAGTTTTTTTTAATATCTTTTCACATTTTGCTTTTTTTTGTTTGTGTCCGTATTGCAGGACACATTTCATTACAATGGAACAATCCAATGAGCAAAAATGACCCTCAATACGAGATACATAAATTAAGTAGTAATACTTTATTCAGCTGTTTGCTAACTACATTCTGTAGCAGGAGAAGAAGAATGGTGGCTGAAGGAAACATTAGTGACAGTCTCTTGGTGACTGTTAATAGTGCTGCAAGATTCAAAAACAGTGAAAAATGTACACGCACGTTGTCACACTGTAGTGTCACAGAAGTTTCGAGGCAGGAGCCACAGGTTCTTGCTACTAGCAACACCTAGCAAGTGCTATTTAAAGTGATACTCTGGGATGAAACAAGTTGGGTCCTATCACAAGGTTTAGGGCAGAAATTACCCCTACAGCAGTGATTTTGTGCAGCAGAAGCCCAGAGCGCACGCACCAAACACCCCCTCCCTGCTCGTCTGCCGGTTTCCTCTACACTCAGACGGGGCCATATTTTACTTGACCAAAAACACAGATAAACGGACTCCCACCGAAAAAGTCTGATATCGGTCTGCATTCACGCTTTATTTAGAGAATTTTCAGTGCGTTACTTTCACACAAAACACCGCTAAATAAGGCTCTAGTTCTCATCGTGTCTCTTCGTCCTGGCAGACTACCTGCGTTTGTTTATATCTGGCACGCGGACAGATACACTAGGCGGCGAGCGCCTCATAGCCAGCTGTGTCTCTGCAGCGGAGGTAGCGCCGTTTTATGCCACGATGAGAACTAGAGCCTTATTTAGCGGTGTTTTGTGTGAAAGTAACGCGCTAAAAATTATCGAAATAAAGCGTGAATGCAGACCGATATCAGATTTTTTCAGTGAGAGTCCGTTTATCTGTGTTTTTGGTCGAGTAAAATATAGCCCCGTCTGAGTGCAGAGGAAACCAGCATAGGAGCAGGGAGGGGGTGTTTGGTCCGAGCGCTCTGGGCTTCTGCTGCACAAAAACACTGCTGTAGGGGTCATTTCTGCCCTAAACCTTGTGAAAGGACCCAACTTGTTCCATCCCTGAGTATCACTTTAAAGATGTTTTTGACCAGAAATTAATTAATGATCGTTAACATATCCAGAGCTTGATATAGGACAATGCTTGCAATCTGCATCCTCACCCTGGACGGTAGATTGACTAACTCCACCGACATCCCTAACATGAACACACAGTGAAAAGAAAGCAGCACACATACACACACACCAAAAAAAACATTAAACCCAAGATTGTAATTCACTCATGAACTCATTATGGAAATGCCATTCAACACTATCAGGGCCCTTGTTCCTGACCCTGCATAGACCTGACCCTTCACACTCCTCCAACCCTGAAGCCTCACAGGCTGAGTGGCACAGAGAGGGCCCATATGCTTTATGTCTGCACGCCACACATTCACAGCGACCACATGAGACATTCTGTCACCATGCATTTATGTCTCCTGGTTGAAGCCTACGCCACAGAGAGAGAGACTGGCGGTTAGCCGTCTGCGCCAAAGTGTTGTGGCGTGTCTGTCGCTCAGCGTTTCAGGGGCTGTGCACCAGGTACACTGTGGATGTTGGACAGGTGTGAGCTAAGTGGTGGGAATTAGGGCTGCAGCTATCAAATATTTTAGTATTCGAGTATTCTACTGAAAATCCCATCGATTAATCAAGTAATCGGATAAAATACATTTTTGTTTAGTTAAAGAGCAGTTAATTTTCTGATACAGCATGTCAAGCACATTAAGAGCACTTGCTTTGGAAGCACCAAAATTTGTAAACACACTTTGACACATTTTTTGTGCCTTGTACATCTCATCAAATGTTGCGGACCCAAATGCTGCTAGTTGCTATTTTGTATAAGAGTTAGCTTGAGGGGTCTGAAAACTGTCTTAATATGGCCTCAGCTCTATTTAAAATACCACTCTTTGATCTTTTTTAAAATTAAACAATTCCTGGAGGCGGAGAAAATTACTTGAGTATTTTTTGTAATCAAGTACCTCGAATCATTCAAGGAATCGTTTCAGCTCTAGTGGGAATGCAATATCTGTCAGGGTTTTCGGATTGTGGGGCCAGGTAGAAGCAGGAGGAGGCCCTGATGACACTTGAGAATTAAATATCGAGACATTCCGAGACTTGTTGAGAAAGAGAATGGATGGCAAATAAGAGTCTTTAATTATCTGGTTGTCTGTTCACCACTTCAAAAAGAACAATAAAAATAAACTGTTTCTTCAGGACTTAAAACTTCTTGTCTCGTCTTTCTGTCACGAGCTTGCTGAACAACATCTTGCTGACGTTGTTTTCTTTGAAACTGCTTCTTAAAGTGTTTTGATTGGTTTTAATTACTGGGTCTGTTTGTTTTGGAGTGGACGAACCATCTGCAGACAATCCAGCTTAAAAAAATAACCGAAGGAAGATTGACTAAAAAGAAAATGAAATATGTTTGTAGCTCCTCTGAATGTACTTTGTCTGGAGTTGCATCTTGGGAACACTGGATTATGAAATGGCTTTATTCAACACAGCTCTCCTTTGAGGTGAAGTAACTGGGACCTTTTCCTGCTTTTTAAGCTGTTTCTGGGGGATTCCCAGCACATTTTAGTTGACTATTCATCAACAACTGTAATTGTGTTTTTGTGAGCAACGTTCTGTCCATCCAAGCAAGGTAACAGAAGACAAAAGCTGTTTCTTGAGATTGCAAGACAATGCAAAAAACTATCTTTTATCAAACTTACTCAGAACGGAGGAAAACACACTGCAGACTGTATTTCAACCAACAGATGCATCCATTGCTGCAAAAAAGTTCTTTTGTTTGTGATTCTCACAAGGTAACAGACGCCCTGTGTCAACTCTCCAGCCTCTGTTGACCTCAACTTGTTAACAGTCTTCATTGGTGAGTGTGCCACTTTTCCCTTTCACCAAAAACCATGACATGCTGAAGGCCGACAATGTGCCTACTGCTAACTTCACACAAGCTCCTTTCTCCATCCCAGCCACAGCCAGCGCTTTGTCCTAATAAACAAAGTCCCGTCCAGTCAGAGTATTTTGTTCCAGAGCTTTAAAGACTGAGAGAAAACAGACCAGCAACCACTCTGTTCTCCTTAAAATAAACTCAACAGAACTTTTGTCATGTTTGAAATAGTCAGGCTGTGGGTGGGGACGGCGTTGCAATTCATTCCACACATGCTTTCTTACACTGCATTCAATCCAGCTTGCCGCTAATGCTATTACTACAGGCAATATGTTGTGTGCCAGCTGTTTTGATAAGAGTAAGTCCCTCTGATCGTGCAAGAGATCCACGCAAGAAGTGTTACATCTTTTACTCAAGGCCTCAGCGTTCTTGTTGATATGGTGCCATGAAGCAAAGATCAGCTTTGCCTGGTTTTGTGACTCAAGTTGGGTGCTGATCCTGAATATGTCACCCAACCAAAACACTATTATTGACATTTACATGTGCGAAGGTACCATGTAATGCCTGCTACAATTATCTAAGGCTGTATCAGCATTACTGAGCAAAATGGCCAAACCCATTTCTGAGGAAGCAGGGAGGGCTTGCTGGAGGGAAGTACCTGAGCAGGTGATATCATGAGCTTTATTCACTGATCATATCTCCTGGAAGGAGCATTTTCACATAGGTTGATTGCATACAGAGTAAGATAGAGGGTGAATGTATACACAGGGTGAGTTTAAAGCAGATAGAAGTAGACAATCGTTTGATCATGAACCCCACGTACCTTTGGTAGCTCTTTGAGTTGGTTGGCATCAAGGAGAAGCTCCTCCAATGTGCGGCTGTAGCGGTACACTTCATCAGGAACAGTCTGCAGGCTGCAATGCCGCTTATCCACCGACTCGACGTGGCGGTTGCAGCGCCACAGGGGGATACACTTCAGCATGTCCGGCCGCCGTAGGGGATTTGGTTGCCGGTGCTACTGCAATCTCCGCATCGGAGTAGGTCGGGAGGAAAGAAGGTACTTTTTTGGAGGGAGTGGGCTCCCTCAATGTCAAATCACTGACCGTGTTCCTACGATGATCCTGAACAGGAGGCCGAAATCCACTTAGAGACACAAAAATAATCCCTTCGATCTGCTCGGGATATTCCCAGTTTTAGTTCAGTCGTGCTGAAGGATTTGTCACCTCCGTCTTCGTGTCATCCAACCCGGAATTGCACCAAAAAACACCAACACATTGGATATCTTCAACTTAACTAAAGTGTTCCCTCACCTCTCACGTCTCCATATAGTAACATTAGCTTGTTTAGCTTTCACCAACATCCCTGGATAAGACCTACAGCTCTGTCAAGGCTAGCTTACAAATATACAACCAACGACACAGCTATGCAGGGACGTTTCTTTTACTATCCTCGTCATGAGTGGAAACTGCTAACACAACCACCTGACATAAATCACAGATAAAATGTTACAACCCAACAGTTAACACTTCCCACGAAGGAAGTCAGCAGAGATTAACCTGGGGCTGCTCGTCCTCACCGGCTGTGTTGTTAGCAGGCTAGTAACCGTTAGCTTCTACAGGCTAGTATGAGCCTTTGTGCTAGCAATCGTCAGCGAACGCTAGGGTAACAAAAAACTACCGAAACACCTTCTTCCTTTTGTGTATCGTGGCGGCATCTCAAAAAAGGCCAAAGGAGCTGCCCTGTTAGTGTTGTTTCACTGCGACGAAGCTAAACTGCAAGCAGCGAGACAAGGAGCTTCACCAACTGCCGCGCATCCCTCCCCTTGTGGAGCAGAGGCAGGTTTGGCGTGTTGGGGGCTGGGCTCGGTGTGGGCTGGAGCAGAGGCCACACGAAACTAGTGCTTCTGTAGTAGACACCATAGCACCACCCAGCGGGGGTAGTTAGTCATCTTTAAGTCTTAAATAAAAGTAAACTAAGAGTTAATTTCTTTTGTAACGACTTTTTATATGTTTTGACAGTCTTTACAGGTGTATATCACCCAATACGGTAATTTAATTCAATGGCATTTCTTATTATAACAATGCCAAAAACTACAGCTGAAGCCACCAAGTCCCTCTCAATTTAAAGCCATGGTGTGGAAATGTTGCCATCATACCAATTCATTATGGGATAAAGTGAAGTGGCCTGGAAAACACAACTTTAAGTTAGGAATTTAAAACTAAACTTTTAATGTCAAGTTTACAAAAGTTGAGAAGGATACAGAAGGTTATATCAGGGTATATGCTGAAACCCAGAGGTTAATTTCAATACCTTTTAAAGACTTTTTTAAAAAACCTTTCAAAAGTTTTAAGACCTCATCGCAATTTTGAGCTGTTGGTAGCAACCCATCTTTAGTAGCTGTGGTTTAAATTTTAATAGAAATGAGGAAAGCTGTAAAGGAATAAAGCAAAATAAACTGTTTCTTCAGGACTTAAAACTTCTTGTCTCTATCTATCCAGGACCTAAACTGGTCCAGGACCAGGATGCGAGCTGGTAACATCTTTGCAGACCCCTCACACCCTGGACACACACTGTTCAAATGACCTTCTTTGCACTGTTTCATTTAAATTTTCATAACTTACTTCGAACTCCCTTTTAGTTTTTATATTAAAGTATTTTTTCATGTCGTGCAGGGAGAGTACCGTCTCAAAATAGTCAAATTCCTTGTATTCTATCAGAAAGTACTTGGCAAAGTAGGTGATCCTGATTTATATTTGATGTAAAACTTTAATCTTCAGGTACACAAGCAAAAAAAGCGACAAGTCATAAGATCTCTAACCTGATCAAATTGTTATAATATCATTTAATTCCAGTGTACATGGTTATATGGTTGATTCAATGGTACTAAAGAAGGTAAAGCACCAAAGAAATTACAACAAATACTTCAATAACAGTGATCTGAAGGAAGGGTATTTTTTTCCCCTGTAATAACCAACTCAACAAATGCTTAATGAACCAAAGGTTGAAGTTTAATCGTAGAAAGAAAAGTGTTTACATGTCCGTGTAGCTTCATGAAAGACAAAAACAAAAATAGGCTGAAGCAGGGAAAATGTTTCAAACAGTTAGTTACAAAATTTTGAAATCTGCACCAAAAAAAAGTCTTCACAGGAAAAGCAACATAAGATGAAAATACCTTTCATGGTTCCTCCCAATGGAGCGTTGAACATTGATATCAACAGCAATAAAAAAAACAAAACAAAAAATAATTACAAATTTCAGAGGCCCGCATGTCTCAGTAAGTGGCTGAAATAAGTTTGGGCAAAAGGTTTTAGGATGGATGCTGGTGAACGATGCAACACGTTTTACGCAGAGAGGTCACTGCTGTTGAATCGGTCTTGGTCATACACCTCTGCGACAACTTTGCGACCCCCGAACCAGCGGTCGTTGAGGGCCTGAATAGCTTTGTTCATCTCTGAGGCCATAGAAAACTCTACAAATATTTTGACAATGATGTCTGCATCCTCCTCTTCGCCTTGTTTTTCTTGGTATATGATGACTCTGTTGACAGAGCCGAACTTGCCGCACTCTTCTGTGACCTCACCCTCGAGGTCGTCATCGATATCTTCTGGTCCTACCATATTTCGAAGTACCATCACTGTGGACTGGAGTGGAAAAAAAAAAAGAGTTAGAGGAGTAAAATCATTGTTGTGATGAGTGGTAAGCATTTTCGTTTTTTCCCCAGGTCTTACCTCTGATTTTCGGAGCAGTTTCTGCATCACCATGTGCCTCGCACTGCTGCCTGAAATGCTCATATGTTCTTGGTCACTCAGCATCTCCTGCCCTGTTCCGTCCTGCAGCATCTCCTCTTTCTCCTCTTTCCTCTCTTGCTGGCCTGAAGCACCAGCTTGATTTGACAGGACGGGTGGCGACGCAAGAACTGGGTTAACAAGACCGACCTGGGGAAGCACCGGTATTGGAGGACGCACAGGGGTCACACCTTTTAAAAGGAGAAGAGACAACGTTATGAAGTGATTAGGCTCTTAAAAAATTCGACGAAACAAGTACTTACAGAGGTGCCATGTGTTGCGGCTCTTGCAACTTAAGAATAGCAGAGCTCGCCAACCAGCAACTAGTGGCGTACCAATGTAAGTGATATTAAAATCAAGCTAACTACATTTTTACCCGTTAAGCAATACTAAGGATGCTACGATTCTGTCTACGTAAGTGATAAAAAAAGAAAAATCACTCGTGCCTTGGTACGCACCTGTGATGACCCCGGGCGCCTGGGCAGCCATAACAGCCTGAGGTATTCCCATTTGCTGACCAAGAAGTTGGGGCGCAGCTAACGCCCCCAGGACTGATGCGCCGGCTACAGCCTCCTTAAGAGAGGGGGCCGAAGACATTAGGTAAGGGAAACACACAGAACACAGCACAAGGCAGCACAGTCAACGATCACACAGTATGGCACAGAGTGAGCTCAACCTCAACTGTTTGTGGCGAGAATCAAAGTCAGAATCATCAGGTATCCTTAGCAGGTCATACATTCTGATATGAGCATCTTGAGTCATGGTTGTAAAGATAACCGGTCAAAGTGTTTGTGCTAAGAGAGAAAACTTAGCTTACACACCCAATCAGTGAATGGGAGGAGAAGTAATAAATCACATTACTGTACAATGTATAGATAACATGACATGATTCAATCTTTAGGTTTGGCTTTGAAAACATGAATCTAGATAAAGCTTAAACCCAGACTGTAATGTGTTTCATAGCTGTTAGATTGACACTGTCTGGGCAACTACAGTTTTAAATAATCCCTGCAGAACTGGCCTTCTCCCAGTCACCTCACATAAAAATAATGCCCATATTATCTGTGCTTTAGTGTCAATTCTAGCTAGATCTGGGTTATATTTACCTGGAAGGCCATTAAATCCCTTTGGAAGGGATTCATACTTGCCTGGGCCGTAATCTTAGCGGTGGCTGCCGCCGCAGCCACTGCTGCGGCAGGTGGCAGACCACCAGGAGTCGTGGGGGTCAGTAGGGGCATGGGCGGAGTCACTGCTTTGCCCACCCGTAGGTACTGACCCCCCAGGTCAAAGAGGTTCATAGAAGACACAGCGTCCAGGGCTGACTGAGGCTTTTCATACTCTGCAAGTGAATAAAACACAAGTTAGTAGCAAAGCAGAGGTAGCGCTGAGAGGACGAGCGAATGAGGGCCCTCTCTCCAGCTCACCGATGAAGCCAAAGCCTCTGTGTCGCCCTGTGGTGGGGTCTCTGGCTAAGGTGCAAGACTTGATCCTTCCAAAGGCCTCAAACACACTCTTGATGTCATCGTCTGACAGGTCCGGGTGGACAGACGCCACATAGATTCGGTTAAAGGCGCGCGCCTCCTCTGCCAGCTGGTCGATGATGGGTTGCGCCTGACCGATGTTACTTGGCCGCCCAACCTATAGCACAGATAATACCAGCAGGGCGACTGAGTTCCGAGTTCACAGTGCGTACCGAGAATGCTCTCCCTGAAATCCCTTAACACCTGCAGCACGAACTTTCGGTAGCCACCGAGTTCAGTCAAAGCCACTTTCCTGATGCAAAGCTAATCTGCAGGATCTGCAGCGTATTCTCTGGTAATTATCTTGTTATTACTAAACTTCTTACGTCTGCAAAAAAAACCTTTCTGGCCATTCAATCACCTCTGCGTTGGGCAACCAAGCACAAAAAACTAGATGATATTTTAAAAAAAAAAAGATAACTTTAATTTTCAGTTCTCTCATTTCAAATTAACTGATTTCAAAACAAGTCAAACTGTCCTTTCCAGATATCCCTCTGCTACACTTTTTTTGACAGCTGCTTCTACATAAAACAGAAATTAGCTCCTGTCAGTTTTTTGGAAACCATTAACCTAGTGGGGTTTTTGTATGCAGCTGCAGAAAGGCTATAGTCCTCATTGGATTAGTTCCTGATTTGACTTTTCACTGCATGTCCTCTCCGTCTCTCTACTCCCAACATTTCCACTCTCTTTCCAAGCTATTCCATCCCTAAAGTCAAAAAAAGGCTTGAAAGTATTTCCAGCGCAACTTTTCTTTCATGTCCTAGTACAAGATTACATTTTATTTTAAATTCTGAATTAAAAAAATCAATTTTATAGAATAAAAAACTAAACTACAAAAGAAATATATGATTTTCTCAAAACACTACATCCATGTGACAAGCTGAGCTGGTGGCAACACCGAAAGGGGACGCATGTCTACAACTTCCTCTCTCTTCCCTAAAAACTGCTCTCCATCTGTCGGACGAGGATCTTAAAATCACGACTGGGATCTGTACTACAGATGAGGCGGCCAAGCAACACCAACCAGGCGCAGCCCATCATCAGCACATCAGGGTTTCAGAGTCGCACGCTGCTGGGCATCCTGGTCGCTAAAATAGCTCTGATGAAATCATGAAAGCACACACACACAAACACACACAGAAAGAACAGCAGCACACAGAGCACACATTCGACAGACGCACCTGGGAATCGAGACACAAAAACAAGCACAGAGGAGAGAAAGGGATAAGTCACATGTGGTTATTTCAAGTCATCAGAATGGTGAAACTGACTCCAAATCCAAAAGAAAAACAAAGCAGGTTACTTTTTTTAAGTCCTCAAGAGAAACTCATACCTACAGACTACTTACCTTAATGTTTCGTCCCCCCAGCATGACCGAGTTCATCTGCTCCAGAGCCAGCTGAGCAGCTTCTGGCACATCATACTCCACAAAAGCAAACCCCTACACAGCGAGACAGCCCAAAAGAAACAGAACACAAAAGAATGAGCAAAGGTGACCCATCAGCTTTTTTTTGTTACACATAATGGGCGTTAAAAGCCACTGACCTTGTGTTTCATTGTTACCGAATCCCAAGACATGTCAATGCTCTTGATCGGGCCGAAGGGGGCAAAGGCCTGTCTGATGGTGTCCTCACCAAGCTCATAGTAAATGGAGCCCACATACACCCGACACATGATGGCGAGGGCACGCTGTCGCTGAGCTGCCACCTGCCGACCGGAAACAAACAACACATGATTAGCATTAAGAGAGAAAAAGAGAGGAAAAACAAAAACACACACAAATTAAAAATGTGTATTTTTCTACTGTGCTTGCTTTTCCCAAAAAAAGTAGTTAAGAGGCCAATTCCAAGTTAGGGGGGTCTGGACAGGTAGACTAGGGAAGTAATGAGATACTGAAATCAATGGACAGAACATTGTGAAGAATGCTAACATGTATAACAGTCATCAAATTTCAGAGTCACCACTGGAAATTACAGTATGATCTCTTTGCTGTTACTTTGGAACAGACAGAATGGAGAAAAAACAACACTAGAGTGATTGACATGCACAGCCCTCACAAATATTTGGCTTCAGAAACTGACCTGTAGTCCGTGGGGTTGCAAGTAAGGTAACAAAAGTAATCGTGGAGTTCAAACGAAATCCATACAAAGTCTTGATGAAAGCATTGCAAACTTTCTTCTCAAGTCTAAGGGGGAGGGAGGGATGCTGTGTCTGCTTTTGCTAGGATAATTTCAAGGCTAATTGTGGTGAATTCATGACATCAAAGACAGTTAACTTGTTCAATGACAGAAAAAAAACTTGACTTTGAGATGGCCAAAAAGGTTCCTGTTTCAGCAGTTCTCTCAGTTTGGTCCATTACAGGGATTGCTATCCCTCTTTTGTCCCATGCCAAGAATTTTCTGGTTTCAAGTTGAGCAAATGCATATTTTTCAGAGAAGTGACTGTAGTTTAAACCTGTTCAAAAGTCTTTCAGAAAGCATTTTATGGCTTTAAAAAAAACTAATGCAAATCTCCCATTGAAACTCAAGAAGAGGGAAGAGCTTCAAAGATGAACACTGATTTATCTCACAAAAGGATTACAGGCAGGTTGCAAGTGCATTAGCAGTGGAGAGCCACGTTCCTTACAAAATATGCATTCTTGGGTTAGACAAAAGGCAGGGATTGTTGCCAAGCAACCAGTAAAAGAAGGGTAACAGTCCTTTTCCATTGGGAATGCGCACAGAAAAATAATTTAATAATCTATTGACCGATTGTAAAGGTGAGAGAGGATCTCCAAAGCCCATTGTCACTGCTGCCATCTGAAAGACAGTAAAGATGAAAAAAGTGCTGAAAAGTAGGTTAGATATCCCTTAGCTTTGCTTTTTCAAAATTTTCATTGCTTTGCTAGATAGACAAAAGCGCTTAAGCTAACACCATAATCAGACACTCCCTCTAAACAACATACAGTTCGGGGATTTGCCTCCCCTAATCTAAGTTACAAATAACCACACAGCAATAAACATAAAAAAAGTTCCCAAAGCATTGAACATGTTAACCAAAGACTTCAATGATGATCGTCTCCATCTGAAAAAGAGCAGAAGCAAAAGCAAGGGCCCCAAGTCTACAGCTGCAGTCTTTCTTTCAGTGCATGGAGGAGGGAGGGATTTAAGACAAAAAAAAAGGAACACTGACTACCTAAACCTACAAAAAGAGAGGTCTGACTGACTAAAAAAAAAAGAGAGAAATTTATCTATCTATTTAGGATACAGACTCACAGGTGACACACACAATACAAACATTTTGTTTCATTGAGGTATCACATTGTTTCACTCAATCTCACCTGCAGGTTGGTGAGCTGTTGTTGCTGATGGGCGATGGTCTGCTTCACCAACACACTCTTAATGCTTTGTTCCATGGCATACTTCTTTGCCTGCGGATGAGGATGAATGCATTACTTGAGTGGACCGCAATGCTTTACAGGAAAATATTGAGCTGAAAGTGAGCGGTCGCACAGCTGATTAATTTTAAAGATTTGAATGTCAGAGGTGCTCCACATTCGGCCTGACAGAGTAGAAAGTGTGCAGGTAAACTGTGTGATCCAAGTAAGTCAGAAGGTAGGCTATTCATTTAACTTAAGTAGGGCTGCAGCTATCAAATATTTTAGTATTTGAGTATTCTACTGAATATCCCATCGATTAATCGAGTAATCGGATAAAATACATTTTTGTTTAGTTAAAGAGCAGTTATTTTTCAAATGAAAATTTTTCTCTTTGACAAATAGAATTTTCTGATACAGCATGTCAATAAGAGCACTTGCTTTGGTAGCACCAAAATTTGTAAACACACTTTGACACATTTTTTGTGCCTTGTACATCTCATCAAATGTTGGGGACCCAAATGGCACCCGTTTCGTAGAATGACCCATTAGTCTCCAAACTCCAGAAAGAAGCTAGATTTGTTGCTAGTTGCTATTTTGTAGAAGAGATAGTTTGAGGGATCTAAAAACTCTCTTAATATGGCCTCAGCTCTATTTGAAATACCACTCTTTAATCTTTTTTTAAAATTAAACGATTCCTTGAGGCGGAGAAAATTACTTGAATATTTTTTGTAATCGAGTACCTCGAATCATTCGAGGAATCGTTTCAGCTATAAACTTAAGTGCATATTAGTTATGAGTCTACTGACGTCACTGTGTCAGCTGGGTTTGAAGCCTCAAAACGTTCACTTCAGAGAAACATATTGAAAGAAAGACCCAGAGCTTCATCTGTCCATCACCACATTACAACTACAAAAAATGACATTACATAACAATTGCTTCATTTTTAAGATTATTTTAGGGCTTTTGATGCCTTTGTTGAAATGATAAGATATCGTGTGCCTTTTTTGCTCTGCGCGCCATTACATTTTGTAGTGCTGTACAAACCAAACAGTGACTATAGGGGCCTATTTGAGACCCCACCACTCCCATCAAGGAAGCCTTTCCATCCAGAAGTGATAAACGTGAAACTAAAAACTGAAAAATCAAGGTGAAAAGTTCATGTTGTCCTGAAATTTTGAAGACTGCAGGTGTGTAAGGGGGTTGTAACAGGTCTCCTACCCTCTGAAGTGCCTCCTGCTGCTCTGGGGTGAGAGGCGGAAGGCCAAGCTTGGAGCCTGTGCCCTGTCCATTCTCCATCGTCAGAGCTTCACCTCCCTGCAATCAAAAGATATCCACTTAAACCATCACATGTTACCACAGGAGAATGGATAATCTGCGTGTATGTACATCCATGACTGCAATTCCCAGTTGAAACAAATCCTCAGTGCAATCAGAAGTCACATCACATTATTCACAACAGGGTATAGATTCAGTGTACAGCATATGCAGGACATGCACCCGGATTTAGACCAGGTGGGACCGGACGAACTCCTTACCTACGTAACCCGCTAATCGCTGGGTCCACCAGACTGAGACAGGAAAGCCCCCGAAGGGAAGAGGACTGATGGGAAGCTTTAACAACTCAACAAATTCTAGTGGGAAATAAAAAATGCCTTCAGACTACTATGTAAAAATAAACAGGCAGCCAGCATCATTTTCCATTTCAGTCTCCATAAACCTGCCCGTCAATTCGTTAATTTAATCAGCTAACGTTAGCGTGATGAATGCTAATGGATTTCATTGTAGCATAACCGTAACGTAAACAGAGAAATAACGATCAAGGGATAAAGTTTATCCGGAGGTTATCTTATTAAAAAGTTGATTTGCAGATATTTATCAACATACTCCCACTAACGTAGCTGCACAATTGTTCTAAACGCACAATATGATAGCGAGGCCTAGTTGCGACAACGCTTCGTTCCTGCTAAAGAGGCTAACATTAGCTAACCTTATGCATTCATTTCTAAGACCCGCGAAGCAAACGGATTCCCGTTAAGACTACATTTTAAAAAGATATTCTACATAATTTAAAATCAATCAGACATTGCGTAATAACTACGCATAGTCCTTGGTGGCAGAATACCGTCCATTTCATCTATTTATCGAGAAATATATTTACCGCAGCCTCCGTAACCGCCATGAAGCACACCGTCTTGGAGAGGCCCTCGCGCTGACGACTCGCGAGATTCCGACTGTTTCAATGGAAGTTATCGCGATAACTAAAACCTCATTATAAATGAATGCAATTTTTAAAAACAGCGTTTGAGCTTTAGGAATACATTACACATCATGCATTTGTTGTTTATATCAGAAGTTAACGCTAAATTGCGTGTAATTTTTTATTTTCAAGGTACTATTTGCTACAATTATGGTCACATCTTTTTGCATTCATATGCATACCAAAAAAGCATTTCCATACTTTTTTTCCCACCCTTTTTTTCATTTTCTTTAAAACCTTTTGGCTTTAGGGTTATAACAAGGCTTAACCTAGTAATTGTCTTTTATTTGTACATATTTCTTCTAAATAGTAAACAGTGTGTAGTCATTTGGAATACATCAAGATATAATGCACCTTTTGCCATCCTTTCTGTGAATTTGTTGCTTTAAGTGGAGATCCCCATTAAATGAAATCACAATTCTAACTTTGTAGTTAATATTTTTTAAGTATGTTAGCAAATACTTGACCCTTTTGAGTCGACTGAGTTGTGTCTCAGAGTAAACCAACAAATAAAATGTAAAACTTTTATTCATCAATACAAGAAAAGCACTCCAGACACATTCTATATGTCACATATTGTTTATTGTTGTCTTTAATTGCAGGAGCTACAATATTTAACAAAAGTTAAAGAACACATCCAAAGGCAAGTGTAATTCAACAAATTCACGGGAACTTAAGTCATCAGACATAAAATAAGACTGATATGGATGCTCTTTTTTCATATTTGAACAGTCTAAACATTCATTTTCTTAGTCAGGTCCTTTGTAGGACTGAAGTGAGACTGACAAAAAGGCAAAATGCAGATTTCTGGATGGTGTCAGGCTATTAAGACATGCAGCTTAATAGATCAAATAAGCCCAGTAGTGGCACTGTTTTGCATTGAATGTTTGCCTCAAAGTAAACCTCTTTAACAGCCACAAACAAATATGTACACCACAGCCTCTAGTAGTTGAATGCTTTGCAAATTTCCAGACTCTTGTCTTTAGAAATACACAAGTAAGAAGGCATGACACAGAGAAGAGTAAGTAGTGTAAGCTATGATTGTACAGCGGGTATAAAACAGTGACCTCAGAGACCCAGGTTAGCAAACGAAGCATTGTTACTTGAATCAAACAAAGAGTAAAATGCTGAAGACCAATCAGAAAATGTTGTATTGTTTCTGCCGTCCACACATATGCGCCAAGATTCTTGCCAAGCAAACCTGGCAGAGCTTAAGGGATGTATTCTATTTTTGTGTTTGTGTGGGCTGCAGTGCGATCGGTGTCAAAGTTCACTCTGAAAATGTCTAGAGAAAAAAAAAGAGAGTGGATGTGTTACTAGAGAATGAAGCAAAATATTCCCACTCTAGTAAGAGATATATTTCATCACATGTAGCCCAGAAAACAACAAATAATGAACATCAAAAACTTAAGGGTGGATTTTTCCTGTAAAAAAAAAACTAAAGACATATTCACAGAAAAGAAATGGAGATTATTTATTTTTAAGTTTTGGATATATGGCAAAATTATTGTGTCTGACTTAAATATCAACAAAATGGCCATTTTTATAAACACCCACACCCTTTCTTCAATTTATATAGTCACAAGGTTTCTGTGATATATTGAATTTTTGTACACAAGCTGCAGCTCTTCCAAACTAATTGACAACAGATGATCCATAAATATACATACAGTGGCTGCAGCTTTATACGGACATTCACAAAAGCCGACTTCTTTAGAAGTCTAATTTATGCATCTAGTTTTGACATTTTGAAAGTCATACGTAGGCTGTATAAAAAGATGGACAACACAGCAGGTTCTCAAAAGTGAAGCCAAAATAAATAGATACTGATTGGCTGCAGTGTAGGTCATACAGCCTGGCTCTTTGTTGTAATAGATGGTACAGAGGTCAAACTTAAAAATGAAAACTTGCAGTTAATTTTCTGAACATATGATTTCTGTCCATGTAGTTAGTTCATTTCATTCTGATTTACATCAATTATTATTTTTTCTGAAAGCTCTGTGGAAAACTTTGGCTACTGTAACACTGCACAAGATTGGTGAATTAGAGGAGGCCTCGAATGAAATATTTAAAATAAACATTGTGCTAACCCAAAGGATTTGACACTTTATCTCTAAGTTTAGGAGTTAGCTAGTTTTTGTTTTGGTTGGCGGGTTGGTAACATGGCTCCACCTCCATACTATACCAAACTACTCTAAACTCTTACCCGACAAAACAGAGCCACCAGCCATTGAAGGAGGTTTGGCATCATTTACGTAAGTAGGAAGAGCTGGTGATGGGTCCATCTTTACATACAGCCTGAATATGTATCACTGAATAGATCGGATGGGAGCGATGCCATTTCATTGGGATTTTTTCGTTGCCATAGCAGGCACTTCTCCAAATCTTTGGCTTTCAGAGCACGTTCACAGGGAAAACCCTTAAGAGCACTGCAGGCTTAAAAGAGAGGCATCATCCCATTTCTTGTCACTACATTTAGGCATGGCGTGTGGATCCAGGGGGAAATGACCTTTAACCCAAGAGGGCTTGCGTTAACAGAAACAGAACAGGCTTGTGCAAAGCTCCTATTGTTCACAGTCAGAAATAAATATGTCAACTAGAGGACGGTGAGTGTTGGACAGAACTGAATCCCAAAAATAAACTGAAGGGTCAGGTTTGTGAGAGAGGCAGGCTTTCTTCTGTGTATGATTAAAATTAAATTTAAGTAGACACTGGAGTGCATACAGGCTTATGAGCTCTAAAATGTCTTTCTGCTGCATTTTATGTAAAACATTTCTGCTCTGAAAAAGTGGCATTATGGAAACCTAAGCTGCAGTATATATTAAGGCGTAATAGCCCTTTTAGGCAGGGGGTTTGTCAATCTTCCACTGCTTTGTGGGATTGCTGAACACAGCCATGATGCCTCAGGCCCTCCAAACGGAGGTTTCTTCCTCTGGAGTTCCTTCCGAAGTCTCTCTACGATGATTTACTGACTGTTGTGACCCGGCATCCTTCGGTATTTGTCCCATTTTTACCCCATAGCTGGGTCAGCTCAACATCACTCTCTCTCAGTTCCTGGCTGTGTGATCCCAACTCTCTTCATCTAACCCATTTGGGTGCTTGGGCTCCTCAGTTTGGGCCAGCAGCTGTGATCCCTTCTCACTGCGTGCTCCCAGCGGCGAGCGCTCTGACCCGGTGTCGGTTGATGGCGTCCTCCAGGAACCCTGCAACCTTCTCACTGTCCTCCTACATAACAAACAAGACAGTTATATCACCAAATATGGACTGAATACACAACTTTCTGCCCTGAGGGCTTTTTAAAACACACAGAAAAATAGAAAAATGTCATATTTACCTCAGTAATGAAGGCGTAGTGGACAAGCTCACTGGCAAGGTCTTTGGAGGTGTCGGCTGAAAGTTTCACACATGAAGTACTTCAGTTACACAAGTCTGGTCATTTTATTTTCCAAATTGTCAAAAAATCTCACAAAAAGACCAATACTGAACTGTGCAAACTAAAATGCAGAAGTGTACTCCTATGTGTCGTTGATTCAGAAGCCATATGTTCCATTTATCAGAGTATTGATGTGATTGGATGTATTCAGAGCTATACTAATAACAAAAAAAGTTGTACAACGGAGCATTCATGTTACTTAAACAGCATTTTAACAAAATTGAATGCTGTCCTCTTAACAAGTTTAGACACATCTTCCCTGGAGTGCATGTTTTCTCAAGTTTGAATGACTAAACTTCAAATTACACATAACTTATAAAACATTATTACATATCTTTTAATAAAAGTTTACATTTGTGACTTGTTTTGGAAGATTTCTGAAGTAATCGGTGAGCTCAGGTCTGACTTACTTGGAAGGATGTCACAGCTCAGCTGCCGATGAAGTTTGTCATCCATCTTCAGAAACAAAGAGAGCTGCAGAGAGATAAAACGTCACATCTAAATTAAGCTTCTCAAAGGAAGACATTTTTGTTACATAATGAAGAAGCCCAACAGAAGTTTAAGCTGAAATGGGCAAAGTACCTGTAATACTGTGTGACTCACATGAGTTTTGGTCCCTTCTTCAATTGACTCCAAGTTACAGTGCATCTGAACAACCTGCAGAGCCAAAAGAGATTTGTTTGCATCATGTATAAACCTTGCATCTTGTGGTTTTCTTAGCAGTGCAATGAATAAAATGATATTTTGCCTCCTCAAGCAGTGTTGTGTTGCAAATTTCTTTGTGTTACATAACCTGAAACATTAACAGCCAGACTGATTATTTAACAATCTTTGCAAAATGTTTGAAGTCTAACCTTCCTGGTCTCTGTCTCCTGAGGCTCAGGCGTTGGCGTTTTCACCGTCTCTACCTGCTCCTGAGACAGGGAGAGGGCTCGGGGGACGGGATGAGGCCGAGACGAGGCAAAGTTCATCAAAGGGTAAATCCCGTTTCTGGAGAGAGGAAAGGACAAAATGTTGAACACTCTGAGTATTACTGACACCTAAGAAGTCGCAGACGTTTGGCCAACTTACTTCACGTCTTCTAGAAACTTGTCCAGTTCCAAAGGAGACACATGGGAATATCTACAGAAGAGGAAGGAACAGAGAAGAGCAGAATGAGTGATGCGCACCAACTGACATGAATCATGTTCTGAGTTATGTGAACATTTAAATTTTTGGTCAAGTCCACAAAGACTGTACAACCTCTATGAAGCTAAAGCTCTGTATATTCTGCAGAAACTCAGGCACTCTAACAGCTGATGTCTTTAAATAAACGTAATTATCATGATGTCAAAATGTGCTTCATGAGCATTCATTGTTTAAAAAACTCATTAGAGGATACAAGACTAGATTTAAGTTATACAATGGAGCAGAAATTGCAGGAAACAGTGCATAAAATGGTTCAGGGTGCAGGAGAAGAAATATTTAGGGCTAAAAATGTTGTTTGCAGGTCAAAATAGTCTTAAAATCCACATCCTTATCCTGTTAGCATGTAGCAATGCAAGAAAACTATTCACTTATCATCTGGTATCAAGAAACATCTGAGGGACAGGGGAGGTTTGATTTCATAAGTCTATAACAATGGCAAAAATATGTTTAATGTCAAATTTGGGGCTAAAAATCACTAAAAGATACATTCGTCAAATCGAGCACTCATACATTTCTTTAAGGGTGAATAAATATGTCAATAAGAGCTGCTAGTTCTTGCTTGTTTGTGTGATTTTACTTGAGTTGAACTCCTTGTCTGTCTTCGTGTTTGATCTCGGCCATGACAGCGTTCGGGTCAAAGGACTTGGTTTTCTCTTCCACACAGTTCTCTGGAAGTAAATCTGAGGATGTAGAGGAAATTTGGACATTTATTAGCAATGTTCATGTTTTTTTTTTCATGCAGTCATAATTTCAACAGTTATGTGTTAAAGGTGCAATAAGGAGGATCTGTTTTGATTGCACACCCAGACACAGATCTCTGTGTTTTATCTCTTCTCACTTCCTAAGTTAATCAGCCGGCGTGGTGTTGTCATAGAGACCGAGACGTGCCATAGATCAATCTGGTCCTAGACGACCCAAACTGAAAGCTAAGAAGTAGCTATTTAAAAAAAATTGTAACCAGCAATACTGGGGCTTATAATCTCATTTTAAAGTGTGGATTAGGATCAGGCATATATCTACAAGAGAGACTTTTTCAAGATCACTTTCAAACTCCTCACAGCCCCTTTTAAAAATCAACTTTTCTGAGATGTTGGAAAACTGGTCTGCTTGCTAAAGCTAAGCAATATACTATTCAGAGAGGGAGAGGACACCTGTTCTTACATAAATGTGATGCTATGTTTTCACTCTCTGATAATGGTTTATAAGGGTTTATGACCTTACATCAAACAGATGCACCATTTTCTTCACTTTTTGAACCAATATGTAAAAATCAAGCTGATCTGATGCATAAACTGGTAAATATCAGCACGGAAAGAAGAGCACATTGACTTTGGCGTGGTTTGTCGGCGTGTGGAGGAGAGAAACTCACACTGGTTGTTGATGAGGCAGTGGGCGGCGAGCAGTTTGAGGGAGTGGACCTCGAACAGGACTCGGTGGAACAGAAGGTCGTGGGCCGTAGGACGGAGCTTGGCTTCATGACGCAAACAAGACTGCGTGAACTCCTGCGGCAAAATTGCAGAAAGAAACTGAGTCCGGCATGTAGGTGAAGAGCCGAACAGTATGTCCCAGTTTATCAAACTTCTCTTTGTGTTCTCGCTCTACTGGAAAACACATTACAAGTCTTTTTGTGTGGTGCGAAATCAACCCAGAAGCAAGGTGGTGTGTGTAGGCGAGTGTTAATAGAGTAGGAAAGTGGGACAGTGTGTCTTCATTATCGTGTTCCTTCTGTTAAGCTGCTGTTTTTATTTAGGACGTGAAGTATTTTTGAGACTCACTCTCATGAGAGGATCTTCCAGAGATTGACCTGCATTGATGATGGCCTCTTTGGACACAGCAGTGTCGCCGTTAGCCTGGATCTCCAACACTGCCATCTATGGGTGCAGAAAATCCGTCAGAGCAATCACACTGAAAACACTTACACAGAGGGGAAACAAAAGCAGGGTGCACACAAGATTATGGGTCCAATTTTGAGTCTTCGAAGGCCATGATCTGATGGTTCTCCTGAGCTATAAGTTTATCCTACAAGTGATTCCACTCCCTGTTCAGGTGAAGATACGGGTGGCCTGGATTTGAAATCACAACATGCTCGGTGTTTATGTGTGGACAGATGTAATGCTCCATGTGAAATGGAATGACAGCCAATGAGGAGGAAGCAAAACAAAGGCAGCCATGATGGAAACAGTGAAAGTGAAGCATTATGCTTAGATGGATGTCAGAAATGAGAGACCAGCAATAACAAGAGTGTTTACACAACATGTCCTGTGAAACTTACCAAAATAAAGGATGACAGGTGTTATGAAGAAATTGTGACCGCAGTGAATGTGCCAGATTGTAAAGCAATGTTTTGCTTGAGATCATCCCATCATCCACCATGTTTGTTTACTCTAAAGCTACATTTGACTTTGAGAAACTCTGCCAGGTTTGCAGTGTTGAGAGTCATGTGACTCTGGCTGACTAATGACTATTACATGTTTAATTCTACTCATTATACATCATGCATGTCATCATACATGGAGCCAGTCACATTTATAAGACTAGAAAAGCACTTAGAGAGCGCAGACCTCCACCAAGCATATTGTGATTGTCACATAACACTCAAGTCCTACTTTAATGTTATACTTTCTTTCAGCAGACTGTCTGCTACAATTTGGTGTTAGTTGCAGGTTTGTACAATAATTTGTTACCTGACAGTGTAACAGTACATATTTCATATTCTGGATCTTGGTATCCAGAATATTACCAGGATCTGGATCGTACTTTTACATCTGTCAGAAATTATGGTGACTTTGTCTTGTATTGTTTTGAAAAGCAATCTGACCATTTATGGTGGAGTTATATACACATATGGGGAAAACGGCCCTATCTCCCAATGATAAAGAATCCTTTTGAGAAATCCTGGATCCAGACGGTGATTCGGATCACCTCCAAAATTTAATCACTTCTTCCTCATCCCATTTTGAAAATTTCATCAAGATCTGTTGACGGAAGTAATCAGTTGTGACTTTAAATATCCCTGCACTAAGCTCTGGGTCTAACCCGAGGCACTCAGGAGCCCTATCAAGTGCTTGAGCCACCTCAGCTACATGTCCCATCTGGTCTGGGTATGCCTCAGGACCCCCTCGAGAGGGAGCAGGAATACATCACAAGGGGAAAAAGATGTCTGGGATGTCTCACTAAGACTGCCGCCGACCGGATGTGATTTCGAACAGGTGTATAAAAATGTATTGATTTTAATTATCCTTCAGTGAGGGCCGAGCTTTGTAGATGTGTTTCTCTTACCTCCAGAGCACAGATGCCGAAGGAGAAAATATCTATGGAGTAATCATCTTCACCAGCTGGAGAAAGGAGAAGAAGAAACAGAAGAGATGGAAAAATGAGATTCATCATTTAGTCTTGTAAGAAAATGAGTTTGAAAAAGCACCACAGAGTTTAGAGCTCAGATGTGTTTTTATGTTTAATCTTTGGTTAAAATATCACATTTTGGGGCTAATCTGTTTCTCTTGGACTCAAAGAACTCACACTTAGATAAACAAAGTAGAATTTTTCCTTCAAACAGCTGCTTTAAGGAGACATAAAAAGTCTCCTTTAATCAAGGACATTTTAGAAGACAAAAACATGCCCAGCTTGATTTCTGTTTTGTGTTTTCACTTGTTCCAGATGGTATAAATTCATGTTGGAAGAAGCTGGTATTAACAGATTTTTTGTTATTGGTGTAAACAGCTGAAGAATAAAACAACTGTTCACAAGTTCAAGGTACAAAATTCCCTGCTCTGCTCTTACCTCCATACTCAGGAGCAAAGAAATGCAGATTCCTCTGCTCATCGCGGTGTTGCCTCCCTTTATTGTGCACATTAGCATCTGGAAACACTGGATATCGCAGACACAGACAACATGGTGAGGTTAACTTAAATTAACAATGATTGTATAGGATATCAACAAAGTTATCTGTTTCTTACCGTTTACAAAAAGCCGATGCCAAACTGTGGAAAGAAAAAAACAGCAAACTATTATTTTTTGTTTAAAGTTGAACTGCAGAGATCAATAACCCCAGAAATCCACAACAGTCTCAACAGGTGCAGTTACATAAAAAGTCCTGTGGGGGGCAGACCTGAGCCAATCTTGATGAGGCCGTTGTGCTGGATGAAGATGGTGTCACACGTCAGGTTGCCATGGATTATCGGTGGGTCACAGGAGTGCAGATAGCTGCCAGAGCATAATGAAACACCTCGTTAAGGGGATTGATGTGGAGACAGATAATCTCTGATGATTAAAATCCTGCAGGAGAAATGAATCTGTACCTGAGAGCAGAGAGGATCTGGGTGCACCACCTTTTCCAGGCCTGAAAGACAGCGAGACAGAGAGACATGAGCGGACCTTTCTGTGTATTTTTATGCAGGAATGCAAGAAGAAGTCCAATTTCAGCTCTGTTACAGTGCCTTATCTGCAACATGAAGCACTTTATTCTTTGATTAAAGCTTTAACTGTAATGGGATGGACAGAATATAAAGGACAAGAGGATGCTGGGTAATCCACAAGCAGTTTTTAAACACTATGAGGATAATATATACATCCAGGAAGACTAAGCCAGCAGGGCTGTTCAGTTACATAACCTCTAATCCTGTGGGAAATATGGATCTGAATGAGGATTTGACCGCAGTACCCCATGCTGCCACAAGGGCACAGACTGAGACACTGTCGGTATGTGATCAGAGTGAAAAAACTGACCTTCACATTCATCGTCTTGTGATTCTTCTTTGTTTTCTTCAGAAACTGCTTCAGGCTGCCGGACGACATGTACTCTGTGATGAATATAACCTGCAGGGCACAGACAAAGGAGAGGCAGAGAGACAGACAAAAAGAAAGAGACAGAGGAGGCGTTAATGAAGCAAAGTGAAGTAAGAGGACAGAAAGGAGAAAGGAGGAGAGGGAAGATGATAGAAAACTGTACCCGGGCCTGGCTGTCCTTCATGTCCAGCCAGTATTTGTGGAACTTGACAATGTTCGGGTGTTCGACCTGCATCAGGTTCTCAAACATCTCCTTGATTTTATCCTAAGAAAGACACATGAGTTAGTATAAACAGAAAACTTGTTGTGTTTCATTTTATGTCATTTTTTTTTTTTTTTCTAATGACAAAACATTTAGAAAACAGTCTTTAAAAGTGCTATGTTATATAAAATAATGTTAGATATTTAAAGCAAAGGCTCTTTTAAACCCAAAGGGTCATTATCCTCTTCATTTCTTTCTTCTGTGCACTTAACCTCATATATTGCAAGCCTTCAGCTTGAAATAAAAGCAAACACACCTAGCCCCAAAATTCAATCACGGAAAAAAAATTACAAATCCTGTGTTTTTGTGCTAATATGTGCCCCAGCGCGCCCCCTGGGTGAGAAAAACGCAGCCCCTCCAGCTACTTTAAGCTACAGCCCTGAATTTTTTTGTGCACAAAAATTATACATGCACCTACAAAAAAGTCTCTTATTACTTCAGAGAATTGTGAACAGGAAGTTTGGAAATAGGAGTAAACTGTTGATGTTTGACAATATATCGGGTATGTGTTTGAATGAACTAGTTGTTTTTTTTCCACATTTGTTGCAGTTTACGCACTTCATTTACTGTTTTAATTTACAGCAGACTATATACTACATTTAAAAATTATTAAAAAATGGTTGAGGTATGTTACTCTTTTCTAATAAGCCTGACCATTTTTATTGTTTGCCTGTAGGTGTGGTAGACTGTTCATTAAAAAAGATGAAGATAGAGAGTGAATGTTCTGGAGGATATTCTTATCTGTGGACTAAAGCCCTTACAAAACATGGAGGTTGAAATGAAAATAGTTTAGGCTGCAGGAAAACCCTGCAGCAAGTTATGGAGGCTGAAGTCACCAGTCACCAGAGACCTAAGATGTATAGAAAAGCGACCCTTGTTTAAAGATGGTTACTAATGAGTAGAATAAAAGGAGGAAAAGCTTTATCAAATGAAATCTAACATATTCTAGTATACTATTAATTCCTGTATGCTAAGGTTAAGAGGGGTTATAAGATGAATTAGTATGATGGATTTGAAAAGCTTGATCTGGTTAAATTTCAGGTCATGCTTTTCAAATTTAATTTGATGATTCAAATTCAGTTTTCAAGTGGCATAAATCTCAGCCTATAAAACACAAGTCCCCAGACTCGCGTCATCACATTCAAATAGCTTGAAGCTAGCAGTGGTAACAGCCTGCATCATTCTATTATAGACAGGCTTTAGCTTTATCATGCTGCATACTGCTTTACCTCCTGTGCTTTGAAGACCTTCTTGTCAGGAAACAGCACCTCGTTCCACACCACCTCCACACCCTCCTCGGTGTCCATGGCCAGTGACGCGCTCTCCACACCTGGGACATTACCTTGGCTCACCTGTAGGGGGCACACACACACATGTGGGAATTAGCTTGATGCTAGCCAACTAGCTGTGTGAATTTTACTAACTTACACTACAAATATAACATTTAGCCTACATTTAGTTATACTTTGTCAGTTATGCTAAGCTAACACACCACCATCAATTTACTGAGTTCATGTTAGCAAATACATGCTACTTTTAAGCTAGGTTTAGAAATGCTAGCATTTGCCTTGAGTCATGTTTTTAATAATCTGTGTCCAATATTTCATATAACAGCTAATGTTTAAGTCTTAAAACCAAAACAATGAGCAGGAAGATGCTAAAACACTGATAGCACATTGGAAGGCTACAGAAATTTGGTGAAAACTAGCTTTGGCTAACCAAACTCTTTTTTATGAAGCCTGAGTCAACAGCAGCCAAAGAAATACATAATTTACACCCACATGAAAGGAATGATAAAGGAACAACAAATAATTTATTACAGCAATACAATATGATGCAATGACACCCTGCTAGCTTTGCTATCATAGCCCAAGAAAGCCCAGAAACCAGGCAACAACATAATTTTGTACAGATGGAACGTAGTTCACTGTACTGATAGTTTATGTACATCATGCTGCCAGTTTAACAAGCGTAAAGGGAGTGATGGGATGAGCAGCAGCTGGCGTAAAGAGGGAAGAGATGGATTAGCAGGAGACCGAGAGAAGCGAGCGGATTGAGGGATGTAGGATTTAGAAGAGAAGTGAGAAAAATGGGAGAAGTGAAGTGGAGTGGAGAGGTAGTGTCTATAATCTGACAGAGACAGACAGCTCAGGGCTCTGACAGCATTTTTTTAATAAAAAAAAAGCAAAGAACGCTCATCACAGGATATTGCTGCCTCAGCGGAGTTCACCTGATGTTACCTCCCAATACTGGATCCTGAAGGCTCAATTCAAGTCCAGAGTTATTGAAAGACCCTCAAATGCAAGCTTCTCCTGAATTTACGATCTTTTAGGACGGGAGTCTGCAACCCTAACCCTTACAAAGAAGCCATTTAGCCTCAGCTTACCTGGATTAAAGTCATTCAGGAGCCACAAAATCGCCATTATCTTCACAATAAAGACAAAAAAAGTGTAAAAAAATTCTAAACATAGTGAAAATCTAGTGAATAATTATCTTTAGATCAGGGTTAGGGTTAGGGTTATTTTTTGTGTTTATACAATTGTACGTGTGATGCCTAACTTTTTTTGTATTTTTAATAAGTTTGCAAACAATTAAAAAAAAGAATTTTTTTTATCGTCATATATATATATATATATATATATATATATATATATATATATATATATATATATATATATATATATATATATATATATATATATATATATATATAATTTAACTATTATTTAACTAAATTAAAAAACCTTTTTTCCAAGGGAGCCCTGGCCAAGACTGGCAGCAAATCAGATTCCAAAATTTTTCAAACATTTTGCAACTTAAAAAATTTACATTTTCAAAAAATGTGCAGTAATTTTTAAAATTCCCAAAGACTGAAATGTCCAAAAAAAAAAAAAAAAGTTTCATAAATTTGAAAAAAATAAAATAAAATTCAAAAACATTCAATTTTTTTTTCCAAAAGTTGAATTTAAATTATTTGCTGAATTTAAAAAACTGCAAAGGTTTTTTTTTTAAAAAAAGCAAAATCTTCAAGAAATTTAAATTTTTGTTACTGAATTTGAAAAAAAATATTGATCAATTTGAAAGCTCCATTACAAGAGGTGATGCATATCTAATTCAACAAAATGTTCACGCAGGATTTTATTTTGTGTCACGGTCTTTAATCATCAATACCCTTTGTAAGAAAAATAAAAATTTGCAGGTTGTCGCAGGTTGAAGACCCTTGTTTGAGGACATTGTAACCTGACTTCACAGCAAAGAATCCTTATCAGTCCAGGAACATGGTCTTTTGGATTTTTTGCTCTCTTTTGGATTCCCTCACAAAGATCGATAAAGTATTAACTTTTATAGCTACAGGGAATGCTTAATTATTGATCTTGGTTCCAATGACCCAAATTAAAAATATAAATCAATCAGTTTCCAAACTTCAAGAGATAACATTACCAGCACGATGCTGCAACCAGGCCAAAAGCAGAAAGTCTAATTTTAGAAACTTTTTCTCTATTCTTCAGTCTCAGACTAAAGGTGAAGTACTTTTGCACAATAGACTATTTTCTTTGAGAAGCAGGTAAAGAGCACAAAGAAAACAGTTTGTCAACACAATCTTTCAGCCTGTCAGCTGTAACACTCTGTTTTCATTGGAGCGATGATGTTGGATGATTTTAAAAAGCACACTAACAACCGTTGAAGCTTGTTTGTATCAGGACCCCAGGTGGGCTTGTTGCTTTGTACAGATTGTGTGGTTTTGAGGTTGAGAGTCTTTAAAACAAGAGATTTAATCTTTGACTTCAGAGGCGACAGTGTTGGCAGTAAACATGACGACAGCAGTAGCTTTTCAAAGCTGTGAGTCAGTCTATTCAGTATTCTTTGTGATTACTCATTTCGATCAGGGTTTCAACGATAGTCAGCTGGCACTCACTTTTGTTCACTGACTCAGTGAAAAGAAAAGAAAAGTGAAGGACAGTCTGAAGAGAGTGTTTCAGACAAGAAGTGTCAGACTGAGGGATACCATCAAGTAAAAAAAAAGGAGTGAAATGAATTGCATCTCTATTTCTGTCTTCAAGATGCACTACACATTTGTAGAAGCGTGTGTAAACCCTTTATCCTACTTACTCTTTAAGATGTTTTTTTTTTAAATTTTCTTCCTGTTATAAGACCACTATTAATTTTTGAAGATAGCAAACAGACTCTTAATAAAGATATATAGCACCAATATTGTTAATGGAGCCCAATTATTGTTATAAATCAGGCTCTGTTAACTTTTACATACAATTATTTAAATACTGTTGACAACAAAGCAGCCATTCCCCACTGATATTAAGCTCAGGGAAGCTAAAGCTAAAATGCTATGGCAGTGTCATACAGCTTTACTCCAGGTTATCCATTCCCTAACATTAACAAGCAACAGAAAAGACAGAATACTAGAGAAGTTTTGGAGGATATATGTTTTTTTCAAAGATAAAACATCACATTGGATAGTTACAGTCAGATTAAGGCTAACGCTAGCATACAGCCTTTTCCCACAAATTTTTCTAGTTAGCTAGCATGGTGAATTTTGATAGAAAGTTTACATAATACATCAAGTAAGTCCTTTATTTATGAGTTAAATCATTAAACTAAGATATAGTTTACTTACAAGCTAGGTAATGTTAGCTAGTAAGCAGTAGGATGTTAGCATTAGCTGGATTCTTGGAGTAGCTGAAGAGCTTATTATATGTTATTTTACTTCAAATTATGCCTGAATTTCATTTCCATCTTTTTCTTTATCCAAATGTAATAAAATTATTTTTTTGTCAGCTTACATATATTTATTTATTTTTTTACAGATAAACAATCCTGAAGTACAGTAGCAAAGCTTAATAACAGCATTTAGCTTCCAAGCCTGAGAGTAGCATCAGAGGAGAATTGTGTAAATTAAGTGAATTTGTGGCAAGTTAATACTACACAAAAGACAAATTGGGACCCATATAATATTTTTGTGACACTTTTTAGGTCTATAAGTTGAACAAAATAACTGAACAAGATTCTTTTACAAGCCTGGAAACCAGCAGGATGTTAGTTAGCTCTTTAAAATTTACCTCAGACCATAAAAACAGCTCCTGAATTGAAGCACACAAACTGTGGTTCAACAGGTTAAGTTGTTTGAAAAAATAGGCATTAAATCTGCAGCACACAGCTTTACAGTGAATCTTCAACATATTGCATTTTAAACCCTCTCTGTAACAATTTCCTGTTGTTAAATCTGATAAAGTACACTCCTCCATGTTGGTTGATTCTGCTCCAAAGTGAGCCTCTGTCTTCATCTTTCATGAAAGTGAAGCTCTGAGATGTGAGGCACTGAAAGCATAAGCAGCACTCCTCTTTCATCATCATCATCATCATCATCATCATCATCATCATCATCATCATCATCATCATGTCTGGGGTCTTTCAACATCCTCTGGTGGAACAGCTGGGAGCTCACACAGAGCTTGATGACGGGGTTGTGTCTAAAGCAACTATTATTTCCACCTCGATTACCGCTTCTTACAGCTAAAAGCCAACCATTGATATATTCTACAGAGCTCTGCTTGTGCCACGCTTCATGACATCATTAGCCAGGACTTGGAGAATGAATGGAGTCAAAAACACCTTCCTGTATCCGGCTCCATAGACGGAGGCTTGTCGACAGAAACCAAACAAGCAGAAAGCAGAAGGAGCACAAAAACCGACATTAACATTCAGGTTTTAGTCATTGCAGTGAGGTTTTCCAAGAAATATGTCCCCCAAGAGAAAAAAAATAAATGTGTCATGAAATGTTTTTGGTCACTGCGGTTTTTTCATGGCTCAGAGCAGCTGTGAATCTCACTGCAGGCGAGATAAGACATATAATCCTGCTCCACTGAATTTTCAAAAGGTGATAATCTGATTATAGGTATTACAGAGCTGGAACACAGCAGAGTGGATTTCTCCGCTTCATTATCTGTAGAGAAGGACTCATGTAAGTCCCCCTCTGGCGTCAAGCCTCGGCTGTTGTTTATTTTCTCCCTAAGTTGAGAAACACTCGTTCCCCAGTCCCAGTGTCCACGTCCCAGAGGCCTGTTGCTTGGTCGTGGCAGCGTGAGACTTGTAAACAGCACACAGATGCTGGCCTGTGATTGGCTGCAGGAAGGGAGGTGGGTTCAGGGTGTGGAGAAGGATTGAGGGATCGAGTGTACATGTCAAAACAACACCGACTTTCTATTCTAATGTTTGTTCGCTCTACATCTGAGCCGGGTTGAACTGGAACTCGAAGGGTGTAACACTAACCTCTCATTACCTCCATGCAACATGTTTCCTAGTGCTTACACAATCCTGTTTTCTGTTTCCTATTTCTATTTTGAGTTGTAAATCAAAGATAATCCTTTATTTCCTGACTTTAACACCCGTGTTAACAAAAGATGAGATTTAAAGCTGCAAGTAGAGCAAATTTCAGCACAGGGATAAAAGTAAAGGCTGCTTTGGCGTCCACTTTAATGACAGATAGGAAATGTAGGGCGTGTAGTGGCTTAAGTCATCACTTCATTCTCTTTTTACATATAAAATAAGACATATGTATCATCTGTAATCATAAGAATATAAACAAAAAAAAGGGTTAGAATAAAAAAAAACTAGAAAAGCACTCAGAGAGCGCAGAGCTCCACTAAGCATATTGTGATTGTCACACTTTTATGTTATACTCCCTTTCAGCTACTGTCTGCTACAATTTGGTGTTAGTTGCAGGTTTGTACAATAATTTGTTACCTGACAGTGTTGAAAATTATGATGACCCAGTACATATTTCATATTCCGGATCTTAGTATCCAGAATATTGCCAGGATCTGGATCGTACTTTTACATCTGTCAGAAATTACGGTGACCTTGTCTTGTATTGTTTGCAAAGCAATCCAACCATTTATTGTGGAGTTATATACACATATGGAGGAAACGTCCTTATCTCACAATGATAAACAATCCTTCAAAAGAATCCTGGATCCAGACAATGATCCAGATCACCTCCAAAATGAAATCACTTCTTCCTTCTTCCATTTTGAACATTTCCTGAAAATTTCACCAAGATCCATTTGTTACTTTTTGAGTTACGTGCTTCACAGACAAACAGACAAACTCTCCAAAAAACACAACCTTCTTGACGGAGGTAACCATACTAACAAAAAAAGTTTGATCTGTTTTCCACTTGTCTCAGCCAGAACAACATCAGAATAAGTATCTTGGAGGTTGCTGATCTCCAGCACCACTATTTCGTGGGCCAAGGCTGAAAAGTTTTTCACCCCTTGGAGCAGCGCTCTCAAACTCCAAGTACCCAAGGCCCGCTGAGCATCCAATCTCATTACAAGGGGGCCACTTCAGGTGTTCCACACAAAAATAAAAAAAACTGAACTACTCAACATGAACTATTTCACAGTAATATCTGGCTTTTCTTGCTGAATGCTTGCTGCCGGACATCTAAGAGTTCTTCTTCTCATACATCTAGGCCACATTTGCTCTGAGGGAGGTGGCAGTTAAAACCCTCAGTTTGGCCTTAAAATGGACATCACTAAGTCTTGACCTGTTCTTTGATTTGTCTCCTTTTTTGCTCTCTGGAATACATTTTGTTGCATTGACAGCTCTTTTTTTTTAGCTGTGAAGCTCATTATGTCTGCTCAACTCTCTGGTCCTTTGCATGCTACTTCATATGTTAAGTTGAATTATGCCACGTGAGGTTATACTCCTTGACAACAACTTTCTCTTTGCATACGAGGCAGGTGTAATTCCCTTTAAACTCCACAGAAATAATCATTCTCCCACTACCACTAACCTTTCTTTTGGTCTTTGAAAGAAAAGTTTTGTTTCAATAATGTTTTGTCAGCGTGACAAAGGTTTTGTTTTATCACCGGGCCGTGAAAGTGGTGGCCCAAGTTTCACTTCAGTTGATATCAAGTGGTGAACTGTTTGAAATTGTTTAGTGGGCCAAACCAGGCATGCAGGACGTGAGTTTGAGACCCCTGCCCTGCCCAGGAGGATAGCTAGACCAGCACACTCTAGGTTTCTAGGTTTTCATCTGCAATATCTTGACCATATGTTTTAGAAAAAAAAGTTGTTTTTTTTCTTTTAATTCTTCAGCAACCTCTGCTATTAATCAATAAATAAATAAAACCAAAGCTGAAGGGCAAAAAACTGCAGTTCCTCAAGCCTCCACTAGAGGCTGGCTTCAAAAGCCACATTAACAACATACTGTAAAAACACACAGTTGGAGGATACTTTTTTTAACAGTCATCTGTTTTGCTGATAAAGACCTTTGTGGCATTGTGGATACAAGTGAATGATTTAACCGACATGTGGGTGTGTCGTCCATCATTTCAAGCATAGTGACCACAATCAATCAGGCTCATTACACATCTTCACAAATCAGTGGGTAAAGGGTGACATCACTGGGTCTATATGTTCTGAGCTCTTTATCTGATTGACTTCATGCTTGACAGGTGTTAACTAGATGGGATGAGCAGAGCATCACAAAGCAAACACTCAGCTGGTTTTAAACTGTACTCTATGTTAGGGGTTCCCAAACTTTACTATGCCAAGGTCCCCACAAACAGCATTTGCTCTGGCCGGGGACCCCCTTTGGAAACAGATAACAATTCAAAAGATGTAGAGAAATGTCATCTTTAAGAATGTATTATTCAATTTTTTATTTACTTTTCAATAGTTAGTATATTTCTTTAGCAAAGGAAATAACTAACAAAAAATGACAGACTCACTCAAAGAAGGCATTTCAGGGCTCTGTCAGCCAAGGTGGGACACTCCTTTCTTACATGCAGTCAGTAGTTAGACAGAGGAAGAGCCTCAGAGTTCAGTTTAGTTTTTTAAATGGCTTTATAACAAGCACAAACCGTTAGGTCAACAGGGGTCATGACATCATTATTACAAGGCGTGGTTGGATAAAATCTGAAACTTGAGAATCTGATTAATATGGCACTACGTGTTGTGTATTCAAGGAAAATGGTTATAAAAATCAAAAAATGAAATAAAAAAAGAAAATAATACTAATTTTTCTCTTCCCTCCAATCTTCTGAGGCCTCCCTTGTGCCCCCTGGCGGCCCCCACTTTGAAAACCCCTGCTCTATGTAACCAACAGAGACACTGGAGGATGCAGCAGGTAAATCTCGTCTTTTATTGGTGTCTTCATTTTCACCAAGATCAGAAGTAATCAGTGAAGTAGGCTAAACACCAATCCAGCAGAATATCAAAGAATATCATGATGCACATGAGAAAAAAAGACTGAGAGAGCTATCTAATCATAGAGTGAGGCGCTTGACCTCCACCACTGAAACACTGTCTGGACCTTTGGCAGTGACAGCTTCATCGCCCTGGATCAAAGCAGCATCTCTTACATGTTCCTCTAAATGAGAAGAGGTGAGGGGCGGGTCTTCAGATATGTATAGTACAGTGTCGCACTTTCACTCTGCTTCTCCCTGCAGAGGCTTCTCACATGAAAGCACGTCTTTGTCTCAGACTGTGTGGGTCCAAACCTCGCTGTGACAAAGAGCTTTGTTTCCCACACATCAGCTTCTCCCCTCGTATCTCCACGACGAAGAGCTACGCTGCACCGCATTAATATTAAACAAGTAGGTTCTGTACAGCAAAAAGGCTACACCCAGTGATCTGCATTATGCAGCCTGTAGCAGATACGTGTTAGGTGTCTGTACTGTATGTAAATGAGAGCAGGCTGTTTTCTGGGCTGCTCCGAGATTTCTCTCTTTGAGACTTTAACGGCACCAGAGAGGAGCAGGATCAAAGAGATGAAATGGGTAAAGGGGAGCGGCAAAAACTCTGCAGTGTGGATCTGCGAACGAGGAGAAATGCAGCCTTTAAAAATTAACCCTGTTCAGTGTTTGAATCCAGAGAGGTGCATGGAGCAATAACCTGAAACTCCCACATCAATGTTTTTAAAGGCCCTGTGAGGCCTTTAAAAAGTGATGAGTGATCTTCAAACAGTCTTGTTTTTGTATATTTGCCGGATCCAAATCCTCAAAAATGTAGATTGAAAGTCTAAAAACAACCCTATGGATTCACTGCATTCAACACCAAAAGGATAGTCCCCACTGCTTCTTTATTACCAACTGCTTGGAATTTTTCTTTTTTTTAAACAATATTTTTATTAAAGTTTTAAAGTTTAGATACATATCAAACTTTGTAAAAAATGTACAAACATTTTCATTTTGATTTATGTCCCCTCAAACAACTGCTCATTCACACATACACAAAAAAAAAAAATAATAAAAAAAAAAAATATATATATATATATAAAATAAATAAATAATAATACAAAAATAATAATAATATATATATATATATATATATATATATATATATATATATATATATATACACACATACATATATATATATACACATATATATACACATATATATGTATGTGTATATATATATATATATATATATATATATATATATATATATATATATATATATATATATATATATATATATATATATATATATATATATACATTTGCTTTGTAAATTTAAGAGATGAAGCTCATAACAAACTGTTCCTTACTGCTTGTTTTGTTTTTTAATTCAACAGTTAAGTAAATCACAGCCAGAAAATGTCTTTACCATAGTTAGTCGACACATCCCTGTTTCTGACAAAAGAGAATAAATTCTTCTGTGTTCTTCACCTGATTTCTCAATAAAGAAGTCAAGCTGACCGGAATCCTCCGTGAGCAAAACACTCTGAACTGACAAGTTTCTCATACAATCCATATAAAAAATAAACAAAAAAACTTCCCTATCCATTCCTCTCACGCTTAAAATCCTTCCTCTTCCGTCAATGAAACAATAGCTGTTTCTCAATTCAGGGGCTGCTGCCTTCGAAAGCTGCATTTGAAGACCAAATGTATCACAGCAGATGTGTCCAAATGTGTCCTACATAGTGCTGCATAATTTGGCAAGACCATGCAATTGTGGTTATTTTGGACAATATTAGAACTTGCCATTGCAATCAGAGAGCGCAGACCTCCGTCAAGCATATTGTGGTTGTCACGCAACACTTTAGTCCTACTTTAATGTTATACTCCCTTTCAGCAGACTGTCTGCTACAGTTTGGTGTTAGCTGCAGGTTGTACAATAATTTGTTACCTGACAGTGTTGAAAATTATGATGACCCAGTACATATTTTTCATAAACCAGATCTTAGTATCCAGAACATTGCCAGTAAAATGTAATCACTTCTTCCTTATCACATTTTGAACACTTCCTGAAAATTTCACCAAGATCCATTCATTACTTTTTGTTTTATGTTGTTCACAGACAAACAGACAAACTCTCCCAAAAACATAGCCTCCATGGCGGAGGTAATAAACGATGAGTCTACATGCTTTACAAAAAAGGAAAATGTAGATTATTTGTAGTTTTCAAAAATGTACTTCTCAATTAAAAGCAAAAAATATGAATTCATATGTTTTGATTTGGGAAAAAAAACAACCAAAGAAACCTTACACAGAAGTGTTTTTCGGCTTTGTTTTAGTCCATTTTTTTTTTTTTTTTTTCAGTTTTTTTTTTTTATGAAAGTTGTAGCCTGTTGATCCTGTATTTTATTACATACAAGTAAGCAAAAAGAAAGGCTTTGTATTTGAGGTTGGGCTCACATAATTCATGCCCCCCCTGCATAAGTCAAAGCTCTGGTCAGGGCACCCCAGTCTTAAAATCCTGGACACACCCCTGCTTGTTGCTGCGTGCCTCCTTGCAGGACCATCAGGTTACTTTCTAATGAATGGATGAATTTCTGCTAAATGGAGAGTTCAGTTTATGAAATAGATGGAGTTACAGTGAGACACGGGACACAACTTCTCAATTTATGAAAGCCAGGCTCTCTAAAGGCTGCAACACCTGAATTTGGACACAACTATTGTCTAGGTAGCTAACATGCTAACAAAGAATCCCCAATGCAAGAACAGACGACACCCAGGTGTCACCCTATAACCCTGAACCATGTCTGGTTATTTCCCTTGTGTTAAATCAACTATACGGGCTGTGTTCCAACAGGCTTCTTTGCATTTCAATCAAAGACAATTCTATTCATAAGTATTTTACATATTTAAACTGAATGTGATTTATTTTATTTTGATTCCTTAAATAAAGAATTTATCTTTTAAGAGTGTTATGCATGTAGTAAAAGTAGATAAAATTGGTGGAGACAGAAAGGGTTAATAAAAAATGGTACGGGGCCATCCCAGTCGAGAAGTCTGGATCCAGCCCTGGAGAGACAGATCCGACTACACTGTGGTGTCCAAATTTTCCCGCTGCTTAATGACCCCCTGTCCCTGTCCGGTCAGCGCCGAGGCCATGAGCCACTGACCGTCTGCTGACCTTCACCGGCCACGAGCTGCTCTACTCCGTCTCTCACATCTCTATCTCTCTTTCTTTCCTTCCCTCTCGCCCCAGGATGTCACGTGTGCGGCACACAACCAGGTCAGCGTCTCAGACTGTGCATGAGTGTGTGTGTATGTCTGCTCAGCGTGAAGTGTAGCGAGATGGCACCAGCCGCTGACGAGTTCAGCAGGGGACAGAGAATTTGCAAATCGACCGTCTAGATCCCCAGTTAGATGATGCTCTGTTTAAACCATCAAGAAAAATGCGAGGAGTTTTTTTTTCCTCTTTCACGTGTCAGATTATCAAAATTTAAACCTCTGCCCAGACCTCGACTAAAGGACCCACAAGGTCAAAGAAGCTCATAACCAGACAGATCAGCACACATCGCCTCTCACTTTTTCATTTTCTCACAAAGTGTTTAAAGCTCCCTACTTAGAGGAATGTAGGACAGAGAGGAGCAGATGGATACAGCGGGAGAGCTGCTGCAAAACAAACAGAAACAGGACACAATGTAGACAAAACAGTGAGAAGCAGGGAAACTAATTCATAGATCCCAGGAGATAATTCAAAAACAGGGAAAGAAGGCTCTTGTGCCCTGCAGAGCTGTGATTTTCATTAATTTTAACTAAAAGACCTTCAGCAAAAACAGTCTGCCTCATCAATCTTATGTTTGAGGCTTTCATAAAAGATTACAAAACAATAAGTACACGCAGATGTTTTTAAATTAGTAGCATTTGTGTTCCACTCGTCTGTGTGTTTCAGTCTGCACCAGGCCTGAGAGATCACACTGTCCACGCTGTCCTCGCTCCCATTGTCACAGCGACAAAGCCCCAGATTTATAAGGCCAGCAGGAGAGAGATGGGAACACCACAGCTGCATTCAAGAAGTGAAAAGCTGCTCAGACTTGGTTGTGATAAGCTTGGGAAGTGTTTGGCAGACTCGTTACATAACGCCTTTTTACCCAGCGACAGTGATCCTGCTAAATTAAAGCGTTGATCATACGTCTACCTGTGGGACGTGAGGGTGAATAATGATGAGTGAGTGTGTTATTCTGTAAACATGTGTGAGTGAAGTGTTGTTTTCACACCAATTTACACTGCAAGTCTGAATCTGTCTGAGTAGTCTTGTGAGCAATTCTTGGGTTTAGTGTTAGGTTCATTTAGCACTTCAAAACCCAAATGACTAAAGCAGCTGACATCATGTCTACCTTGATATTTAAATCTACTATGAGTAACTTTCATTTTGGGATAATTATGGCATCCTGTGAACAAAACAATTCCTCCCATTTCTTCGCTCTTTGTTGTGTAAATATGGGGTATATTAATATGAATCTTTGTCTAATCTTGTGACCATTCAAATTTTCAAATTACTCTACAAAGCTCCAAAAATTCTAAAAAAAATAGTGGTATGCCAATCAATCTAAAATATTGATATATTGATGCCAACTTTGTGATCAGTATTGATCAATTCTTGGGTGATGAGGTTGATACTTAAGTTTCACTTTCTTTTCTCTACATCGCTAATGTGCCCATAGCTATCTAGATAGATGGAACTTTATGTCTTCTGCAGTAAAAACAGAAATTTGTCTTTGACACAGCTCAAAGTACGAATTGAGACACACTTACAAACACAGTAAATGTCACTTTGAAAATTTTATGTCATTTTGTTTATGTGTGAGTGGAAGTGTCAAAGTTTTGCACAGTAAAATTTATCATGTGTTTCCAGCTTTATATAGTTATTTATGTGAAATAGTTGTATTGTTTAGGTCATTTTTCCATTTGGAGTGAATCATTGCTTTGTGTAGTTTATCTGTTGGTCATGGACACCAAACTGGTTTTGTCTTCAGTGATATTTTTGCTGTTTTTGCTTCTGTGTTTGTCTGGTGATCCTACATGTAACCATGGCTGCATTGTTTAAATGTGAAAGCTGTTAGCAGCCTGTAACATGTCAATGCTAACTAGTGCAAGGCCTGATGTTTCCCCCCACAAGGTGAGAAAAAGGAGGTGAGGAGGACTTGCTGGTGGAAGAAGTGACAACATCAACCTGTCCTTCCATCCATTGTTATTGGGAAAATAAGATCTATCACCAATAAGATGGACGAGCTAGCCATGCTAACCCAGCTATAGAGGGAATACCAGAAGGCAGAGTAGCATTATGCTTTTCACAGACATGGCTAAAGGAGCTAACACTGGACATGAACTTGACCTGCTGTGGACAGACAGGATCCAGGAGACAGAGACTGAACAGACTGCTGAAGAAGCCCAGTCCTGGACCCTGTGGAGGTGGAGGCTGGCTGAACTGGACAATGATGGACAAGCTGTCAGCATCTATTTTCTTATGGACCTTTTTTCACTTTCTTACTTTTGTTTTCTTGATTGCTGCTATGACTCCTGAATTTCCCTTTGGGGATAAATAAAGTATTTTCTATTCTATTCTATTCTATTCTATTCTATGTAGTATATCTATATGGTAGCTTTAATTAAAATGTACTTTTTATCAAAACAATACATGTTTTTTGACATGACTTTCTTACATTAAATCCATCAGTAGCTTTTATAGGTATACTGATTCAAAGATATAACACTCCAGTTCTATTTTATGGTTTTCTCTTTTTATAATACCAAAAACAAAGTAATGAGTTATAAATAGCTGTCACACTGTGATTATTTAAGCAGCTATTGTGGGATAAAAGTCACAGAAGAGAGCCATGGGCTGATAACTCAGTCTGATAATGAATTATCTTGCCTCTTTGTGCAGTTTTCACCTTTTATTGAAGAGCAAAGGCAAACATGGAGCCAGGTGGCTGCTGAGGTGATAAGAAGGGTGTTACTTATTTTAATGAGGCCTTTCTTATTTCCTCCTGATAATCACGACTCTGAGCCAAGATACGGGCTCACAGGTTTATCTTAAAAAACATCTATTACTTCTACTTTTTCTCATTGTCCATGCAATGCTGAGTCTTCAAATGTAATCTTTCATAAATGCCTGAACAAATTTTTTTCCTTCTGTAGAGGCTGAGCAAGAAAATGAGTAAACACACTCAGTAAGTGAGTGGATAAATTGGTGAAATGACCTTGAACTTAAATGCAAGAATGTGTGATTGAAGGGTTGTGGAGCTGTTCAGCTCACTGCGCCGTCGGCTCCAGGAAAGATTGAAGGGTCAGACATGGAGCAAGTTCACAGCAGAGTTCAAACTTATCGGGATAATACACTGATTCAGATAGAGGAGATGCTAATTGGTGCTGAAACAATGGATCAGTCATTGGAAAATTAGCCAATTAGCAGTCAGTCTTTGAGCCACATTTGCTGAATTAGCATTTTGAATATATGGAATTGCTATTAATGCAAAAAGAATCTCCGCTGTACAATATGCATCACTTTGAGCAGCACATATCCAAGGTAAATAAGCTCTGCAGGAAATTACACAGTCATTAGGTTTAGCTTAATTCACATAAATTTAAAAAATAACTTTGGCTTCTTTTGATTGGAAAAAAACACACTTGTTTCAAATTTAATCCCGTGGCTGAATTGCACATCAAACCTCTCGTCTGGATGATTATCTTAGATCCTGTGGTGCAGCATCTTGTCTTGTCTCTGTGGGGGTCTGGGGTTAACAAGGTGACCTGTGGTTTGTGTCGTTTCTAATAAAGCAAACAGACCTCAGATCAAAATGGGGTCCAGTCTTGTTATAGTCCTTTAATGTATCAAGGATTAAGGTTGGTTTGTGTGAGTTAAACGTCAAATATATCGATGTGAGTTTGAAAGTATTTGCCGTGTTAATGCTGCAGAGAAGCTGAAAAGGTCTAACCCTCTTTCAATTTTCCTGCTGCAGCATCAAAATACAGAAACTTCCCTTCAGCCCCTGCAGCAATTAGCCTGATTCAGTCTCTTTTTACAGCTCCTGTACAGTAAAAGATTTATGCAGAGTCAAGATGCAGGAAATTGGTATGAATCATCAAAAGCTGCCTCTGCTTCAAAAGCTGATTGATGTTACAGCTGCCTGCAACACTCACATTTCACATCATGTCACTCAGGCAGGAAGGAAGTTGTTGTAATAAATAACACTAACACCTTTGTGCCGCCGCTGACAGGTAAAAGTGCCCCCTTTTCTGTGACTGACATCTTTAAAATGACGTCTCCTTTCCAGTTTCTTTTTTTTTTTCTTCGAACAGGAAGATGCCCTTTAAGAGCTGCCAAGGTCCCAGTTCCAGTCTCCAGCCCTGCAGACTCACAGTCTCTGACTCAAGTCCAGGATGGCTACCGGATTTCCCACGGTAAAAACAACAAGTTATTAAAGGCTCTCTCAGACTTTTTAGCCCTTTACTCATACTTTCCATCAGTCTGTGGTCAGCCCTGGAATGTTAGTAACTCAACTCTCGTAAGTTACTTTGGGAGGCTTGCATTTCATTTCACCTCAGCAGGACTGCATACTAAGTATTTTATTATGATAAAGGCAAATACTCTGCATTTTTTACATAAAAAAAGGAACAAAGCAATTTGTTTTATTTTTTTTTATTCACTTTCATGTGTCAATTGATTTTTGGGCCACCAGGGGAAGCACAGCAATCTTGGTTGTTGTGTTAAATAAATTTGTAAAGTGTTTTCAATTTACATCTATAGCAAATGCTGACACTCAAGTTCAAAGTATTTTGTCTTGTTTTCACTCTTTAGGTCTAACATCAGTTCTATAAAGATTTTTAGTTAAAAACTGCAAAAAAAACTAAAATCTTATTAAATGTTTTTGTCTCATTTTCAGTAGAGAATGTCTTTGTAGGCTTCATATGAGCCACATTCACTTGACTAGTCCGGAAAAATGTCTTATTTCAACTTATTTAAAGACAAAAATGAGGTCTAAACTGCTTGACACAAGTTAAAAAAATTTGCCAATGGAACCAGAGAAAAGTTACTTGTATCAAGATATTTTAGTTTCAAGCTAATATTTTTTGCAAACTTCTCGTTCCATTGGCAGATTAATTTTTCATGTTACAAGCAACTCAGACCTCATTTTTGTCTTTAGAGAACTTATAACAAGACATCCTTTCTGGACTGATCAGTTGAACGTGGCTTATATAAAATATAAAAAGACAGTTTTTACTTAAAATAAGAAAAAAACACTTAATGAGATTTCAGTTTTTTGCATTGTAACTGATGACATAACAGCGTACTGTAACACAGCATATTGTAACAGCATATCATAACAGTGTACCATAACACAGCGTATCGAAACACAGCGTTCCGTAACACAGAGTACCGTAACACAGCGTGCCGTAACACAGCGTGCCGTAACACAGCGTGCCGTAACACAGCGTGCCGTAACACAGGGTGCCGTCACACAGCGTGCCGTAACACAGCGTGCCGTAACACAGCGTTCCGTAACACAGCGTATCCTAACACAATGTACCGTAACACAGCGTATTGTAACACAGTGTATCGTTACACAGTTTATCGTAACACAGCGTACCGTAACACAGCGTACCGTAACACAGCGTACCGTAACACAGCGTACCGTAACACAGCATACCATAACACAGCGTACAGTAAAACAGTGTACATAACACAGCGTACCGTAACACAGCGTACCGTAACACAGCGTACCGTAACACAGCGTACCGTAACACAGCGTACCGTAACACAGCGTACCGTAACACAGCGTACAGTAAAACAGTGTACATAACACAGCGTACCGTAACATAGCGTACCGTAACATAGCGTACCGTAACATAGTGTACCGTAACATAGTGTTCCGTAACACAGCGTACCGTAACACAGCGTACCGTAACACAGCGTATCGTAACACAGCGTACCGTAACACAGCGTATCATAACACAGCGTACCGTAACACAGTGTATCCTAACACAGCATATTGTAACACAGTGTATTATAACACCATGTTTCACAACACAGCGTATTGTTAGGCAGCGCAATGTAATGTAACTGGGCAATGTAACAGTGTTACACAGCCTAACACAGCGTAACACAATGCACCATGACTTAATGAAAAACAACTTATCGTAACCTAAAACATTGTAAAATAACAGCCCAACACGACAGGGAAACTTAACACAATGTAATGCAACAAAATTTAACAGAACACAATATACTGCATGACGTGCCATCTCGCCCCAATACAAGTAAGCACAGATGATGTAAAATGACAAGTGATAAGTCATAATGTGTGTTTTGATAGCAAATTAAATGACTCAAGATGTTTGTATGTTATTTATTCAATACTTTGTAAAATCCAGACAGTCTAACTGCTGTCTGCAGAGAAGGACAAAGGCAGCCACATGTTGTATTTCAATGGTTTTAATAAAATGAAAAAGAGAAATAAACGTTTGATTTTCCTGGAACCCATTTTCAGATTTGAGCCAACAACAGAAGTGCTGTTTCATTTCTTAGCAGAGAGTTGGTGCTCTGGCCCTTGATGACGTCAGTTTAAGTTTAGAGAGTTTCACTGCTTTGGTCTTGGGTGGACATAGGGAGTGGGTTGCTGTCTGATCCACTTAGGGCTCAAAATCCAAACTGGCTCCAAACTGAGCCTCCTTTGGTCTTACCACAAAACTCACTATTTTGTATTTGGCCTTTTCATTTTTTTAGTGTATTCATGGTTCTTAGAAAAACAGCAGGGGTTTTAATCCAGCTGCAAGAGAGACGTGTGTGTGGATTAGCTTGGACAGGACACTGCCCCCACTTTTCTGTAACTTTAAAAACATGCAATCAGTCTGGTTCTTGGAGAGCCTTAACAGTGTCTGGCAGAGTCCCCCTGAGTATTTAAGTTCCACAAAAAGCTGGGTAATTTCTGCCCACTGGATTACTCAATCCATGCTTGTAAATCCACACACACAGCTCGCTTCATTGCTACTACAAACCCAGAGGAAGAGTAATATGTTATGTGAGCTCCATTGACCACACACATCCCCCCTCCATTGCTGCTCCAGCAGAGGTTACTGCAGTACAACTCTTCAGCAAGCACAAGAGGTAATTTGGGGTAAAACCTCAATAGACTTGGCCTATAGCTGAGTGTTAGCCATCCAGCAACAGTTAAAAGCTTGATTTTAGTTCGCAAGAGCGTGTTGAGACACACATTAGCCATTAACACTCCCATTACTGGAGGCAGTAAGAGGAAAACTACATTATCAGGCAAAGAAACCACTTAAAAGGGCGGTTAGATTGTAAGTAGTATTTTCTCCTCCTGGCTATTATTGCGTTCAGAAGCATAGATTGTCTCAGTGGCTGATATGTAAAGAAATTTCTATGTAAAAACAAAGAAAGTGAAAAAAATGGATTTGCATAAGATGACACAACAGAAATGGGTTGTAGTTATCATGCTGTGTTTATCTTCCACGAGGGATTAAGCTGAGTAGTGAGAGTCAACCTGAGCCGTCCCTTTAGCGCGTGTTCAAACAAAAGCCCTGTTGGCAGACGCGCATGGAGACGACGAGCTGCTTTTTTACTGCCTCTTACTGTTATGTAACTTTAAAGACAAAGCTCAATGGGAGGGTTTGTGAATGCACCATGTGGGGGGTGAGGGTCTGTTTTTCTAACCCTTCACCTACACAACAACCAAGGGCTGTCATCTGCAGAGTGTTGCTGATGATGGGTGTTTTTTGGATTGATCGCCAATAAGAGAAAGAGCAGAGAACTGGACGCACTGATGCACTCTTTCAAATCAAATCAATGAGGTCACATGGGTGTGGAAACTTCAAAAACTACTGCAACAACAGCAAAAACAAGATGCTAATTGTGTGCTTGATATATTTCTAAAGAGTCAATTTTTGTACTGAATTAGTCCAACACCTAAGGCGGAAGTTAAAGTATATTTCCTTTTTTGAGTTGGGTTTTAAACAATAGATGTTCTTTAGCTTGGCCCTTCAACAAGAAACCACTAGTACGCAAGCTAGGCCGAAGTTTTTGCAGACTGGGTCTAAGCCTGGCTTGTAGTTAAGCTCATTGACTCCAACCCGAGAAACCATCTCAAATTAATGAGCTAGAGTTTGTAGAGGAAAAAGAGACTCTGTACATTTAGGGAAAATGCGGAGAAACAGCTATGCTAACTGGAGAGCAGTGATAAATCAGGATTTTTGAATATTCAGGTTAGCATTTCAGCATAAAAAATGTCATTCAATAACAACAACTTCCACAATTATGTCAAAACTTTCCAAATTACGTGAGGAAGCATAGGCGCATGTTGTGGGTAAAACAGATGCACTACTGTGAGATTAAGAAGTAGAGAAAAACAACATTGTGTCATAAAATGGCGGTACCTCCGCTGCAGAGCCACAGCTGGCTATGAGGCGCTCGCCACTTAGTGTATCAGTCCGCGCGCGCGGCTTGCCAGATATAAACAAACGCAGGTAGTCTGCCAGGACGAAGAGAAACGATGAGAACTAGAGCCTTATTTAGCGGTGTTTTTGTGTGAAAGTAACGCGCTGAAAATTCTCTAAATGAAGCGTGAATGCAGACCGATATCAGATTTCTTCGGTGGGAGTCAGTTTATTTGTGTTTTTGGTCAAGTAAAATATGGCCCCGTCTGAGTGCAGAGGAAACCGGCAGAGGAGCAGGGAGGGGGTGTTTGGTGCGAGCGCCCTGGGCTTCTGCTGCACAAAAACACTGCTGTAGGGGTAATTTCTGCCCTAAACCTTGTGATAGGACCCAACTTGTTCCATCCCAGAGTATCACTTTAAACCCTAACCCAATGCAACAAATGACAAAATTTATCTTTAATTACAAGAGACCTAATGTACTCATTGTCAGTTTTCACTATGTCTGTGGTATCCGTGGAAACTCTCATTTCAGACCTTTTCAGCCTCAGTCTGAATTGCCTCATCTGGGCTTGGCAAAGTAATATCTTCAGCAACAATTAGCTCTCAACACATTTCTTCAGTCAGAGGAATAATTAGCACACTGTGTAAATGGTGTTTGTCGCAAACCAAAAGTATGTCTTTACTTTCCTTAGGCTGAGGAGCATCTCAGGTAGTATTCTGTCAAGTTGTCACTCTACTGATAAAACTTTACCATCCATAATTCAATATAATGCCACATGAAGCACATTTCAGTCCGTCCTTCCTGGAGAGATCTCTGGGACGTGACCTCTGTCTGCTCAATGGCCCTCGTCCTCACCTTTCAGCACAGCCTGCAGGCTTTTATTCATCAGCTTTATATTTAATTCATCACACATCCCTCTGATTGATGGCTGCCTGGGATGCACTTTAATTCAACGGTGGCGCCTGTGTGAGAGCAACCTGCTCCACTTTCTGCCTCCTGAGCAGCACAAACAACACAGCCACATTCAAATTCTGAATGCAAATTAGACGTCATCTTCCACAACGGCAGATTCATGAGAAGGTGGAAATCTGATTTCAGCTTGTCAAGCCCGAGCAAAATGATATTTCAGCTCAGGAGAATAAATAATGTGAGGCTGGATGGAAATGTCTGTTTTTGTTCAGGTTTGATTTGATTACTTTATGCAGGACTGGATGTTCTCGCTTCATCTTCATTTTCATAACACCACTGAGAAATGGTTCTTGCATTAATTGACGGATAACCACCAGAGCTGTGAGCAAAGATTTTTATTTGCCTGTGCTAATACCAGTGTAGGGGCTTGGAGCAGGTGCAGCTTTTCACAATTTTCTGATTTTTGCTTGGAGACTTAACAGAAATGATTAAAGCCTAAGGCTGAAACTTTTTCTTTTCAACAACTCTTGTTAGAAAGAAAAGTGTGGCTGGAAAAGTTGGTCGAGAGAACACATCATTATTTCAGCAAAGGAGGTTGTGGTTTTGGTCTCTGCTAGTGGGTCTATATTTATGAGATTTGGTGAAAAAGTGAAGTTTGGGTCAAGAAAAAGACCACAAAACTTTGGATCCAATCAGACTCAAAACCAAGTAACAGCACTGACTATTAGGGGTGGGAGAAAAAATAAAAAAATAGATATATCAGGATTTTTTGTTCGACAACATCAAAATCGATCAATAATTCTTTGTCAAAAAATCCTATTTTTTTTTTCAAATTCAAATTCTTCATTTTAGTCTTTGTTTATAAACTGGATTGGAAAAAAGTTACCACTTTTCTCAGGTAGAGGGTGAACTGTTTCTCTCTGACCCTTGTGATGTGCATTTTATGGGAAAATATGGCTCCTGATGTAGTCTGAAGATATTATTATTATTTAACTTTTTCACATGGTCTGGTGTTAAAAAAGCAAACTAAAGATAGCAAAGGTTGTAAATATTGAAGAATAGCGATTTAAATCGAATCGGCACCCCAATAATTGTAATAGAATCAAAACACAAGATAGCATATTGTCCCAGCTCTACTGACTAATCTAGAAACTAGTTTCTGAATGAAAGCAGTTTTTTTTTCTACTAAGGACACTGTTACACAATGAGAAATATACAGAAGTGCATGTACAAAATGTCAAACCAGCATCAATATGTGCAGTAGGGATGCACCAATCCAGCTTTTCTGGTCCCGATACCTGGGCTTTGGGTATCGACCGATACCGATCTTGATCCGATACCAGTGTTAAATAATGACCTACATGCTCTACTGTGGGATACAACTGGTAATTTTTGAGTAAAAGACAAAAATGAGTACATATGGCATCACTGAAGTTAATATTTATATACTTAATGTACTGACGAGTTTGGACCAATCCTTTCCCACCGATACCTGATATAGGTTTGAGGGGCTGGATCGGAGCCGGGAGCCGATACCCGATATCCGATACCCGATACCCGATACCAGGATCGGATCGGTGCATTCCTAAAGTACAGGTATTCCAAGAACATTTTTATCCACTGACGTCCAAGGAATCCTGGTTAATGCAGAAAATGCACTTTTCAGGAGTTCCACTTTGAATTCTAAATTAGTCTCCTTCAGGTTTTTTGCATGAAACTATAATTCCCTGCAACAGAAAGGCATGAATGGTGTCAACCCCTTTGATTTAGTTTCACAGCAAGTCTGGTGCAACCAAAAACAGAGCTGTTGCTGTGACGGGGCTGCACCTGCATGCTTGACTCGTAAGTTGTTGCTCAAATGTGATGAAGTTCAGCGATTTGTGAACTTCATTTGACACAAAGTGCAAATATCTTTTGAGTTGCCAACTGAGCAGTTTGGTAGCTTTTTATAAGTGAAACTTGCCATAAAGTGGTTCTATAGCAAAGTCCCGCAACAAAAATAATTTCCATGGAGTTTTCTCCATTTTTAAAGCCCTGTACAACTTTTGGCAGCCATTTGTGAAACAAACTCAAAATAAAATATTTTTATAAAAACCTTAAAATTACATACCAGATATTTTGCCCACGACAATAATAATATCACAACACAGCAATTCAGCAATAAATAATACATTTTAAGACCATCACAGATTAATTAATCATGATGGTTAATGAATAACACAAAATGACCCTAAAAAGCGCAGGATTTGTGGGGGGGGGGGGGGGGGGGGGTTGTGACATGATGTATGGTGTTGAAGAAACAAATTGTTGAATGAATTATTGACCTTTGAAGTGATAATTGTATCTCAGATGACAGCATACTGTTGTATTGCCTTTCATAAAATAGAAGTAGAAAACAAATACCTGACTGTAAAAGGAATCAAACCAGGATATAGACTTGACAGATACGTAGAAACAGAAGAAGATGACGATATTGGATTCTTAAGATAAAATCCCAAGGCATTACAACGTAAGATAAACACTTTTAAGAATGATACACTCCTATATTCACATTTGAACAGATCTTCAAAGGGTCCTTTTCTACGCAACCAACTTTTCATGTGCACATTTCACACACACACACACTTACACATGCTCGGACACAGACAGATATCCATATTTGGTTTCAAAGGTCAAGACAGAAGCTGCCGGCGTTGAAGTTCAGAAGAATAAATCAACACTTTGAAACCTTCACACACACACCAAACACACACACACACACACACACAGAAACACACACACACACACACACACACACAGATTTCATATCAGCTGGTCAACAAAGCGAGGAAAGCTCTTTGAAGCTCTCTCAGCATATGAAATGTTTCGCAGCATCTCTGCTTGTTTAAGAGTTAAAACTCAGCAGTCCATAAAGCCGATAGTTGTGTTTACGGAGGCTTTACGCAACCGGTTCACACCTGCCAGCAGCTGCGAGAGCTCTCTGCAGGATTTGTGTCATGTTTTCAGAGCTGATAGTCACACACATGCTCTTGGATCAAAGTTATGTAGACAGGGCAGATGTGAGGAGGTGGATGGCCTTGGCCTTGGCCTTAAAGCAAAGGAGAGGAGGACACTCGCACAATGTAACAGCAGCAGCCTGACCATCACAGTCTGCAGTCTCCTCACTTTGAGGGAAAAATCCTTTAAGCAGGCCTCGGACTCGACGGGAATCAGTCAGCACTTAGACAGCGAGAGGCTGTCCAAGGAGCTTTATTAAAGGAGTCATATTACAGCATAAGACAGGAAGAAGGCTCTGACTGAGACTATTATAGCTTTGAGCGTGTGCATCACAATCACAAGACTGTACAGAAAAATTCCCTTCTCAGTCAGACATTAGTCAGACGTTTGCATATTGTTCTACATAAAAGGGCTTATGTGGAAAAAAGATGGACTGTTTTGGACATGGACATTGTCTCTGTGACATCACCCATTTGTTTATGATGCAGAGTTCTGAAGCTGATTGTTTTCTGTTGGCATATGGAGAAGATGACTCAACCTAACTTTGGATCAAGCTAGAATTAAGCAAAGAGTAGGGATGGGAAATCGAGAACTGGTTCTCCAAATGGTGTAATCCATCGACATCATTTACATTTTATCTCAACAATTCCCTTAATTATTTCTTTTTTCCGGGTGCCTTGAAAAACAGTCTCACGATAGTCAGTCTATGCGAACGAGAACTGAAACTTGGAGCAAAAATACATGGCAGATCATGGCAGACGATACTGAAAGTCGGCAAAAAGGACGTAATACTGACCAAAGTACATGCTGTACAAACAGTTTGTCGTTTGATTATTTTTAGACGATAGACTGAGTACCTCTGCTGCTTCTACTATTTTTTTTTTAAATCAAAGAAAGAAATTGATGAGGGAATTGTTATAAAATTGAATAGATAAGAAGAATTGATAATGGCATTGAAATAAAAAAAAATCTTATCAATTGCTTAGTTGCTTTCGCCACTGTCCATGACTCTCTGAATAAAGGCATAAAAAGACAGCAAAATATTTGTATTGATTTTTATTTTTAAAAATCATAAATTTAAATAAGTAAGTATACATTTTAAAAAATATAGTCTTAAAAAAATTTATAAATGAACTACTCATACCAAATCCATTTTTGAACCAGGCAGAAAACATGTTGATTTTTGCTGACATTTTTTTGAATGTGTGTGTATGTGGTTTGGTGCATCTTCAACCATCCCCAAGAGGACACTAAAGGAACTACATTTGAAACTTCAGCAACAGTTTCAAATTTGAGATCAGAGATTGCTGCTTGGGAAGAACTACAGATTATAAGTGGATAAAGAAAATTGAAGCTCTCAAAAAGTGAAGTCAGAACATTTAGAGCTCCCCCTGGTGGCTGGCTGCAGTATAAATCATAAAGCCCGCCTCCTACATTCTTATAATGCTGATTTCTATATTAGTATGGTCATTTTTGTGAAAAAAAATTAGTTTTAAATAAAAATTTGATGCCACAAAAAGATGTTATGCCATTGAAAAGTGGAGAAAAGACTCCAAATGGATGCAAAAAAATGACCAGTTCAAGAGTTTTTTAGGTCTACAGAGCCATTCATAAACCAACTTTTTTGAAACAAAAAAAATACAAGAGGACAAGCTAAAAATACATGACTGATAAAAACTGACAGATGTATGTGTTGTGGGTATTCTGTACAAAGGATTTCTTTCTCTTGCCTCAGACTTCCAGGACAATAGTCTGGCTCGTCTAGCTCGTCTGGCACAGGCTCTTGCAGTGGGAAACCAAAAGTTTTTGTGATTAAGCTCCATTGTTTCTGCCCTGAAAATATCTCCATGTGATGTAACTCTGTTTACATTTGACGGGGCACCAAGAGAAAGGGAAAGAAGTACATCAAAGAACAATAAAAGAAACACAAAGTGCCGCGTCTGCTTGTTAACTAGGCTCCAGAGTAAATGCTGATAAATGAGGAGAGATGAATAATGACAGTTTGATTTATGCAAAACAAATTGGTGCTATTACAACCTCAGTCAGTCTTGTGAATTCAGAGAGGCAAAAAACTGGAAACTGAATTCTGTTTTATATCTGCCAACATTTAAGCAACTTTTTCCAAAAGATGTCTTCAGGGAGCCTCTGTCGACTAGAGATCTCACAGACTCTGGGTAGATCATGTTCGAGTAAGTGTGAGGCATTCCTCTTGGGCCTACGTGTTGGTGGGATGTGAGCTACTCGGACAGCTCCGTGAAAGCCTGCAGCCAACATGTCAACCATTCCTAGAGGATTCCTTTTCATGCCAGCTTCCCCCCGTCTGACCGTCAGAAAATCTGGGTAGCTCCATTTCACACAGCTGGAGAGTGGAAAACGCTGACTGATGCCTCTCAGTGTATCCTCCTGTCATATCTGAAAGACCTGCTCACATTTTACTAACCAAGTGACAGGTTTCCTGAAGACAACACCACTCAGCAACATTTTCATTGACACAGCATGACATGAAAATGCTCCAAGGTGAGAGGGCCAAGGTATAAAAGCACTAAGAGCCAGGTCCATGTGCAGCGTGTTCATAATGGAGCCTAATTGGTTGGACACCATCTGTTCTGCTGTTTGCAGCAGTTCAAAGCTCATATAAGTTCACCATACAAAGTTCACCGCAAAAAAAGAAAAACAACAGATTAAACCTGCAAATACTGGTGTATTTGACATCCTGGGCTGTTCAAACACGACATTTCAGCACAAGAGCAATACAGTGATAGTGGGAAAAAAACAAGATTAGATAAGGTAAGGACAAATGTCAGGATTTATCTCTCTTTTTTCAGGATTCAATCATACTACTCTGTAAATATCAAACAATACAACCATTCATGATGGCTGCCGATATATATCATATTATAGACATGTTTTGTTAAACATACACTATGAGATTTTCTCATTAACGTTCAGTGTTTCCCACCAAAACTACTTTTGTTTTAAAAGCATAATGCAATTTCTCTGCTTACAAAACTGAAAGGACACAGAACAATTTCTGTGATTAAGTTATATTTTTTATCACGTGATTTTTTTGACCCAAACAGAAATGAGCTTTATTCTAATCAGAGAATACAATAGTTACAAAAATGTACCCTCATTAAGTGCAGTGTAATAGGAAGCTAACAAACTAGCTAGTTGTTACAACCAAAAAACTCCCTGTTAACCAACATTTAAAACTAACTAAACTTTCTACAACTCAAAGATACTTACACTAAGAGATATGGAAAGAGTTGTAAAATTTGGGGCTGAGTTGACTGACAGCTCCAGGCTCCTTTAAATCCACCTCTTTATCTGTTTCTTGTAAGGATGTTGTAAAGTGACTAATTTTTTTTATAACAGAACTTTAGATTTGACCAACTAGCTAGTCTTAAAGGTGAGAAAACATCCTGAGAAATAGTGAAAATTCATCACAATATATGGTACTGAGCTCAACACCTGACCTCATAGTCTGCAGATAACCAATGGAAAATGTTTGGCTAATGCTAGCAGTGCTAACACCTGTTTGAACAGACACAGACACAAACAACTTTTTCTCCATTTTCTAACCAAAATACCTCTAAAACATATTGCACAAAAGGATACAATCTGTTTTTGTTTGTTTTCTACATCTAAGAAGAGTGTCAAAATGGCAGCAGCTCCTGCTAGTGGCGGGTGACGATGCAACAGCTTCAACACACTAATGACCTTTGGCCTAATGTCTATAACACAATATCTATAAGTTGTGTTACCAATGAGTTATTCTGGTGCTGAATTATGACGTTGACATTTATCCGACTAGTTAAAATCAAAAGCTAGCTTAAGTTAGCATTTTAAAAATGGTGACTTCCAACCTTTTACTACAACACACTTCTTCAGAAACCAACAGGTGTCATCTCAGACACTATTCATGTTTTTTCTATGGTTACAATGTTCAAAACAAAATTTGTCTGGTAGCTTCCAGTAGCCGCAACTTAGCTAAATAGCTAGCCAGCAGCAGTTAGCTGTTTGTATTTACTGTATTGCTGATAGTATTATTTCAAAGTTCACAGTGAACTTTGTGCACCAGTTTGTTGACCCTGAAGCTCTCTTTGCCAAGTATGAAAGAAATTCCTGATCACCTCGCTCAAAGCCTGATGTAACTGGCTAATCCTATTTAGCTGTTAGCAATTAAGGTCTCAATAATCTTACACTAATATCTTTTAAGGAAACAAAGAATTAAGTTATCAACTTGAAGGACACAAATGAGTGAATTAATATAATCCAATAAGTATATGAAGCACATGAGTCAGCAATTTGCAGCCACATAAACAACAATTAGCAGGAATTACTTAGAGAGAGGGCAAACAGGGGGCATGCTGACTTTAAAAACAAGATATTTCAACACTCTGTCTTTAAACTTTTATAAGTGGAACTCAGCAACAGGAAAATTACAGCCTTCTCCTCCTCCTCTCCCTCTTCTCTGTTCAGCCACCATAAAGTTTATTTGCCAGCTGCAGCTACCACACTTACTCTCAAATGAACTCCTGGAATGCACTCAATATCACAAGTCGATGATAACAGAGGGAGGGTCAGACATTTCCTTCAAACTGTAGAAAGCTGGAGGTTAGTAATAGCTTCCATGTTTGAGTGCTGACTGATGAGTAATCAGCTCCTAAAACCCTCATTTGTACGCAATGCTAATGCTGCTAGCCTGTGTTTTGTATAAACAAGCCTCCTCTGAGCATGGGTGAGAAAAAGCAGCATGGAAACATCAGGAAGTATTCAGCCCCCAAGAAGAACCAGCAGCTCTTATCTTTGTGTGTTCACAAACAGAAAACAACAGTGAGCTCATGTGAACTACGGAGTGACACTGTTAATCTGCTTTGTCACTCTCAACACTCCCGCTGACTAAGCGCCGTGTAGTAAAACTGAACGATGACAGCTGTAAACGTACAGATGAAAGTAGCATGCCACCGCCAACGAAATCGATCGGGTAGGTTCAGAGACGCCCTGGCTGTAAAATACACCGTCTGAAAACATCAGACGGTAAATTACACAGTGTTGTGTAATCCAGAGAAGGTGGAGCCGCACAGTTATACTGCTTGCACAGTGAAAGGCAAGTTCAACTGGTAAAACCTTAAGTTTGATCAACACAGGTGAAATAATTGACACACCTTGCTATAAACATGTGTCCACAATAAGAAAATAAGGTTAAGAAACACTTTTATTTGACTAAAGGAGAATGAATTGAGCGTTTTTTTCCCCCCTTGGCACTATGTTGTGACGTGTGTTGTTCTGTCTTCTTTTCAATATCTCAGTACTTCAGTATTCGAGTATAGTCCAACAAGATGGACAGGATAACTGCTCCCCAAAAGTGAAGCCAAAAAGTAACAGCTCTTCCAGGTGACTGACTGCGGTATAGATTTTAAAGCCCACTTTCTAAATTGTAACTGATGGAACATGGGTTAAACCACAAAATCCTCACTGTCCCCTTACTCATGTCTGAATGCCATTAGCATGTGTCATATACATACCTCTGTTTCCATTTAACAATCCTTTCTGCACTACTTCACGTGATTTTTCACCAATTATGTCAGTCTCCAATACTAAGGTTTTTTAGTATTTAACAAGCATTTTAATATTTTAGTGTCTGAGTTTTATAGCATTTTATTATCTAGGCCAGTGATTCCCAACCTGTGGGCTGCGCCCCCCTGGTGGGCCGTAGAGGTATTCCAAGTGGGCCTCAAATCATTTTCGAAATAAAATATTTTTTGTGGGGGGTGTAATTTTATAGAAATAAAATTTTTTAAAAACTAATGTTGAATGTTGAATCTCAGACACCCAAAAAACAATTTGAAAAGGTTCAAATATTATTTTAATTATTTTGTTTTATTTGTCCTTTAAATTTTAGACATGATAAGCAAATAAGAGACTAGATCCTTTATTGTTATGGGTCAGATCACTTTGCAACAGGACCACATTTCAACATTCAGTCCGGTTCTTTTTGTTCAGTCTGCAATGAGAAAAAAGTGCTCTCAGGGGCCGTTTACACAACAACGGTTTTAGGGTGAAACGCAAAAGTTTTGTTGCTTTTCAGCCTTGCGTTTACACGGAAATGGCGTTTCAGCCGCCCTAGAACACAAACTTTTGAAAACGGCCTCCAGAGTGGGATTTTTCTGAAATGCTGACAACACCGTCGCCGTGTGAACGGTAAGCTGGCGTTTTCAGTGTAAATCCCGATGTCACACTCTGCTTCCCACTAGCACGTACAACAGAACAACAGTACCGTTGTTACGATCGTCACAGACTACCGTGTTGTGCTTGTGCTGCTCAATCTACTGTATCTGCTGACTGACTTTATACAAAATGTGCATCTGTTGCTCCACTTTTGCACTTAGTGTTCCCCAGTACACCAACTCTACTTTGGCTGAGATCTCCCAAAAGCGGCTTCTGGACAAGACAGTTATAGCGCCAATTACAGGCCTGGCATGCGTACTACAGCATTTTCAGTCCCTCGGCGTTTCCGTTTAAACGCAGATTTTTTTCACAGCGTTTTCGCTGCGTTTTAGCATTGATTCATTAAACGTTGTCGTGTTAACGGGGCCTAGGAACGCATTACATGGCCTCCATATTTATGGGGTCAGAGGTGGGCCGCGATTATTTTTTAGACTTAAAAGTGGGCCCTGAGTTAGCAAAGGTTGGGAACCACTGAGCTAGGCAATTGTTTCTTACTTTTTTTATCTTCTTGGATTTAGAATTTTAGCTTTTAAAACAGTAGACTTTGAAATTTAATGCAAAATATGGTCTGTCAATTCTGTTTGTTCTCATTTTTGTTGACTGCTCCATGCACCTTTAACTGCCTGTCTGGGATGAATAAAGTTTTTTGAATTGAACTGAAAATGAAAATGTAGGAGATTTCCACGAGACTTGCTTGAATGATAGGTTTATTATAAATGCTCTCCTAACTGGTTCCAGACACATTGGAGGGTCGGGCCTCAAACACTAAGGTCTGGTTTGTGCAGCAGGGAGCCTCAGAGAGACAGAAGCTAATACAAAGCTTTTCCTCAAATGACCATGAGTATTGGTTAAAAAAAGAATAAGTCATGTCAAATTTCTTGAAACCCAAACTTACAGGCAAATATGTTAACACCTATGGCTTACTAGCATCTTTAAAGTGTGCAGAGAGATCCTCAGGGAATAATGGTTGTTTCTACTAAAGATTTTCAGTTTGGATCAAAGTTGTGAACAGACTACCCATTAGATAAGAGCTAGCCCTCTGGGATTTCTGCCCATGCCGCTAAAAATAACCACAAACCAATGGTGTCATCCATTTAAACCATTCCTTTGTATTCTAGGAATGAATGGATGTGAGTGCACCTCATAGTGACGCTTTAAGCCCTGGGCAACAGACGGCCGCTGGCAGAGTGACCATGTTAACAGGTGGATCAAAGCTTACTGTTCCTGCCCTGTGTTTCCTCTCCAGTGGGGGAAATCTGAGTGGATGTCATTCCTCGCAGGGCAGCTGTCACACCGACAAACATGCCTGCATGGCTGGATTATTATAGAGTGTAAGTCATTAGGAGGATCCCCTCAGGGCGGGCAGCACTTAATGCAAGCCACGACCTGACGTGAGCTTATGAGGGGCGGTCGTTTGTGCTGGGGTTTTGTTTACACAGTTTAAAGGATCATCTTTACGACGAGACATTAAATGCATCATGGACACAATGCACTACAAAAACCTGAATTCCAAGCAAGTGTTTGTCACATTTTTTGTGAAAATTATCTTATTAGGCATGATGTGAGCAATATTCAATAACAGTAATCCATCTTCATCCTTTTCATTTCTACAACAAAACAATAAACTTCTCCCTCCGTGCCTTAAGCTACATTTTATTCATAAAACGACATCCATCCAGTGAAGGAAAACTGTAAAAATATATTTCACGCTCACTTAACTGATCAAAGATGAGATGTGTCAGATTCTTGACAGCCTACTGTTTCCCCTCTGGTGACTGAATTAATGAGGGTAATCCTGAATATCACCGCATAATTACACCACCAAGAGTAATCCAGTGATTAATACACTGCAGGACCTTTTTTCCCAGCAGACATTTGAACTCGTCTCAGCAGGAACAACACAGATGTTGCTAAAGACACAAACGGTGGCCAGCAACCTAAGAGCAGAGCAGCTACCTGGAATTAAGTTAGGTTTTCTCCAAGCAAGCATTAACACATGCATGATATTTCACTTGTCATACACATGCAGGAAATGGCACCTGCTCCTTATATTACATTACACCTCACATATTCATCTGTGGTGTCATTTAACATCGTGACAAATGAATGCAGACTCCCCCCGACCCAGGCTGCCTCATTTTCATCTCTTTGTGAGCAGATGGAGACGGATCCTCAAAATAGAAGATGGAGCAATTACTGGAATGAGTTCTGTGCACCACAGTGTGGGGAAGGGCGTGGATTCACTTCAGGAGGTCTGCTGTGCTGCAGTACAGAGCCAGGATCACAATAGAGGGAGTGAAAATGTTCAGTCAGGGTGTAAATACTACTCTGCTGGTAAAAAAGAAATCACATTTATATCAGGTCCTTTTTTTAAATTCTCACTATGTTGGCCTCTGCCCATTAAAACTGAGACAGGTATTTAAAATTTTCATGAAATCAGCCAGGTGCTACAACTCTTACATGGTTTTCACTATATTGTGTGTGCTGGTGAAATGTGTCTAATGTGGCCACTGGCTACTAGATGGTGGCTGTGCTACACATAAGCTACTAAATACCTACTGTGGGTGTGTGCTCAAGCGCTCTACAACCTGGATGTAAATAAGCACGTGCTTTGAGCTAGAATATTTAGATTAAGTTGTATGTTGGCCAATGCAGATGTTAGGGGTGGGAGAAAAAAATGAAAATTGATTGATCAGGATTTTTTGTTTGACAATATTAAAACCAGAATTCTTTGTCCAATTTTTTTTTCAAAATTAATTTCTTCATTTTAGTGTTTTTTTATCAACTGGGTTGGAAAATAGTTGTCACTTTGCTCCAGCAGCGAGTGAAATGTTTCTCTCCGACTCACGTGATGTGTATTTTATGGAACGTTATGGCTCCTGATGTAGCCTGTAGACATTATCGTTATCATTTAACTGTATCACATGGTCTGGTGTTAAAAAAGTAGAGGTGTCCCAGTCCGATATTAATATCGGATATTGGTCCGATATCAGCAAAAAAAACAAATATCGGTATCGTATCGGAATGCATCTAAAATCTCCGATATAAGCACTCCAATATAAGCAGTCCATTCCAGACTCCGCTCCTGCTGTTTTTATTTGATTTATTTAGGTTATTTTCTGGGTTTTCTAATTTATTCTTTATTTTATTCAATTACTAGTATTTTTTATGTTTAATGTTAAAATTTCTGTTACCCGTCGGTTAATAATAGATGGGTCCGTTTTTCCTCATACCTACTGTTGCTGACTGCTGTTCTTTGTTTGAATAAAATCACTGAATCAAGCCTTTTCTAAAATTACAGACATACTACAAAATAAGTAATAAAAGTATGCATGTTAATGCTGATATCGTATCGGATTAATATCGGTATCGGCCAATACTCAATGCCGCAGTATCGGTATCGTATCGGAAGTGAAAATGTAATATCGGGACATCCCTATAAAAAAGCAAACCAAAAATTTGCAAAAATGTTTAATATCAAAGCATTGCAATTTAAATTGAATTGGCAACCCAAAAATTGCAATAGAATTGTAATATAAGGGCTCATTGTGCCAGCCCTAACAGAAGTGCGAAAAACTGCAGTTCGTCAAGTGTCCACTTGAGGCTTGTTGGAGCCCCATATGTAACAACAACCCAAAATGTCGTAAAAAAAACCTGCCCTTAATGTGATAACTGACCCAACATGTATCAAGATGCTAGACCCAAAAAGTGAAAACAATTTGCCAAATTAAACTATTTGAAAAAAAAATCAAATACAAATAGATGTTTTTTACAAATAAAAATTAAAATTCACAGCCTGGTACAAAAATTGACTTCAGTCTGAACAGCTTGTTCCTCTAACCAATCTCATCTGATCGGGAGATGGGCACCCTGTAGCTGTTAGTGAGGTGGCTCAAAGCCCGCCTCTTCACCTCATAATACCGCAACAGAAGCTAGTAGAGGTTGGCTTTTTGGATATGGTGTCTGACAACAGTTGGTTTTAAAACTCTGCATCCAAAACAGACGAGTCTTTTATCAGCTGATTTGAAGACTGAACTGGAGAAGTACATAACCAGCACAGGCATGGATATGTTTGTAACAAGGATTGGAGGTTGGTGGTGCTAGCTCTGCTATTGTTAGCCACACTCTGCAATTTAGCCACATTTACTTGCAGACTTTGTGATCCTGTGTTTAGCCACTTAAATGATATAATGCTCAATTTTGACTGCTTTAAAAGAGTTTTCTTACCCTAAGACTTGCCCAAACTTAACCAACATTTAGACAAATAGGAATTCTGCTAAACATATCGAATATGAGCAGCATTAAAGGTCGACTTAGCTAACAGTGAACAACTGCCATGTAAATGTCTAGGGTAGGTTTTGGAATGAAATCCTTGGACAGTACTGGTCGTATCTGACTGATTTTATAAAAAGCAAGCATCAAGTTTTGTTGATGAGGTTTAAGTGACAAATTCTTCTGACAAAGGAGTGCAAGTCTTGTCGCAATCTACATGACTCAGGCATTGATAAGAACTAAAAAGCAGCCATGAGCTACGTGACAAAGTGGAGCCATTAGCTTCAGCTGCTGATGGTGTTAAGAACTGGGCCTCTTAACTCCTGATTATTAGCTCAAATCTTCTGCAAAAGTGCACCTAAAGTCTGATTTCTACATGACTGACAGAATCAAAGACAACTTTTCAAAAAAGAAAGTATTTGCCACAATCACGTCCCAACAGAAACAAGTTGTGAGTCATTATTTTGACCGTGTCAAGAAACACCCTAATGTCGCCATCCTGGGGAGGAAAACATTACTCATTATGACAATCAATGCAACCACTGACAAAATCAAAAGCTTGTAAATCATGTTGCTTCTTGATCAAAACAGTGCAGCATTTCAACACTTTGTGCAACCCACTTTGGTCACACTAACAATTCAGTTACATTAATTTGTGCAATCTTTTCCTTCTGTGCTGCCTCAAGGAATTTCTCCATCACTTTCTTTGAGCCAGAGAGGTTTTTTCACCATTTAACCACAGCATTAAGAGATGTTACGCTGTGTCTCACTCCACTGCACAGAAAAACGTATGCTCTGTGTTGAGTCAAGTGTTGTAAATTGACTTAAAGGGCAGTGCACTCATTCAGTTTAAAAATGTAAAACTGTTCCTGCCTACAGGTCTGCTGGGAAAAACAATCCCATGTGCTGACCATGTGACCAGTGTTTATTTTAATGCCTGAGATGAATAACAGATATAACAGCTTCACAACTTTCACCCACTGGCATATTTACTGAGCATTTGTGTACTTTTCAAGCCTGCTGCTCAGACACACCCAGGTTTGCTGCAGAGGGAGACACCCAACATGTACGCATCAAAACGGACAGAATAATGTCAGCGTTTTCTTGTGGATGATTTCCAAACTACCGGACTACAAAACCCCTGCATGATCTCACCTTTCGCTCAGCACAGGGATGGCTTCAAAGGTTAATGACGTTATGTTTCTAAGCCGTTAGAGCTGCTTCATGAAGGCTTGGCAGGGAAGCTGTTGGCTGAGCTTGTCCCTGCAGTGATGGTATCACACGGGTTCATTTTGTTTGTGTGCGTCTCGATCAAACGTGTACAAACAACCAAAAGCTGGCAGCTGTGGCACATTTGCAGCTTGTTGTTTCACCTCAGAAGTATGTCTGCTCGAGGTGGAGTTTGCGCAATAGGAAGGTGAGCTTTTATTCAGCCACTGAGGCATTATGGGAGCAAATAATGAGCTGTAAGTCGCCTAAATGAGAGTAGATGCAAGGAATACATCAATAATAGGCTTTAGTTTGACCTTTAATGGACTTGTGTTAAGCTAATTCGCTCAGTAATAATGACTTTATCAGTTTGTTGGTTGTGCAGCAATGTGTGCAGCGTGTTCAAACAAATTTCTCGGTGGGGAAGGTAAAGTGTGCCTCGTGGTGCCAAATTTCATTATACTATGTTAAATTGCACCAATCTGGAGGATGTTGTTTTGTTTCATATCTTTTTGAATTAAATTGTATCTTATTACCTCGGCGAAGGAAGTTATGTTTTTGGGAGAAATTGTCTGTTTGTTTACTCATCTGGGATAAGGAAGAAAATGATTAAATTTTGGAGGTGATCCAGATCACCGTCTGGATCCTGGATTTTTTTAAAGGAATATTTATCATTGTGAGATAGGGCCATTTTCACCATACATGTATATAACTCCACAATAAATGGTCAGATTGCTTTGCAAATCAAAAAAAGACAAGGTCACCATAATTTCTGACAGATGTTCAAGTACGATCCAGATCCTGGCAATATTCTGGATACTAAGCTCCAGAATATGAAATGTGTACTGGGTCGTCATAAATTTGTATCAGACAGTCTGCTGACAGAGAGTATAACATTAAAGTAACATTAAACTTTTCTAGTTTTATATATCCAGTAGAACAGTCGCACTAAACATTATGGATAATAACTGTCTTTTTGAAAACATGAAATGCTGATATTGTGCTCAAAGTCAACATACAGTTTAACTGTTTATAACAGAGTGGTTCATAATAGTAATGCTTCTTTGCCAGAGACTATACAATATACGGATGTAGTCTCCGTGACATCACCCATCTGTTTCTGATATGAAGTTTTGAAGTCTGCCAAGTTTGGATGAGATAAACAGGGGGGCCTTTAACCTCTTCGCAGACGGCTACAGGGTGCCCACCATAGATTGTAAAAAAAAAAAAAAAAAAAAAAAACCGTCATCTTGCACAGCTCAAAGTGAGGTCACCAGGAAAACTGCTCCCCCTGGTGACTGGCTGCAGTATAGGTAAAAAAATCCAGCTCTCCAGTCATCCCATATGGGCTGTGGTCAAACTTTAGAAAATTAATACACCTCATAGCATTGATTCTCACGTCTGATTGTTGTGGTGATTTTAAGATATTATTTGGCTGTCTTGTATCCAAGTCCTCTTCTTTCTTAAAAGTTTCGTTTTCATTAGTTATGTGAGGTTAAAAACAAGGTTTTACATCACGTGTAACAATGATTGACAGCTGCCGTTCTTGTGTATTTTTTTCAGGAACTGTAAAATATGTTGGAAGGTAGAGTCAGGAAGCAATTAGACTCGTGAAAGAAAAAAATATATTATTTTCGTCATCCAGCTCCACTCAGATTCTCCCAGTCTTTACTACCCTGACTCTGGCTGCACAACTACTACCAATGGCTGCACCTGTGATGGAGAAATTTTGGCTTCAAAACCGTTCAAAAGTACATGGTCGAACCATGCTGTCCACTCTGTATACAGTCTATGGTGACCACCTGTCAGTCAAATCAGCCATGTCCATATACGGGCAAAACTCGTAAGTTTAATAAATTTAAAAAAAAGAGAGAAAAATGAGCTCTCCAAACCGGACTCATTTTTTGAACAAGGCTTACATATGTTAATCATTGCTGTAAAAACCATCCTTTTCAATTTGGTGTGTTTGTGGTTTTTGATCTTTCTACAGCCAGCCCCAAGTGGACACTTAGAGAACTGCAGTTTCTGGCACTTCATTTGAATGGGTGACACTGGAGGACAGATGAAGAACAAGCAACAGGAGCCAAAGAAGTTGTTAACAAGCTAGCTAGCTAGCCTTTGCCATCATGTGTAGCTTTCACTAAATAGCACTTTAAATGCTTTTTTGGACTATTTTGTATAGGTACATTATTGCGTTCTTTTAAAAGCTGTCATGCTATATTGTTTCGGTCTGTAATCCCTTGTAATTGATATGAATGCTGCTCTGACCTGCCACAGACTATGGGTAAAAATTAGTCCTATGGCTAGCTCTGGTATATTTATATTGATGCTAGCCTGAAATTTTAGGTGCTCATTAAACTAATGAAAAAAAACAAGTAAAAGGGATTAGTTTGCCTCTACTACAAAACATTTTTTGTACCAGTTTGGGCGTTACTTGGATATCATATAGAATGTGTTTTTCATGGACTCCAGTCTGTAGGAAATGTGGAACAACAGTTACTGCAAAAGAGAAAATATATAAACCGAATAAAGGAAACACTGAAGACACGATCAATAGACATTAAACCAAAGATATGCGAGTGGTTTGCTGCCTGTGGTCTCACACTCGAATCCTCTGTCCCTGCAGCAGATCGTGATTTTAATTTAGGCAGCATATTGTTGTCAGATGTTGGCCTTGCGTATGTTTTGTTCCAAGTTTATCTGGCTGCCTTTTCACTATTCATTTTAGGCGTGTCTATATTCTATCCTCGTATTGCTGATAAAATTATTCTGTAAAATTAGAGATTCTAAGCATACTGTGTGAAAAACAATAACAGAATGAGTTATCAGTGTCTGCTCTTTGGTGCAACATAAGGAAATGTTGACCAAAAACTTTATTAGTTTTCACAATTCAGTACTCAAATTCCCTTACATAGCATTAGCCAACATAAACTAATTACCATTGACAGTGTGATATGGATTTTTACAGCGACAGACTTGTGACCGGTGACTTGTGGAGTGAGGCACAGTGGAATCATTTTGATGGGTGATCAATGTGTGGAAAAACACCAGGGTAGGGTGTGGGTGCGTTTGTGTTTGTATATTTCCACGATGAATGAAGTTTAGTGGCAGAGAGGTCAGGATGTAGCAGCACATGGAGAGCTGTGTGTGTGTTCCAGAGATAACCTTCAACTTAAATTCTCCTCCTTATCTGGAGCTTTCGGGTGAAGCTAACACCCACGTCTTCACATCTGCTGCGAAGCTCCTTCCCTCTGTAATAATTATTCACCTCCTGAGATGTTTTTTTGTTCTTAGTCTCATACTCTTCACATGGAGCATATTTTTTTTTTATGCTGTGAAATCTCAAGCTGAAACCATGCTGCTTTCTGTGTCACTGATTAAGATGTTAAGACAATGATGGGGTTATTTATGGACAAGAAAGCTGAAAACAAGGCCACTGGCTTCTCTTTGTGTGATGTATCGTCTACTGATCCTCACAAGGAGAAAACAGAAGAGTCAAAAACAAAGCTGCAGATGTGGGATGGACGAGGGCGCCTGCTCCTCAGTTACATTAAATTTAGAATGAAATATGCTGTAATATTTCTGCTACAAGCACAGAAACACCCAGCTCCTCTGAAAATTAAAAAAGCTGCTTTTCCCAGTCAGAATTTAGGATGTCATCAGTATGAAACCTTTTCATGGACTGTGTTTTCTCATAAACAGATAAAAATACAGCAGTAACAGTGAGCTTCATTTTCAGCTGTCAAATTGGGTTTTAAATGAGTTGAAGTTTATTTTTATACAATAACCTGCTAAGTTTTTGAATATACAACAACAAAAAAGAAAAAAAACTTACTTTTTCTTTTTGAAAAGAACATCTATATCCTATTTTTTAATGAATTAATTTTTCAGAAGAAGGGCAATCCTAAAGAAGATTGTCTCATCTTGCTAAAAAAAAGCCCTATAACTTTACTTTATTTTCCATAATTTAGGTGGTTAAATGAATAACCATAGGAAATAAGAGATGCACCAATCCAACTTTTCGGATCCCGATACAGATACAGATACCTGGGCTTTGGGTATCAACCAATACCGATACTGATCCAATACAAGTGTTAAATATTCAGCTGCATGCCCTACTGTGGGATAAGATTGGTGATGTTTTGAACAAAAGACATAAAATGGGTACATATGGAATTACTGAGGTTAATATTTATTTAAATTAGAAGTGTTTAAATGTTTAACAGCAGTTTGGTTAAAATAAAGCTTTAGAACTTTCAGAAATTACTTTTCAATTGTGAATTTTATACCCTGCAGACCAGGGGTGGCCAACCTGCGGCTCTTTGCCTTTCGGTGTGCGGCTCTTTGATCCATTCATTATTGTTATGAGTAGCCAATCAATCTAAATTATTGATATATGGATGTTGTGATCAGTATTAATCAATACTTGGGTGATAAGATTGATACTTGAGTTTCAGTTTCTTTTCTCTACATCGCACATGGGCTCATAGCTATCTAGATAGATAGATGAAACTTTGTCTCTTCTGCAGTAAAAACAAAAATTTGTCTTTGGCCAGGCTCCAAGTACGGATTGAAACACACTTACAAACGCAATAAATGTCACTTCAAAATTTTGAAATCTTTTGATTTTCATCTTATGTCCTTTCGTTTATGTGTGAGAGGAACTGCGTGTGTGATGTGGCTCTTTGTAGTGCCAAGGTAATTTTTCTGGCTCTTGGTCTCTGACTGGTTGGCCACCCCTGCTGTAGACTTAATCAAAGTTTAGCCCTTAGGTTCAAGTTCTGGCTTTAATTGAGCTATTTTGTCCATTTTGGCACACCGTACATAAGCTGCTGCAGTGTCTCCCTGCTTCCTGCTGCCTCATAATGGTGACTACAAACACAGGGCTAATAAACTGCACAAATCACTTACCAAAGTGAAGCATACAAGTCAAAAGTAGAGAGTATTTGTGCTGAATAGAATAAAAATATCACTCAGGTACTATGAGCATACAGGTGCAGCCAGTTGTGATGAGATTCACATTAAAATCCTTTGAAAAATAAACAGATTAAGCTCTTTTAAGGTGAGTCATATCTCTAAGTCATTGTTTCAGGTCACACTGGTGTTGCAGTGCCACATTTACTTGAATATTAAAAGTAGAAGTCAAGATCATAAAGTCATTTTATTTGCATTTATTGAATAAGAAATAAAGTCACAGCTAAGGACTATTTTGGAAACATGACCTTTTTTTGAAATCTAAAATAATGGAATTTTATGTGATAAATGATGCATTTAATTGTGTCTAACAAGTGGAACTGTGATTAATCGTAACTGAAATTGAACAGCTCTGCTCAGAAATTCTGATTATTCTTGGTTTTGTTCAATAAATAGTACAAAAATCCAATTTTCACTTCCAAAGAGCAGATCTTTAAAAAGTCATTAGAATTATGAAAATTTTACCAACACTGTGACTGTAGCTTTGATATTGGTTCACTGAATAATTTAACTACTTGCATCAGCTTTAGCCTGCTCTTTGAACTAAATTAGCCCAACTCACACTCAGCTGACTACATGAGAAGTCTTTATCATCTATGTTTTCCACTTTTCTAAAATTCCCCACATCTCTTCAGATCTACATCCCTTCTCATGTTAAGTTTTCATTCTGGGGGAACCTGTCTTGTATTGCACATCCCAGTGTTTGAGTGCAACCCTGAGTTATAGAGTCAGAGTGCATCATAAAGTCCCAGGTCTAGTGTCAAGATCCTGCATAGGAATCCTACAGTGGTTTATGCTTGGATCTAAATGGAAAACATCAAAATCAAGCTGCTCCTGTCCCTGGGAAACACTGAAATAGATTTTATGTGGGCTAAGCCGATCAACGGATGTGTCACAGTGTTATGGTGGGTTGGTGCAACAAACCATGGGGCAATAATACCTCGGCCTGGCTCGAGAATTGCATAACTGAGGATGTCCAGCATGATCAGAGAGGGCAGCCTGGGTTATTTATTACCTGACACACTCACACACACATGCACACACACACACACACTCACAGACCAACCTGCTCTTTCCGTTTCTGCCAGCGTCCGCACGGGCTCTCCTCCAAGATCTCACTCTCATCCTCGCTCTCCTCCTCTTTCCCCTCCGATCCTGATTTCCTCTCGGGGACAGACATCGTCATTTTACCGCCGTATATTTCCAGATTTTCAACCCCAAATTAGATCTCCTCCTCTTCCTTCGCTCACTCCTTCTTCCTGAAACTGTCTGCCTGTCTGTCTGCTGTGGATCAGAGGAGACGAGCGGTAGCGCAGAGACGGTCCGCCGCTTGTCTGCGCAGTGAAGACTCCCCCCCTCCCCTGATGACACCAGCCGCTCTCAGCCCCTTGGCGCTCAAAACATCTTGCAGGAAAAGGTGGATTTCGCTGCAAACAGACACTCTTCAGTCACAGAGAAAACCCTCTACACTCCCTTTAAATGCAAAATGACAGAGTACTCATTGCAAGGTCGCTGGAAGAAGTGAACAGGGTGGGAAATATATCCCAGACTTCATGCGCCCAAAGCTGTATGCAAAACAGCTCGCGAAATGGTTTTCAGCGTATCTGTCTCGTTAAACTGAAGCCACGCGGGAGTGAAAGCTCGGTCAGTGGAGTGAAATGTTTCCCAGTGGGTCCTCTCGGTTCACCCCACGCTTCATGGATCTGTTTTACTGAAGAGAGAGAAATCTTCGACCCTCGTCCACACGCGTCATTGTCGGTGTTGCTGGATCTGAAGCCGTGGGCTCCTGCCAGGCACGGTGCGCAGAGGGGATGGAGTACCGTAATGGCTGTAATACGCACGCAGCGGAGAATATTTTACGGGAGCCCGTTTCGGCCAGGTAAAAAATAATAAAAAATAAATATTTCTAAAAAAGTATTTATTTTACAATTATTATTTTTTAAAACTTTATTTAAAAAGAAAATATTAAGTGGCAGTGTTAAGGGTTAATGCAGGATGTTTTTACTTTTTGGTGGGTCTGAATGCTTACAATTGGTATAAAAAGTTTTACATTGCTGTCAAAGATCATTTTAGTCAACAAAACTGAAACAAGCTGCAATAATATCTCTGGAAACACATGTGAGCCACAAAGTTAGGGAGACAGGGAGACATTTTTGCATAAATCCAAATGTATGAGAATTCACCATCTTCCTAATTCTAGGACTTTTATTTTTCTACTGTATCTTTTTTAAGCTTTTTGGGATTATTTTACACCTTTTTGCAACCTTTGGTCACGTTTTTGTGGTTGTCTGTTGCTAGTATTTGACATTATTTGCCATCTTTGCAGCTTATTCTTCAACTTGACCTGACATCTACTCAGTGCACTACTTTTAACTTAAATTGTGTATATATTTTTATTCTACTCTGTACAAAGTTCTTTGTTTAATATTGTAAATATTGTTATTTCCCCTACTGCTTAAGTTCTTTTTTTTTTTTTTTTTTTTTTTTTTTTTAACTTTTTTAATATTTAGTGTTTCTCAGTGTTTTTCTATCTACAACATTTGTACTGAGAGAGTGCAGTTTAAACCAGAGTCAAATTCCTTGTATTCTTGGAAATACTTGGCAAATAAAGCTGATTCTGATTCTGATTCTGAACTTACAGAAGAGAACGTTAGCAAATACTTGATACAGAGGCTGTGATTCAGTAGCACCAGGTCTGGCCTGTTCAACTCATGCAGCAATTTGTCTATGGCGGAAATAAGCAGGCACCCATCACCCTCAGAGTCAGGAAAGTCAGGCATCAGCTGGGGCCAATTAGATCCCAGCATGACCTGTGCCACCTCTGACCATGTGCATGACAGCTCATAATTTCTGAACATTTCCTGTATCTTCAATCTCTGCCTGTGAATGGTTTGAGTCTCTTTGTCTCTGTTTTTTCTGCCTTATTGTTTTCTGAAAAAATCAAACCAGTGTGCTCAGTAATGTATGTCAGCACGGCCCAGAACGAAACCATCAAACTCTGCATTCAAACCCAGAACACTGCTACATTCACTGCCCTCCAGAACCGAAACCAGAGCAGGGCACTGGGACGTGTTTATGTGTTCATAAAAATTAAAGAGCAGAAAAGGGTCTTTAGTATTTTAAAAAGGAGGTGGTCCAAACTTTTTTGCAGAAGAAGAAACAGAAACTGTCTGCAGTTTAGCACTGACTGTCAGTGGATGTAGAAGTTTGCAGAAAGGAGCAAAGAGAGCAGGCATGTTCGGAGCAACTGAGTGTCTGATTTAGAGTTCATCAAGACTGAGATCTCACCTGCAAAATACAAAGGCTACAGGCCTTATACATGGATTTAATGCCAAGAGTAGATATTTTCCAATGGGACTTTATATCTGTTTAGACAGAAATAATAATTCTGACAAACTGGCTACTTCAAAAGTGAGGAAACATTAAGAATAGATTTTAAAGTAAGCATAATTTATGTAAAATATTCAAAGAATCTGGAAAAAAAAACTCTGTTATGCATTAAAAACTGACATGACTCTGTAGTGGAAGTCACCACATGGGCCCAGAATGACCTAATAAAACCATTTTTTGCTTAGGCTTAAACTGCACCGTGCAAAGAGGAAACCATACAGAAAGACTTCACATGTAAGTGTGTCTGTTTTAATGAAACCTAGTTTTAGATTATTAGCAAATCATCAAATTCTGTTTAGGGAAACATTTTACAGAAGTGTCCCAACTTTGTTTTGGAAATGAGGCTGGAAATTGTGCACAGGAGCAGTTGTTTCATTTTGAATCCAATGGAGGGAATTAAAGATGTGTAATCATTTTTGTTTTTGAAAGTTATTCAGAGGAAAAGACAGTGGTTTGAGAAGGAAACAAGGTGAGAGTGGGGAGTGACATGTGGGAAAGATGCCCCAAATTGGATTCAAACCAGAGCCCTGGAAAAGCCGAGTGTCCATTAACTTCAAAAGTCTCAACATGGAGATGACTTATATTCTGCTTTTTATCTTTTAAAAAAAAAATAGCATAAAATAATCTTTGTGGTCTGTTGAGTTTTTTTTTAGTGTTGATCTAATCTCTGTTTTGGCCAATCTCTGCTTTACTTGGCTGTGGAGGGATGGTTCACCTGTCTCTGACACTGTTATTTTGGGAGTCTTGAGCAGATAAGTCCATACACAAAAGTGTATCTGTAATGAATCAATTCCAGAGAGTTTGACAATCTTAATGTATTAGCAGTACATCAACATGAAGATAAAGCTGTGGCTGTTTAACTTGAGCTCATTGTTGAGAGAATACGGTACTTAGTGCGCATTTCTAAGTATTAGGCAGTGGTGTGCATTACTTCATGGGAACTGTTATTCCAGTGTAATTCTAGCCTGCCATCTAGTGGATCTGGAATAAAATTACCTCAAAAGTTCTGAAACTGAGAATCAGAGCATGTTTAAATAAACTGAGAGCCCCAGTTCTGCCCATTCTTCTGGCTATTAAAATGTTTTTTTTTCTCTGTGTATGAAGCAGAGCTGACAATGGTGCAGTCTGGACGAGCAACAATAAGGACAGAACACAGTGAAAGGGGCTGTAAAATACTGATGAGTGGAGATGCAAAAAAAGAGACAGTGATTCATTAAGACCTAAAATATACATTTGCTGATATAGGTTTGAAAAAATCTTAAAAATTAGCTAATATGAAAAGAATCCATTATCATTTTATTTCATTTATTTATAAGAGCTTTTGAGCCGTTTTAAATCAGATTTTAACAAAAAGGCTTTTAATGAAACTCTGCAGATTAACTATTTTTATTATCTCCATATCTACCATTTTGAATGCACTTGGTTTTGTTGTTTATCCTCCTTTACCATTTTATTGTTTATTGGCTCAGTGGTTTTATTTACTTTAATTCTCTGACACAGCCTTTGGGTACAACCTGAATTTTATCTTGCACAATTACCAGCGACACATTTTTTCATGTTTGTAATGAAGTATACAATAAATAAATAAATAAATAAATAAATAAATAAATACATATGAGGCTATTAATAAAAAAGACATATGACGTTACATATATATATATATATATATATATATATATATATATATATATATATATATATATATATATATATATATATATATATATATATATATATATATATATATATATATATACATGAAATTTTTATTTTATTTTATTTTCCTTCCTTATTTGAATTAGACAGCATGTCAGCAAATCTGAGTTAAACACAAGAATTCAACCAAACTTTTCAAGTTCTGCTTAAAAAGAAAGAAAGAAAGAAAGAAAGAAAGAAAGAAAGAAAGAAAGAAAGAAAGAAAGAAAGAAAGGGAAAAAAGGAGAAGGGGTTAAAAATGTAAAAATAAAAAAATCATCGAACCATTGTGGACGTGGCTGCAGACATGCAAAGCAATAGTGTGACACCTTGTGGTTACTTGAGGCAGTTACACTAAATAGCTTTCTTGAATACTGGTTAACAGTCCCTGCACCATCCAAGGTTTAAAAAAAAATAAGTCACATATGGCCAATTTTTATTTGAGCTGTCAGGTTTTTTTTAATGTGCTAATCAGGAATGAAATTCTCATATTTTTTCAATCAATGGACGTAATATCTTTCATTTTGACTCACTTCATCTTACTCACTTCTATGGCATTGCCCTGATAACTACAGCCAGATGATATAAGTTAAAACTGAGGGCCTCAACTAGAGAGTATAACTGTTTAAGGAAACTTCACAATCAAAACCAGTGCAACAGAAAATTCACATTTTAAAGGCAGAGTCTGCAGGATTTTTACTAAATAAAAAAATAGAATGTCAATTTTTACAGTGATGATCCCGCTCAGTTGTCACCTCTGGGCCTGTATACATGTGCATCAGTGTCTGTCTCAAACCCTCTCCTCAGCCTTTATGTGAAGTTTTGATTGTGTCGGGACGTTTTTGGGCGGTGAGCAAGCATAGTTACATTAGCCAATCACACCAATTTCCCTTACTATCAGGAACTGGAGAGCAGGTCGGGACAAAGAGGGACTTTCTCAGGGCTTCCCAGGGCTTTCTGCTGAGCAGATATGTGTCAGATAACCCAGTGATTAGCTGGTGCTAACATGCAAAGTCAGGTGCATTGCTCTCAAATCTCCTAAGTAGAAACAGGATGCTACAGGTGGTTGCTGGGCTAGTGAACATGTTCATGTAGTCTCGGTCGGGGGCTGTGGGTGTGGGCTGCAGCTGGCACTGATCCAGGGAGGAGGAGCCAAGATTGAATGTTGTGTTTAACGAAAAATTTCTGCAGACCCTACTTTTAACTTCTGTATACTCTTGGTTGCACAAATGTTCATAACAACACATGAAATTTACTTAAAATGTATTAGCTATGCAAACGACATCACCAATATATGAAAGAATATTTAAGGTTTAGTGTTAGCACACTGAGTTTATACATTAGAAGCTTTATATATGGTAACTAAAAATGTCCCCCACCCTAACGAGTTTTAAATCATGTCTTAAAACTCAGTTTTATTCTTTGGCTTTTAACTCAGCATGAGAGTTGTGTGATCCATGTCCTTTTATGTCTTTAATGGTCTTAACCCCTTTTTTATGACTCTTATTTGTTTCTATGTGTTATTTTAATTGATTTTATTTCTTTTATTGATATTCTCATATGTTATTTTCACTGTGCAGCACTTTGGTGAACTTAAATGTTTTTTAAAATGTGCTATATAAATAAAGTGGATTGGATTAGATTGGATATAGGCGTTGACTTGACTGTCTTTCTTTCATAAAATTTGCTGAAGTACCTTCATTAGATGCAATTTTAGACAACTTCTTGAATACATCTCAAAAATTATATACAATACTTTTCTTGAGTTTATCTATTCATTTATTTGTGATAACCCATTCAGTCTGAAAGATGACAAACACTTGTTAAAAATCTGCTTTTATTAGATGACAGAGTAACTTTTAGGATGGTAAACAGAACTTCATGCAGACATTTAGAGAAGTGAACTTGATGGATCATCTACTTTTTGCCCCTGGAGTCGGCAGAGCTCCAGCTTTTCACGTTTTCCTTGAACAACACCAGGTTTCCTTCATTAGTCAGCTCAAGACGGCAATCCATCTGTGCACCTGCTGTAAATGTTCCAGTGTTCCACCTGGGTACATTAGAGTTGTTGTATATGACCAGGTTACCGTCACCCTGCATGACCACGCGGGAACCATCAGTGCCATCAGTGTCTGAAGCCCACACAGCTTTCCAGCCGTAGATCACAAAGTTACCATCGTGCTGCAGAAAGAAACAGACATATTGAAGTTATTCATGTTTCTAATTTGACCACCAAGAAAGAAAACTACTGCAAAAATTTTGACTCACTGACCTGGAAAACAGCCTTCCACAACTCATTACTTGATTGAAGAGACTCTCCTTTTTGAAGGTCTTGGTTTGTGTTTAAGACATTCTTCATGATTCTGACAGAAAGAAACAAACCAATCCAATGTAGAATCAGGATAAAACACTAAAGTTCAATGAAAATTAATTTCCCCATGATGCTTATTGATGAGTGATGAAACCACTCGATAAAGCAGAAGTGTAAAAGTACTCACAGGCTCCAATGTTCAACACCAGTCCTTCAAGAATCGAGTGAAGATGATACAATCCAAGACGGACCTTTATACATCCTGGGCTACAGGGGTGGAGACAAACAGGACAATCATACACCCTCCCTGTAAAATCAAAAAAAGGAAAATTAATGAGTTGATTTGATTTCCTCATATAGTTCCCCTGCCAACAGTGTGTTTTATTTATTTGTCCTAGTTGTATCCTGGAGCACAGCTAGTCTCCCTGGGTCCAGGCTAAAAAGACACATATTTACAAGCATATTGTATTATTCATGTTAAAAATTACAAGAACAAGAAAGCAACACTTTTTGTGCAAACCATCACATAATAATAAAAAAAAAATTCCACTACACAAAAATTTAGTAACATAAGATATCCATTAAATTTTACAATAATTCCTGTTTAGAATAAAGACAAATGTCTGCAAAACACTGATGCACGGGTTAAGATAAGAAAACTACAACAAGGGTTGCCCCTTAGGAATCAAGTATGATGATTCTGTGTGATATGATTAACATAAAGCTGAGATCTACCCATATATTGTTTTGTACGTTTATAATAAAGGCAAAAAAAAAATCATCACCTGTAGTTCGCTTCTAAAACAGGAAACCAGAATAATATACTAAAAATCAGATTCAACAGAACAGCCATACTACATACTACATGATAAAGCATTAGGTAGTATGTAGTGCCTACTACATACTATAGTCACATGTAGTATGCAGTAGGTTGTTTGGAAAACAGCCTGGGAATTACCTTTCATCAGTAGTAATTTTTTTTGCTGTTGTGCTGCAAGGCGGATTAATTGGACTACAGAGCCACCTTCTGGCCTGGAGTCTCACGCATATTGTCGTGAAGACCTGACTTTTGACGAGGTGTGTTTGTTTTGGAAATAAATGGAGATTGGATCGAAACAAATTATCTTTGTTCAACAAATTACTCTATCACTCTCCTGTTTAGCTTTCTTCTGTTCTTTTTCTTTATACTCCATATTGAGAAGCCTCATTCCTGGAGGTTTGCAGCCTTGGTTTTAGTTTCTACTTCCACAATTGTGTATCAAAATTGCACAACTTAAAGATATGTGGCAGGGTTATTCACTTTATTGCGAAACAAAGCAGAGGAAGAATCTCATCTGTAAGTAGCAAAGCAGAATTACATGATTGACCTGACTGACCGTCTGTGCAAGTGCAACTCACCAATACAAGGTCACGAGGAAAAAACGATAACATGGGAACTGCAGTAAATCAGAGCAACTGATATCAATCATCACTGCCATATCCCTTCACCTGCAGTGTCTCAAAATTCTTTTCTGTGCTGTTTTTGTCCCATTTAATTCAATAACCCACCACAAAAAGTTGTGTGTAATTAACCAGACTTTTTTCAGCAAAGTGTTTTAATCATAGTGAGTCTGCTTGAGGCTGTGGTTAGAGTGGCATCAGGGTGCAATCAAAGAAATGACAGATTATAGCTATGGAGTACGAACCATTTCAATCATCACCATCATGCAGGCTAATGAATGTCAACTGGCGGCTGATAGGCTAAATCTGGCCTACTGTCAAATCTGTCTTTAGTCATCAACAATGAAAAACAGTTTGCATGCAGAGATGCACTTGTCGCCCTCTCTTATTTAGTGGAAGTTGGGTTTGTAACTCCTCTTGCATGGAGGTATTGAGGATTCAAAGTAGAGATCTTTCTCTGACTGACTCTTTGAGGCTTGTATGCTTTGTGTTGTGACGCCTCAGATTATTTGCTTTAGCAACAGCAACAGTTTGACTGAAATGAGGCAAACAAATACAGCATTTCCAAAAGTTGGCACTTAAAGTTCAAACCTATCGGCCCAAAGCTTTTCTACATCAACGTTTCCCTTTCCCTGCTTTGATAGTGAGATTTTCTACTCTTTGAATATACCAAGGAGGCCTTTCTCCTGTTGATGTTCCCCACAACATGCAACACTGCTTTTGATGGATTGACAGCTTGGTAACTTCTCAAACATGAAACCTGAAATACTGCAATTGCCCCCCTGGTGGCTTGCTGCAGTACAGGTAATAACAGTTTATTAACACTGACATAAAACTTACAATAACGTACACTTGAAATGAAAATGAAATTATCAAATAGTAATATATTGCTAAGGATACAATATTAATTTTATTTCACGAGAGGATTTAGCCATCACAGAGTCTGCTGAGAAATGTTTGGCCTTTGGACAAATGTAGTTGAACACTCTGTAACACAGCTGAGTCTGTATTAAGATAAGGAGTTAAAATGAAAACTATAATGTAATTTACTGTAAGTTAAACTCAATATGTTTCCTATTGGGACAATTTTTGTTCATGTTTTTTGGGATTGGACGAGTAAAGTTGAACAGCGATATGCAGACTACATTAACCTTTAAATGAAACCATGACGACCCATTCAGTCTTAAAGAACCACACACACCTTTTCGCTGTAAGAATCTGCTTTTATTAGACCGAAGATAACATTTCAACTCAACTCTGAGAAAGATTTCTCTTACAGTGCACTCAGTTTCGAGCAGCCACTCGAGTAATGACATCACTTCTAGGTGCTCCAGAGTTGTTTATTATCCCTGGTCACCACCAGTCTGCCGTCATCGGTCACCTGAAGGCGGCACAGGTTTTCATTTCCCGGCTGATGAGTATCTGTGTGCCACTTGGCTTGATGTTGGTCATCATACAAGACCAGGTTGCAGTCCTCCTGCATAACCAGTTGGGTCACACCTGTTCCATAAGTGTCTGAAGCCCATATGGGCTTCCAGGTATAAAGCACAAAGTTGCTATCCTCCTGCAGACAGGTGGGAGACATTCAGCTGTTACTGGAAACACCAATGTGACCACCAACACAAGAGAAACTAAAAACAGCAAAAATTCAAGCTCTCTTTTTTTTTTTTAAATTAGATATAATAATATTGATTCACTGATTACAAAAGCTAAAAATAAGACATACAACTTGTTTGGCTTTGAGTTTCTGCATTGAAAAAAGAAAATGACTAAGAGCACTGATTTATAGACCTGGAAAACAGCCTTGAACTGCCTGTTGTTGGACATCAAGAAGTCTCCTCTGTGAAGCTGTCCTCCCTGGCACATGAAGCTCCTACTCATGGTTCTGAAATAAAAAAAGAAACAAAAATATAATTTACACAAACACAAACAATGCAACAGCAACATGATTGTCTTTTCTAATCCAAATTTTCAAAAGTATGAAAAGGTTTGAGCAACAATAAGTTTAATATAAAAGTGTAAATGTACTTACATCCTGCAGTGGTCAACACCTGTCCTTGAAGAAGTGAGCAAAAGTGGTGAAATTTACAACAGGTGAGTTCTTTATATATTCTGGGCTACAGGGGTGGAGACAAACACGATTTGCATGATGCCCTCTTCACTGTACAAGAAAAGCAAAAGTAATCTCTGAGAGCCAGACAACAGGGCTGTTTTTGCTGACAGGGTACAGAAAAAAAGCACATGACACATTTATGCACTGAATGAGTGCCAACATCACAGTTTTCCATCAAATGAGGAATTTTTTCCAGCAAAATGACAACACGGGGCTGCATAGACCCCAGACCTAAAGTAATAATTTATCGTTCTGAAGCAGAGCAGTAAAAGATCCTGGGTCACATTTTTGAATGAGATTTATTTATTTTTAATTGTGTAAAATGTTTCCCTTTCACAGATATGGGGTGACAATGTTTTATGATGTACTTACTTTATGTTCTGCATCCCTAAATCTCAGTACTAAGCAAAGCTATGATGACATTTGAAGACACCATTAGAGAGTCGTGCACTTTGTGCCTGTTGAGTTTGTGAAATGTAACTTCAACAACATCATCACGCCAACATCATCAGTGCCTATGCTTTTGCTTTGCTTTTGAGTCCTGTTGAGATAGTCAGACATAGATATTTCACTCCTGTGGCTTCAGTGATGTTTTTACTACTTTTTCTCCTGTGTTTGTCTGGAGATCCTACATGTAACCATGGCGGCATTGTTTACATGTGAACTCAGCTGTTTGTAGCCTGTAGCATGCTAATGCTAACTGGTGTAAGGCCTGATGTCTTCCCACAAGGTGAGGAGAAGGAGGTGAGGACGACGTGCTGTTTCTCAGGTGTGAGCTAAGAAGTGATGGCATGGAACTGTCCTTCCATCCATCGTTATTGGGAACATAAGATCTATCTCCAGTAAGATGGAGAAGCTAGCTGTGCTAACCCAGCAACAGAGGGAATACCAGAGGGCAGAGTAGCATCATGCTATTCACAGACATGGCTAACGGAGCAAACATCAGACACCAACGCAACATTGGAAGAGCTTCACCTGCTGTGAGCAGACAGGATCCAGGAGACAGAGACTGAACAGGCTGCTGAAGAAGCTCAGTCCTGGACCCTGTGGAGGTGGAGGCTGGCTGAACTGGAGAATGATGGACAAGATGTCATCATCTATTTTCTTATGGACCTTTTTGTACTTTCTATACACTTTCTTACTTTTGTTTTCTTGATTGCTGCTGTGACTTCAATCTAATTGTACTTGTTACAATGACAATACAGTACTATTCTATTCTGTTCTACTCTGTTCTATTCTATTCTATTCTATTCTATTCTATTCTATTCTATTCCTGTTTTCTTATGCTCCTCATAACAACAGTCATGGTGTAGCAGTAGCTGCCTGCTGTTTTCCTTTACTGTCCACGGGCTCAACTGAGCTACACTGACTGCCATTACAATGTCATGATTTTCATTGTGAACATATTACGCTTTCTGGTCAGAACTTTCAACTCACATTGCCAAAATAACTTGGTGAAAATCTTGTTTTTTTCTATAAATCTGCCTATCTCATTTTATTAATCTATTAATTCATCAGTTTATCTTTTGGATGGGATCTGCTCTCCTGTCTTTTTTCTTTATACTCCGTGTTAAGAAGCTTCATTCCTGGAGGTTTGCAGCCTTGGTTTTAGTTTCTACTTCCACAATTGTGTATCAAAATTGCACAACTTAAAGATATGTGGCAGGGTAATTCACTTAATTGCGAAACAAAGCAGAGGAAGAATCTCATCTGAAAGTAGCAAAGTAGAATCACATGATTGACCTGACTGACCATCTGTGAAACTCATTAATACAAGGTCACGAGAAAAACGATAACATGGGAACTGCAGTAAATCAGAGCAATTTAAAGGTCCCATATTATGCTCCTTTTCTGCAGTTTAATATGGACCATTGACGTTTTCATGAAATGGTAGTCACATGTTTTGGTCCAAAAAGCCAATAAATCAAGCACAGCAGCATTGTTTCCAGGCTCTCATAGCCCCTCTGTTCAGAACGCTCTGATTTAGTGGGGACAAAAGCCTGAGTTCCATCATCTGGTTTAAGGGGTATTCTTGAAAGTCATGGGGAAGTTATGTCTCTTTAGCTATGTGTCAAAAACACTGACTGCTTATTTGCCATAAGCTGCAGAGTGGTCAATAATGCATATGAGGCTGTGAAAGTCCTGACATGGTGTGACCCTGAAGTTTTGTGGTTTCATGTTTCATAGTTTCATGTGCACAAACAAGTAGATACCTGGACGTTTTAGTGCGTCTAACACTGGAACAACACTGACACATAGCTTTTGGGCAGAGTATTACAGATCAAAACACACACTCTGGCAAGTTTGTTCTATGCTTTACTTACTTCTCCCCTTTCTTTATCTGGGTGTTGTTTAGTGTTACATATAACCGGCTGAATTGTAGCAACCCATAGTCTTAAAGAATGTAACAGAATCACAACGTACCATATTATTGTCCAACACATCATAGGTTTCTTAGATGCCAGTGGAAAGCAAAGTAGTGCATGTTTCACCTGATGGCCTGAGGACACTGAGCAGCTTCTGTGGAGGGGTTGGTGAGGAGGGTGCTGGTGCTAATTTTGTTGAAAGTGGGTTTTATCCATCTGAGCGTAGAAACTAAAAAGAGCATGGGAGAAATAGTAGCTGATTAAACAAGTCAGCAAAGATGCAACAAGATGCAAAGATGAACAGCAATGAAAATGGCTCCTGTGACTGACCCATTAAACTATTGATAGGGGCCTTACTTTCCATTTTAATCAAATTGGAGGACAAAAATGAAGCAGTTGACAGCTCTTTATTTTAATTTTAAATGGTTGGTTTTTTATTTCACACCAAAAATAACACACTAAATACCTGTGTCTTTCTGTGTCTCTCTGTGTTTTTTACACATCACAGTGGCATTTTACCATGCTGCAGTCATAACAGCAACTTTATGTTGCCCATGCCATCAATCAAGCTCAGACAACCTCTCCTCAGAGCGAAGTTTTGTTTTCGCTTCAGTTTGGAGAATTAACGTTCAACAGTTGCTGAGACAGAGGGTGCTTATTGCTCACTTTAACTTCAGTTATCTTGCAAGAATACACTGTGCACAAACTAAACGCTACCGCTAAAAGCTACTCACCGGGCCAGTTGATTCTCCCGACCGTCGGCCGTTGGCATCGGCAACTACAGCCAGGTTAGCTCTTAGCTCAGGGCAGGTCGTGGATCACGTGACCGAACAAGCTAAATCTAAATTATTTTAATTTAGTTCAATTTTATATTATTTTCGGGCAACACAGCCAGATTTTCTCACGCACGCCTACTAAAAAGTAAAAAAATAAATATCATTTTGACAAAAGGGCACTTTGGGCATCAAGGGGCAAAGGGGCACGTGCTCAAGCACCATCCGCCCCTACGTCTGCACGTGCCTGCTCATCACAACAAAGATCGTCTCTGTTCACGTCTGAATGATTGAGGACACAGTTGTTCTCCTAACTTTTGGCTGCATCCTCCACCCACCCTGGGCCTTTTGTAAGCTTAAGATTGAGAACATGGTCCAAGAGTGTGATAGATCTTTATGTTCCTTTTACAACCAGGAAATTGGTTGATCATTGGTTGATCTGATGCTTCACACATTTCCATTTGTTAGGAAAAAGTCAAGATTGACCAAGGAGTGATCAACCAATCCAGACAGATTTAGAAAAAAAGTCTAATGAAAGTGTGTGGAAAGATGCTAGATATATTATAATAACTTGTTGAATCTTTTTGCACGTGAAGACTTGTACACTGTAAAGAGACACTGTAAAGACTGTTCAACAGAGACCAATGATAATCTATTTTGATAAACATGACAAAAGCACCTGATAATGTAGGAAACAGTAGAGAATTTTACATAATCATTTGCATAAATGTCCCAAACCATCCAAACTAGTTCAAAATAATAAGAAACTGCTTATTTGATGTACAGAAGTGACACAACGATGAGAAAATTGAATAAGTAGTTTAGAGAATTTCATTTCTGATCTTATGAATGAACCAAAGAAAAACTGAAAAGTACAGTTAGGTACTCCAGTGGCAGCATCCCAAATAAAGCAGGGGACTGCTTTCTCCTGAAGGAGTTAAAGGTTGAAGTAGAGCTGTTATTTAATGGCTGGCCGTCCCCTAACAGCCACCACTAAAGCAGCTCGGTAATGGCAAAAAGTTTTGACCTTGAAATTGGTGATCGCAGAGCATTCTGTCAAGTTTTCACTGATTATTGTCACTTGGTCGTGGACATGGGACTCAGAGGCACAATTGTGTGAGACAGTTCTCGATTAAGATGTTCTTTTCTTCCTGTCCAAATAACTGACTTGGGGCGCTTCTTTTTCCTCTACTTGTTGGGTTGATTCTAGCACAAACTGCCAGCTTCTGCTGTAGATGATATATAACCAAGGAGTCCACATTTCCACTTCATTTTCATATTGTTCGCAATCGAGCGGGGCAGGTTTGATAATGATGATGCAAATGATCTGTTCCTATGAATTTCAGTGATGTCATACATTGGCCATGACTAGAGATAACTAAAGGCGCCCTGTCCTTTTTTCAGCTTCAACTGAAGGGGATAATGAAAATGTGTTCCCTCTATTGCATTTTTATTTGAAAGAAGTCCTAAATATGCCAAAATGCCATTGCAGACACACCACTTTTTAAACTTTTGGTCATTGTTTCACTCAGTGATCACTTAGTTGTTTGATTCCCTAGCCTGACAGTACTTTTTTATATGTATGTCTCTGTGTTTGTGTGGTGTCTCTCTAGATACTTTAACTTCCTTCCTCAGTCCAAAAATTAATCTGGGTTGACAGTGGGAACTTTAAATGTAAGCTTTATGGATATAGGTGGGTCGGTAGCAGAGTCATTGTTGAAATTTGTTTTCTGCACTTCAAGAGTTTAAGTTTAGTCCACACAAGTTATCAAAACTTCATCACTGACTTACTTGAATTAAATTTATCCAGGCTGTGCACCTCTCGTGAAATTTCACAAAACTTAGTTATAAAACCACACAGATTAGTTTCTACAGATTATCAGTTGTGCCTTATACTGAAATCTAATCACAACTCTCCAAAAGGTGATTATCCTTCACTGTGTTGATTTGTGCAATATGTTCAAGGACAGACAGGAAATCTGCCTTGTGTAGTCTGCTGCTGTGTGCATCCTTTGTATGAACTTAAGGACATAATGTACCCTACACAACATACAAACTGGGATGGGATGTGAGACAGTGAGCTCTTTTTTGTCACACACACACACACACCCAAAAAGTTCCCTGTTACATAACCACTGCTTTCACTAAAAACCTGCAGGCGAATTGATTCAAGTGGCAGATCTGATGATCAAACTGGAAAGCTTAGTTAAACAAAAGTTTGTGTATGTACGCCTTTTATATTGTTTAAAATCTTTACAGTATGTATCGATTAAAGATTTCATGATCAGCAAAAATGTGTCACTCGCTTCTCTTTGGGATAAAAAAATGATAACACAGATTAAACTGCTGCATGTGAACCTTTTTTTTAAAGGTGTAATCCAATAATTTCTGCAAATCTTTTCAAATTTATCTTTAAAATTTTCCTTCTCCCTCATGTCATATATAGATCATGCTTGTACTGTACAGCAGACCGGATCTATGATGTCATGGTTTTACATCTAGGGGATTCAAGCAGTTAAAGATACTGTAACAGAACATTCAGTTCCCAGTGAAAAAAAGAGAAAAGCACTCCCTCTGTTACCCCTTTTCTCTCCACCCTCAGCTGGAGAAGGATATAAAACAGGAGTGGAAGTCCACTTGCTGCACTTCACTCCTTTTCCTCTGGTCTGGCTGAAGTTGGATGCTCGAGTGTGTAAGTACGCCATCCTTTTTTATTCATCACTGTGCATGAGTGGTTTAACACATGGGAGTTTAGTCTTAATGAAGTTAAATAAAGTAAAACAGCTGCTTAAATCTTTTTTTATTGTGCATGTAGCCTGGAGAACAAAGTGTGCTAATGCAAACATGTTTAAGATGGATGAAGCATTCATTTTTTTGATTGCAGAATCATGAGCAAAAACTACCTGTCCAAAAATGATGAGCTCCGCAGAGGAGACTTCCTGGTTTCCAACAACGGGGAGTATAAAGCTGTTTTCCAGGTGAGGCTTCTAAAAGAGATACATATTATGATGTAACTGCATAAATACTGGGATGTTTCATAAATCATAACACATTTTTTCCACCTGCAGGAGGACGGTAACTTTGTCGTCTACGGCTGGTCCCCCGTGTGGTCTTCAGACACCGCAGGGACAGATGCCATACGCCTGTGCATGCAGGCTGACTGCAACCTGGTCATGTACAACAAGTGTGACGAGCCCCGGTGGCACACTAACTCCTCCAACTCCAAATGCAACATGTGTCGTCTGCACCTCACCAACGACGGGAAACTGATGGTGAACAGAGAGTGTGAAGACGTGTGGAGCTCCGCCAAGTCCAAAGGCATGAAGTGATCCATTTTTTTAAATGTGAAAATTCAAAATAATGTGCAACAAATAAAAACTTTTTTAAAAAACATTGATATAAGCTGCCTTCTTGCATTTCACAAACTAAATGTGGTTTCAGAGTGAAAGGTAAGATATTTTAAAGAGATTCACAGAGGGTCTTGAGCTACAGCACCGATAAACACAAACACTAAAAAAATCAAAATGGGGAAACCTTTTTCTAAGTGGGAAAACAATGAAAAAAAATCACAATACTGGATGTTTTTGGCAAAGTTAACAAAAAAAAAGACGCAAAGCTAAAAAAGACATTAAGAAAACCAAACATTTGAATCAAAAGATGATATTTCAAACAGTATCATCCCATAAAAAATCACTTGAGTGAACAGTCTTTCCTCTGTAAAGGCATAAAAAGCCCTTAAAGGTCATGATTAAATTAATTATTCTTTACAATTTTTTCTTTCTTTTGGAGAAAGTTAATTACAGCTGTTTTCTAGAGATCTTATCCAGCTTTTCTCATTATCTTAAGAAAATGAAGCTTGTTTTCCTGAGAAAAGCTGATTATTGAATGGTGTAAAGATCAAATCAGAGGCGTGGGCTTGGCCTTGTGACAAAAAACATCAACTGGCAGCATGCAGGCCAAATCTAACCCCACCAAAGCTTTTAACCATCTTCCATATTTTTTTACTGGAAAACAACCTAGTAAGAAGAAAAAACTTAATTACTTAATATTTTTCTAAAGGTTCCATATTATGCTCCTTTTCTGCAGTTTTATATGGATCATTGGTGTCTTCATGAAATGGTAGTAACATGTTTTGGTCCAAAAAGCCAATAAATCAAGCACAGCAGCATTGTTTCCAGGCTCTCATAGCCCCTCTGTTCAGAACGCTCTGGTTTAGTGGGCGTGACCTTCATATGTAAATGAGCCTGTGCTGATACCGCCCTGCTCTTCCGCGTCACTGAGAGCGGGACCATGTAACCATGACTACCGAGCTCCGAATGCTCAATGTTTAGAAAACAGCGAAGCTCGTTTACCATAATAAACAGGCTAAAACAACAGGCTAACCGCAGCTTAGCATCCTGAAGCTAACACAGAGACAGGGGGGACGCTGAGGAAAAGCTCTTACATCTGCTCCACAGCACACAGCATTTAAAATACTCACATTTCCAGGGTCTGAGGTTTGTTGGCGGATGGTTGGTAATGCGCCTGGATTCAGGACCAGTCTATTCGCTAGCCCTCTGTTGTACTGTCCAAAGTTGGAAAAGCAGTCGGCCGTGAAGTGACTAGCACACACATGCACAGTTTTATTGAGTGTAGCTGGCACATTTCCTTGAGAAATGAACTCTAGCCACTTAGTCTTGTCTTCTTCCGAGAAGGGAGACTTTTCTCTCTAGTAGGGGAGGGGAGTGGGCGGGGAGGGGGTTCGAGGGTATCTGCTCCGGTGGACCAATCAGGTCAGACTTGCTCCTGATTGGTCAAAAAGGGAATGACTAACGTCTGCAAATCCCCAAACTCCAAACAGCTTGTGTTAGAGCAGGATTTTACATTCACAAGCATTACTAAGTACAGGTTTTGTCATTGTATATCACATTTTGTTAAGAACACAAGGATATAACTCATAAAACATAAACAGTTTTTTAAAATACCATTTAAAAAATTAAAAATGTGCTATTTAGCCATGTCCTCAGTGCCCTTTCCACTGTTTCGTTCAAGAAAATTATGTTTTGTTTTGTTTTTTTTTCCAAAATATTTCTGGATATTTTTATTCAGCTATAAGGGGTTCTTAAGATATTTAATAATTTCATCAGCAAAAAAATATATTTTTGTCATAAATTGCAGTTTAATATTTGTCCCTGGATTTAGTGTCCACCCTGTTATCCTAAGTTACTGTACGTCTAAGAAGGCTCCACCCACATCAGCATGATGCAGTCTTTTGATGTGATGTCATTCCAGAGGAGGGAAATTTAACAGTGGTAAGATTACTCACTTTTCTTTTGTTAATTTAATTATAGTTACTCTTTTATGATAAAGATCTAATGTGGTCAATCATAAAATGTCCACCATGTTATCCCAGTTTTATGAATAAAATTATCAAATATCATAATTTTAAAAGGTTGATTTCTTGTCAGCTATCCAAAATCCTGTTAGCTTAAATGCTAATAAAGCTAGGCTAAAAGATATATTTGTTGTAAAAGGCTTTTCATAAAGCTTAGAGTCATGTTTTGAAGAAGAAACATCAAAATAAAATAAAAAAGATTTTTTTTATTTTTTTTATTTTTTACCATTTCTATGACTCAAAAGGCACCACATTTAAAGACTGACTGAGGAATTGAAATCCATGAATGAAATAATAAAATATCAATTAGGATATAGTATTATTCTCATTTATTTCACATGAACATCTGGCCCTCACAGGGTCTAATGAAAAGTTTTTGGAACTTTGAGAAATGTAGTTGATGATATCTGAGCCAGTGGCCAAGTGGGAACATTTAGGCCCTTTTCTCCACACATCATTCTCCCAAATTCCAGCTCTATCTACAAATAAAGTTGTGAATTCCCCCAAAAATTCAACTTTAGAAATCAAAGCAGTAAGTCAATCCCTATCATTTGCCAGGAGATGGCGTTATTTTGCTGCTTAATGAGAAGCATGAAGAAACAGAGAAAGGGTTAGCTAACTACAACTTACTGATTCAATTTTTGATTTCCAGAGAATAATTTTATAATGGGAAAGATAACGAGAAAAATAAGTTGAGATCACAAGGAAACAAAATGTTTTTGACCCTGACCCCTTAGGGCTTCCGTGGTGTAAAATAAGCTGCCATCAGGCCTTACTGTTATACCTTTTTATGTTGTTGTTTAGTTCACCAACACCAAGTCTGAACTTTTTTCTGACAAAGCAAATGAAAACAACAATAATCTGAACTCAGTTTCCTGCTCTCAGACTGTCATATTGTCACTGATGATCATAAGCAAAAAAATAAAAAAATCACTCATCTCTGTATTGATAAAAAAAGCTCTTTTTATTTGATTCCAGAGCAAATCAGTAGTAGAACGTTGAATAATTCACACCTCATCACTTCATTCCCTTGTTTAAGCCAGAGCTCCAAACTTGCTCACACTCTCTATCCAGCACCAGTTTCCCCTCATCAGTCAGGCGAAGACGACACATGTTGCAATCGGCTTTGGAGGAGTTAGTGTGCCACCGGGGCTCGTCACACTTGTTGTACATGACCAGGTTGCAGTCAGCCTGCATGCACAGGCGTGTGGCGTCTGTCCCTGCGGTGTCTGAAGACCACACAGGTGACCAGCCGTAGATGACAAAGTTACCGTCCTCCTGCAGGTGAAAAAAAAGATCTCCATTCAAATAATGTTTTATTTTTCCTCATGGTTTATGAAACATCCCAGTATCTACACTGTAACATCATTAAATGTTTCTCTTTTTGGTTATTTCTCACCTGGAAAATAGCTTTGTACTCCCCGTTGTTGGAAACCAGGAAGTCTCCTCTACGGAGCTCATCATTTTTGGACAGGTAGTTTCTGCTCATGATTCTGCAACATTCAGAAAATTAATGCTTTATCCGTCTGAAACACATTTTTGCATTAGTTTACTTTAATCTCCATGTTATAAGTGCAATAAAAATGATTAAAAAATTGAAATAAGATTTCAACTTTTTTTTTAAATGAAAAAGACGTTTTTTAAATTTAAGACACTTCACAGAATTAAAATCATACAACTATGCTAACTAACATCAGCACAATCATCTGTAAGCTGCTACCAAAACTCCATCCATCAAACTGCTCATGCACGATTAGTTATAGAAAACAAAAACAACTACTTACAGGCCTGAGCATCCAACCTCAGTCAGACAGAAGCAGAGGGAATGGCAACAGCTGAAAGTCACTCCTTTTTTTATACCTCCTCTCAGCTGGAGGAGGAGGAGGAGGAGAGCAAAAAGGGGGTACGGAGAGGGGAGTGCCTCTTTGTTGTTACTTGGAACTGAATGTTCCAGTAAGTGGATTCAGATCGGCTGGACCCCCTGAAACATTGACTCATGACATCATGGATTCAGTCAGTAATCGATGCAGATATATGATACACATTAATAGATAGATGATATATTCATACTCCTTATTGTGTGCACAAAAAGTGCTGCATCAGCTTTGAACATAATCAAGGAAGTGGTTTCATCCCCCGAGAGAGCCGATGTGCATGTTAGAACTCGTTATAGGTCGTGTAAGGATGTAGCGTGAGAAGAATAAAGGTGTTACATAAACTTTGGCAAATCTCAAATGTCAGTAATAACTTTGATAACAGGCCTAGTGTTTTATCTCACTATTCACTAACATTTCAAGGAGTGCCGTCATTATGTAACAGGGAATCAAAAATCCCCTGTAGAGTGTGTCTTAAAGCAGCTGTGAAGAGTTTCAAAGGCCCGTTTACATGATAACGTTTCATCTGAGAATGCTAAAATGCAATAAAAAAAAAAATCTGCGTTTACACGGAACTGAAAACGCTGTAGTAAGCATGCCAGGCCTTAACTGCCATAACTGTCTTGTCCAGAAGCAGCAGAAGTGGAGAAGTAGAGTTGAGCCGATCATCTGGTGTATTGAGGAATACCAAGTTCAAAAGTGGAGCAACAGATGCACATTTTGTTAAAAGACAGTCAACAGATACAGTAGATTGAGCAGCACAAGCACAACATGGTAGTTCACTACGATTGTAACAATGGTACTGTTGTCCTGTTGTATGCATGAAGCGCGAAGCAGTGTGACGTCATTATTTCCACTGAAAAAGCCGTCTTACTGTTGACATGGCAACAGTGTCGGCAGCCTTTCAGAAAAACCCCACTCAAAAATTTGTGTTTTAGGTGGGCTGAAACGTAGTTTCTGCGTAAACACTAGCCTGAAACACAACAAAACTTTTGCATTTCACCCTAAAACCGTTGTCGTGTAAACGGCCCATAAGTGTTCAGTGCTTTTCACTTGGACTGGCAATAATGGACACTGGAGCCTAACTTTCAGTTAGAAAATGGACAGAAGATCAGAGGAAAGCTAATCAAGAGAGTGATAGAGCACGAGCTGAAACACAGTTTAAACTGTTAGTGATACAGTTGATTCCAACCATAGAATGTAAAAAAATATATACAGTCTATGATTCCAACCCACATGCAGCAGTTATTCTGCAGTGGTCTTTTTAAACTTGAGAGTCTATCAATAAAATGAAGAGTGAGGTTATGTTCGTCTCAGTACGGCACGCATTTTGTGGCGTTTTTACTGACTTATCCCGGAACAGATCCCCAAATAACCCAGACGAGCTGTCCTACTTTTTGGGACCTTTTCGTATGGGTGCCAGACTAAACCGCTCTCGGAAGGTGGAGCTACAACACTGCAGACCGTTGATTGATCGATAGACTCGTCACTTACCCCGACAGCAGCTGCATCCGGCTTACACGTGGCCTACCTCGAGAGGGCACAGTTTGCTGTGGAAACGCAAACGGGATCAGACTTAACTGTACCAAACTGTGCCAGACCGTATTGAACCGGACTACTTAGTGGAATTATTTGTCACTTACCAAGATCTGAATTCTGAGATTTAGGCCTGAACCACACGTATATGGATATATTCCTAAACGCACATTTTTCTGTTTCATTGGGCCTCTCAACCACACGAACACGGCGATTTCACCAACATAAACGGAGATTTTTAAAAACAGATAAAAAAGTGAAGAAATAAAAAAATAAACGGTTGAGTGGATCCGTGAAGCGGTGTTAAACAGCGCTGGTGTTGACGCGATGACGTCAAGCGCCTAGCTACAAGTAGTGATGGTCCGCTGATACCCGAGGCTCCGACACATGCGCCGTAGCTCATGAAGCAAACGTATCAAAGCACTGTGCCGGAGCGTGTATCGGTCACGTGCCAAGTGACGTCCGAAACAGTTGAGTGACGTATGAAACTGTTGAGTGTATCGAACCACTGCTGTGGCTCGGACATCAAACGAAGCACCTGATTTGCAGAGGTTCGGTTTGACAGTTACATTCAGTACTGAAGATCCAACATAACATGATAGACTACTCTGAGTAAAGTAAAACAGTTATTGTAGGGCTAAGCATCAAAATATGAGAATTATATATCACACAGAATCATGTCACATAAAGGTGCTTTGTAGTGAACTGCTACTATATTGGACTCGTAACTAGCATTTGTGAGTTCAATTCCTGTCAAATCATGCCAATGGTAATATATTTCAATTAACAATATTAGACACCTGGCGTCAAAATCATCATCGAAATCTTTTAAGCTATGTGATATTTAAATTTGTTTAGGGTGTAATATGACTACTGTCAGGCTTAAGTATGGAGCTACTGTGAACTTCAATCAGACGTCACAAATACATTGTCTCTATTTTTATTTTTCAAAATGTATTTTATTGTGTGAGAGTGTGAAACCATTCATCCATGCAGTGTACGCAAACAAAAAAGCATCAGTGGCTCAAATCCCAAATGACTCATGAAACAATGACTTCATCGTCATTTCAATTGCACTTCATTTTATTGACCACTAGATGACCTACTCGAGCATTGTATCATTGAAGCCTCGAGCAATGAAGCATTTTTTTCGAACCAGGTGTCGAAGCCTCAACAAAGCCTCGAGCGCCCATCACTAGCTACAAGTCACTGTAGCATGCTTCTTTTTCCTGTGTTTGACTGTGCATGCTCATTACCATCTTCTTCTATGGTTTTCACATTTTGCTAACCTGCCACTTATCAGCCAGGCATGGCATTGCAGGCTTCAGAGGTGATTGTTTTCAGTTTGGCCTTCATATGGACAGAGATATTTCTGTGGTGTGGACGGAGATTTTTTTTAAAATGAGGACAAAGATATCCGATCAAAAAAATATCCATATATGTAACGTATGGTTCAGGCCTTAACCATGGCAGATTTTTTACCTTCTTTTTAAAAAGTTTCACAATTCAGTTAAAAGCAGTTTAAAGAAGATAATCAGGTTCCTTCACCAAAATTCTCTACAAAACAATTTGCGTAATTTAATACTGATGCTTAATACATCAGTTGAAAGTACATTTTAACCACTTGACTGAGTGGGGGGTCCCTGCTCCATCCCTTCATCAGTGAAGTGGTCCTTGGTCTGAAAAATTTGAGGACCCTTGTATTTGGGCATTTAATTGCTGACACCTGAAACAAGTTAGTACAGCAGTTTGAAGACATATGGTTGAAAAAGCTCAAAGCTAGTTACGGAAATGTCAGAAATGTTACAACTGTCCCCGGTCTCCCCTGGAAAAAAGATAAAATTTCCTTGTGTTCCTGTGTTTTCTAGCTTAATGAAGGGGGAATGTGGACTCAGCAGGGTTTACAGTGGCTTCATTTCCTGTGTCCAGCTGCCAAACAGAGCTCCAGCCAAAGTTCAGACTGGACATCTGTACAGTAGGTCGTGTGCGGCGTATTTTTCTACGAACCATCCTGCAGCAGTCCCTTACCTCATATGATTTCATGCTGACAGCGGTAAATCTGGTTACAACTTGTAAAAAGGCCTTACTTGACGAACCAGCAATGACCTTTAGTGTGAATTCCTTTATCACTATAATCTTAAGCCCTTTTTTTTCACCTTTTGTAGGTTGATACAAGCTGCTTGCCCAGACTTCCACCTCTGATTAAAGAAGGTGTGTTTGTTTGTGGGGTGGATTTGCTGAGGGGAAATCTTTAGGCAGTAAAGAATTTGAACTCTTGAACAAGTCCACACACAACAACAAAAATGAACCCAAGTTACATAACAGCGTTTTTATTTTTTCATCACACATTAGGAGTACAGCAACTTTAAGAGAGTTGAATATAAAGAGAAACTGCATTTCCAGATCTTTGTGGCTGCAGCAGAGTTATACACAAACATAAACAGATGCATTAATTAAAAGATTTTCAACAAATGATGCCTTGAAGGAATAAAAACTGGTCTGACAAAGTTAAACAAGCACAATTTACTACATATTAGTGTTACAGATATTTTGCTTTAACATTTGTGGGATGTAAATTTTGTTGTTTTAATAGTTTTATTTTAGCTCTGAACAGCCAACAGTGTGGGAGCTCCGCTGTTGTAACTCATTTTTTTGCAGTGCTCTGTCCTGGTCGTCCTCATTACCTGAAACAAGTCAAGAAACAAGATTAAATCAGGTGATGTTTGTTTTCAATGATGATGTGAAAATTCTCCACTAGGTGGCAGAATAGAGGATGGTTTACACTGAATTTGTGCATTAATAAAAAACTACCTCTGTGAGCCTCGGTCTCTGGATGCAGTGGATGTACGGCTTGGGGTTGGGCTCAATCTGGCCGTCTGTGGTCTTATAGCACACGGCACAGTCCATCAGAGGCTGGAAAGGTTAAAAACAAACATGAGGATGCTGTTTTATGCTATGATCTCTCTTTATGTGCTCAGCTGTTAAAGTTACTTACTCTGTCATTCCTGAAGGGACATTTCTGAGGGCTGGAGTCAGCCGTTCCTTTGGCACACTTGGTGGGTTTCAGGTAGAAGTGATGGTACAGGTAGCTCACACCAAATCCAGACTGTTAGAGTGAAAGATCACAAGACCTTATTAGATGGTGTCGATTCATCTATGCCTGGAAAAAAAACTCTGCAGTCTTAAGTGCCTAATTTAAAGTTGGGTTTTTATTGGCTCTTTTAAGGAAACCACCTGATGTTTTGTCTGACCGGGGCGGCCCCTCATGGCCACAACACACCCTGAAGTGCCCTTCTTGATACCAAACACACACTGAGGTACCCTCTTAAGCCACCCTCTTAAGACCGGTTCGTTTCAGTACGGCGTGCATTTTGTGGCAGTTCCACTGACTAATCCCCAAATCCAGATCCCCAAATAACCAAGACGAGCCGTCCCACTTTTTGGGACCCTTTCGTTTGGGTGCCAGACTGAACCGATCCGTTCTCGGAAGGTGGAGCTACAACACTGCAGACTGTTGATTGGTCAAAAGAATCGTCACTTACCCCAACAGCGGCTGCATTTCCCCTGTTGGCACACAGACTTCTCTAAGTCGAAGCTTGATTGCACTTTGTATCAAAGGGCTACATGCCAATCACAATCCCTGTTAGTGTTTCCACTGCCAAACGTGCCCCCTTGTGGCAGCAGCATGTCATGTCAACAGTAGCATCAGCTACGTGATAGCGTGACACCATAGCAGCAAGACTCAGTGTAACCCACCAATAAATCCAACAAAGAAGAAAAATGTGACACACTAAACAATGAGCAATGATGTGGGACATCCAGCAATTTGTCTCCTTTGTGATTTCCTTGGGGCTCTTTGTTACAAAGCACAATCAAGCTTTGTTTCAGAGGAGGATGTATGTTGCAAGGAGAAATACAGCTGCCGTCGCATGGTAAGTGACGGCTCTTTTGTCCAATCAACGGTCTGCAGTGTTGTAGCTCCACCTTCTGGGGTTGGATCAGTTTATCTTGGCACCCCTGTGGAAGGGTCCCAAAAAGTGGGATGGCTTATCTCGGGTATGTGTGGGTCTGTGCCGGGATTAGTCAGGGAAAAATGCCTCAAAATGTGTGCCGTATTGAGACAAACTGGACATGCGCTAACGCCCTCTTGAGGGGCAACACATGCACAACAGTGCTTGCTTTGAAGCCAAAATCATACACTACAGCGTCCTCTGGCGAGCCACAACGTTGACTAAATTCTTTTTTCTTTTTGTCTTTGCCTTTCAAAAAGTCTGTGCATGCCACTGCTACAACTGATCCCACAAAACCTTTGTAGTTAAATTACAAAGTAGTCGAAGAAACCAGTCAGTTCTAACATGCGAGTATTTTGATGTTTTTGTAATTCTTGAGGCCTGAATTGATTCGATGGAAAATAACTGCTCATTTAACCCGCCCACTGAGCCAAACATCCCTGAGAAGTGGCACCTTATCTGAGTTTTTGTTGGCCAAACCAAACCCCTGCTGAAAACATGTTGATTCAAAGGGCCGTTGACCTAAAGCAGATGCAAAAACAAGTGTGAGACACATTTTCCTGAGAAGGCAGAGGGAGCAGAAAAAAACCCTGGCATTGTTTTTTACATTTGTTTAGTTTTTGATGGAAAACTTAGACTGGTTAAAATGATAAACTACTTTAAGGTTGTTTAAAAGTTTTGGGACAACATTTTCTGTATATCTGCTGTGTCGTTAATTTTATGAACTTCTACTAAAGCTACTATATTTGGAGTTTATAAAGTATCTCTTAATGACAAGAAACAAAATCTGAGTTTTGAATCTTACCTCGATGTCTGACTTTTCCAGGCTCCTCAAAAAGCGAAAATGATGTTGTACCCCAGTGTGGGAGTTCAGCTGCTCCAAGGCCAGATCCACTCCCTTCTTGTAGTTATCAGGCAGCCCATCATAGGAATCCTGTGCTTTAGTGGAGTACAGCAGAGCCCCAGCACAAACCAGCAACAGCAACCCAGCAGCCATTTTCACTGCAAGTGTGTGACAAAGAGGAGCAGCTCTGTTCAAACAGTGAGCACCCTCCTCTCCCAGTGGGATCAATACTCACAGGCAAAACAAGTCCTATTAAGGCTGTGTGAGCAGCAGGTCAGCATCAGAGCGTCTGCCGTCATAACCCCGGGGGGATGCAGATTGGAGCTTGTCTTTCTCGGCAGGGAGTTTCCACAGACGGGAACCATTTGCAAGAAATTCGACTCATATCCTATCACTCAGATTAGTAATCCGTATTCCTGGAAATAAACTCAACGTGCGTTAACGTGTCGTTTGCCCCAGAACAAATGTAAGGGTCAGCATCTGCCAGCAGGAGGGGGGTGAACTTTCACTTCTGCTCCATCAGTTCCCTCTTTGCACAAACAGGAAAGTGGGTCACTTAAAGGAAATGGTGCCAATCTTTGTGCGGTTTCAGTTGGAGAGTAAATGGAGCCATTTACGCCTTTTCCCTCTGGTACAAACAACTTTTAGGCCTTTTGGTCCATGTGGGTCATGATGGCGGGGGTAGAAGGACAACATAAACACTGTAGACGAGTAAAAGTGTTGTTGTGACTCAGAAGTGGGCGATCACTCAGACTTTGGACCAATGTCTGGCTCATGGGGCTGTTGTTGTTGATGTTAAAAGTGGTTAACAGCGCTTCAACCACTGTGCAGTTCCCTAGTTCAGACGTTTATGCATCAAGTAAAGATCTTAGATTCGTGCATTTATTCACGCAGCTGAAAAGTTGAGAGATCTGGGACAGATTGACAAATGCACTTTAGATTACACAAGCACTAAACAATACCCCTGTGACAACAATAGCTTTCCCGTAGCCTGTCTGTGTTCTGGGGAAATCGGTCTTTGTTTCTAATGAGCTAACTACTCATGTGAAAAGAGGCCTGTGCAATAACGCCATGGTAACAGTTGTGTTGTCTTAAAGAGGGGGTATGGTGCTTTTTTTGGTGGGGGCCCCCACAGTGGCTCTACATGGTTTACAGGTCAAATAAAAAAATTAGCCCTACTTTCTCACACTGGTGTTTCAGAAAACTCCTATTCCATACTCTGTCTGACGCCCCCTTTACACAAAAATCACAAAGTTTTAGGTTGGCTGAAACGCCGTTTCCAGGAGGCCGAAACTTTTGCATTTTACCCTAAAACCGTTGTCATGTTAACAGCCCCCGAACTGCTGTCTCTTTAAGGCTCCCCACTCCACAAAACCCCTTCCCTCTGATTGGCCAGCCCTCTGGAAGACTGTTACGGGTGGAGTTATGGGCAGACCTTGGTGTTTGAGGCCCATTCCTTAAGCGCTGACATGCTATGAACAAGTTAGAAGATCCTCATGTGATGACATCATCATTTCAGCAAGTCTGGTGAAGATCTTGTGCTTTTTTGGGGTCCTTTAAAATGGAATACGCTTACCTGTGACCCATTATTAAAGGTTAGACACTGATATGATCAGGAATAGTGACACAGATGCGCTTTTATCATTTTTCAAAGTTTTTCAATTTAACATGTCTATTCTTTGGTATATAACCTTGCAATGCTGTGTTCATGTCCAGCATGGAAAATCTCCTTCTCTTCTACTCCCTCACAGTCACAAGGATGTGTTTAGGTACCGAAACAGGGTACAGTTGATTTTACTTGAATCGATACTCAGGGGTCGTTTACATGGCAAGGGTTTTAGGGTGAAACGCAAAAGTTTTGTTGCGTTTCAGCCGACCTCAAATGCAAACTTTTGAAAACAGCCTCCAGAGTGGGATTTTTCTGAAACTCTGCTGACACTGTTTTCATGTAAACAGTCAGCCGGCGTTTTTTTTAGAGGAAACGCTGACGTCACACTCTGCCTCGCGCGAGGACATACAACAGGACAACAGTACCGATTGTCGTGAACAACCGTGCTGTGCTCGTGCTGCTCAATCTACTGACCATCTTTTGACAAAATGAGCATCTGTTGCTCCACTTTTGCACACAGTATTCACCAGTACACCAGATGATCGGCTCAACTTTATTTCGGTGGAGATCTCCCAAAAGTGGCCTCTGGACAAGAAAGTTACAGCACCACCTGCAGGCCTGGCATGCTTACTACAACGTTTTCAGTCTCTCAGCATTTCTGCGTAAATGCACATTTTTTTCCACTGCGTTTTTAGATGAAACGTCGTGTAAACGGGGCCTTAGTACTACAGACACAATACCTATTGAGTACCTAATCATCAATAAGTCTACGTATTAAAAAAAATGAAAAAGTGTGAAAATGGAAAAGGCAGGATTCATTAGAAATAAAAATAACTACCTTGATATTTTTTATTATGAAAAAAATAAGGTCACAGTGAAACTTTTTTGTTCACAAATTACACTTTATTAATTGTTTTGTGAAACAAAATCAACACTGAAGCTTATTCCCCAAATTTATCAGAAGAGTTCAAAAAATGTGACACAGAAACATTCATCAACGTAATCAAATGTAACTCCAGGAGAGAAACTGGGGACAGAATTATACTTAGGTTAAAAAAACAACAATGTTTATGGAGTCACATTTAGGACCAAATAAGTCATCCCAGAGCTTAGTTTTCACCAACCACCGTCAGAAGAGTCGGGGCTCCGCTGCTGTAACTCATCCTGTTGCAGTGCTGCACTCGAGCCTCTTTCATCTCCTGAAATCCAGAATAAAAGAAGAGTTAATCCAACCTTTTCTAAAGGTTTGTTTTGTGCTTTTGCCCAGGTGAAAGTGAGCAGACTTACTGCTGTGAGCGTCGTCTTGTGGACACAGTGGATATAGGGTTTTGGCTCCTGTTCAATGTTTCCTGTGTAAGTTTTGTAGCAGACTCCGCAGTCTATCAGCGGCTGGGTGAGCGCACACAAACAGACAAGTTAGAGCAGGCGTTCACTCACAGATCCACATTTTTCAGTTTTGTTAGGCAGCTTAAAGTCTGACAAAACTCACTCTGTCGTTCCTGAACTGGCACCCTGTGGGGTCAGCTGTTCCTTTAGGACACTTTGTGGCTTTGAGCAAGAAGTGATGGTAGATGAATTTCACGTCAAAACCAGGCTGGAAAAATAAAGAAGAAGGGATTATCACCTTTCAACATCTTTGTGAGAGTTTTATCTGATGAAACCACAGCATTCTTTTACAATGAGAGCTTTCCCAAAGATATTACTCAAAGTAAATCCCAGGAAACCACTCAATGATTAACCACAGCATGAAAAAGATAAACACTGATTTGATGAGTACACAAACCTCGATGTCTGACTGCAGCAGACTTTTGAAGAACAGAAAGTGTTGCTGGATTCCAACGTGAGAGTGCAGCTTCTCCAGAGCCAGGTCCACTCCTTTCTTGTATTCATCAGTGAGTCTGTCGTAAGCCTCCTGTGCCTCAGAGGGGAAGAATGAGGCCCCAACGGTGAGCAGCAGCAGCAGCAGAGCAGCCATCTTTCTCCCTGTGTGAGGGCAAGTGGGTAGAGTGACAGCCCACCCTCTACCTAAAATTCACCAAACAGGAGGGAAAACCCAGCCCTCTTTCACTGACGGGAAGCAAAAACTCAGACAACGCAGGAAACACCTTTAAAGAGCTTACGCCACTCAAATTACGATAAAGAAGAGATACCAAACAACACAAGTCCAGGCTTGTTTTGAATGTTGGGTTCTATTGTTTTGTCTTTTTGCAGCTGAAACAAATGAGCTGATAGTTTTATTTTCTATATTTACAGCATATCACTGTAATTGCCAACAGTTTCCAATTAAAATTTACTTTTTTGTCATGTTTCTTTTTTTTTTTTTTTTTTAAATGCACCACTGTTTTTTATATGTATTTTAAGTACATTTTTATGCTTTAGTTGTTTTTTTCCTCCTATAATCTTTCTGTAATGGTCACTTTTGCATTGTTTCTTTTTGTAAAAGAACTGCATTTCTGATTTTCTTTTTTTTTTCTTTTTCTTTACTGTGTTCTGTGTTTGTGATGCATTTACTCAGTGGAGCTTTGTTTCCAGTCTTGAGTTTGTTTTCCATTTGGACAAAGAGCATTTTTTGTTACATTTTCTTCATTTGAAGTGCAATTCTTCATTATTTTTTAATTGATTAATTATTACTATTATTATTATTATGATTTTTTAAATTAAATTGTGTTTACCTTGTGCACTATAGGTGTGGGTTGGTGGGTTGGAGTTGGAGTGGGTTGTACATTGATGTGTGTGATTATGTGGGTCTATCAAGTCACTTATTACTATAATTATTAATACTTTACAATAATAATAATAATAATAATAATAATAATAATAATAATAATAATAATAATAAAAATAACAATAATAATAACAATAATAATAATAAAAATAATAATTATACAATAATAATAATAATTATTATTATTATACAATAATAATAATAATAATAATAATAATAATAATAATAATAATAATTATTATTATTATTATTATTATTATTATTATATTTTTTTATGTTCTTTTTTTGGGGCATTTATTGTAAATGTGAAACATTCTGCAGTTAAGTCATACATATTTCTTGGGTTCGGTTTACGCCTCTTGTTTATTTTTTTGAGGGGATTTCTTTGATTTGGAGTAAAGTATTTTTTAATTTGATAAATGTAAACAGTTTTTTATTGTTTGCAAATATCTTTTATCATAACTGATGGTGTATTTTCGTTTGCACTTTCATGTGTATTTCTTATATCCAATGAAAACATCACAGAAGAAGAGGCAGAATAAATAGAAAATAACTTTTATTCATCATCAATATTTCATCCATTAATCCACAAGGGGACATCAGCGGTCGTCCCTCTGACTTTGTATTGCTTTTGAAATGGAACGACACAACGGATCAGCGTTTCACAAATTTGACAGATACTTTGGCTTACACAGACTACCTTCACTTCATTCACAGGCACAATAAGCAAACACAAAACGGACACAGGTATCCACTGCCTTCTTCTTCTCCTGAACACCCTCTTTCATTGTCCACGGCATGATGCAGCCAAATGTGTGTAATTTACAACAGAGAGACTAATCCTTCAAAAACAGCAGGGATGTTTCATACAGCAGCAGATAAATAAAGGAGAGATGTCTGATTTATATGTGTCTCTAAAGTGCAAACTATCGTAATACGTTTGTCGCCTTTACAAACACAACACACACTTGTAGCGGATCACTTCATGGTCCCACAGGCACTTTGATTTTGTGCGCCTTTGTGACAGCAAACAGGCACAAGATCACAGCATCAGTCAGGCTGAGACAGGACAGCTAAGAGGGGGAAGTAGTGTCTGAAATGCACACGTTAGAGTAACAGAGGACCAAAAAATTTAATTATTTGACACAGTCAAAGCTTTAACCAATCCATGTCACACTGATACAACATGACACAAAGCAAAAAAAAAAAAAGAAAACAGAAAAACACATAAATAAAATCCTTCCCTCTCAGTGTTGCGTGGAGATTGTCTACACAGCTTGTGTGGAATTTTGGTCAACTGAGTTAACATGAGAGTGAATGAAATGTTTGAAGTCGAAGCCAAAATAAACAGCAATGTAATGATAAAATGAGGAATGTTGAGCTGTGGATTTGACGTTTTTTCAGCTAATGATGTTTTGACGTGTGAGATATTTGAGCTGCAGCTTATTTTTCTGACCACAAAAGTATTTACAGCAGACGTTTGGCACTTGGACAAAGAAACCAATAAATTACGGTGACTCCCGTTAATCAACCACACCAAGTGAGACCTTTAAAAAAAATCCCTACGTTAGTAAATTAGTGCTCTAAACCTGTGTGTGGAGACAATAAGAGTATATATTCATGTGTTAATTCTCTCATGATAATATGTTATGTAAAAAGGAGCTGTTCTATCTTTAGTATGTTTACCTGCAAGATCTCCCTCTAGTGGTGATCTTACTTCACTGCAGGCACAGAATTCTATCATCTAAACTGCTGCGTTTGAGTACACTAAAAAAAATGCATGATGTGAGTAGGATAGGCTTAAAATCAACACAGAAATTCATTTAAGAAGCACACTTAAGCAACACTGATGTTTAAGGGACTTAGGCAGACTCTCGGGAAGATAAAATGATCACATAAAACACAGTCATTGTTCAGATTTGGTGTGGTTTAAAAAGTGCTACGAGCTTCAGGAGGCGGGTAAAGTGATAAGCTGTCTAAAATAAGACAGAATGAGGAAAAAAACACCTCTCAGTATACCGTTTTGTTTCCGTCGTAAGGCGCTTGGTGAGCGTGAAAAAGCGACGAGCTAGTTTAGCAGTAACTCAGCATGTTAATATAAAAGAATAAGTCCCATTATCCTCCACATATTCAATGTGAATCAGAGCAACCTTTCAGGGCTAAAAATTAATCTTGTGATTCTATCTATTGTTATAGCATTTCATTTAAACTCGAGATCATTCGATTTGGAATCTCTTGTCCCCTGAAATATATGTTTTTAAAAAGTATAAGTGAACACTTTGTGTAATCTCCTCAGACTTTGTTCTCTCTCCCAACAATCGGACAAAAAGCTACAAGAACTGTGAGCCACGAAACAACCAACCAGGCGCCTGACACACTGCACTTGTGTTTGAAAAGAAGTCCAGCGGTGCACAGCGGTGTGGAATCATAAGTGGATGTTTCGTCTTCAGTGGTTGGCGGTGTCACAGACGGGTTTTGATATCATTAAGAGTTCAGCGGTGATGTGAGAGCGCGTTGTTGGTTACACCGGCATGTGCATCTCCGAATACTCATCGTGACAGTCACGCTCGACGAACTTCGGCTCCGCGTCATCGGCGTCCAGCTGGAGAAGAAGGGAGAAACAAGGATTTGTATTTTTGAACAACTTAACTTTTTACACTGCATGTGCGACCAGTGGGAAACAAAAAAATGTTCTGAGTTGCCCTTCCTGATGGATAAATTGTGATTTAAATACAAGAAAAATCTTCATGGATACCCCTCTTGTGGATAAAATGCAAAAGACAGTTCCCCCTGGATGCTCTTTTAATGGATAAAAAAAAACAAAAAAACAAAACATAATAACAATGAATGTAAAATAATAATAATTATTACAATAACAAATAACAATAATAAAAGTAATAATAATAAAAATACATTTATTCTGTACAGCGCTTTTCAAAGTACTAAAAGACACGCAGAATGTGATAAAAAAAACATAAAAGGCACATTAAAAACAATAAAAATGTCCTCTGGATGCCTTACCAGTGGATAAAATATTACAAAAGTTTCCTCTGAATGATCTACTGGTGGATAAAAAAATTAAATTTCCCAATTAAATCCATTCCAGTGGATGAAATAGTATAAAAATGTCCTCTGGATGGCCCTCTAGTGCATAAAATGTAACAAAAAAATCCTTCCGGTGCCTTTCCATTGTATAGAATGTAAAAAAAAATCCTTCTGAATGCTCTTTTGGAGGATAAAATGTTAAAATTGGCCCTCTAGATGTCCTCATAGTGGTTAAAATATTAAAAAAGTTTCCACTGAATGACCTTCCAGTAGGCAAAAAAATAATGTTCCTTTTATAAATCCCTTCCAGTTGATACATTAATATAGAAATGTATTCTAGATGTAATTTAATGTAATGTAAAAAATATATATCTTTAGATACTCTTAAGGAAGATAAAATGTACAAAAAGTTCCCCTGTAGATGCCCTTCCATTGTGTAAAATGGGCCCATTTCATGCCAACCCATTGCATTAAACGGAAAAAAAAGTGTCCTTCAGATGTCCTTCCAAAAGTTTCCAGTAAATGCCCCTTTTAGTAACAAAAATAAATTACAGGATGCTACTCTTTGATTCTTTTCCAGTGGAAAAGATGTAACAAAAACACCCTCTGGAGGATAAGATCTACAGAAGCTTCTATGCATATTCCCTTTAATAGTATAAAATGTGAAAATGAAATGAAACCCTTTCAGAGTCTAAAATAATAAAAAAGAAAGAAAGAAAGAAAAAAAAGAAACCCTTTAAGATAATTTTCTAGTTTTTTTTTATTGAAATGTTTCTTCTGGATGGCCTTTCAGTGGATAAAATGTAAATGAGTTATTTCTGGATTCTGTTTCAGTGGGTAAATTGTGAAAAAAGCGCCCTCTGGTTGTCCCCAAGAGGATAAAATGAAATTAATATTGCTGTTATGGCCGATAACTTTTATTCACCTATATCAATATTGGTTAAAAAAAAACAATCTGAGATGTTGTGTTGTGGTAGTTCAGAGAGAAAGAGTGGTGCAATAGTGAGAAATGATGACCATAGAGAGGATCAAAGGATAGAGCGCCCGCTATAAACGCCATCAAAAACATACGTTTTTTTCTGTTATTTGGATCAAAAACAGAAAGAGAGACATAAAAGAAGAGAGTCCACTCTTCTTAGGTAGTTTTGGTGTTTATATAGTCATAGAAAACAATATTATTTGGGTCTTTGAAGATTGTTCAAGATGCTCTGATTCAATGTAAGAAATTGCTTCTGGATTCACTCCAAAATGATTTGAAAAATAAAAAATAAAAGAAAAAAAGCCCTCTGAATGCTTCTGAAAGGTCAATCTTATAGATAACAAATTTAAATTAATGTGTGAATAAATAAAATAAATTAGTGTTTGAAGTGGTCGACTTACGCATGCTATCTCTCTGACGGTGAAGATGCGGCGCAGCAGGAAAACCTTAACGGGGATGGTGAGGATGAGGACGAAGGGGAAAGCCAGAGAAGCCTGCGTGGACATGACGGCCCAGAGCACGGCCAAACACACCAGCTGGATGCAGGTGAAGAGATGCATACGCAGAGTACGGACCTGCGGGAAACAATACTACACTTCAGAAGACCTGAGAACGCTGAACAGAGCAGCTGTTTGCCATCACTGGATCCAGTTAAGACTTCTGACACTCTATTTGTCCTCTCACCTTTCGAACGTAGGTGTGATCAGGGTGATACTTAGGTGGCATCAGCAGCAGCATCATCCGTTCTGTGAGCTGGATCCCGTTCAGCGACATCACACCCATGTAGAGGAAGATACCAAACAACACTGCCAGAGGAATCTGACGCAGCAGGTCTCCAATCACGATAGACATACCTACGGAGAGGAGTAAAACACAGGATTAAAGTGTGTAATGTCCCTTTAAGCAGAAAAAAAGTAGTACCGAGTTTGTGATGTGTGATACTCACCAACCATGATTGCCACCAGGAGCCCGGTCACCCTCTGCTCCTTCACCTCCTGGATACGAGGCTTGTCTCCAGGAGCCACGGCCTTGCTCATGACAGTGAGGGCATTGACGTGGGTCACTGAGCGGACGGTCGCCGCCGCCATCCACGGCAGGCCAAAGAGAGCTGAGCTGCCGCCCAGCACCACGATCAGAAGCAGGTCCAGATGGAAACCAGAACCCTTCACCAGCATACGCTCTTTCTTACTTACAATCAGGCTGCAGGAGAATGAGGAGGTGGAGAGGAGGCGGGTTCAGACAAATCAAGTTAAGTTCAGTTCATACAAATCAACAGGAAGTGAAGCTACGTTTATCTTTCCTGTGTTTCTTGAAAATATAGATTTATAAACTGTAGTGTTTTTGAAGCAGCGTTAGACCAGTCTTCACGCTGTCGCTGTTAAGGTTTTATCCCTTTATAATGTGTTTGTTATAAAAAGATAGCATTTCCCCTTCTTCAGTGAGTCACACGACTAGCTTCTCTGAACTTCTAATGAATGTGTGACATCATCAACTGCGCCAGAAGTGAAATTGACAAAAGTGTTGGAAACAACTCCTCATAGATGCCACAACTGCAGCCAAATCTGTGTAAAAGTATGATATTTTTGAAAGAAATTTTGTCAGGAATTCATTTATGTTATTTCTAAAGCTGTAAGACTTTTACTTTTTTGTATAGAGGTCTAAACGCGGCAGCCTGCGTGGGCTGGAATCTATTATCCTATTCATTCTAATGCAGGGAGCTGAAAGAGCTTCTTCTGGGTTTACCGACTTTGAGAACTCGTCATTCGAAACCTGGGTCCGAAAACACAAAATCCCTCACAAATTTTGTAAAGCAGGGTCCACTCTGTCATCTCAGAAAATGTCAAGCCAATACCACTTTGGGTTTCGGAGGAGATGTTTTTTTAAAAAGGGTAAAAATGCATCGAAAGTTTACTTGGAAAGGCAAATTGCCAGCTTCCTGTTCGAGATAGGTCAGGGGTGTCAGTGTATGATTTTTGTATCTCAATGAGACAAACATTTTGACATTGGTTTCATCTCTGTGCAACATTCCTACTGGCCACTAGGTCTGTTTTAGTGTGCCTAGGTGGCGCTAGAGAGCATATCATGGGATGCTTGGGGTCAAGTTTGGTACCAAATTAAATATTTTTGTGATTGTGAGGTGTGTGCCAATTCTGGTGAATTTTTGAGCATTTTTGGCAACAGACGCTGAATGGTGTCAACTTTGGCGCCCCCCTGTGGACAGGTTTCTAGTCTTGTCTTGTAAGAAATACATTAAATTTGACCCCAAATCATAAAAGTGAGTCTTATAACCTTTTAACGTGTTCATTAAAAGATCCCAGGGATGTATTTTGATGATATTCTTGTCAGACTTGCAGCGTAACTCACGTTGTAATTTGTGTCTCCATGAAGATGAGGATGAACACCAGCAGAGCAGGCAAACAGCAGCCAAACATCATCCAGATGGGAAACGGACTGTCGGTACCCAGTGGGCTGATGAACCATCCACGTTTGTCGGGACTTGTCACAGAGAAACCTCGAGGAACGCTCAGTTTCTACACAGCACAATGTAAAGCGTGGACGAATGTAAGTCAAGTGTGAATTTATGATGCCATCAAGCGATGGAAGAACTGAGTCTCACCTGTGTAAATGTGTCGTCTACACTGTAATCCACAAGAACCATGATGAGGATGGCGATTGGAACACCAAAGTCTCCGATAATCCTGCGAAACTGAAAACAACATGCTGGTTGAGTAAAACTAGCTTTATGTAGTCTGCATCACATGTTACTGCTCAGGATGTTAGTTCTCAAGACTCTGAATAAAGGATTCAGCTATTTACAATCATTAAGTTGTATTTGGTAGCATGACTCTGTTCTGATACTTCTCTAGCCTTCCACATGCCTTTTTGGGATGCAAAAGCCTGAGGCAGGAAGAGTACGGCTCCCATCTTTTTCATATGCATACATGAAAAGCAGAGGAAGGGAGAGCACCAGCAAAGACAAAGCTGTAGCAAGTGATAGTTTATTTTATCTGCAGTAGGAGGCGATGTAGTAATTCTTTTGCTAAGCATAGAGTAGCTGAAGCTGATGTTGTGCTCTTCCTTATGTCGTGCTTGAGCGTCCGATATGAGCTGATCCATGTGCTGAGTCAGAGTGAATCTCTCTGACTGCAGTTTGTTCACCTCAGCTGCACTTGACCAGAGGGGTATTTAAACCAGGTTTTAGGCCTCATTTACACAACAACGTGTCATCGAAAACGTTTAAATGAAATGGAAAAAAAACTGCGTTTACACGAAAACACAGAGGGACTGAAACGCTGTGGTAAGCATGCCAGGCCTGTAGTTGGCGCTATAACTGTCTTTTTTTAATTTTTTAATACTTTATTTTTTTGATGTTTTTTTCCCAGATAAAGGGAACAAGCATAAGAAAAATAGTACAGCTCAAAGATAATGAACAGAGCGTCATCCATACATCTTGATGTCACTGTGACAAAGGAAAAAAAAAAAGAATAACAACACAGTCAGTTTATACAGTAGTGGTTCAAGCCTTCAATGACATATACACAATCCATTTTTCACAGTTTTGCAAAAAAGTTTCAGCTCTTAGGTTAAGTGAGAAAGTCAATCTTTCCATACCTTCAATTTGAGACACAATATTGATCCAGCCAGTCTTTGTTGGAGGATCGAGTTGAAACTGTTTTTGTGTAACAGCTATTTTACTAGCTGCTAATAAAATCTTTAATAGGTACCTATCTGTTTTTGAGAAGTGGGTAGGGATGTTACCAAGATAGATTGTGGAAAATGAGCTGTCAATCCCAGGATCAAATATGTCTTGTGATGTCCTAGTTGCTTCCCCCCCAATAAAATTGGATTTTGGAGCAATTCCAAGCGCGATAATTATCTTGTCCTGAAGCCGCTTTTGGGAGATCTCCACCAAAGTGGAGTTGGGCCAATCATCTGGTGTATTGGTGAATACTTAGTGCAGAAGTGGAGCAACAGATACACATTTTGTTGAAAGACCTCCAGCAGATTGAGCAAATTGAGCAGCACAAGCCCGACATGATAGTCTGTGATGATTGTAAGCGTAATAATGGGACTGTTGTACTGTTGAACACGCTTGCACAAAGCAGAGTGTGACGTCAGTGTTTCCAATGAAAACTTCTAGATAAATGGGCAACGGTGTCGGCAGAGTTTCAGAAAAATTCCACTCTGGAGGCTGTTTTTAAAAGTTAGCGTTTTAGGTCGGCTATAGGTCGAAATGCAACAATACTTTTGTGTTTCACCCTAAAACTGTAGATGTGTCAACGGCCCCTTAATTTGAACCAGGTCTTTGTTTAAACCAGCTCTAAAGGTCTGAAGCTGGCGGCCTGAAGGCCTGTGTGACATGCAGCAAATAGTCCCTGCTGTACTTCACCGATATTAAAAACATACATTTATCTTAAGAGGTTTAATGTTGAAGCGTCTCACCCTTCCTGGGAAGAAAGCGCTGTTCTTGAATTTACGCAGGTAGAAAGCGATGAAGAACGTTCCAGCCATGAGAACCAGAGAAAGCAGCGCCGTGTTGGGTTCTCCTAAAACCTTCCCAGCCCCAGGTGAAGTCTGGTTGCTCAGGATCAGCGGGGTATCTTCTACTGAGGTGTTTCCTCCTGTGCTGTTGTCCAGAGAACAACGTTTCAGCGGGTGATCTTTGAAAATCTGCCAAATGACACGGAGGGCTCAAATTAGTGCTAAATATGTTGCAAAAGAATACACACACACTCACCTAAACACACATTAAGACACACGTGCACCTGCTGTGGTTTTGGTTTTTTGGAGGGCTGTGTGGTTTTTTTTAAATCGCTCCATGAAGGAACCACAACCACACTTCCTGGAAAATAAGATTATCCTTTCAAGTTCTTGCCATGAACTAAAAAAACAAACCCTCCAAATTACAAACCTGGGACAATCTTAAACTCTTAATCCAATAAACTTTCAGAGCCAATCAGTCCCAGAAGATGTTAAGGTGCCCTTGCTAGAAAAACATACTCATTTCGACCCCGAGGTTTGAAAGTCTTCCAAAGATCAGTCTGTTCAGCTTAGTGTCGGCGACGTGAATCGCAGTGTGCCAACAAAAACTTTTTCTTAATGAGAGGCTGTTATTTCGAGTCTGAGCTGTACCTTGATGAGCTTGATGAAGGTCTCGCAGATGAAGATGAGGGAGATGAGGAAGGAGAAGATCTCCTGGGTGAAGCGGGAGACGAAGCGGACCAGGAAGCTCCCTTCAAAGGCCACTGTGACGATGACGATGATGATGAGCCAGAATCCGATCCAGACTCGGCCCGTCAGGTACTCAATGCCGTTTGCTGTGCAGAACTGTGGAAACACAGAACCGAAAAGAAAAAACCATCATCACTGAAAACTTTCACAGCAGCTAAAAACCTGAACAAAATGTCCTGACAAGACACTATCACAAACTCAGTTTTAGTATTCATGAAGGAGAACCAAATTGCTTGCTTTTAGGGAAGTGAAAGTAGATTGATGAACCTTAATGACATATTGGTGAGCTTAAAAGGCGCAGTTAGCCATATTCAGCATCTTCATTTCACAGACTTAGTCAAAATGTAGTATCATATTCAGTATGTATGTTAAAAGGGGCTGTAAGAAGTCTGAAAGTAATATTGAAAAAGTCTCTCCTCTAGATATATGCCTGATCGTAATGCACACTTTAAAATGAGATTATCAACCCTGATGTAGGTTCTTGACGAAATTATACTTTTTAGCTTCACGTTCGGGTCGACTAGAACCAGATTGATTTACGGCACATCTAGGTCTCTATGACAACAACATGCCGGCTGATGAAGTTTAGTAAAGAAAGGCTCAGGCTGTATCACTCTATAACACAGGGGCTAATCTGTTTGTGAAAGTGTTCATTCCAGCCCTCAGTCAGCAGTTTTTCTGCAGTGGTCTGTTCAAACTTGAGAGTCTATCAATAAAATGAAGAGTGAGGTTACGTTAGCTCTGCTTGGTAGCATATTTATAGCCTAGTTAAAAAAAAACGGTTTGGGTCTGAAACGCTAATTTTATCATCGACACACTCTGCACAGGGGGTGAATATTTTTTGGTGACTTAGTGGTTTAGAGATATTAGGATTGTCTGATTGACTTATCTGCTTGAGATTGTTGCTCGTTAAATCAAAATTTTAGTATTTTAAAGCGTGTGTGAGGACCTTTTAGTTTGTACAATTTTGGCACCCCTTTGTGGAAATAAAGCACAATTACTCATTGTGTCCTCTATATTCTGAAGTAGAGTCTTCTGATAATACATGACATATTCATGATCCACTTGTTTTTAAATTATACTCTACTTTAATCAAATTAATATCCTTTAATTGTTGTTCACTGATGCATTTTAAAGAGCCTGTTTGTGTCAATTTTGGTGCCCCCTTGTGGACAAAAAGTCTTTGCTTTTCTTGTCCTTTTTATTTTATGTAGAGTTATCTGCCAAAAAACATCAACATGCTGATTTCTGACAGTCAGATATGTCTTCAATGTTAATATAAAAAAAACTCGCCAAAAAACTGGTGACGCCTACCCCCATCAGTGATTTCAGTTGTTAAAAATAACAATATTAAATCGTTAGTTTTGTTCCTGGTGGTCTTGTTTGCTTTTACGTCATAAAGAAGCATGAATATTAACTTTGGTCTGTTTTGTAACCCCACCAAAAAAAACCCACATGAGCTCTAAGAAAAAAGTATAACAATTTATAGCTACTGTGACTTAAAATCCAGTGGAAGTATTTAGTCCTCTAACTTACGGTATAAAAAGCTTCTTCAAAGACCAGCAGCGGTCCAGAGAAGCCCACGATGAGTAAAGGCTGTGCTCCGAGCAAGCAGAAGATCACACCCTGCACAGCTGTGGACACGATCAGCTCTGAAACACCAATCAGACCGTCCGTCTTCTCACCTGGCAACAGGAGAACAACATACAACCCCATGATTAACACCAATTAGGCTCATAGAGTCTTTAATAAGTAATTGACAGGACCGTTTATACACAACAATGAAAGAGTTTAGAGGCTTAAGGCATCATTAAGTGTAACTCTACGCTTGTTTTCCAGCTCACCCAGCAAGCCTCCGAATGTGATGGCCGGAGAGAGCGCGGCAAAGTAGATGAAGATGACAGCAGCCATGCACTGACTGTTTAAAGCGTCTTTAAAGTCACTCAAGTACTTTGGGTAACGCCGCTGCACGTCCCGGATCAGCCCACCAAAGGGACGCCCACTGCGCTCTAGGGGGTCGTCTGACTTCTTCAAAGGTGTGAGGAGCGATTCTGTGAGATGGGTAGGGAGAAGGTTAGAGATGATTCAGACAACAGTGAGCGCTTCTTTCGGTTTCTAAAGGATGCGTACCTTTCTCCTCAAGACTTTTCGGCTCCTTGGCGAGCAGCTTGACCCCCTGCTCCTCTCTCTTGCGTAGCATCTCTCTCTGAAAGCGAGCGACTGAGCGCAGCAGCTCATCGTCAGCCATCTCTGAAGGCGGGAGCACGATGCTGCAGTCTAGGAAGCTGTTGATGGCGTTCAGAAGGTCCTGCCTGTCGTCCGCCAAATAGGCTGCCTCGTGGAATTGCTAAATGGCCAATCAGATCATAGAATGTCAAAACAAAAAACTGAGAATATTTTCAAAATGATAATCATGTGAATCTGTCGTCATTCCTCACCTTGTCAGACATCAGAGTAGAGATGGAGCGTCCAATCTGGTGATAGTCCATGCTGGAGGTCTGAGGTCCGAGCAGCACGAAGAGGAACCTGACCGGCACAGGAACCTCCAGAACTGACTCTAGCTCCACCGCCTCCTGCAGCCGCACAAACGCCATCGTGGGCTGCTCCAGGAAGTCCACACTACCTGGAAGACAACAAGACATGATGGTTAACATTAAGAGAGCACCACACTGTATAGAGGGATTCTCAGTCTACGTAATCACAAAGATGCGCACGCATCTCGACCGCAGAAGCAGCATTTAGCTCCATTCATTTAGACAAGATAGCGTTTTTTAAACACTAAATTAAACCTGTTAGAAACATCAAAATGTATCAAGAGCACTAGTATCTATTTTGTGCAGTTATGCTATAGGCCTATTTATTATTATTAGAGCACGGTAACTTACCCACAAGAACAACCGTGGCCTCAGCGTTTTCAGGGATCTTCTCCAGCAGCTTCAGCTCATGTTTGGATTTGGAGCGGTGCATACCGTACACAACAGGCGGCTCCTTCTGCTGTAAAAAGTAAGAATCAAGAGCAAAAGTATTAAAGATAAAAGCACCTGATTAATTTTGAGCACTCCAGCTGTTTCACTCACCTGCACTTCGTTCTTCTCCATTTCTATACGTGTCTCTGTTTCCCCCGCCACATGGATGGTTCCCATGAGCGGGTCGGTCACCGACGGCTCAGTCTGATGGATGTGGTTGGAGCTGTGGTTGTGCGTTATCAGACTGCCCAGGCTGGCCGCGGAGATGTTCCTGGGGAAAGGGCTACTGTGCTCCTTCTCATCGCTCGGGTGACTACAGGAGGCAGGGAAAGAGAGGGTGAGGTGGAGGAAGAGAGGCAGTGACCAGGACGGAAGCCATCTAAGTAGCAGGAGCGCACAGCAGCGAGCAGTGAGGAAAGAGTCGGTTTAATCAGTCACTCAACCTTCAACCAGGGTAACCGACGATAATAAACAGAATGCATTAAAGGCGCTCTATGAGGACTGTCCTGAATCTGTAGTGGTTTTCAGGGTCAAAGACTCCATTTCCCATGAGCACTATCATCCACTGTCATAAGGATGTGACTCTTCCAAGGCGGGTGTTTGTTTTGTACCACTAATTTCTATCATTCAAGACAACTTTTTCAGGATACTATGGAGGACTAGAGGAGCACTCAGAAAGCGCAGACCTCCACCAAGCATACTGTGATTGTCACGCAACACTTTAGTCCTACTTCAATGTTATACTCCCTTTCAGCAGACTGTCTGCTACAATTTGGTGTTAGTTGCAGGTTTGTACCATAATTTGTTCCCTGACAGTGTTAAAAGTTATGACCCAGTCCATATTTTATATTCCAGATCTTAGTATCCAGAATATTGCCAGGATCTGGATCGTGCTTTTACATCTGTCAGAAATTATGGTGACCTTGTCTTGTATTGTTTTGCAAAGCAATCTGACCATTTATCGTAGAGTTTTATACACATATGGTGAAAACAGCCCTATCCTCCTGGATTGAGAAGATCAAGTTAGAAAAATATTCCCAGTGCTTTTAGTGTTGCCTACTTGCCAATACAAACACAAATAAATAGTTAAAATAATAATAATAATAATAATAATAATAATAATGAATTAACTAATTAATTTATAAAAAAATAAAAAGGAAACTAGTTTTCATGTTGATGAGATACAGGTCTTTAAAACTCATGTGTCTAATATGATACGTTCGGCAATTCAAGATTTATTTTAGTTTTGGAAGTCAACATTCATGTTGTCTTGTGTCGTTTCGTGCAAGGACTGATGGCAAAGCAAAGCAAGGTAAGTTCATCTATAAAGCGCCGCTCATCCATTGGGGAAAGTGCTTCACAGAGTTAGAACAGTATGACATGAAGCAAAGACAAAGCAGTAAATCAATGAGGCTTTGTTGGTTTCAGAGACAGCTCAAGTGGACACGCAAGGAACTGCAGTTTTTCCATCTCGGCTTTAAACCTACAACTGCAAGTCAAGTAGAGTGATGAGGGTAGTGACCAAACTTTATGTGCTTCAATTAATGTATTTAAGAGCAAACTTGAGGATGAATAATTTGTCTTTCACCTGTGTTTGAGCAGCAGAGCTCTCAGGACGTTGGCTCGGTCCTCAGCTTTGATCTGGTCTGAAATGATCATCTGCTCCACCACCTGGTGGGCGATGCCAGGCAGGGTCTTCTGGTCCAGGTCCAGCAGCACGGCACCTGTGGACCCACACAATTGGGGTAAAAACTTAACACTCTGTGAGCACGCTCACTCGCTGAAGAGCTCAATCACACCAGGTCTAATTTACCGTGAGAGATGGTTTTACGGAGCTCCAGCAAACTACGGAAGGACAGCGAGGCCACGTGAGGTTTCCCCCAGCGGTCGGTCTCTTCCTCTACGTCTTCCTCAAACTTGATCCATCGAGCCGTCTCCTTCCACTGCATCTCCTGGTTCTTATCCATCGTCAGCTCGTTCAGCTCCACAAAAACCTGGTGGTGAAGGAAGAAACTCGGCGTAAGCGAAATGCAGAGACCTTCCATGAAACACAAGAGACATGCACGTTCAGCATGTGCCAAAGATCTTTTTTACTGATGATGCACAGTTTGGTTTTATTACACAACTTGGTTAAGTGGTGAAGCAGTGTTTGCATGTCAACATCAAATAATAGGCTTGAAAACCACTTTCAACTCACTCAACACACAAAAAGATTTTGTCTGTGTTATGACTTTAGAAAGACATCCCATTATATATGACAGGAGGGACTGAAGTCTGCCTCGTCCAGCCGTCCCTGCATTAAAAATCTGATGACAAGTTATTATTTTGAACACCATGCCACTGAAAAAAACTTTTTTTCAATCCTCCCGTGCTGAATTTCTTCTGCAGCATGCCTGTGAAGTCACGCTCACACGACTCAAACCTGATGCCGGCCGGTCACCCAGCCTCACCTTCTGGTACCGAGCCATCCGACTCATATCCGTGTCCAGCAGGACGCCTTCAAGCTGCGAGGCGGAGCGGTATACAACCACCGGCAACGACTGGAGGAGCGAGACGATGCAGGAGAGGACTCAAACACTGATACAGCCACACAAGGAGTGGACCCTTGCCTTTACACACAGGTAACTTTTCCTCATCACACACACCTGACAGGGACCTGTTGTTTACTGCTGGGTAGAAAGGTAGGTGGGTGGGAGGGAGGGGGGCTTAGTGTGTGAGAATGTGTGTGTGTTTGTGTGTGTGTTAATAAAACATAGCTCTCCCTCTCTCAGGAGCTCCCAGTGTCTGGTTACCTCTGCTCCTCTCCCCCCTTTTTTTTCCTCTCCACGTGAAAGGAAAGAACTCATTCATTCATTTTTAATTGTCTCCTTCCCTTTGGCTCCTGTCCACAGAAGAGACAAGGCAGCGCTGGGTTTGAGAAACAGAGAGGAGGGAAAACATTTCCCAGGATTTGAAACATGGATTTTATAAACAGCTTCATTGGGAAAAAAACAAACAAACTCAGAAACAGGAAGTGCTAGGGCCACATTATAAAAGTTAATTGATGGGGAAAAAAGCTGTAATTTTAGCCTTTGATTCATATTCCTTAGTGTTGGAGTGATGCAACTTTATTTTCAAAATCTTCATTGTTTTCATCCTTATTTTGACCCTTATTGCCCGTTGTATGCACCTTGCACTGGCAAGTTTTCTTATTTCGTACAATTTGACTCACTGCTTATCCCGTAAATCAGCATTTCTTTCTCTTTTTTGGAAAGTGACTCTTCAGCAGCTTTGGAGAGACAAACGTCTCAAACCCCTAAATGTTTCAAGTACATGTCATCCATCATTTTGTGACAAATGTGCAAATTTAACTGTAAACACCAAAGACTAGAGGGGGTTAGACTCCTGGTATTCAAGGAGGAGGATAGTATTCAACACATTTCTGCCTCTCAGACCCATGATACTTCATTTTTTAAAACTTTGACCTGTTAGCCACATTTAGGGACACTGCCTACATCATCTTTCTGGTGAAACAGGGTATTTAAGTACAATAACACTACTAACAAACAAATAATATAGATTTCATAACACAAATAATCAAACTTCCCATACTATGACTAAGTTTAGTTAATCAACTTATTAGGTCTTACTTTTCCCAAATAGCAAGGTGAATTGAAAATCCCACACCAGAAAAAAAGCTTGGGTCTTCAGAGGTTAAGATTAATACGTTTATACTCAGTTCAGAAGAGCTCATTTGTAAATTGATCAAATTCTCAATCAGATAAAAATTATTGCCAACTAGTTGGACCATAAATTAGTAACTGGGATGCCTTTCAAGCACAGAGTGCCAAGTATGTGCTTGCTTTAGTCTTTCAAATGAGAGGCTTTCTGCTTTTGAGGTCTAGAATTAAAGTAAGGGTAAAGTTCACCAGTTCAAACAGGAGAAAGAAATTCATGTTTTTTAACCCAAAATTTGAGCCAGCACACTGGATATCACTGAGATTTAAATTATGCAATCAGAGGGCTCAATCTTAGTACAACAAGCACCATGAATTTATATCTTCTGTAAAATGCATAATTTAAAGCTCCAGTAAGAAATATTTTGCTAGTTATGGAGTGGACTGAAATTAGCATTTGTGCCTCTGAATGATGCAGGAATGCAAAGAAATCCCTCAGAGACAATATTTTAAATCCCTATTCTATATTTTCAATACTTGAAAATGGTGCAGGGCGGGGGTCACCTTAACAGCTGTAGAAACAGTCTTTTGTAGACCAATTTACAGTTGACGTCATCAAAAATATGCACACGTATTTGGGCAACAGAGGCGGTGTTTGGCTGCATTTATTCAGACGAGTCAGCGTTCTTTTAACACTTCATTAAAGCCATAAGCAGCATAAACAACAACATCTGCGGCTGTGTTATCAAATGTTTTTTTTTTTATCCAACCTCAGGTAAAAAGGTTTGACTGCAGAGAAAGAACTTTTACTGCCTTTATTCTAAATCCACTTTTTACTTTATGTACTTAATGAAAAAAATGGTTTTGATGACATAGTTGCATTTCACCACTAAATACGTCCATCCACTGAACATCTGTCCACTTTTTAATATTTTCCATCCACTCACTGACTCCTCACAAACCTGTGAGTCATTTACCAACCCCTCAAATTGGTGTTAATTAGGTAAAAAATGTTTTTTGGCAGTTAGCACCCTCACGTCACTTGACAAACCATTGTAATCCACAGCACTTCTGTTGCCAAGATGTCTGTTATGATAGTCTATGAAGTTTTCTATACTGAATATTCATTTGGACTAATCTTACGCATGAAAAAGACGAGGAAAGAACTTTTAATCCACAAGGGGGCGCCAAAACTGACACATAATAAAAGGTCCTCACAGGAGCTTTAAGATTTTTCAGACACTGTATGGTTAAACACTTATTAGTTAACTATTATTCAATTTAATCCTTTAATATAAAAGTATGAACACTTTTGGCTCCGTTTGCACTGACTCGTGTGTTCAGTAACAACAGAGATTGTTTTTAAATTAGTTAAAGATCCTGTCCTAGTCTTTAGTAGCTTTTAGGAATCCAAAATGAAACAAGTTGATAGTTTTATAAAGCGGAAACAGGGATCAAACATGGCATGACCTAACAAATGTGTGAGTCTTGTCACGTCTCACCTCATGTGGGGTTCGATCCTGCTTACGGCTGCGAGTGGTCGGCTCTTTGTGGTCCTTCCCGATGTGCACCACTTGTCCTTTGGTGCTCTTTCTGACCAGATGTCTGCGCACGCCGGGGACATCTTCAAAACGGTGACCTGGTGGAGGAGAGGAGACGGATGAGATTAGTTTGATGAGAGAGTCTGGTTCAACTTGCATGATTTCAAAACTTGGAATAAAAGGTGTGCAGAGTGGACTTTGGGTGCACAGGTTGACCTCGTAGCACAAGTTCAAATCTCAAAGCACCAAGTCACACAGTGCTGTGCCAGGTTGCTTTTGTTTGGCTGGTCCCTCATCAGGGAGTAGAGTTACTCAGGCTGGCAGAATAACAGGTGTTGAAAAAAGTGGAGAGACGCAGGATGGCAAAGACGAGGCAAGGCAGGGTTCAATTTTAAGATCTTAAATAAAATAACGACATCACCCTAAAATCTGTACATCTGGAATATCCTCTTTTAAAAGGAAAAGGTGAAAAATCTTGAAATGAGCATTTTTCCACTGAGGAATATCATCTTTCTTACCTTCATGAGAGCCAGGGATTCCAATGAAACAAACAGTGACGCTTTTATAGTTCTTCATCAATGTTTAAGCTCATAGTTAAAAACATCAGACAGAGCTTTCAATTTTAAAACCACATCTTTTGGTTTAAAATCTCCTCATTCTTGATTTACTTCTCTACGTCGTTATCTCAGCGGGCCTGTTATCAAGCTCCTCCATGATGTCTGAGTGAAGCATGGCGCAGCCCCTGGAGTAAAAACCAGGCCTGATTGGCACACCGTATTTGAAGGGTGATAGGGATTTGTGGTGGGCGTAGGGTAAACGCTGGCACGGCTGCCCGACTACGTGCCCTTGAACTGCAGCGTGCCACTGCTGCAAATTGTGACTTATTGGAAAAAGCTGCCACTTCTTGACCAGCGCATGACCCCGCCGTGGCTGAATCTTTCACAATGCATCAGCAAGCAGAAGTGCTAATTCACTCAGGTCAGACAAAAGGGGAGGGACAGTGATCTAATAATTCCTGTTGTTGAGCTGCAGCCAGAGACGAAGACACTTTCCCAGGATGATTTATGGCGGGGAGAAGGAGATAAAAGAAGACGCAGAGAATACGTGAGGATGAACATGTTGCTGGGCTCGACTTTGTGTCTCTAAGCCTTTAATGACGGCAGATCTGGATAATATCAGCCCATACGTCCTTCCACTACCTCTTTTTTTCCTCAACTCTTCCCCTTGTTTCAGCCCACTAATGATTAAAGGGTCTTAACCCGGGTCCAGGTTTCACAATTAGCCACCATGTTGGCTTGGGCCTGTGTCCAGGGGCCTCAGCTGACAGCGGGATCGGCTAATTTAATAATGCAAGCCTGTCCGACACACTCTCTGATAAGCTGCTGCCCTCTGCTGAGGGGTCGGATCCCTGACGTAAATCTCCCCGGCCTTGGACACAACCCCACGCTGGGCCGGGGGGGCAGGAACGTCACCGGACAGCAGGGTGTTGAAGAAATGTAGGGGGGACTAAAGGCGGCCTCAACCTGATGTTTCACGAGGAATCTGAGCATCAACAAGATCGAGGCTTCATTATCGTTACCACATAGCTGGGTAACAACTATTCAGTGGGAATAAATGGAGCATTTTTGGAAAGCTAAAAATACTCAACGAACAAACAGAAAGCAACACTGGATGGGGGAGTATTCATGTTAAAACACTCAAATTCCTCATGGGTTGTAAAGAAAAGACTCATATCTCAGTTTTTTCTATCTAATAGTTGAAATCAAAACACCTGCATCAGATTAACCCTTAATTAACCATAAAATGTACATCAGAAGAGCTTTATGATTAAGAATGATCAACAATGGATCTGAAATCTTTCAGCTCCAGAGATGAACCAGACATGGATCTGGTGGAATTGAGCCGTAACAGTGCAGGAAACATCGACTGTTAAATAAAAAACAAAAAAGGTGTCATCTCTCAGCTGCTCCCCCTGGTGGCTGGCTGCATTATGGGTAAAAACTCCATCTCCCCTGTTCATTTGAGGCTGCTTTGTGTTCAAGTCCTCTTTTTTTCTGAAAAGTTTCTTTTTAATAAGTTATTAGACGTTAAGAGCAGGGTTTAACAATGATTGACATATTGGACTTTCAAAAGAAGTAACTAGAAAAGCACTCAGAGAGCGCAGACCTCCGCCAAGCATATTGTGATTGTCACCAACACTTTAGTCCTACTTTAATGTTATACTCCCTTTCAGCAGACTGTCTGCTATATTTTGGTGTTAGTTGCAGGTTTGTACGATAATTTGTTTCCTGACAGTGTTGAAAATTATGATGACCCAGTACATATTTCATATTCTGGATCTTAGTATCCAGAATATTGCCAGGATCTGGACCGTACTTTTACATCTGTCAGAAATTATGACCTTGTCTTGTGTTGTTTTGCAAAGAAATCTGACCATTTATCGTGGAATTATATACACATATGGTGAAAACAGCCCTATATCACAATGATAAAGAATCCTTTAAAAAAATCCTGGATCGGGATCCGGTTCACCTCCAAAATTTAATCACTTCTCCCTTATCCTATTTTGAATAATTCCTAAAAGACTTTCTAGGAGTAAGCTACAGTAGACAGTAAAGCTGTCCCTGTCTACAGTGATTGATAACCTTGTTTTAACCTTGTACTTACGCAATCAACTCAATACTGAAGAGTATCTTAAAAAAAGCACACTTATGAAAACACAGAACTACCCCTTTAACTCATCTGTTTTTTTTCCCCAAACATGAATAATAATCCACTTTGATTTTAACAGGAGGCAGTTTGTTTGCATCTTTCCATGAACACCTTTTTCACATTTTCTTTTCAACACCAAACGATCATATGATCGAATAATGCTGTTGATATGTTGATGAGTTTAGCGAGTACTTTTTCTGTTTACGTATCCGAGAGGTGGAGACAGAAACCAACTGTTTGGCTCTGTTTCTGTTTCCACCTCTCTGGCGCTAGTATCTGGTTTAATGACTTCTAGATACTTCATGTGCACCATTTGGAGCTGTATGCATAGTCGTCTACTAAAGTTCCAGATCAGCTGCTTTACACAAAACAAAACAAAGAGCTGAAAGAGGGCAAAATGCAGAGTAAAGCTGCAAGAAGCTGCAAATTTAAGGAAGGATTTCTTTACACTAATCTTACACATGCAAAAAGAAGTCAACTCAGGCACTGATTTGTCAAAGAGGCGCCTTTATATATTCCTGTACTCACTCTTGATGCCATCCAGGTCAGCTGAGGCCAGTGTCTGAGCCTCGCTCTCATCCGTAGGGATCCGCTGGTACTTGGCCTGCTCGGTACCCGTCATGTTGCCTGTGCGCCGGCGCTCCTGCAGGTCGTAGCCGCGGCTGGCAGAGGACACCCGGGTGAGTGGTATGTGCTCTGGGGGCGCTAACTGGGGAGCAGGGCTGGAAGCTTCAGGTGAGGTCGGTACACTGGATAAAAGCAGAAGAGAAGACCAAGCTGTAGCTCATCAGACGGCTCAGAGTGTGTCAGAGGAGTTGTTGAAAAGTTTCCCCCTTTTAACAAAAGTTCACAACTTTTTCTGCCTGATTCTTTTTGTTTCTGCCACTTTTCTTGAACACACAGGTATTAGCCCCGTCTCTGGTACACTTTCCAATCTCAGCACAAAGATTCAACCCCAATTTGAAAGCAAATTAATGGATCGTAAGATAATTTGTTGAAATAAATGACCAGAAATGGACAAAATGAACTCACCGACAGCTGTCCACAGAGTTTTAAGACTGCAGAAAACAACTTCCTTCAATTATTTTCCTTTCCGTTAAACAGTTTTGTGAAATAAATCCAGTTCTATTTCAATTCCTTAAGATCAAAAACCAAAAGATGCATCCGCAGTTTCATCCCAGCCCAGATTAAAGCCTTGTGAAAAGGAAAAGTAAATGTCATGAAGGAGCCTGGGGCTGCTGAGGTGTACGTGTCGTCTATAGCGACAGGTGATATATGGGTCTCTGAGGAGCGGATTATTCAGGTCCATCAGATCAGGCCCAGCAGGCCGTCTGCATGCCTGAGACGTGGTAACGTACAGTGTATGCCCGGATGGCCAATGGAGCATGTGCCTGACATTATGCAATCATCACAGCAGGTGAAGCATGATCTCTCATTGCCCCTTTCTCTGATTTGTTTTTCCATCCAAGAAGTTAACCAGACTCACTCTGAGGAAGTGGCATCTTCAGGTTCTGCTCCCTCTGCAGAGTGATGCACAATTTCCAGCTCACGAGCCGAGTGAGGGCTCTCTTTGCCACGTTTGGCCACATCATCGTCCTCGGAAAGAAAGAACTGTGGAGGGAAAATAGAGCACAAGGGAGACGCTCAAAACAAGGTTTCAAAAATGTGTGACACTCGGTTTAAAATGACTTTCAACATTAACAAAAGTTAAGTTTGAGAAAATCAAAGTGAAAGCAAAACCTCCACTCTCATTCATACTCTATAAATTCTGCAGCTGTGAATAGCATCAGTGTCATTATGATCAGGTAATAGTTGCTTTTGTGTTGCAACAGCCAAACATGAAACCCACTGTTGAATGATTGAGACTATAATGAAAAATTCATAGAGGAAAATATGTTGATGCTACAGCAGGAGTGAGCAGGTTAGTTATCAGAGTATTAGCAGCATGTTCCTGATTCAAATCATAACTAACACTTAAACGTTTCAACAGTTGAAGTAACATCTCCAACAACCTTATTTAAAATATTTTATCCATAATAATTACAGGAGTATTTTTTTACCTTTTTCAAGACATAATGCACAAAAACAGGTTAAAAACATGCTGCCATGATGGCTTTACTCATTCCTGATTAATTAATAAACTTACATCTGAGTAAAAGTGCCTTTTTGTTTCAGATACCTTCTGTAAAAAGTCAGATAAAACAACAAAAAACATGTAGAAGATCAGAAATTGCTTTATACAGTAGGCTATCGTCTGCATAGAGGATGACTCATTTCACAAAAAACGCAATATCTAACAGGCTCTGCAACTCTTCCCAAGGCTTCCCTTGGGGAGGAGAATGCTGAAGTTGAAGAGCCATCACTGCTTTGTTTTTGGCTATAAACAGCCACATAGTTCCATGCACATGCTTCCCATCTCGGAAGAAGACAAGACTGAGTGGCTAGAGTTCATTTATCAAGGAAATGTGCCAGCTACACTCAGTAAAACTGTGCATGTGTGTGCTAGCCACTTCACGGTTGACTGCTTTTCCAACTTTGGACAGTACAACAGAGGGCTAGCCAATAGACTGGTCCTGAATCCAGGCGCATTACCAACCATCCGCCAACAAACCTCAGACCCTGGAAATGTGAGTATTTTAAATGCTGTGCAGATTTAAGAGCTTTTCCTCAGTGTCCCCCCTGTCTCTGTGCTAGCTTCAGGATGCTAACTCTAGCTGCGGTTAGCCTGTTGTTTTAGCCTGTAATGTTACGGTAAACGAGCTTCGCCGTTTTCTAAACATTGTGCACTCGGAGCTTGTGGCGCCGCTCTCAGGGACGCGGAGGAGTGGGGCGGTATCAGCGGTGGCTCATTTACATATGAAGGTCACGCCCACTAAATCAGAGCGTTCTGAACAGAGGGGCTATGAGAGCCTGGAAACAATGCTGCTGTGTTTAATTTATTGGCTTTTTGGACCAAAACATGTTACTACCATTTCATGAAGACATCAATGTTCCATATTAAACTGCAGAAAAGGAGCATCATATGGGACCTTTAAACTTTTTCTTGTTATAGACAAAGGTAATCTTCAACTTTTTCTGACCTCTTCTTGGCAAAACTAATGATTGAGACCTAAGTGGCATAACAGTTGATGATCAAAACCACCATTTCATGTGTCACTTTTTTGAAATAGAAACTACAGATTAGTGTCTGTAAATCCTTAATGTGCTGTCAAAAGACTAAAACCTCAAACTGAGACAAAAAAAGACAACACTCTAGTTCAGCAGTCTCCAAAAATAGTCATAAATCCAATGAAAGATTTAAAAAGAGTTCAAGGAATTACCTCCACATCCTTCACTTTCTCTGACTCTGAAGGAACAGAAGTTGTCTCCGTCACCTCGTCTTCCTCTTCCTCCTCATCCTCTCCCTCCTCAATGGGGCCACTGCTGGGGACTTGGCTGCTTTTGTGATCTTTGTCCTTCTTCCTTTTCTTGCTGCTCTTCTTCCTGCGTCCCTCAGAGGGCAGTTTGGACAGAGGGCGGTGGATGTGGTGAGAGGAGTGACGGTGGTCTGATGAAAAGAAACCACAGAAATACATGTTTTTTAATTTAAAAGAGCAAATGAAAGACCGCTGTTGCTTGTAATAAGGCCCCTATGGTCTTCTTACATTCGATGTCCTCCTCATGGTAGTTGTGGTGCTGTTCGTCAGGTATGACAGAAGCAGGGCTGAGGATCTGCTGGAAGCGCTGGACTCCCAAAGCTTTGTTCAGGTCCCCGTCGTCCTCATCATCAGGGCGAGGGGTCCCGTGTGATGAGGCAGCAGGAACCTGTGGCTGCAACACAGAGAGATAAGAATAAAAAATGTGCCTTCACAACATATTTCAACCATAATTTTAAATGTATCTGCTAATAAACAGTTTTCAGATGCACAATATTGCAATTTGGGTGCCTAAATTTGAGACTCTTTCCTTAAACCACCACTAGAGGGAGTCCTGGTTCTACAGATACAGCCCTGTCTCGACATCACATGACAAGCTCTTCCAGACAGGGAGCCTCAAATTGGAAACAATCACCATGTGCATTGATCAGTTACTCTTTGGGATCATGTGATGAAAACAGATCTGTTTTCTTGCAGCAGGACTGCTGCGCCCTGCTGTGCCCCGCTCCGCCGGAGGGTTGTTGTGATAAGGATTGGCCCGAGCAACCGGCAAGTGTATCCACTCAAGCTAACAGGATTGTTCTTCAGCTGCCCTGAAGGAGAGTAGATGTTTCCAAGGCTATTGCACAGGTAGTCAGATCCTGCAGTGACCCCTTACCGTGGCAAAACTCAGGGCTAAGAGGTCGTCAGATTCTTCCACAAACAGTTCTCAGGACACCCAACTTGGATGACATATCCTCAGCTTTCTCCTGTGCTGCAGGGAGCAGCAGAAAACGTGCAGATTCTGTTTGGTTTAAGGCCTAACTAGCACGAAAAAGGCAACAACTACGACTTCATTTCAGATTAATATTTTACAGGAACACTTTCAATTCTATTTTATAATTTGGTACACTAAGACTCTCAACCTTTGTGCCATGTGACCTCTTATGAAAACAAAAGCTTTATCTAGTGATGTCTTATCTTTATAATCTGGGAGCTGAATATCAGGGTTGATGAGTTCATTTACTTATTGCACTTTTATTTTTCTTCAGTAGCAACTTAAAAAACAACAACACCTAGATTCTATTCTGACTCTAGCCGATTTTTTTCATTCCCAGTTAAAATCTATTTCAACATATGCTGTTATTACCTTTGCTAAGTAAGTTTGTCTGTCTGTGAACAACATAACTCAAAAAGTAACAGGTGCATCTTGATGAAATTTTCAGGAAATGTTCAAAATGGGATAAGAAAGAAGTGATTAAATTTTGGAGTTGATCCAGATCACCGTCTGGATCCAGGATTTTTTTAAGGATTCTCTATCATTGTGAGATAGGGTCGTTTTCACCATATGTGTATATAACTCCACGATAAATGGTTGGATTACTTTGCAAAACAATACAAGACAAGGTCACCAAAATTTCTGACAGATGCAAGTACGATCCAGATCCTGGCAATATTCTGGATGCTAAGATCCGGAATATGAAATATGTACTGTGTCATCATAACTAACAAATTATCGTACAAACCTGGAACTAACACCAAATTGTAGCAGACAGTTTGCTGAAAGGGAGTATAACATTGAAGTAGGACTAAAGTGTTGTATGACAATCAAAATATGCTTGGTGGAGGTCTGCGCTCTATGAATGCTTTCCTTGCTTTTTTTTTAGTTTAAGGAGTTTCTGATGTGTCTTGTGCACATATAAGCCACTCTGAGTTGTGGTGTGTTAAAAACGTGCTGCCTGAATCAACGTATAGAGTTGGTATATCATTCTGTTGTACTGGTTCTGGCAGTAATTTGCTTCAAGTAGGTTTAAAAAATGATCTTTTGTGATGGACTTCGAAGAAACTATAGAGATGCAGTCAGCAACCCATGAAACGTCACATGTAGTTTGTGCTTTGGCAGGAAATAAAGCACTAGATACAGTACTCAAGAGCTACTGAGTGGTCTTCTTCAACAGAAATAAACAAACTTAATTAAAAATGAAAAAGAAAAAAGGACAGAGCATCCGACAGGAGGAAGAGTTTGATCGCCTATCTCGAATTAGGGCCACAGTAAAAATTTTTTGGAAGGTAAAGCCAGTCACAAAGATGACAATATAACATTTTTTTCTTAAACAACCTGACTTTATCTCAAGATTATGAGAAAAATTAAAAATGTTGACTTTAATTTATGAGTCTGAGATTGAAGTTGGCGTTCTGTGAAAAAAAAAAGATTACAGACTTCAGTCTAAGGATTAACCAAGATGGTGGCGCCTACAGACACAGCGGACCCTCTCTGTCCAAGCTCAGTGTGGACTAATGTATTTTTAATGTTTGCCTAAAGAAAGTGTTTGCGTGATTCACACTTTCCTTTCTTTATTTTATTGTATTTTTCCCCCAAATTTGTATGTTTTTATGCTTTAAATTTTCACGTTTATATTGTTTGAAGACAGCAACATCTCCATTTTTCTGTATGTGCTGTAAATTTAATAAACTGACAATAAAAATATGTTGAATTTTGAAAATTTCTGAGACAAAAATTACAGAGTGAAATGTCAGAATTGGAGGATTTTTTTCTTCAAGTGTCCCTCCTCATCTTCCGTACAAATGTAAGTGGAAACAAGATATTAATATTTTGAGATACAATTCTTTTTATACAGAGCTTTACTCGTTATGGCATTTTACAGTGGCATAGTGCTGCTTTTACTAGTGTATAGAAATATCCTTACAACACCCTTTGTCAAACGTTTAGTCAATTAAATCCAACAATAAAGTAAAACCAAATCAGATGGACAACTTTCTTTAACTGAAATGAAGTCATAGATGCAGTACATCACCTGGTAACTTTTTAAAGTACATTCTCAACAAGCTTTGGCTCTTTTTTCCACTTTAACAAGCCATTCAAACCAATTAAGGCAAGAAAGTACAAACAGGAAACTCAGGAGCTCATCCACATATTTATAGCTCAGCACATGTCCAAAGAAAGTGAGAAAAACTGATTCCCATGACCCACACAGGCACAAAGTTAGACTCTGTTCTGGTTTAACATGCCACACACAGGTGACAGTAGCCAGCAACCCTGCCCTGAACTCTAGACGAGCTGTAGGAAGAGATGTGGAAGGAGGGACAGGTGGGTTTTCTTGGGTGTTCATTCAATATTGACCTAAAGGTTCCAAGTGTTTTTCTCAACAGTCAAACAAAGTCTCAGGAAAGCAATAAGCAAGCTATATGTTGACCTCTCAGAGAGCAAACTCCCCTTAAATCACTTAAAGTAGCAGAACAGATTCCTCAAACTGCAGAGCCCCAGAGGAAAATCTATCATAAGTCTTTTATGAATCTAAACTTTTTTACTATAATCAAAACATGTCCAAAATTAAAGAGGAGCCCCTCTTTAAAGCTCTGTCAACACTTGAAAATTTAATAAGAAAACGAATCCCGTCCAGATGTGAGCTGCTACGCTATCCTTCAGTTTATTTTCACAGAGCTCTCATTCATATCACGGTTTCACAGTGAATCCCTAGAGGTGGGAGAGATGTGTGAGGGATTCTCAAGGAGGTGAGAGAATTTTCCACAACCGAAACCATGTGCAAAAACAAGCCTGAGGGAGCTGAGTAAAAACAAAACGGAGCAGACAATGAAGGAGACTCAGGCTGAGGGGACTCTTTAAAACCTCAGAGAAAGGTTTCAGGGACTCGCTTCACATTGGCAAAGAAAGCTCTAACACAATTAATGCTTTAGTGAAAATACGTCTCACTGACATCCACCATGACAAATGGAGCTGTAGCTCTAAACACCTCTATTAGAGAATTACAAGCTGGAGATATCTTAGTGCCAAAGCTTATCAAAGCCCCGTGATGCTCTAATCAGGTTTGTATCAACCAACCTGCTGCTTTAACTGCCTCGCCCATTGTGTCTGCGAGGATCAAACGGTGCTCCCGTTCTCTTTAGAGGCAAATCCAAGCTGTGTTTGAAAATTACTTTTTCTATTTTTAGCTGAAATTAATTAGTTTATGTGAGATCTTGCTATCAATCCTGTTTTAGCAATCAGTACAGGATGAATTTAAATACTATAAAAGATCAGACTACATGCTCACTTTAAGAAATCAGTGATGAAGGAATCTTAGCTAAAAGAGACGACAACAAAAATTGGAAACTGAATGACATACAGCGCTACAAGCCAAAGGGAAATCCAGATGGGCGTCTAAATTGTTTTGTAAATATGAAAGAAGTATGAACCAAGATTTAACAGCACTTTATCTTCCTGTCATAGTTTGTGGGAAATAGAGCCAATTTTTCTTGAAGAGTCGCTTTTATTAGTTATTTTCATATTAAGAAACAACTAGACTAAACCTCAACCAGACATATTGTCTTGCAACACTTCAGTCCTACTTTAATGTTATACTCCCTTTCAGCAGACTGTCTGCTACAGTTTGGTGTTGAAGGTTTATATGATAATGTGTTACCTGACAGTGACAATATTACCAGGATCTGGATCGTACTTTCACATCTGTCAGAAATTATGGTGACCTTGTCTTGTATTGTTTTGCAAATCAATTCGACCATTTATCGTGGAGTTACATACACATATGGTGAAAAAAATCCTGGATCCAGACAGTGAACCGAATCACCTCCAAAATTTAATAACTTCTTTCTTATCTCATTTATAACATTTCCTGAAAATCTCATCAAGATCCGCAGTGAGGAGGAGAATACCAAAGTTGAAGAGCCATCACTGCTCTGTTTTTGGCTGTAAACAGCCACATAGTTCCATGCACAAGCTTCCCATCTTGGAAGAAGACAAGACTAAGAGGCTAGAGTTCATTTCTGGGGGAAATGTGCCAGCTACACTCGGTAAAACTGTGTATGTGTGTACTAGTCACTCCATGGCCGACTGCTTTTTCAACTTTGGACAGTACAACAGAGGGCTAGCGAATAAACTGGTCCTGAATCCAGGCACATTACCATCCATCCGCCAACAAACCTCAGACCCTGGAAATGTGAGTATTTTAAATGCTGTGTGCTGTGGAGCAGATGTAAGAGCTTTTCCTCAGTGTCCCCCCTGTCTCTGTGTTAGCTTCAGGATGCTAACTTAAGCTGCAGTTAGCCTGTTGTTTTAGCCTGTAATGTTACGTTAAATGAGCTCTCAGCGCTGCTTTCAGCCGCTTGTCAATTTTTGAGTTATGTTGTTCACAGACAAACAACAAACTCTCCCAAAAACATCACCTCTTTGGCGCAGGTTAATATTAAGTTAAAATGTTGGACGTAAATACCAAATGTTGGATTCATCCCAGAAAGCTTCACAGGACAATACAGTGAGGTCAACACAAGATTTGACAAATTTGTGACATCACCAGTTGGTGAAGCTTCTAAAAAAGGCAAATCTGGGGTACCTGTACAGCCAAGTGGTCTAGGTTGTGACCCCCATGAGGCTAGTCCTCAACTGGCTTAGAATCCAAGCTGCAGCACTATCCCACTCTCATCCTGTTTTCTGCTATTTCCATTGAACTCTATGCTCTTAAAAAACACTATTAAGAAAGAAAAAGGACAAATTTGTCACTTTGCAAAGAGAAGCACATATTTGTAGCATGGCAACAAAGGAGGAGACTCTGGAATGCTGGCCTCTGGTCTGCTGATGTTAAGCCTTTAATACGGAGGCATAAAGGACAGGTTGCAAAGACACCAGCCTTTTAGAGCTGCAGATCATGTAAAGCTACAACAAAAACATCAGAACAACAACAGCCCTCTTTAAGTGTCAGATAAAGGCAACAACAGCTCTGTAAGAATGCTCTGCAAAGCAAAAGTCTGAGCTTACTTAGCTATTTGCTAATGCTAGCATTCTATGCTTTTCTCCATGATCATCTTCTTTGTTGAACAGAGTTAAGCATGCACATATTTGATTTATGATTACAAATGAGACTAATAGGATGACATCTGAATTAGTGCTTAGTCATAAATTGTGTAAGTTCACATTTTTACCGAGTGATGGCGCTAAAAGCACTAAATGCTTGAAAAGTCGTAAGTGCAATTTTTCCAGACAGATCCTGTTAATGTTTTAAAATATGTTCAAGGTTGGACTTTGCCTGAAAAAAAAACAAAAAAATAATGGGATTTGTGTCTTTAAGCTGAAATGTACCAAAAGTAGTGATGCATGAAAGAACAGCATGAGTGACTAAACCGTTTGATCTAGTGAAGCAATATTGTTCAAAAAGTTTCAGAAGTAGCGTGCTGTGCATGTGCAGAGGCCAGGTTATGTAAGAGGCGGACACTCGACAGTGTGTGGAGGCAGCAGAGGAGATTATCTGTGTCGTGAGGTAGGCTCAAATCCCACACTGTCAGCACTTGGAGGGGAAAGGGGGAGATACTGTAGGCTGTGGATGTTGCTGTGATCATGTCGTACCGGTGGCTGATGAGTCACTGCATTCCTGTGTATCATTACACGAGTCTGCAAGGCGATCTGAGCGTACAATACGCTCAGAGTTTATAAACTGTATGCTCTGAGTTTGGAACAATCTGCAGAAGCCCGAAGTGACTGATTCACAAGATAGACAGGAAAATAACACCTTATCTGAATTCTTCAAATCTAAAAAGTGAAAATGACTTACTTGACTGAAATAAATGTGATGTATTGGCTTGCAAAGAAAGCTATTAATAGTCTGTTGCTGCCTAAAAGTTGATTTTACCTCTAGACCAGTCTCTGAAGTAATTGGCCAATCATATTTCAGGCTCATATTTTACCTCTTTGGTCTGCCCCTGATTGTAACCAAGTTTTTTATCATGAAAACTGTAAATGTTGTCATGTGCAAGCATGATTTCCCCACTTTCCTGTTACATCACAAATTAAAGTGCCTTTTTCTTGCTGCATGATGTAAAAAAGTTGACATACTTTCAGAGGAAATTATCAAGAAATCCTCCATTCAAGGACCAGGAAATACATCTGTTCACTCCAAGCAGTGTTTCCAGTAGCCAGACAGAAGAACTCTATATGTTTTTTACTTCTTAATTTTATCTAAGTTCAACATCTACTGATAAACTCGGAGGCGGTTAAGCGAGAGGGAATCTGAGTTGACTTCACAGGAAGTGTGTCAGGTTCAAAGTGTCATAAAACATGATAGGTAGGAGGTGTGAACTGTACCGCATTAATGCTGCCTTCTCAGATATGGTGGCTCACTTCCAGACAGCGAATGTCTCAGTGACAGTGGCTGATATGCACATTAATCTCAAAGCTCCCGATTGCAATGCGAAGTGATGACATTTAGTTTTGGTACATGCTGTGATCTCTCAAGGTAGTTCCAAACTTTGAAGCCAAACCGCTAAATGGAGCTTCAAACCACCATGGGACCATGTGGCAATCAATTGAAACCAGTGTCAAAAGTGGGAAAAAGCAAAACAAAACTGTAGTTCTTCAAGTGTCCACTGGAGGCTGGCTCCAAAAGTTAATGATACATCATTAGAGCCCTTACGAAAAGTCTTATTAATGTAGAATCAAACAAGTTTACAACCTCGTAAAAATATTAAAAAATGCTTTGGTCTCTATAGCTCAGGGGTGGCCAACCAGTCAGAGACCAAGAGCCACAAAAATTACTAATACTTAAATTATTAATACAAAAAGCCACATCACACACGCACTTCCTCTCACACATGAACAAAAATCAACTTGGAGCCATGTCAAAGACAAATTTCTGTTTTTACTGCAGAAAAGACAAAGTTCCATCCATCTGTCAATCTAGTTAGCTATGAGCACATGAGCCAAAGAGAAGAGAAACTGAAACTTAAGTATCAATCTCATCACCCAATCATTGATCAAAACTGATCAAAACTTTGGCATCAATATAGCAATATTTTAGATTGATTGGCACACCACTACTCATAACAATAATGAATGGATCAAAGAGCCGCATGTGGCTCGCGAGCCACAGGTTGGCCACCCCTGCTATAGCTCATTATTTACAATAGACTTTAAAAGTGAATTTTGATTTCAAATGTTTTTGGTGCGTTGTGGCTGTTTGCAAGGCAGCTAGGCAAGCAGCTAGCTTGATTTTCAGACGGGCTCAAAGTAGGTTTGAGTAAACAATTTGAATATGCCAATGATCATGTTTGTGCTTCAAAATGCCTCTCCAGAGACCAATGGTGTTGTCACTAAGACAATGTCCATGTTTTGAAACCTCTTTGGAGAAGACAAAAAAGCAAGACGATTCCAAAAAATGTTTTTAATTGGATTCTCTTGCACCTTTAGTCGTCCATAATAAATTGGTATGTATTAGTAAAACAAAATTTCCAAGCCATAGCTTTTGTTCAGGAAATAGTCTGTTTCTTTGAAGAGGGAAAAGCTGGGTTAGCTATACCGGAGGCTAATTACAGCTAATGTGCTTGGCTGAAATAACTGTGGCGTCTTTCTAGTAGTTAAAGTTAATAAGAGGAAAAAGTAGCAGGCGATTGGCATTGTAGAAACTGGAAACAGCTAGGAACACTGGTATTTTGAAAATACGTTTTAAAACACATTTTAAAATGGTTCCCCTACTTTTTACAGCTTACATGCAAGGCAAAGCTAGTCATGGCACCTTTCCGTAGGAATATTTTATCATTTGCAAGATACTGATTCTAAATTTTGCAGATAGCTGGATGCAGTAGTTGCTAACATTTTTATGTTAACACAGAGCTACAGCTAGCAGCAGACTAGCATAGGTAAGTAAGGGGAAACGGCTGGTTTAACTGTGTTGAAAGCTAACAATATCTTCAAATCAGTATCTTTGAATATGTTTCTTAAAAATGTGTCCATTCCTTCCCAGACATTGTGCTAGGCGAAGCTAACGGTGGCATCTTTCTAGAGGAATGTTTCAATATTTACAAAATGCTTGTGTTCATATTCCCAGAGAGGAATAGATGCAATGGCTGCTTTTATGTGACCAATGGCAGCAAACTAGCTTATCACACAGCCTGGAATCACAAGGAAAAGGGTTAGCTTGACTTTATATAAAGCTAATAAATCTTCTAAAAGGTATTTCTCAAAACATATCTAGAAAAAAATATCCTCCTCTTTCCAGCAAGCTAACAGTTTTTATAAAAGGAATATTTCAACATTTTTTTTAGATATTACTTTTTTTGAAAATTCTTATTTACAGGAAAGTAAATTAATATTACAGTAAAGCCAGTTTAGATCACCAAAGAGGTTAACTATTAGCTTGGCCCAGTACAAAGCAAACAAGATCTTCCCACCAGAATCTTTGAGCCATGCGTCCACTCCTTACTAGCTTGTATGCTAGGTTAGGCTAAAGGTCTACTGGCTTGAGCCTTGTGTTTACATTACTATTATTAGAGAGGTGGAAGAAAATGACTGGAAGTACTCTCTAAAGTGTTTTATAGTTCCTTTATGGGAACATTAACAACATAAAACCAGTGGTCTGGATAGTTTTCGTTTAACAGATGGAGCGGTTGTTTTTGACTTCAGCAGTCAAGAAATGTTTCACCATCCATCAGATACCAAAGTGGTGAATATCTGTACCTGGTGACACATTAAGTTAACATAAGGTAGTAATTATTACCCTGGATTTCTAATGGCTGAGAAAAGTCAATGAGCTGTTGACTAAGTGAAAGCGCAACAAATAAGCACCGGTGAACATTAACCAGCTGCTGAGTTCATTTTGAGGTTAAATTTACCTTCAACTAAGTGAGGGTACCACCGTGCTTAAATCTCTATTTGCCCTATAGACACAATGTTTAATGTCCGGCGGGAAATGATAAGAACAAGACTAAACATCACAAATAGAGAGCGGGAGCACACCACGTTTCAGACACGTTACCTCAAGTCTTCACAGTGAAATAAACTCACCTTTAATGAGATTAGAAAGTCAATAAAGTCCATTGAGACAGACGCCAGTTCACTGCTGCAGTTTAGAAATTCATTAAGATAGTAGATTTCACTCGTCCAATGTTGAAAGTAAAAGAAACAAGCGCTGTCACTTCTAGGGAAGACAATCTGTGTCTCATTTCAGCTTGATCTCATCACGTGACCGAGGCAGATCTCTATGACATTACTCAGTTTCACAATGTTAGACCCTAAAAATCCTGAGAGGATTATCTCTGTGAACACATACACACACACACATATGCACACGTACACAAACACACATTGTTAAAGAGATAATAATTAACCCAGAAAGAGTTGGAGCCAAGAGGACGACCAATAACAGCAAGGACACAGTCATACAGCAAACAATGTTATCTGCAGTTTGTGTCTTGGTCACCAGACTACCGGCTGGCCAAATACATTAAAGCAGAATCGGCTGTAGTCCACAACTTGAGTAATTTTAATTGTAGGTGACTGTTTTAGTGGCTATAAGGCACTATAAAGTCTTACGCATTGGATTAAAAGTGCTTTGAATGTTTTTTCTATATCATTTGACACAATTTTAGTGTACTAGTTAGGACCAATCAATGCAAAGCTTGTAAAAAATTATTCTGTTTAACCTGCAGAAACACAGCTGAAACCAATAAAAGTAACTCTGTTCCTGATGCTGTCGTGAAAAACAAAAAACAGAGGGATAAAAATACAAACTGAGTCACCCAAATGCTAAAAATAAAAAATGAGGGGGGTTAAATCCACTGCCTCTGTGCCTCCAGCAGTCACAGATTCCCCCTCTTAAATACTCCACATTCTCAGCCCGAACTGTAAGGCTTACATTTCAAGCTTCGACAGCACTTGTGTTGTTTATGTCCGGCGAGTATAACCTAGGCAGATGTTACACTTTGGTCGCAAAATTTTGCAACACTGGAAAGGGAAGCAGCTGAACACACATTGACAAAAAAAACTGCACAGCTAAGCAAAAGTAAGAGTTTCCTTTAAGTGTTTGCAGTGAGGAATGAACTGGACTGTGGGCAAAAGTAGCAAAGTGTGAATTCTCAGTCATGAATAAAACCATGAGATGGTGAAATCTGTCTGAAATCTGTCACCTTCTCAGGTAGATGTAGCTCATACATCTTACTTTTCTGACACCTCCTGCTTAAAACCCCAAAAGTCAGAAGGATCATGAGGCCCCGCTTCAGTCTGATTTGACAAATCTTACTAAAACAAGACAAACACTTGGTTAGATTTCAGACTTTGTTGAGTATAGATTATTATGAAGAGAAATTGGTATTTCTGCTGCTTTGAGTATGCTGTTAAACAGCATGACTTCAGCGTTTCCCATGGCTGTTTATACGTCAACCGTGTCAACAGCGTTCCAGAAAAATCCCATTCTGAAGTTTGCATTTTAGGTCGGCTGAAAAGCAGTTTCTGTGTAAACTCGATGCCAAAACGCAACAAAACTTTTGCGTTTCACCCTTAAACCGTTGTTGTGTTACGGCCCTGTGGGTCACGATACAATAGTATCGCAACGTATCATGATATCACAATATTGTGATATACTGGGTTACTCTACACAGTTAACTAAAAAAAAAACCCGAGATGATGTTTTTGTAAATAGCGCAATAGCACTTAAAATTGGAAGGACAAGTTTAGTCAAAAGTATTAGCGTTATAAACACTTAACTTAAGGTTGTACCTTAAACTACTGTGACGTTAAAAAAATTATCGGATGAAAGACATGGTCAACTGGTGGACTGATAAATGTCAACTGGTGTAACCATAGACTGTAGAAAATATGGTCGTCTGCTTGCTCGGCTCGAAGTGAGGTCTCCGCAAACACTGCTCCCCCTGTTGGCTGGCTGCATAAAGGTTAAAAAAATCCAGCTCTCCAGCCATTCCAGATGGGCTGTGTTCAAACTTTAAAAAATTATTTGACTTTGTAGAAATGTTTCTCACGTCCGATGGTGTGGTGATTTGAAGATATTATTTGGCTGTCTTGTATTCAAGTCCTTTTTTTTCTGAAAAGTTTCGTTTTCATTAGTTATACGAGGTTAAAAACGAGGCTTTATGTAACGTTTAACGATGATTGACAGCTGCTGTTCTCGTGTATTTTTTTTCGGGGATTGTAAAATATGTCGGGAGGGAGAGCCAGGAAGTGATTAGACTCTCAAAAGAAAAAAAAAAATATTTTTTTTTTTCACCAAGCTCCACTCAGATTCTCCCAGCATCCCTCATCGTCTCTACTGTGCAGACTCTGGCTCCAGACTGCTACAATGGTGGCGCCTGAGACGGCGGTATTTTGGCTACAAAACCGTACAATGATAAATTGGGGAGCCATGCTGTCCACTCTATATACAGTCTATGGGTGTAACAAATGTTTCCCATAAAAAAAATCACAAAAAAAGTCAAAATAAATATGATTTTAGCAGTGTACAACACTGTAAAAATGAATTGAATGACCAAATGACCAAAAAATAGAGAGGAGACATGATGTCTACAGCGTACTGTTTTTTTTTTTCAGTACAACAAAAAACCCGTACTATGAATTTTAGGAATAAAATCTAACATACCTTGAGATTATATTTATTATGGGTAGCATATAGCAGAGTAACTCTTTGGCGCCATCTACTGCAGTTGGGGTGTGGATGTTGAATTTTACTTCCAGTTTGGCAAAACCATTCATTTTTACTTTTACAAAAAAATGCTATCAAGAGTTGAAGTATCGATTTTTCATCAGAGGTCGAAGTACCACGATATATTACTCTATTGATATTTCTCACATCTAATATACAGTTTTTGTCCCTAACTGAGTAAATCAAGTAAAACAGTAAATGATTGGTAAGGTTGGTGTCAATTACACGAAGACAAAAGTTTTGTTGCATTTCAGCCTAGGGTTTACATGGAAACGGCGTTTTGGCCAACCTAAAATGCAAACTTTTGAAAACAGCCTCCAGAGTGGAATCTTCCTGAACATTGCCGCCACCGTCATCATGTAAACAGTAAGCTGGCGTTTTCAGTGGAAATGCTGACGTCACACCCCACTTCGTGCAAGCAAATACAACAAAAACCGCTGTTATGATTGTTGCGGACTACCATGGTGTGCTTGTGTTGCTTAATCTACTGAATCTGCTGACTGTCTTTCAACCAAATGTGCATCTGTTGCTCCACTTCTGCACTTATTATTCCCCAATACATCAGATGATCGGCTCAACTCAACTTAGGTGGAGATCTCCCAAAAGCTGCATCTGGACAAGATAGTTATAGCGCCAACTACAGGCCTGGCATGCTTACTTTCAGTCCCTCAGCATTTCTGTGTAAATGCAGTTTTTTTTTTTATGTGTTTTAACGTTTTTTGAATGAAATGTTGTCATGTAAACAGGACCCAAGTTGAAATTTTTCTGGTATCCAATTTGACATAACTCCTGGAGTTCACCAGCCGTGACAAACCAACAACATCCAACAATATGAGGCTGTTTTTCCTTTAAGCTTGTCATATTTTCAGCTGCAGCATCCTAATCACCCTGAGATGAACTTGTTCAGAGCTTCTTAAGTTAAGGAATGCTGCTTTCTTTGGCTGCAGACCAGCTGCCCTCTGGGCACCATGCTCATCACATTGACCCCACCGGCAGCCGTACAATTACATTTTTCATTACGAGCCAGTATTATTTCCAATGCTGGTGGTGAAACGTTAAATTAAAGAAAAGAGGAAGGAAACTGTTTGGTTCATGGAGCTGCAGACATTCTTCAGTACTCTAATGACAAGGGAGGTTCAGCAGCAGCGGCTCTAGATGCAAGTTTAAAATATTTCTGGACGTTTTATTTTCATAGTGAGAGTTGTGACTAGATCTGAACACACACACAGCTCTGTCCAAAAGCCATAACGTCTGATGCCAGAGAGGAGCGAGGAAGCTGATGCAGCATAAATTTGCAGCCAGAATGTGAAACTTCAGAGCTGAATAACCAGAGTCTCTAGGAGCGAAGAGCCTGGTCTGTCAACAGGGTCACGACCTCCTCCTCATGTGCTTTATCATGTGGCCGAATCTGACCTGACTGTTGTGTACATTCTCCCGTGTACTCACGCTGTGAATAACCGATGCCACAGCATCTGTAATCTTGTTTGGAGCGCCGGGGTTGCTCATGGCTCCACAGTGAAGTCGCTGCTGGAGAGCTGACTGGAAAGCTGGGTTGGATTGGTGTGGCTTTAGCCCTTCTCTTTCTCACTGGGACTCAGACAGCTTTTGGGCAGCATAACCTGGAGGCAGAGTCAGAGATTTTGTGGTTAGATCACATAAAGCGGGAGATATGTAACATAAGAAAAGCACCCTGCTGCTTTGAGTGTGATCAATGGTGTGAGTCTATCATTTTGCCTTAGTAGGATGTAAGATAGTGGTAAGAAATGCTGAATTGCAAGAATTACTTTATGTTTCAAAATTGCAAAAATGAGAGCGGAGGAGTCTCAATGCTATTAGAGCACGCTTCACTGCCCAAATGTTGTCGGGCCTGTGACGTGTGGTCTAACTCAGGAGTAATAAAGGATATCCTGGGAGTCGCTCAAGTACCTATGGACCTTTAAAGCACTAAAGAGAAAAACATACAACCTGAACTGAGTGTCGCTTTTATGGTTAAGTGGACACACTAAATTACATAACACCTCCACCATGGAGTACAAACTGACATTTTTTTTTTACAAACACTGACTCTGTATCTTTTAATTTCTATGCTTCTTGATTTTGAGCACTCTACAACTGAAGGTCATTAACCATTAGAGGCTGATAAGAGCCTGATAACAATGCTACTGTGCAGTGGACCCTTTGATAAAGGGCAGCACGAGCCTCAGAAAACCTCCTCAAGTCGTCACGCTACGAGAAAACAGTTTGACCACAACCAGTCGAGCAAAGACTGTTAACAGAGACGTAACCACAGGAGATGTAGCATTGTGTTTGGAAAACCATCAAACAATGATAATGTAGTCACTTTGATTATTGTCTGTTTTATCTGATGTTTAGTCAAAGCAAGTGTTTATATTTGCCGACATCAAATCTTGATTACGGATATAAAAGCAATAGGTCGACATTAGCCAGGTAACTGCCGCTCATCCATTGGTGTTAGCTTGTGTGTGTGGTTAAATCAAAGGTTGTTTACTGCTACATTCTACTCTTTGCTAGAGGCAAGAAAGCCCCAAATATAGTTTTGTTCAGTTTTAAGTATCGTCAGCGCGTAAACGTCCTCAGTGTCAACTGATTTTTATCACTGTGCTCCACCACTGAGTTATTTTCGGTGAAGTATTTGGACCCAGGGCGTTTTTTAGAGTCAGGTTGTAAAGATATTTATCAATGCTGTAAAAATCATCTTTTTCATGTGGTGTGTATGTGGTTTCCAGTTTCCAGTCAGCCTCAAGTGGTCACCCAAGGAACTGCAGTTTTACACTTCGCAATGTCTTCATTTCTTACGGTTGGAGGTTGTTGCTTGGTGGCAGCTGATTATTTTTATCAGCATGCTCTCATTTCAATTTACAGTACATCAGCCATGCTCATCAATGTCACTTCTTGATCACCGGCCAATCAGAATCAAGAAGGGGCCAAACTTCTGAAAACAGCTTTGTCAACAACAATGGCTTTCATGATATTCCTGAGAGAAATTTCCATGTCCAAATCTGCCACCAATGCTGTAACTTGTTTCTCATCAATTGTTTTTACATTTTATTTTGAAGTTGACTTTGAATAAAAGCAAATTCAAAGCAAATGTCCCATGGGAAAACTTTTGTAACCTTGCTGGCCAGAAGCATCTTTAAATTGAGGTTACTGGTGCTTCTAGCACAAGGGTCTGCAACCTTTTCTTTAATAAGAGCCATTTTGCCTCAGCTCACGTTGATTTAAGTCATTCTGGAGCCGCAAAATCTACTTAACGCCACAATAAGGACTTTAAAGTGTATAAAATACTAAATGCAGTTAAAATCTAGGACGTAATTACTCAATGAATCTAAACAAAAAAGTTTTCTGAATGTGTTAAACTGTACATGTAATGCTTAAGTTTTTGTTTTTAATGAATATGCAAAGATTTTACAAAAAATTAAATTACAAAAAATTGCAAAAAAAAAAATTGAGTCTCAAAAAATTTGCAATTTTTTTTTAAAATAAATGCAATTTTAATAAAAAAAAATGAAAATATAAAAAAACTGCAAAGAATTCAAAACTATAAAATTCAAGGTATAGAAAAGTTGTAAAAAAATTACAAAAATTAGATGTATTTGCCACCAATTTTAAAAAAAAGAAATCTTAAAAAATTGTAAACATTTCAGTTTAAATTTTGAAAAAAAATTCAAAACTTAAAAAAAATAATAATTTTATATTTCATTACTACACAAAATGAAATTTAAGAAATATGCAAAAAAAATCAGACAATTATGAAATGTCCTGAATTTCAAATTTTCAAAAAAAAAAGTTAAATAAAAAAAAAATGACATAACACTTGAATTTGATTACAATTCATCATGGTATTGATTGCTGGCAGAAGCAAATGATCAAATAAAGAAAATCTTTGTTTATAGATTTTTATTTAGGTTGTGCAAACTATTGCACAGTTGCATGCATTAGAAAGATCCTTTAGAGTGGTATAGCTCAGCTGACAAGATGCCTCTGTCAATTTTAAGGCTTTTTTGGCTAATATGGTGGTTCAAGTGGATGGAAACAGGAAATACAGAAAGGAAGAGGATGAGATATTGCCGGGACTGTGCTGATCCTGTGACCTCCTGCTTCACCAAATGAGCTAAACCAGCACCCCAAGTTTCACAGCTGTTAAATAAACCCCAGTAATCCTTGTTAGCTTAAACTTTCCTGAAATCCATGTCAACTTGTCTTACAAGCTGCTTTACAACAGAGCAGTTGTTTTTCCTCCTGTCTAAAAGCAAAGAATGGCTCTTTTTCTTCACTTTTCTGTGTCACAGTTTGAAATCTCGTCCTGCCAAAGCCACCCTGGCTCTCTGACAGCAGCTATCAAAGAAACGATAATCCTCCCTGATGGCCGAGCACAATCATATCAATGGCCTTGTTGACAGCACGAGATTTCTACGAGGTACAGTTACAGCATCTTTCACCGAACACAATCAATGACAGGAGATTAAATGTAATGCAGCATAATTAAGGAGCTGAACAAGGGGACGTTGTGTTTGAATGTGGGTTGAACAAAGACATCACGTGCCAAGAAGAGCTGAAACTGAGATGCGGATTTGGCTACAAAAACATTCTGGCGTTGCTCCTTGTTTGTTCTGCCGCGATGGAAATCACTTCGCCAAATCTAAATTACATCCAAGCAGCTGTTCTGTTCACGAGAACAGCTTTCCTTCGCCTGAGAGTGACACGCAGCAATCTGTGCGGTAATGGCGATAAAGGAGTCAATTGAAATCAGCTTGCATGTTTTTGAAGATTACTTTCTCAGTAAACCTAGACTCCCCCTACTGTGGAGAAGGCAGGGCCGGCTACACAGGGATAAAGTTACTGAACCCTGGGATACCGAGGGGAAAGCATGGGAACCTTCCTCAGGGCACGTTTGTAATGATACTGATAACAATAGTCAACAGAAAAAGAGAGGAATAACTCCTTAATGTCATTTTTTTGTTTTAAAAAATCCCTGACTACCTGAGAGCTTTCTGTCTGGCTCAGTCGCTCAAAGTGTTGTATAAAAAGACTTTGCAGTCCCTTATGTAACGACCAAAAGGACAAAAAGGACAAGGCTGAGCGCTGACGGTGCAGGAGGAAGCTCGAGACACTCAGGACAAGATGCTCTCTGTTTCTCCTGGAATAACTCCATCACTTCTCCCCACGGACACCAGGAAGTCTAGTGACTCGCAAACCGTTCCTCCTAGGAGAAGCTGAAGTGGAAATTTTCGACACTCCTAAGTTTTTCCACACAGGAGTTAGTCAGAGTCTTAAAATGTGCATGAAAGGCTTCGGGAAGGCTGTCTTTGTGAAGGGAAGTAGGAATGAAAACAGGAAGAAGGCAAAGGCTTCAGACTGCAAAGGAGGAGCTGATATTCTCTCTGAAGTAAATAAATCAGACCTGTCACTGAGGTTAAGGGACTGCACCGTTATACCAAAGCTAATCTGGATTAATCTTATCAGTTAGAACGACTTTCACAGCATGACAGGCTGCGACTGTCATCATCATGTGTCCCTGCTACAGAGACAGGAGAGACTAAAGAAGTGATCTTATCTCGAGGCCAACTGCTTCAGAGCCTCCGAAATTAGTCTGACGTCATTTAAACTTCACCACAATGTTCACATTTGTGTGATTACATTAAAGGAAGGTGACAGCTGCAGAACATTTCTCTGTCATCGTGAAGCTCTGTGATGTGGATATGATGGTGACTCAGCTCTTCCACAGAGCTCAGACGTATCTGACAAAGTCTTTTTGGTATGCTGTACAAACACAGAAATGTCAAGTTGTTCTTACAAATATTGTATGATAGAGGATCTGAGTCTTCTGAGGCATGTTTATCTCTGATATAAAGTTAAAGACTTATAACTTATGTTGTCTGCTAGGCGCCGCCCTGTTGGCTATGGCTGCCTTTTGCAGCAGCTCTCTCTTCTTATCCGTTTCATGTAATTTTTCATCTCTTTTTCGTCATTGTTGTATTTGGAGTGGGTCATTACTTTGTCTGGTTCATTGTTGGTCATGGACACCAAACTTTTTGTGTCTTCAATGATATTTTTACTACTTTTTCTCCTGTGTTTGTCTGAAGATCCTACATGTAACCATGGCTGCATTGTTTACATGTCAAATCAGCTGTTAGCAGCCTGTAGCATCTCAATGCTAACTGGTGCAAGGCCTGATGTTTTCCCACAAGGTGAGGAGAAGGAGGTGAGGACGACGTGCTGGTTCTCAGGTGTGAGCTAAGAAGTGACGACATGGACCTGTCCTTCCGTCCATCGTTATTGGGAACATAAGATCTATCTCCAATAAGATGGACGAGCTAGCTGTGCTAATCCAGCAACAGACGGAATAGCGGAGGGCAGAAGAGCATCATGCTATTCGCGGACATGGCTAACAGAGCTAGCATCAGACACCAACGCCACATTGGAAGAGCTTCACCTGCTGTGAGCAGACAGGATCCAGGAGACAGAGACTGAACAGACTGCTGAAGAAGCTCAGTCCTGGACCCTGTGGAGGTGGAGGCTGGCTAAACTGGACAATGATGGACAAGCTGTCGTCATCTATTTTCTTGTGGACCTTTTTGCACTTTCTATAAACGTTCTTGCTTTTGTTTTCTTGATTGCTGCTGTGACTTCAATTTAATTTTACTTGTTACAATGACAATAAAGTTCGATTCTATTCTATTCTGAAATTAGCCACTGGGTGATATAAAGCAATTCTATACAGCGAGCATCATTTGGTTGCAGATAATAATGTATTAAGCAACAAGTGTTTGCAATATAGCAGATTTACCACAACCATCTTTTTAAGATAATCAAAAATGCACATTGTGCTTAAAATAAGTCTACGCTCAATAATAAGCTGGATCATTGTAAGGGGTATGTACTGGTTTATGAGGTTGGCTCCACAAGCATCAGAAACATCACACACACCAAGCCAAAAGGAGCTGTTTTCACAGCAGAAATAAACACATTTACAGCCTGGTACAAAAAACTGTCTCCTGTCTGAACAGCTGATCACAATGAATGGTGTTTTTTTTTTTTTTTTTACTAACAGTTGAGTTCAGAAGATATTAAAATGACATGTTAATCCAGTCAGAGGCACAGCTCAGCTGACTGACAGGCTGACATCCTATAGCTGTTAGTGTAAAGCAGGGGTGGCCAACCAGTCAGAGACCAAGAGCCCCAAAAATTACCGTGGTACTACGAAGAACCACATCACACGCGTCTTACATACACACTTCCTCTCACACATAAACGAAACAACATACAATGAAAATCAATACATTTACAATTTTCAAAGCGATTTTATCAAGAGATTTATTGTTATTGTAAGTGTGTTTAAATTTGTATTTGGAGCTGTTTCAAAGACAAGTTTCTGTTTTTACTACAGAAGAGACAAGGTTCTATCTATCTATCTATCTATCTATCTATCTATCTATCTATCTATCTATCTATCTATCTATCTATCTATCTATCTATCTATCTGTCTAGAAAGCTATGAGCACATGTAGAGAAGAGAAACTGAAACTTCAGTACAAATCTCATCACCCAAGTATTGATCAATACTGATCCCAACGTTGGCATCAATACATCAATATTTTAGACTGATCGGCACACCACTACTCATAACAATATACACATATATATTTATGAATGGATTGAAGAGCCGCATACCGAAAGGCAAAGAGCCACCTGCGGCTCACGACCTGCAGGTTGGCCACCCCTGGTGTAAAGGATCAAACCCTGCCTCTTTACCAATATGGCTCCCGTCAACAATTTGCTTCAAAGCTCGGTTTCAGAAACAGACGGGTGACATCATAAACACCATGTCCATTTATCATACAGCCTATGGGCTACCACTGCAGCCAGAGCTGTTTCAGAGACAACCAATAAAAAGTAAGGTACTCTTCCTGCATCCTAAAAAGTTTCCTCAACATTTTTTCTTATAATTTCGGTGGGATTTTGCATGGGTTGTGACATGCCGTTGACCTAGCAGTTTAAGCGTTGGTTTGTCTACCAGCCACAGTGGTGGACTGCATGTCTTCTGCCACTCCACTCTCCATGTTTCCTGTCTCTCATCAGTTGTCCGATCAAACAATGCTTCCACTTGTCAAAACATAACTATTTAAAAAAAAAAAAAAAAAAAACAGGGTATGTGCTAACATTTGGAAGACATGCGCTCAAGCTCTATGTCCACTAATGATTCTGTTTTATCTGACTCATTGATGGCAGATGTTAGACAATGAAGATGTTTCTCATATCATCTACTTACATAATCTTTCTTTTACATTTTTCATACAATACTGGTTACAAACTCTCTTGCACCTCCCTGTGCTTGTTTTTAGAGTATTCCAACAACAAATAGTTGAATAAGTGTTTTTTTTCTCCAAGTTTCCTTAAAATATTACAAAAAATAGCATCACTGTGAATATTTTTGGCTATGGTAATCACGCATTCTTCATACCTATGGTACGTTTACACCTGTTCGTGATGAAAAAACAGAAATTGACAGCACAAACTGACTGATTGCCATTGCTTTCAATTCATGTTACAGTAACAGTTACAACCAACTAGCAAAACTAGAAAGAAAACTGGCTGCAAAATATTGACACCAGGGCTCTGATTTGAAAAATTCTGCCTTCACACTTGCAGCTCACCAGAATAATTTTGGGAAGTTTTCCAGATTTTTGTGCAAGTGTGAACGGTGCTGAAGAGAAAAACCAAAGTAATCTGGATGCACACTGCACTGTTAGTAACTTTTTTCCATTGTTGTTTAGTGAGCTTTATATTCCTGCATTGTACTTTATTTATAAAGAGTTTTATTACATAGCCATGTGCTACTGTTGTCACATTTCACACCCCATCTGTAAGAGCATGTGACGAATAAAACTTGAGCATCTTCTTCCTTTATGAGGAGTATGAGGATCATAAGAGACAAGGCAGTAAAAATAAGACGTTAGCTTGAACAGAGTAAGGAACTGCAGATGTTCCCTTTCTGGAATGATGAGTCAGCAGAAAATACATTCTTGTGTTTTTGGGTAAATTAGAGTCTCTTATGCAATTACTGACAGTGCACACATTTTAACTATTTCTTTCTATAATCTTAATCCTTTTTCTGTCTCTCTCTGCCTTTCTTTCTCTCTAGTCCCACACAGTGGAGGCATGTTGCTGTTCTCCATGAGTCTGAATCTGATTGAGGTTTCTGCCTGGTAACAGGGAGTTTCATGGCCCCTGTTGTGGATTCGGCCAAGGGCTCACTCATGTAGATTAATGTTGGGGCTTTGCAATAGAAGCCCTGCAAAATGACCAAACAACTTATTGTTCTGACTTGTCTGGGAGTAAAATAAGACTCAGAAAACAGTCAAAATCAGAACAATTTATGAGTATCTGCAGGTGATGTTGAACATGTTGAAAAGTGGCTAACGTTCGCAAAGGTAGCATTCCCATACCTGAGCTACTTACTCAATATAACCATTGTTTCTGCAGACACTTGTTAAACTGTGAGAAATTAAAAACAAATACTTATCCTTGCTGGCTTCTCACATGACCTTTGACCCCCGTAAACATAAAAAAAAGCATGAAAGCTATGATCTGGCCTCAAACTTGTGTCAGAGGTCCACATGTGTCCAAACCCAGTAATCTCCCTGAACACCCAGGCCAGTGCCAGGCTTCAGTCGCCAGATTGGCTTGTACTTTACAGCCGCTGTCTGCACGTTCGTCTCCAGATTCATAATTAAAGAACAGTTCAATAAAATGCACAAACTCAAAATCAAAATTCCTTTTCCAGAAATAGACGCTTGATCACAACGTCCAGACCTCAACCATCGCACTGACCGGTACTTATGAAATAAAAGCATGACAATGACAGGGAGGAGAGGAGAGGTTTAGAAATCCATTAAAGAGCCAGATTTCTGTAAATAAATCTGATTCATTTACATTTCTCCAGATTGTGATAGCTGCAAAGGACAAGAATTTAGTGGTCTTAATGTTTAATCAAACACAATAACACGCTGTTACGTACTGAACGCTGCTCTGCACAATCACACTGTTATTGCTTGTTTTTGTGCTGAAAAACTTGTGTGTGATAACAAGAAGTGGGTCAAAAAGAGAGGTTTAAGAACCCTTGAGGGAAATCAGGCCTGTTTTTAGAAACTATGAGTGGTCAGCTTTTAGAGAGGCATCACTTCCCCAAAACATGTCCTTTAAAGGCACTAATTTAAGATTCATTACTGTGGGAGATGTTTTTCCTGATCTGAGGAGTTTTCTGCAATGCAACCTGTGGATCTGAGGAGGATTTGTTGACAGGAGCTTGTGCTTTGGTTGAAGATCATCATGGTTTGGGTCAGCTCTGATGTAGATTTGATTCAATACTCTTGTTCAGATGACTAGAATTTCAACTAAGATCTTGGCTGAAATCTCCTTCTTGAGGATGAATCGTTAAAAACGCTGAATTACACAAACATGAAAGACAACAAAAAGCAAAAAGAAGTCTGAATTTCTCATACCTTTGTGTGCTTACAGCAGAGAAGCCGCCGCAGACATCGTAGTGCAATTCTGAACTCTGCTGTGAAGAGAGACCCGGGTCTGGTCAGAGTGCAGGAGGAAAGCAAACAGAAAGAGGGAGAGAAAAGAAACAAGAGTTAGAGATGTGGAGCGTGAGCGTTGGCAGAGCGTGTGCGGTCCAGCCTCTGGTCGAGTGGAGTGCCTCTCAGAGCAACAAGCAGCGACTGATAGCAGCAGCCTCCCTCCTCAGGATTATGTTTCCTCCTCTAGCCTGCTGACAAGTAGCCATGTGACTTCAGGACCCAGTCAACACTGAGTCAGAGGCTGCTGCCCAGACACACTAATCTATATGTACGTGCACACACACAATGACCTCAAGCTTCAGGTAGAAATTCAACCCCAGAGATCAATATCTGCCTCCAACAACCAAAACGGTTCTGCACGCATTGCAACCTGTTTGGCTCGTGACGTTTTCAAAAACAAGGAAACGTCTATTTCCACCTCCTCATCTCACACATCACTTGTTGCACACATCTCTCAGGTATGACAATTTTACTCAAACTGTCATTATCTGAATCTTTTTGCAAACCATGAACACACAAATCACCAGTAATTTACTTAGAAACACAAAAACCAAACCTGTAGCTACAGAGTGCAGAGGCTGATGAGTAAGGGCCTGTTTCCACTGACAGCTGTTTTTACACCAACAGTTCCTATTTTCTAAACAAAACCAATGCAGTTAGACTTTTTGAGCACAAAAAACACCCTCAGCTCCAGTTGTTTTTTTCACACCAAGCTCACAACACCCTCATTTGTCCAACTTCTGGAACTCTGCAGTATGAGCAGCGTTTGCTACAAAAACATGCAATATTCCTTTAATTAAAGCTCCAAAATGTCACAAAAACATGGGGTGAAATTTTTTTAAGACACTTTTTTTAATTACATTGAGAAAAATATTTTTTATCTCAGTCACATTTACTGTCGTGAAAATTATAATGAGTATACCACTTTAAGACTTTAACGGTCAACATGGATCTGAGTTATAAAGGTTATATCTAATTTTTGTCTCTAAATTTCAAATGTTTGACTTGAATATTAAATATTGTTCAGCTTTCCTAAATATTTAAGAAATATACGCAAATTTATTTGAAAGCCTGATATGTGACAATGACCTCAACTCTAATTTTAAAAAATGTAATAAAACCCAAAATGTGACAAGATGCTGATCCCAACATGTAACTTTTGCCCAAACGCAACAACTTGTTACATTCTTGGTCATTTATTACATATTGAGTTTTAGTCCTTTGTTTTTTCCAAACATTTCAGGTCATTGTTTTAAATCAGGCTCTTACATTTAGATGTATTACATGCCCAGTAGACGTATTAAGTGTACCTTTCTGTCTGGCAATTATGGCGGGGGATCAGCTAAGCCAAACAAGTTTTTTCAACCTTGTCCAGACCTGATTTTTTTTTTTTTTTCTGGAATAATTCTACATCTGCTGCTGATTTTAGGTCATATTTCCTTCCCAGTTGTTTCAGAGATTTGCCTTAAAAATTTGGTCACAGGTGCTGCCAGTGCAAAAAAAAAAAGGTTGTCTGTGGACACAGGCCCTCACTTTGCTCGGACAGTAACGAGTCAACGTGTTAGACAAATTCTAATTTAAGCATAACATAGAAAAATTAACAAAGTCACCGGGGTGCATCATTTGTGAGCCGCTGAGGTCACTGCTGAATTTCAAAGCTACAACTTACATAGCTATTGGTTTAGTTCATTTTGGATAGTTGATAGTGTAAAATTTATGACATCATTTGTACTCTGTCAAAGGACGCATGATATAATGATATGATAAGAAAACATACAGCCATTATTTGGAAGGATACAAAAATAGCACATTCATCATGACAGGTGGGACTAGATAAAGTGGAAATCTTTATATTCATATAACAAAAGCAGCTGACTCACTTGGCCTCATTGTAGTTAAATATGGATTGAGTCATCTCATTTAGAAGGTTAACTTTGTGCACACGAAAACATGCAGAAACACTGTATAATCCTTTAATCCCATGTAGATTACAACTATTGAGAAATCATGTCTGTAATCTGAAGACCTACAGCAGTCTCCTTCTGAATCTGCAGGACAATGAGTGACCAGCAGCTAACTAAAGAAAACCTCTCAACATTATATTAGTCAAGGACAGCATGAAAGAACAGCAGCCTGGTTTACCACCACAGTCAAGTGAATGAATGACATCTTTCAATTCCAAACAACACAGACTGCAGGAGAGCCAGTGAGTCATAATGCTGCGGCGGCTTTCTTTAGAACGTTGGGCAATTTAACTTCTCATAAAAAGGCAGCGCTGCCAGGAGGCTCACGGGCATCTTAAATGAGAGGGAATAAGTCATCAACTATTGAACAGGATTCTGCAACACCAGCTTTAAAGTGATCGTAAAGACACTGTGGGGACTATCTGATTGGTGTTGACTGTAGTGACACCTGTGGCCAGAATCGGTAGTGTTTCCCATGAGCACTATCATCCATTGTTGCAAGGACGTGACTCTTGTGACTTTTGTGCGTGTTTATGTCGTAATATTTTTTTTTCTTTTAAATAAATTGTCAAAATTTTTCAATTTAACATACTTATTTCAGCATGGAAAATCACCTACTCTTCTACTCCCTCACAATCACAAGGATGCGTTTAAGTGCTGAAACATGGCACCATTTGATTTTACGTGAATAGGTACTCGGTACTACAGATGGATTACGATTGATGCCTACAAGAGTACATAATTCCGTACCCATCCCTAACAGTAGGGCTGGGACGATTTTCTATTCTTGCAATTCAATTGTATTACAATTTTTGGAGTGCCGATTGGATTATAATTGTGATTCTTCAATATTTACAATTTTTAGTTTGCTTTTTTAACACCAGACCATGTGAAAAAGTTCTACAGACTACATCAGGAGCCATATTTTCCCATAAAATGCACATCACGTGAGTCAGAGAGAAACATTTCACCCTCTGCTGGAGAAACATGATAACTTTTTCCCATCCAGTGTAAAAACATTGTCAAACAAAAATCCCAATAAATCGATTTTTGATTTTTCTTCTGTCACTCCTACCTTACAGGGGGCAGATCTTTTTAATTCTATTTTTCTTTTTTCGAGACAACTTTTCCCAGGATGCAAAGTGACCATGTGTTTATTTGCAGGGGCGTAGTTAGTCGTTTGGGGGCCCAAGGCAAACCTAGTCAATGGGGCCCTCCATGTCCTTGTAACTCATCTTCCTCAGAGCTAGACTGGCTTTCCCTGGGTCCACTGTCTCTTTCCGAGAATCAAGGCATGAGACAGTGCTAATCTTCTACATGGTAACTTAACGCAACTAAATGCATTTCCTCAAGTTCTGTACTTTAGTTTGATTTTGAAAAAAGTGAATACATAATTTAGTCCACTTTGTCCTGGATTTGAAATCTTTTATGGTCAATTGACTGCTTATTTGTCCCACAGTGGGGAATTCACAGAGTAACAGTAGCAAACAAGAAAGTATGTAGTTAAAAACATTGCAAAAGGTAAATATTGAAAAAAATAATTTACTATAGAAAAAATATGTAAATATCAAGCACAACATAAAACAGGAAAAAATCTACTGAAAGAGGTGATATTTACAGTTACCATACTTTTTGGTACTATTATTTTAAAGTTAATGTATTTTTATTTGACCCCCTGTCCCGTGAGTTATGTATCCAAAAAAGATATTTTGTACAATAATGTTTATCACCAACTCAAAAAGTTTGATTTTGAGAAAATTATCCTATTTCCTGGGCTAGATAAAGTCCTTAAAATCCTAAAAGTCTTATATATATATCTCAGAGCAGCATTGTTTTTATTTCCAACTTGGTTGAAAGATTTTTTTTTTACCACTTTCTTCCTGAATCAAATTTTCAGATGTGTTGTAACATGGAACAGCCCATTGAATAAGAAGGAAGGGGGAGTACCCAAAACGATCATTAAAGATTAAGCCTTTTGATGTATTTTGAAGCATGTGAAGTAAGATTCAGAAAAAAGAAATGCTTTCAATTGAAGAAAACTTCATGAATCAGTTTTTAAGAGATGCTTTGGAGGCCCCATGGAATCTTGAGGCCCCAGGCAACTGCCTGTGTTTGCCTAATTGTAGCTACGCCCCTGTTTATCTGTAGTTACGTAGCGCTATTATTGGAAACCTGACAACAATCAAACTTAATAAACTCAACTTTTAGTTCAGTTTCCAGAAGGATAGCAGACTGTTCAGTGCCCGGTGCTCTGAGACGGGTAATTAGCATTAGTGAATCCTGGTCACATCCAAACAGTGCTCATCTACCAACTACAACCTCACCAAGTAGAGCCAACGTAACCCAGCTCTATCACTCTTCTGTTTAGTTTTCTTCTGCTCTTCTGTCATTTTTCTTTTTGCCAGTCCAGCTTTAGTGTCTGCCAGTACAACAAAATAAGTCCAAGAAACTATTTTAAAAAAAGAACAGATCCTATTTCTCACAGCCAAACTTTTCCGGCATGTGTAGTGTCACCAAAAGGGACTTTCAGTCTACGTGCCGCAGATGGATTCATGTTCTCTTGGGAAAATCCAGCCCAACACTGATACTGAGAAGTAGCATTTAGAAATAACCGGTTTTGGCGCCGATAATCTCGTTGTAAATCGGGGATTATGAACAGGCAAATATATAAAAGTGAGACTATTTCAAGTATGGGATTAATTATTAACGCTATATGTCTTGTGGATGTTAAGATTTGTAAACTTCAACTTCAGGTGCCTTCTGGTTTAAAGTTTCACCAACACCACATACTGGTGCAAGTAAATATGTATATGTTTTTCAGTAATTCTCCTCATAAATGCAACTTGGCATGCTGCAGGTTCTTAGTGTTTGGCAGTGGAAAGAAAAACATGTCATTTCATGGCAGAATAAACACAACTGCTCCATTAATCCCATCCAAAGTCAAAAAAAGGCCGCCAGATTAACCGTGTTTTCGCAGCGAACAAAGAACAATCCTGTGATCTAAACAGGTTGCTTACCCACTCGCTAAATAATCAAACTGCATTCCACATGAGCTTATATGAGCCTTAGGGCTAAAGAAATACCTAAACTCAGGAGGAGTGATGTGTGTGGATGTGTGAGTGTGTGTGTGTGATATAATTGTTTGTCCCCAGTGAGGGATGTGGAGTCACATGCATGTCTTGCAAGGGGGGAGAAACAGAGTCAAAGCCTTGAGCGGCTAAATTTGAAGTCCACTTCAAAGTCTGGGGCTTTCCTCAGTCTCAACAGTGTGCAGATAATAATAGCATTATCCAGCGCGGTTAGCTATATAAAGAGGTGTGATTTTATGCCTGCAAGGTCCTTTCACGGCTATTTCTTAACCATGACCAACACTCAGCACGCTTATTTCACAAACACTTAACCACACTGTCAGGATTCTGCTTGGTTAGTGACATTTTTTTGATTAATGTGGTAAAATAAAAGCATGATGAGTGAGTTTTAGAGCGTGATTTTTCTGGTTAAATAAATAAAAGGGCAAAAATAGCACTTGATATTATTATTTTTTGCACAATAACGTCCTTCCTTCTGTTTTTCTAGCTTAACAAGTAGTGTTAACAAAACTAGGAAATTCTCCCTCAGGCTTCCTGTGATTCTTCTCCGGCATCAGGGCTAAAACAAGTCATCCAGGCCGTGCAAAAAAACTGCAACCCTTGGGGTGCTGATGGCAGTGAAAAAAAAAACTGTGAGGAATAATTCCACATCCATAAACTGGAATTGACAGGGACTCACCTCCTGTTGTAACATAAAGACTGACCCCTCCACAGCTGTTCTGATAGCCGCCCCGTTTGTGGATCCCTATGGGGATCTGTTGGTGTGTGTTGATAGCCGCGCCTCTGTTCCCTCTGAGTGTTTTAGCCTGAAATAGCTCAGCACTTTAAAAGTCACCCGGCCACGTCCCGAGTCTTTCAACACACAGACGTCTCTACCTCCCTGCTCCACTCCGCTCTTCACAGCCCAGTAGCCACGCTGACTTAACTCAGGGCTTGGCAGGGGCCAGCACTTTTTAGCATGACTGTGCTAAGTTATGTGCAGACATACTGGACCACTTCCAGGCTACAACAACCAACAGCTGCACACGGTCGATGCAGGCCCTCGTCTCGATCTGGCTCTTTGTCCGGTCCCGGGCTTCGTGCTGCCAGTTGAGACAGCACCTGTCTCTGGGTTGGAGAGGGATTGAGGAGGCCACTAAAAGCTTACATAACCACTGCCCGCAAGCCTCTGCCACCCAGAAAAGAAAAAGCGATCACCGCTCAAGCATCTTTATACCTTCAAAAAGGATCAGGGTGTTTGAAGTGTTGCAGGGGGCCAACGCATATTTTCAAATGGAAACAAATCTGCAGCACTGTGTTCAAAATAACAAGTTGCATTAGGAAGGTAGAACATCAAAAGTTCACGTTCAAACAGCAGCTTTTCATGAACAAGTTTCTTTTTGGTCTTGTACAACACAAAATGAAACCTGGTGACACATAGCTGTAGTCTAGAAAAGTGTGTTTCCTTTTTCCCCCCACGCCTGATTTTGACTTCGGTGAGTTGGAATGTGGCTGATGTCAAGAAAACAGCTCAATAAGTGATGCAGTTTATGTCTGTCAACCTTAAAGCTTCAGTAAGGATCTGTTGGTTAGGTGTTTAAAGCATTAACAAGAATTTAAAGAGGGAGTATTGTACATTTTATTTTAGTTTCATACTGTCCCTCTGGTGCACCTGTAGTAACTTTGATTTTCAGCTCATAAAATGTGACACAGTAAACAAAGAGCATTGATGAAAGACATTTAGTCCTCTCTGTGATAAGCATGTGGCTCTTTGATAGAAAGTGCAATCAAGCTTTGTTTCAGAGAAGTCTGTGTGCCACCAGGAGAAATGCAGCGGACGCTGTCGCACGGTAAGTGACGATTCTTTCGACCAATCAATGGCCTGCTGTGTTGTAGCTCCATCTTTTGAGATTGGATCGGTTTAGTCTGGCACCCCTACAGAAGGGTGCCAAAAAGTGGGATGGCTCGTCTCAGTTATTTGGGTTCCTGTCCCGGGATTAGTCAGTGGAAACACCGTAAAATGTGTGCCGTGCCGAGACAACCGAACTGCACTGCTTGGTAGAAGCGGGGCTTTAGTATAGTTACTGTCTCTTTAAGGCTCCCTGCTCCATAAAACCCCTTCGCTCTGATTGGCCAGCACTCTGAAGGCCTGTCAGCTATGGGCAGCACCTGGTGTTTGAGGCCTGCACTTACTTCTAGCATGTAATGAAACACTTTAGAGGCCCTCATCTGATGAGGTCATCATTTCACTGAGTCTTGTGAAGCTCTTGCAAAGATTTTACAAAGATCCTTGTAACTCAAGCTATTTTTTAAAGGAACCATTAGGGATGGGTACCAAATTAGGTACTTTTATAACCGAATTCTGTCTGCCATGTTTGGGTACCTAAACGCATCCTTGTGACTGTGAGGGAGTGGAAAAGTAGGCAATTTAGCATGCTGGACATGAACACAGCATTGCAAGGTCACATTTTGAAGAATAAATATGTTGAAATAGTTAAATTCTATACTTTATCATAAAACAAATTGATATTTTTTACCACATAAATACAAAAAAGTACTGAAAATTGAGTACCGGTACTGATTGCCAGGTACTGGGAATTAGTACCATATCGTTTCAATGTGAAAGAAACCCATCCCTAGGAACCATTTCGAACTGTTTACAGGCAGATTCATGGATTACTCAAACATATTAAGGCATAGCAGGCTAAAAATTGGCACAAAATCAGTTGCACATTCAACATTGATTCTTAATATCTATGTTTAAAATACCCCCTCTTTAAGTTACTAACAGGAACTTATTCGCCTTTTTTCTAATAGTCTTATTTACTTGTTGGCCGTATGTAGTCATTACTCTTCATCTCAGGGTGGTCCATAAGTATTTTACAACTCCTTGCAAGACCTCAGCTCCAACAGCTCCAAATACCAGGCTCTTCAGCTGCCAAATTCTCTGCTACGTTCACAGGTAGTTGTAAGCTTCGTCTTCACTGTGCAGTTTGTGTACAGTGAGAGAGCCAGACTGCAAGGTTTCCTGGATTTGGCATCATCACTAAATTGATCCCTCACACATTACAGAGAGTCATCTGATCCATCGATAATATGCAGATATTGATTCGTACAGCTTTAAAGTCTCAAATAACAATTTCAGCCCAAGCTCCAGAAATCTAGCGTAGGATGCCGACCAAGAACAACACAGAGCTGGCTCAGACATTTCATTACTGTAAAGCTCGTAGGAATATAAAATCTGATGAGTAATTACAGCTCCACAGTATGTCACACAGAAGAGTTTAACGTTCATCCAAGAAAGACAGAGGCAGATAAATATTATGAAAGAGTCGGTAGTGACCGGTCCAATCCAGCTCCTCTATCTATCTCGTGTGAGGGCGTTGCACCGTCTAGTCAAAACTGCACGCTGCTCGGGTTGCACCATCCAGACAAAAGGTAAGGCCCTGTTCTCACAGAAACATGGTAATTGTGGACCCGTCTGTACTTTATAATAACTGTGTTTACTCCCATGGGACTCAGACTGGGATGGGAATAAAATATCCCCTGGGCTCCCAAAACGAAAACAAAGACCTCTCACTTCAGTGGAACACAGATCAGCTATTTATCCATTTCCTGGGAAACAAATTATATGAAAGGAAGTGAGAGTGAGCGCGAGGAATCAAACCTCACAAGAAGAGGGTGACAACAGCAAAAAAAGAGGAGGAGAGATGTTTGACTTATGGATTTGAGCGTTGCAGATGATGATAAAGCTCCAAGATTTTCAATGGACAAAGGGGACATGAAAAAGCAGTGTTTACTGAAGGTTGAGGCTGATATCCAGGCGCGATGTGTTCAGGGACTTGCTGAGTCTGTTTATCTGCTTGGGGGACGGTAAAATAAACATGAAGACCCGAGAAAAATAAGTTATCTACCTCCTTTCCTTCCTCTTCTTCTGCATGACCAAGCAATTCACAACAGGAATGTGGACTCTCACTGCCTGACTGTTTGTGCTTCTTTGACCGCTACAAATCAGTTAACAAAAAGTCGGTTTGACGCTTTGCACTGAGGCGGGGGAGAACAAATAAAAGCCAAGAGTGTGATTGAGAGATAAGATGCTGTGTTTGAGCCCCGCGCAGGGTTATGCGACAAAAAGTGAAGCCAAACTGCTCAGGAATTTGAGAGCAAGGTCAGATCCACCGAGACAAACATTACAGATTCTGCTGATGTTTGAGTCCTTGAGGTGCTCTGGTGTTATAAAGTGATGTGGTTAGACTTTGATTTAAGAGTCTCTAAGAAAAGGTAATCACTTTTATCCTGTGTACCAGCTTTGCATCACAGTTAAATAGTTCCTCGAATGACCTGCAGAGCACGTGGAGATGATTCTGGTGAGTCAGCAGGACTCACACATCCTTCCTCTATCCTGCCCAAGGGCATGTCCTGACGTCTCGCAGTCATGTGACAGATAAGCAAATCAGGGACCGTGGTGCTAAAAGTGGGGTGCATGGTCCTAGAGAAGCTCTTTGCACACAGAGCACAATGGCTGAAGTCATTAAGAGTTACAATGAGTGCTTAAAGCTCCTGTGAGGCGTTTTTTAACTGGTTATGAAACAGACTGGAACAGATACAGACGCTTCTTTGGGGTCTACAAAAGCGAAGTTCCTAATGGCTTTGATTTTTCCACATAAAAATAGCCACTTCTGATAAAAACAGTGATTAATTTGCTGACATATTTATCTCCTATCCTCTTCAGGAAATAACAAGCAAACCCACTGTGCATGATGTAATTGTGCTTTTTAACGAAGCGTCAAAATAAATAGATAAATCAGGGGAAATTGGTCGCATAAGGGAAAAAAATAATGCTTACGTTCCAGACCTTCTGAGGCAGACCTCTAGGAAACGCACACAGGTGGAACCAATAACTTAAACGACGGCTGAGGTTCACTAAGTACATAAATACAGCAATTAGTGTTATTAGTTTCACCTGCATTTACAAGGGTCAAGTGTTAGCTGTCAAAATGTTTCCTTAACCTCAGCTCCAATACATGTTTTCATGTGTGACACGGAGGATTGTTATGTGGTTTAATTCCACAGCCAGAGTGGGCTACATGCCAAAAATGTAGACATTAGCTTTAATTGTAAAAGAAAATTGATCAAATTTAAATTATTAGACTAATACTAACTGTTTTATTTGTTTCTGTTAAATTTAGTTCTTTTATCTTGCACAACCTGAGTGTTAGACAAATTACCATCAAATTATACAGATGACAATTTAATTCATGCTTAAATCAGAAGATCATTAGTACAACCTCCACTTCATACGACTTAGGCCAGAGGTCTTCAACAGGGGGTCTGTGACATTTTTGTTTGATTAGGCAATTTTATGTAATTTCAAGAGAGACGTTATCTTTCAGCCAGAAATGAACACATTTAGCTAAACACAGGTTGATTGAGCAGTCACTTCTCGCTGCTCAAGACAGAGGAAGCCCAGCCTCTATCACTGCTCTGCCAATCACGCATGTTTCATACTGGCTCTGTCAGGTTCCCTAGAATAGCTTAACACTGAATGCACACGTACAAGGTACATAGTACTGGGTTCAGTTTAATTTAAACATCGTTTTATATAAGGGGATCCTGCCCTGTCTCTCCATCATTTATGGGGTCCTTAGTCTGAAAAACGTTGAAGACCCCTGACTAAGGCTACAAGAGTTGGCCAAAAACTTTGTCACATTGTGCCACAACAAAAAAAAAACAGAAATGAAAGATAGGATAAGTTTCACTGGGGAGAAAGTTAAACAACTCCATAAAAAGTGTTCCTACGTAAAGGATTGCAAAAGAAAAAAAGTAGGAATTTATGGATGACAGACTCAGATCATCTGGAGGCCTGTGGCTGCTTTTTATACACATCTTTCTTAATGTTGACATTCTGGGAAAAAAAAGTGTTGTGTCATGCTTCCTTATTGGTACAGTTTTATTTCCTGTGTTGAAAATGAAAAGCTGTAATCAAGGGTAAATGAGATCTTGGCAGTCTTGACTTAGCTGTAATGAGAGCAAAACGAGTCACTTTATCACTCCTTGAATGCCAAAACAAGAGAAAACTAGAGATACACGAACTAAAAAAAAAATCTAAAGCTGTGCCAATTCTAATTTTAATTCATTCAGATCTTCATTACACTGTCTCTGTGTGAGAGCAGTCCAACGGGATAAATTTAGATAACCTTCAAGTTTTATGTTTCACAAAAACAATTCCTGACTGCCTCGGGAGGCTTTAGCCTGTACGAGCATCAAAACTCAATGATAAGCAAATGTACTGATAAAGCAATTCACTAACAGACAACCCCCTGTTTTTAACCAGAATACTGTATAATAAAATTAGGAAAGTGAAAAATAAAAGATTGATTGAATGAGTGACCCCGAATAATGGGTTCATCCATCCATCCATCCACGACGGCTAAACATACTGCCCATATTTCAAATTGTTTGCTAATATTGGCTCACATAGACACTTAGTTGTTCTACTGGTGAATCTTGCATGTTTAATTCGTACTTTGGGGGAATTTTCTTTATTTACAAGTTATTTCATTGTTAGTTTAATCATTTTGGTGTCAGATTTTTGGTTCAATGAATAAGTGTGATGGTGTCTGAAAAACACCAACCACATGAAATGGTTAATGTTGCAGTCATACTGTCTCTCTTTATTCACTTTTTAGGCCATATACATCAGAAAGATTAATTTCATCTCTAACTTCCAGAAGACAGGTTTGGTTTAATAATCATGTGACCCTATGAACTCATAAACAACATACATGTGAAATTGCTCATATAAATGCATCATGAATGAATGAGCAACAAAGCTGACCACATCCTGAGTGTCCACACACTGCCTCCCTAAAAGCCTCATTCAGTTATTAATAGGCTAAAAACAATGAGTCTGAATGAGGACCCATCCCAGCCATTTTACAAGATGACCACAACACAAGGAACACCTTTGACATTATCTTTTCCCTTCCTCCAGTCACCCAACAGCCTTAAACCACAACTGAACTGGAAGTCCGAGCACATTTCCTGGACTTTCCCTCCTCCGTTACCTTCTTAACAAGCCGAGGAACAAAGCGAAGCCATCCCCCGGCAGTTAGCGGACACTTGAATGCGTGTGTGGCAGTTACACCGCTGGCTGTCAATGTCGCTTCTCTTCACGGGAAATTAAGTCAACGGTCATCACCAGTTCGTGACCTTCAAAATAAATCTACTTCGAAGCAAAATTGAGCAGATTTCGCGAACATGATTCCTTTCGTGGTTTGAAATCACATACAAAAGCTGGCTTATTTACTCACCGGTGCCTGGTACTCACCTCAAACTCTCTCTGAATGAGTTGCCCAGCCGGCGTCAATTTACTAATATAAAACGACTTTCACTTCCGGTGGAAATTTCCAATTCAATCCTGCTCGTGACTCACCTCTTAAATACGTGCACTTTACCAAGCTAAATCAAACTATTAAATAAAATAACATGCTCGCTGAGTACATCTTAATAAAGGTAGCCTTTTAGGGGAGACATGAATATTTTTGCTAATTCAGACGCAATTCTGTGCTTTTATTCTGAATTCAACACCGGTTTCATTCAGTCATTAAGAGCAAACTTGTTGCCATTTTCTCCAGAGGTAAATTGTTGCGCCTGCGTGAATGATGAAACATATTTCTGATGAAGGCCTGAGGGAGGGCGTCGTTCCGTTATGATGCTCATATCCTCCAACCGCAGAAACAAACTTATTATCACTCAAACGTGATGAGTTCCTATTTGATACAATTTGATGGAAAGTATGAGACTTTTATTGCGCATTTTCCTTTTTACCGTAAAATTCACGTCGACCAAAGTAATTAAATGATTATTTGATAAATAAATAAAATAAATAAATATGGCACTCACATAGGCCCACTCAGTGTAACAACAAAAACGTCAAATACTTACTCTAATTTTGTGATATTTCATACACACGTCATTTTTTTTTATCAGTGATATTTGTTCAATACATTTTAAACCATTTTGATATGTATTCACACTTTCTGATGCAAGTATTAAGGGATTTCAGTGTCTCTCCCTATTTTAACCAATAGCATCCTTCTATTCACTGCTCTGTAATCAGCTGATCATCACCTCTTTTCTTATCTACTACTCATTTCCTCAAGTTACTCACCAAATATAGGCTACAGACAAGACAAACAGGTCACACTCTTTGACGATGGTCTATTCAGTATGATCAAGGTACCTCCCTGTTGATGATCTCACCTCAGTTCTGTTTCCACTCTTTCTGCTCTGTCATACCTGCTTTTTCAGACTGCCACCTGTTGCCAGGAGAACTTTTTCTTCAATTTATATTATTTAAAACTTTTCTTATAAACTTAGTTTTTATGCATTTTTTGTCCCAACAGACACACAACTTTGCTCACTTTTACACAGCCTGAAGATAGTAAGGAATGGGGTTATTTTAAAGGGATTTTTTTCTTTCTATATGTCCCCCTGTTAGATCTGTTTAGGTTGGTCATCTCAATTTGAATGCAGTGACACCTGCTGGTGGGTTTCTGCTATAGACGCTCAGAGGTCCATTTATTGAGCATGAACATCATACTGTTTGTTGAGATTTCTTTTTTCCCTTGATATTAGTTTTGAATAAAGTCGATGTCTGATCCGAAAGATAGAGATTTTTTTAAAATCTGAAATCCAATGTTTACTCAGTCAGAATGTACAGAGAATTGCTCAAAATCAAAAGGTTCACTTGGAAGGTGTAACCATGCTCAATACTTGATTTGTTGAGAATTTATCATTTTCATCTATTTAAAGTCATAAGCCTCTATAAAGCCTGTAATTACATCTGTATTTCTCTCTTTTTTCTTTTCTTTCTTTATTAAATTTCACTGTAATTGTCAACTTGCTTTTCTTCCTTCCCTAATCTTCTTCAAGTGTTTGTAGGAGAAATGCATTGTTGTCACCTATAGCTGGTGTTAAATGCTGAATAATTACTACTACTACTACTACTACTACTACTACTACTACTACTTTAATAATAATAATAATAATAATAATAATAATAATAATAATAATAATAATAATAATAATAATAATAATGATAATAATACAAGTTTATTTTTACAGCACTTACCAAATATGGTTACCATTTTCTTTGGAAATTAAATACAAAAGCGGGGTTGACAACTTCAATGACAACTTTAAATCCACAATAATAACAGAAGGGTAACAAACCCTGTAAAAGGCAACAATACAACAAATTAATAAGACAAAATAAAACATAAGAAGAATTTTATAAAATCTGATTAGAAATATCAAATTTGGAAGTAAAAAAAAAACAAAAAATAAAGATTCTGAGAATAAAGACAACAGCATTTTGAGGATTCAAACAGTAGGTTACCTCAGATGTGTACACTGTTGCATCAATGGAGAAATAAGTTTCAAAATTTCTACTTAAAAACACGTGTGACGCTCATCTAATACCTTTTTAAAAAGTTTGTGCTCGTGTAACATTCATTTTTAGTGTTGATTTCATTGGTGTTTTTAAATGTCAGTGTTTAGAAAAAACGCAGAAGTACACATAAATTATGTACCTCTTGGCCTTCCATACTCGTTGCGTGTGCGCGGTGTTGATTGGCTGCTCTGTTGTTGATATTCTGTCAATCAAAACATACAGAGGGAGAGGTCAATGAAGCTAGCACAGGAGCTCTGGAAGTCAATAAAGTAACTTATTTATCAAAGTCGCACGTCAATATCCCTGAATTCACCCCAAACAACGGCATGAGTTCTTCATCCTCTCCGGTAAGCTGCGAATAACTGAGCTGTGCTGCTTCTTTATTAGCTACCGAGCTACCTTAGCTTTAGCTTCGCTGGAGGACCTAGCGTTAGCTGTAGTTTAGCTTGTTGTTTGTTATTAAGCTTTAAAATGCTGACACTGTTGTGCACTTATCCTGGATGGGACACAGTAACTGACAAAAGCTTATAGACCAAAATCAGCTCAGATTTGCTAAGGTGAAAGGACGATCTTTTGAGCATATTAGTCTGTAATAACGAGGGGAAATTGTAAACAAACGTTTGCTCTCTCTCATAGCTATTGATTTTGGAAGACAGAAAGCTAAATGCTTTTAAAATAGCATGCAACGTTAGTTAATAAATCCATCAGAAAGACCATGAACCTTTCATTGATGTGTGAGGGGCTTTGTTGGTATTTTTAATATTGTTTGACGTTCAAACAAGGATATTTAAATGCAACATTTTTTATTATAACTTTATCTCACTCAAGTTTTCTAACATTTTAATTTAATATTAGCTTTGTATCAGTTTATGTAGTAACTACTCATATTTTTTTATTTTTTTCAAACGATCTTATGTTATTTTGTTTTGTTTTTTTTGAACCACCACCCTTTAATCTGCAATAATATGCCTTTTGAGTTTTTCCATTTGTCATCTTTCTCGTCAGACGATCGGGGAGTTATTCCTCATCCTCAGTGAAATGGGTTTTTCAGAGGAGCAGATCCAGGCAGCTGTGCAGGCTGGGCATTTCTCTGTGGCAGATGCAGCTGAGTGGTGAGTCACCTCAGACTCTTTCTTATCTTTTATACAGAGTAAGTGTCCTTCAGCTCTGTAAATACTGCTTTTTGAGCTAATTCCATCAACTTTCTTTACCTTCAGCTCTGTAAATACTGCTTTTTGAGCTAATTCCATCAACTTTCTTTACCTTTGGTTGATAGGCTCCTGCAGGGTCAGTATCCACGACACAGGTTGGTGAAGCAGTCATCACAGCCGGCTGATACAGCGTTTTCTGCTTTCAATCCACCCAAAGAGGCAGCAGGCACTTCGGATAGCAAAGGTATTACACAGAGCATTTCAAACCTTTTAATCATGTAAGAAATACAACGTTTAGGATGCGAGGAAATATTTGTTTTTCTATTTTTGGTTCTTACTCTAGCAACATCTCCTTCATTGGTGTTGAGGCCATCACTGTCATGCAACCTGTCTCCTGAACCACTACCCATTGAGTCACGCATCAAACAGGACAAGAGTGACTTTGAAGAGCAGGAGAGACAACGTGTCGCTCAGGAGGCCAGAGCAGAGAGAAAGCAAAAGAAGCAGGTGGGTATTGTTAAAAAAAAAACAAGCTGTAGTGCACTGTCACTGAGTTTAATCTTTGAAGTTGTTTTTAATCTCAGATTTTCTGATTTTTTCGACCAGGAGCGTGAGTTGGTGTTGAAGCGAATCGCAGAGGATCGGAAGAGCCTTCAGCAGAAGAACCAGACTAGCACCGCCACAGAGACGTCTCCCCCCAGTAGTCAAGGGCAGAAGCTTGGAGGGAAAGTTCAGACCAACATTGACAACAACTGCATCCTCATGGTGAAGATTTCTTTGATTGTGTGCTGGTGTCATATGCTGCAGGAATGCTTTTTGTGTAACAGACATGTTTTCTGCTGCAGATCCGGCTGCCGTCTGGTGAGTCCATGCGTGAGCGTTTCCCAGCTGATGCTCCTCTGCGCAGCGTCGTGGAGCACATCACCGGACGTCACCCCTCCCTCCCCTCCTTCTCTCTCCTCCAGGGTTTCCCACGGAAACGCTTTGGGGAGGCGGAGCTTGCTTGTTCGCTGCGCTCTCTCGGCCTCACACCGAACGCTGCGCTTTGTATACAGACCACTGCTCCTGAGACACTTCAGGAGGCACAGAGTCCTGTAGATCCTCCAGCAGTGGAACAGAATGAGCCACCTCCATGTGTGACACCTCCTCAACCACAGATCCCTGTCCTGGAAGGGATGGGAAGGCGGGACCTTGTTCCTCCTCCTCAACTGCCCAATGAGCTGTGGGAGGAGGCGGTGAATTATGCAGGAATACCTGGCGCAGGTCCTTCACTGTCTGGGCCTTCTCACTTCTGGGGTAAATGTTAAATACTGTAAACAAATATTAACCATCAATTGATCTTAAAAATAATTTCAGGTTTGCCTCACACTGATGAGAAAAATTACCCACGAGTGAGATTCATGCATTAATCATTCTGCAGAAGTGTAAAGCTCCCTGTCAACATTCCTCAGGCAGGAGTGATTTAAAACTTGGCTAAGTTGTCGGAGCATTGTTGTTGCTCTGCTCTCAGTGTGTCTGTAACAGACATAAACATAACGTAATACTAGATGCTAAAATGACAAACAGAACATCCGTATTTGCTGACCTGTGAGTGAGAGTAGCTGGCAGTGTAGTGGCTGTGACAGAGGGCAGAGCACAGAGACACACTGCAAGAAGAATTGAGAGCAACTTCACCTGCAAACAAACATAATCATTCCCCTTTCTGGCCACAATAAGAAATAAATGACTCTTTCTTTCTTTCTTTCTACTTTCTAAACTTCAAAAACTGTTTTTCCTCAATACTTTAGAATGAAAAAGAGAAAGAATTATATCAATTTTAATCCTTAAAAATACTGAGAGTTTTGACAACCTTTAACTGCACAGACTGTTGCTGCAACAGATAACCATATAGCCATTTTGGGCTCCATGGTTACAATGCTGCGTTCCATTTGTACTCAGAACTGGGAAGTGAGGAGTGGGAATGACGTCATCTCCGAGTTCAGCATTCCAGTTGCCAAGTAGGAAAAGCGTACCATAGCAGCAGTATTTCTGTATATAAACATCAGACAATACTATATCAGGGTGTCCGCAGGGTCTTAAAAAGTATAAAAAGGTGATAAATCAATTTTAGGGAAATTAAGGCCCTTAAAAAGTCTTAAAAAGTCTTAATCGTGGTTTTATGAGGTATTTAATTTTACAGGTATTCAAGCTTTGACTCCAAAATATCCATGAATATTTATTTTCCTCCTCAGGACTGTCCTCATTCGGCTGATAAAGTTATAAAATAAAATAGAATAGAGTAGAAAAGAATTACTTTATTGATCCCAAACTGGGAAATTGTTGTGATCACAGCAGAAATTGACGGAGTCAGTGGAAAAATACAAAAAATAAAAAGAATGAAATAAAATATATGTGTAAAGACTTTAGTAACAAAAAGATACAGCAATAAAGATTGTGAGAGGAATATACACCAGCTATAAATTGATGTCACTACTAGTTTCAAAAAGCGAAATTAAATACAACATTAAAGCAAATCACACAATCTCAGGCACATGTCCTAAATTTTGATAATGATGAAATAATTCCTCAATTTTTTCAGCAAGTTGGCCTTGAATAAGTCTTGTTACTTGTTGTGGGGTTGTCCATAAACCTGCCTTTAGTTTCATTTATTCTTTCAAGCTTTATTCCTTCCTAGCTTACATAATTTCTGTAAAAATGCAAACTACAACTGTTAAAGAGGGGTTGCCAACAACAACTCAAAGTCTTTAAGTCTTTGAGTCCGATAAATATCAATACTCAGTATAATGTAATAATGCTAAAATTTAATATCACAAAGTAATGCCACATTTTTTTCAGGTGTGGCCCCAATATACTTCTGTACATTCTTAAAAAAATGTGAAAAATTCTTTATTTTACTCTTTTTCCCTTTAGAGGTTGTGCAAAACTGCAAGGTGGGAGAAAAATCTCCTTAGGTCATTACCCTCGTGTAATGGAGTCATGAATCTACAAAGCTGTTAGCGTATGCATGACTACCAATCTTAATTATTTTGATCTTGCTTGGTAAAAAGCCAAGTTTGTCACAGTACACTTAGCCTCAATTGATTTTTAAAACATGTAGAAGCCAATCAATGTGGCAAGGCAAGTTTATTTATAAAGCACTTTGCAGCAACAAAGCAATTCAAAGTGATTCACACATAAAAAAGAATCACTACAAAACATTTAAAAATCAATTAAAGAATAAGTAATAAAAGCCAGCTGTAAACAGGCAAGTCTTCAAGCTGAGAGTTTCAGCAGACCTGATATTTCCTGGGAGGTTGTTCTGCATACTTGGAGCATAAAAACTGAACGCTGCTTCTCCATGTTTGGTTCTGACCCGTGATACAAAAAGCAGGACTGTCTTAGACAATCTGAGCGGTCAGGATGGTTCTTACAAGTAACTCCTTTGTATTAATGTTTGATTTTGGAAGCAAAAACAGTGTCAGAACTGGTGAGTTCATTCAAATTATCCCAAAATCAGAAAGTGCACAAGGTGAAAATGCAGTTTTCTCAAAGGTACAGGCTTTAGCTTTCATCTAAAATTAATAATGAACTTGACAGCGTATTAGTTTGTTACTGGATGGCTCATTTCTCAGAGGATTTGGTGATAAAGAGCACAATTCTTTATTCAGAAAAGAAAATTAGAAACAGGACTTGAAATATTAAATATATTTCTGGTGGTGTTCAACAGGGCGAGGTCAAAGGTTGGTACCCGGAGAAGCTGAGGACGCCGCTGGCATAGAAGTCGAAGGAGAACAAGAAGGAGAGGATGATCCACCCTACATGCTTAACGGTATAGCTCCATGAGTCCAGGGTCAACGTGGACACCTTGTCTCTTCTGTGACCCACTTTTCCCCGCCTCCATGCATCTCCTTTTTCTTCATCCAGCGTGGAACTTTTTGTTCTCCCACCCCCAAACTTTTCACCCAGTTTCTCTCTTTCGGCTGCAGGAGTAACTTTCATTCATTTTCTACTCTCTCTGGTTACATAAGTCCCAGCCTGCACAGTCATCAGACTGACCTCCCTGGTAATGAGAGTCGTATGTAAGAAAGATTAGGATTAGGAAATATGTAGGTGAATGCCCCATTTCTGACAAACATATTGCACACAGGGTCAGAAGTGCTGATCCAGACCGGCGGGAACTGAGCTCTCAAAGTGCTTACAGCTGCTCAGCAAATCATATGCAGCCTTTCAGAGCATGTGGTTCAGATATAGTACCCCTGAAACTGGAAACTGGAAAGAGCTGACTCAGACTTAGAGCTGGAGAATCAGAGAACAAGAAGCAATGATGCTGATTAGAGGTGTGGGAATTTTTCTCTTTTGCATAAACTCCAGTACTGCAACTGTATTCTTTTACCATTGACTAATAATGTGCATAGATTTGTGCAGGTTTGATGTCTTTGATTTCCAGTATGGGTAATATCATCATGGATTATTTTCACAGGAATGCCGAGGCTGCCTTTCTTTCCAGAGAACCGGTTTCGTGGAGAGTTTGAGCCCCGGCACCACTGGCCAGAGCAAGGCAATCGGCTCAGGTAGGTTTTTTTTAACAGAGAGATAATAATGTGACCTAATGCTCAGGATCAGTGCATGTCACTACAACAATGGTTAAAAGTATTTTGTAGAAAGTTATAGTTAAAGGTCCCATATTCTGCTCCTTTTCTGCAGTTTGATATGGATCATTGATGTCTTCATGAAATGGTAGTAACATGTTTTGGTCCAAAAAGCCAATACATCAACACAGCAGCATTGTTTCCAGGCTCTCATAGCCCCTCTGTTCAGAACGGTCTGATTTAGTGGGCGTGACCTTCATATGTAAATGAGCCACCGCTGATACTGCCCCACTCTTCAGTGTCACTGAGAACGGCGCCACGAGCTCCAAGTGCACAATGTTTAGAAAACAGCGAAGCTCGTTTACCGTAACATTACAGGCTAAAACAATAGGCTAACCGCAGCTTAAGTTAGCATCCTGAAGCTAACACAGAGACAGGGGGACACTGAGGAAAAGCTCTTACATCTGCTCCACAGCACACAGCATTTAAAATACTCACATTTCCAGGGTCCCAGGTTTGTTGGTGGATGGTTGGTAATGCGCCTGGATTCAGGACCAGTCTATTCACTAGCCCTCTGGTGTACTGTCCATAGTTGGAAAAGCAGTCGGCCGTGAAGTGACTAGCACACACATGCACAGTTTTACTGAGTGTAGCTGGAACATTTCCTTGATAAATGAACTCTAGCCACTTAGTCTTGTCTTCTTCTGAGATGGGAAGCTTGTGTATGGAACTATGTGGCTGTTTACAGCCAAAAACAGCCACAGTCTATTATCTTAAATGACTAAGTGTTGCAAATTGATCTGCAGTTTAATGGACAAACAGTCCTTTGTTGGCCTTAAGGTTTTGATTTATTGTTCATACAAGGGCAATAGATTATATTATATATTATATTTATATGTCATAGAAATCTCAACCGTTCAAAATATTTAGCTCTGAATAAAGCTTCAGATCCTCATGAGACTTGCTAAAATGTTGACATCATCACAAAAGGATCTCCTAATTGGTTAGTGGCACGTTGAATGGGCGTGGGCCTCAAACACCAAGGTTTTTGACCATAGCTCTGCCCAAACCCAGTTTTGCCAGCTCAGTGACTTTTTTCCACAATATTTAGCAAGTTTTCACACCCGTCTATTGATTCTAGTCAAAGTCAAAGAAACTGGCCACAAATTTAACGACTTTTACGGATGTTGTTAAAGATGTAAAGGCATGCATCGTTTTTCCTCTTTTCTAAATTAGCAGTGAGTGCTGCCATGGGCCTCTTTAAGTCTTGTTTAAAGCTGATGAGAGGCACTTTTGGTTTCTTTAAGTTGTGTCGCCCCCCTGTGGACAAAGTCGCACTTCTTTAAATCTTAGCTAGTCTTTTCCTTTTTTTTTCTGTCTAATGTGATTAAGAAAGCATCAGCTTGGGTTACCATAATGTAGAACACATGTGGCTGGTCCCACTTCACTGGCTGCCTGTTTGGGCCTGAGCAGATTCTGAGCTGCAGCTGCAGATGTATAAAATAGTATAAAATGTCAGTTCCTGCTATAAGAAATTTCTCCTGGTAGGTTTTTGTTAAAGGACTCAATCATTGGTTTGAGACGGAGGAGATCTGAAATGTAAAGGAGCCTTGTGTCTGTGTGTCTTTGTGTTTCAGGGAGGCTCCAGCCGAAGACCCAGCAGACCCTGAAGATGGAGGTCGAGTTGCTCCTGTCGCTGCAGGTTTGGCTGCAGTGGAGCGTCTCCAGAGAGCTGCTCAGCAAGAAGACCCCCGTGCCTCACAGGGACAACCCTCCCCCCCGAAGAGACCGTTCAGGACCCCCAGCGTGCCGTCCCTATGTGCCTTGGCCACCCGCGCCACTGTCCACCTCATGACCGGTAAAAGACAGCGCAGAATGATGAGTGCGACTCACAGATTTGTCAGGAAACGTGTCTCACTGCTCTCTTTACTCACTGTCTGTCAGCTCCCAGCATGCAGTACAGCAGCAGTCTGGCAGGACTCACCCCGGAGCTCGCTGAGCTTCTGCTCAACCACATGTCCCGCGAGAGGCTGCTACGTCCACGCACTCTGGAGCTCTTCTTTGGCTGCCCTTTGCAGAAGTTTGTCCTAAACTGTTACCCTTACTCGACTAATGAGCTTCTGCGGCAGTTACGGGCGTTCACGGCACTGAAGCACCTCAGCTTGGTCAACTCACCCCTCATTACAGGTACGATTGTTCTCCAAGAAGGGAGTCTTAAATCATTCATTATACATTTTCTTGAGTTAACTTTTCTGTATTTTTGAATCTTCCAGACTCCGGCCTCTCAATCCTGTCCAGCCTAGTCAAACTCCAGTACCTCAACCTGGCCTCCTGTAGCAAACTAACAGACTCCTGCCTACAGCAAATCACAGGTTGGACTTCAAACAAACCAACTCTCTTTCAAGGATTAGGATGCTGTTATTAGAGAGAATAAAATGTTATGTAACTCCACCTTAAAGGCATTTACGTGCAAGAACACCAGATCCCAACATAAGCTGCTCTGTGCTCAGTGTTTGCTCTTTGTGTTGAAGTTTTGTGATTTTCCTCCCAGGATTAAAGAACTTGTGTTACCTGTCGCTGGACCACACCAAAGTGACAGACACAGGGATGGTTCTGTACCTCCAGTCGGCGCCGTCCTGCCTCTCTCAGCTGAGCCTGAACCAGACGGCTGTGACTGAGGCCACGCTAGCCGTTCTTCCCGGCTGCGTACCACAGCTACGGCTCCTCAGCATCAAGCAGACAAAGGTACTTCAGCTTTACCTGGAAACCTGAAGGACTTGAAAAGAATTTCCCTCCTGACGTTTTGTCCCATTGTCCGTCAGGTGAAGGATGTGTCTGCTTTGGCGCGGCTCCCCAGCTTGCAGACTCTCAACCTGGACGGGACAGCGGTGACAGAAAGCTCTCTGGAGCACCTCGCCTCACACCCTGCTCTGACATCCCTTAGCTTGGCTGGGATCCCCGTTGCAGACGGAGATCAGGCTCTGGAGATCATCTCAGGTCCTTAAATTGAAATAATCATTGATCTAACATTTTCTGTAAAAGTGCTGATGCTGATGCTTTCTCTCAACTTCTTTCTGCACTCAAAGAAAAACTAAAATGTTGTTTTTAAATAATATTTCTAAAGACTGTTTCTCTTGTCTCGCAGGTCTGCGATTGACTCAGCTGACCCTGCCTGGACGCCACTCTGTCACAGACAGCGGTTTGTCTTTCCTCTCCAGACTGTGTCTCCTGTCAGAGCTGGATCTGACCGACTACACACAGGTCACAGATCAGGGAATCAGCCAGCTGTCCACCATGAACAGGTAAATCTTATCTTCTCTACCTGTTTTTGTGTTGTTTTGGAAACATGTTTGTCTGAGTGTCGTGTTCGTTCTGTGCAGGTTGAAGAAGCTGTCCCTCAGCAACACTCAGGTGACGGACGCAGGGCTTCCCTCTCTGCGGGGTCTACAGGAGCTGCAGGAGCTGTGTTTGGACCGGACGGCGGTCACCAGCAGAGGAGTGGCAGAACTCATCACCTGCCTGCCACACCTCCAGGTGAATAGATTTACAGATTAAACCTTGCTTCATTAAGTCGTAGACCCTTTTCAAACCTGTTGATATAAAAACATGATAAGCTTGGCTTAATGTGAGGCTCAGACAGTGGATAGAACTGATTACCTAATGTCCAATATGTTAATTTATGTTATACAAAGAGGATTTGTGACTGGATTAAATGTTAAAAGGAAGATTTTTTTCAGCGATTTTAGAGTTTGGTGTGTTTTTTCCTCTTTTAGGTGTTGGGGTTGGCCAGTACCCAGGTGGGAGACACAGTCGTGAGGAGAGGTCTTATCCGCTGCAATCACCTTGTGAAGCTAAATCTCAGCCGCACGCGGATCACAGACCACGGTAAGATCAGACTTTAAATCTTTTAAGCTTCTTGATCGCAGAAAACAGAAGCAGATCTATTGCTGTGATGCTAATTTTCCACGTGGAAATAGAGTGTAAGAGCTTAAATTTGTATTTTTATGTAGATTATTGAATTCATATTAATTTTATCTTACCAAAATAGGACGCTGAATGTGAGTGGGTTTAACAGCAGTTGTAAGCCATTGCTGGCTCTGACATTTAAAGCTGGGACAATTGGCTTTTCTCCCAATTTTATTCTTTTAAGATTTTTGGGATGCCAATTCAATTCGAATTGCAATCCTTCAATATTTCTGATTTTCCAGATTTTAAGTTTGCTTTTTTAACATCAGACAGATGTGACAAAGTTGAATGATGATGATGATGATGATGTCTACAGACTATCAAGAGCCATATCTTCCCAAAAAAGGCACATCACATGTGAGTCAATTTTTAGGATTTATTCAGGGGGGTCGGACCACAGACTGTATATAGAGTGGACAGCGTGGCTCAGCCATTTATCATTATCATCGGTTTTGATGCCAAAATTCCTCCGTCACAGGCGCAGCCATTGAGCAGTTGTGCAGATGATGAGGGATTCTGGGAGAATCTGAGTGGAGCTTGGTGACAAAAATAATAATATTTTTTTTCTTTCAAGAGTCTAATCACTTCTTGACTCTACCTACCAACATATTCTACAATCCCCGAAAAAAAATACTGGCTGGAAAGCCAGATTTTTTAACCTATACTGCAGCCAGCCACCAGGGGGAACAGTTTTTGTGGCGACCTCACTTAGAGCCGAGCAAGCGGATGTCCATTTTTTTACAGTCTATAGGTCTGACATTATGTTAATAGATAGTCGATGAGATGCTATGGAGAGGATCTGTTTAAATTGGACTGCATCGCCATCTTTTGGCCTGGAGTCTCACACACACACTGTCATAAGAAGTAAATTTTAACAAGGCATGTGTTTGCTTTGGAATTAAAGTTTTTACCCGATACAACGCGCTGAGGTAAGGTTTTTATCAAGAGTCACGTAGCGCTGTTGTTTGAAACATAACAACAAGCAAACGTTGTAAGTTTGTCCCGTAGTTTAACAGCTGGCTGCACTTACGAAAACTGACAGCTCTGTGCTCTAAGGCATGTCCGTAATGTATAATTTTAATGAATCCTGGTTATTTCCTGCCAGTCATCCACCAATCAGAGCTAACGTAACCTCACTCTTCATTTTATTGATAGACTCTCAAGTTTGAACAGACCACTGCAGAATAACTGCTGACTGTGGGTTGGAATGAACATTATCACAAACAGATTAGCCCCTGTGTTAGCCTTAAGCTTGGGCTGTATCACTTTCCTGTTTGGCTTTTCTAGAGCAAAATCCAGTGTGGAAGCTAGGAAGTAGCATTTCTAAATAACCTATAGTGGCGCTGATAATCTCATTTCAAAATGTGGAATACGATCAGGCATATACCTAGAAGAGAGACTTTTTCAAGATAATTTAGAAACTTCTCACAGCCCCTTTAAAAATTTTAAAACAAAAAATCCCAATAGTTATGTGAATTGATTTTTTTCTCCTACCCCTAGTATTTGGCATGTCATGTAAAGGAAGGATTAAATCACACGTTGGTTTTATGAAGGGTTTCAAAAACGTGACTACACTGAGCTGGTTTCTTGCTGCCCCCTGCTGGTAGCTTTTGTTAGTGGTGCTTCATTACTTTTTTTAACTACCACCTTCTACAGCTGCCTACGCAACTGTCAAAGTGATTGCCAGCATTACTTTATTCCTTTATTTTGTTCTCCTCATCCTCCTCCTGCTGCTGCTGCTGCTCTTTTTATTTGCACTCAGCCTCATCCTCTTCACATTTTTATACTCTGGTTTTGTGAGTTTGATTTTAATCTGGCTTGCTTGGTTGGTTGAACAATTCCCCTGATTTCCTCTTTCCTCCTCAGGTCTGAAGTTCCTCAAACATATGCATCTGGCTCAGGTGAATCTCGATGGAACCGGCGTCAGCCTCGTGGGTATTGCAAACCTCCTCTCCTTCACAAACATCAGCAGCATCCGAGCCAGCAACACTCGCACCATTTCCCCCGATGACGTCTCGGACGAAGAATGGGAAGCCCAGTGAGTGTCCGTATCTTGACTTGGTCCTCACATACTGTCACATTCAGGTGAACGCACCTCGTTCCACTGAAGTCCCCCTACTCCCCCCTGCCCTGTAACACGCTGACACCTGAGGACACTCCGACAATCGGCAAACACTCCTTCTACTTGCACTGTTTCAGCTGCAGCTAGTGCCACTAATCTTTCAATCATGCACGCTACCAAGTTGAAACCTTAAACAGGAGCCTTGTGGCTATTTTCAACGTTTACATGTATTTATAATCAATCTGTATTTACTGGCAAAAACAGACAAATTTTACCCGTGGAGAATTTAACCGACTAACTCCAGCAACAGCTTTAAAGCTTTACCCGCAGCCTTAGAAGTTGGAGCTGCCTGCGCTCCTCTATTTAAGCAGGAAGATGTTGAATGATGGAAATGTAACTTAGATCACAGCATGTATAATCAGATTTTAAACTAACAAACTGCTATGTGTAGAATTTAAATCAAACCTCAATAACAAATTTTCACTTTAAGGAAAATATTTTCGAAAGGCTGGGACAAGAGATAGTCTTCCTGAGCTATATTAATGCAATGTTGGATAAATTAAATGGTTAAATTATGTTTAGATAACTTGATGATAATCTGTTTTCTCAGATATTTGGCTCTATTGTTTTTTTTTTCAGGCAAGGGTTAAACACTCCTGCAGATGATGTCAGCTACTTAGGGAAATAAAGATTTTTTTACTTTTTCTTTCGTTTTGGTGAAGCTACATACTTAGAAGGCTAGACATGTCCGTTTGTTTGATTTTTACATCCATAAAGGTTAAAGTCAGTCCTGCCACCGTGACACATATTCATACCATATCTTGACTGATCTAGCATGTCTGAGGATGTAGGCCACAGTAAAACAAAATGACTGATTTTTTACATAACAAGTCACTGTTCAAGATCATAGTTAAAATTTATTTGTAATACACAAGATTTAAGTTACAAGACTAAGGTCAAAATAGTCATAATGTACGAAATAAAAGTTGATTGTTACGGGATTATAGTTGAAAATTAATTTATTGTGTATGGGATTAAGGGCGTGGTCACACTACTCCAATAGGAACCAGGCTTTGGCGGGCGTTTGTATCACACACGCGCATGGCCCTACGTCATCGTGAAGCGTCTGTTTACATGAAGCGTGATGTCATCATTATCAGCACAATGAGACACGGAGAGCACTGCTACAACTTTAGGGACTTTTTGACGTATGGTTAGTCATTTTGGCCCGACACAGCCCTCTAACACCTCCGCTTTGTTTAAAATGATTGCCGAGAGGTGTGCTCGCGGCGATCATACGTCATGGATTACACGCGCTGTCCACATGCTTGTGCTCGTGCTCATGCAGTAAACTGCCCCGACGCCCAAGAGATAACGATCCAACAAGTTGATTGAACTCGCAATAAAGATGTCATGTCTCAAGATTATTGACAAAAAAATTGTATAATGTACGAGATTATAGTTAAAATAAAACTTTAAAGTTATGAGATCTACGTCAACAAAGTCATATTTCACAAAATCATTGTTAAAATAAATTTAAAGTGTTAGTAGATTAAAGTTGAGTTTATTCTAAATGTCACAAAATTTTAGTCAAAAACTTCATACAAGGTAGTAATGTCAAACGATATAAGTCAGTATAAAATCAGAATGTGCAAGATTATATATTTAAAATTAAATTGTAACGTTACCAGATTCTGTCAGGTACATTCATCTGAATGTTAAATTATGGTGAAAAAAAAGTTTCTAAAAGTTTTAACATTAACCAATATTGTCACAATAAAGACTGTAATGTTACAAGACTATCAGCAAAATAGTTATGTATGAGATTAAAGTCTATAAGAAATTAGGATCTGAATTTGTCAGAATTAATTCAAATTTAACGAGGTAATATACTTCAGCATGTCGCCTGTAATTAAGTTGTCTTTTCACAAAATTAAATTTTAAATCTCTTAAAGTTACGACTTAATTGCAATAGCATGATTTCACCATCAAGCTAACTGTTTTACTGTGGCCCTTACCCTCTAACATAAATTATGACACGTTAAACGTTTTGATCAAACAGGATCTGTATGTGTAGTTCCATACTCTTTTCTTGTGATGTCGTTAAAAGTTGACACAAAATCGTCAAAATTAGAAATGTCTCTCAGGGAGGTAAATATGTAAAACATAAAATTTATTATAAAGAATTACATTTTGTGAAACAACTTACATCAGTTAATTGTAAACTGGAGAGGTGATGGGAAAATTGGACTATTTTTACCATTCAAATTGACCAGAAAAATACAGCTTTTACAATCACTCCAGTTCAGTTCTTTGTGATGGCGCCTGTGTAGGTATAAGGTCAGTGTTAGCAAAATGTCACCTTAAAAAAAAAAAGTGTAATTTACCCATTAGGTGCATCCTGGAGATGCTTTAAATTCATTTATGAGTGGAAAACAGACATTACATGCTTTTGTTAGGTTTTGTTATGCAAAGAAATGCCAGCATTTTTGAGTTGGTCCAGTTATTTTCAGAGGACGTAGTGAAAAGTGTAGGGTCGAGTTTGCTATGAGGCTCAGAGGCCAAAATCCAAAGCAACTTCTGTAAATCACTCCATGTTTTTTTGTCTTGTTTACAGAGATGTAAAATAGTTTATTTTCCCTAACAGTTTTTGATTTTTGGAAACAAATACTATATTCTTTAAGTTTTAAATGAATAATAAAGGCTTGTAAATCTACCCGTGCTGTTTTTATGTTCTGTTTATTCAGACAAATCTTTATTGCATTACATTGTTAAATAAGGCAGAACTGCTCTTTTACACAGAAAAAGTCAACTTTTAAATATCATAAAATATGACCTAAAAGCTGCTGCATACATGTGGGGATATAACAGAACATTTGGAAAAATAAAACTTTTCTGTGAAGACAGCACAATGGAATGCATTCCAAAATGCACTGAGATGCGTCAGGTGAATCAGCCAATCAGAGTGCAGCCTGAGGTGAAAGAAAAGGGGAGGGGGGCAGGGCTGGAGGGCTGGGGTTTAGCATGGTGCAGCACTGTCAAACCATGATTGAAAATTACAGTACAACATGTACAAGAGACGTGTCCAATAAGATGCATAAGAGATTGTTTCAGTTCCACTGCGGGTGTTTCCTGGAAAGCAAACAATCCTGCTCGTCCTCTCAGAGCCTGCAGGTCAGATCCATGATGCAAGGTAAAGGAGTGGCTCAGAGTGTGGTTGTGTTTATTTAGATGTCATGCGTTTGTTTTTCAATCTTTGATTTCAAGTGCTCCTTGTATGCCAGGATGTCCCTATTCCACTTTGTGATGGTTTGATTCTCACACACCCAGATCTCCTGAGCCACCTGGAGAAAAACAAACATTGTTAGAAAGAGGAAGTCAGATCCTGGTGTTTGTGAAGCCATTTTCAGCTAAAACTTTGAATTTATTCAATGCATACCTGTTGAATTAGCCTGAAGTCGTGGCTAACCAGCATCATGCCACCGTCAAACTCGTTGACAGCCTCTGCCAACGCGTCAATGGTCTCGATGTCCAAGTGATTTGTCGGCTCATCGAGGAACAGCATGTGAGGATTCTGCCAGGCCAGCCAGGCGAAACACACCCGGCACTTCTGCCCATCGGACAAATTCCTGATCGGACTCACCTGGAGGAGAGACATCCAGGGTTATTTCAGGAAGCTGTGAACAAAAACTCCAACTTCTCTCACAGGACTGATTGTCCTACCTGCTGTTTTCCCGTCAGCCCGTACCGACCGATGATCTTCCTCATCTCCTCTTTTTCTTTGATCTCAGGGAAACACTTCATCATGTACTCCAGAGGAGACAGATCCAGCTCCAACTGCTCTGTCAGATGCTGTAACACGACCAGACACATGTATTTTACTTCCTGAATAAACTCTACTCTTATTAAATGCAGGTACATTGAGGAGTTCTGGTGGTTTACCTGGTGATATCTGCCGATCTTGACGTGAGAATGTTTGCGGATCATGCCGTCAGTGGGAAGGAGCTGTTAAGATGGAAGAAAAATCATTCTGTTGCTCTTTTTTAAAAACAGTGGCAGGTAAATATGGAAATCCACTGTATCTACCTCTCCCATAAGCAGCTTCAGCAGCGTGGACTTCCCTGCTCCATTGGGCCCCACCAGTGCAACTCGTGTGTCCAAATCAATACCGAACTCCAGGTTCTTGTAAATGTGCGGCTACAGGAAATGTAAAAAGTTAATTCAGGGATATGCTTGGATCTTGGAAAACTTGAATGCATAGTGGTGCCTTGACTTGCAAGTTTAGGTCAATCCATGATGGAGCTTGTGACTTTAATTACTGGTCAAATTAATTTTCCCATTGAAATGAATTGAAATGCCATTAATCTGTTCTGGACCCCCCAAAACAGACCATGTTTTTTGTTGTGTTTTAAAATAAGAAAAATACACTTCCTAAGAACAAATAATGTTTAAAAACAAAAAAATAGAGGGTAGAAGAATAAACTGAATTTATCAAGTATAACGTACAGGACTTATCTTTGAGATCAGACGACCTCAGATGCTGATTGAGGTGGCGTGAATAACTGAATCTTATTGGCCGATTTTGACCTTTTGAGCTCTGTTTTATCCGCCTTTTTCAGATTGTTTCTAAATGAGTTAGGCAAGTGTCATCAAGTAGCACTGTTGCATGCCCTGTCTCAACTTTTTGTTGGCGTTTCTTTGGAATAAAATCTGAAAGTTTAGCAAAACAACTGCAAAACACATATGCAAGCACAACACTAATGCTTCCACCGTGAGCTAATGGCTAAGAGTGAATAATACCGGATGGATGTTGAGGCGTTCACTGTGGCTTCTGCTGCACCAACGATCTGTGGGGTGTTCCCAGCTCAGGACTTTTGTTACATATCGACCAGTTATTACATTTCAGGTTTTATTGATTTGTTTGTAGATTACATTTCAGATTGTTGTTACATTTTGGGCTCCAACACACTCAGACCAAAGCAAAAATTTGTCTGAGAAACTGCTCATGTTTTGATAAACTCATAAGTTGGGACACTCATAAGTCAAGGTACCACTGCAGGATCATGTAAAGTACTCACTGTGTTGTCGCTGTACTTGAAGCTCACATTCTGAACCATGATAACAGGAGGAGGAATCTTCCCACAGGGAGGAAAATAAAATGACAGAGTCTGCAGGAGAAAGAGGTCAGTTTTAGAACTATCTCCAAGGGTCACGATTGGTCAATTTTTCAATTTAGGCTAAAGATAGAATTTTCCAGGTACCTTGTCATTCACAACTTTTTCAGTCAAGCCTGATGCCACCATCTTCTGCAGCGTCTTCTCTTTGCTCTGAGCCTGTCGCGCCAGCTTTGCAGAGCCATGACCAAACCTGGCAATGTAGTTCTAAGAGGAAAGAGGAGAGGGAAAAAACAATCCCGATGTGTTCAAGGTTTGTTTTTTATAATTGCCAATCAATGGAAATTTAATTTAGCTACAATCTAAAGAGGTAAACATCAAACATTTGAGTTATGGTTTTATCATCTTTAAATGACCTTAATTAAAAAGAGACAAAAATAGCTCCTCTAATTAAAATAGAAATGTGATTTTATGACACCCTGAGATAAGATTGGTGAAGACTCATTTGGTTGACTTTGTGCAGTGACCATCTTCCACCACTTGGTGTCACTCATTCACCTTCATGTGTGCTATCTGGTCCTGTTCCCAGTTGAAGCGCTTCATCTGATTCTCTTCCAGCTCCTCTCTGGTCTTCACATACTGGTCATAGTTACCCTGGAAGCAAAAATAGATTTGCACGGTCATCGGACGAGGCAGACTACAGAGACACATATTTAGAAGCAGCCCTCCCCCAGTTTCCTTATTAAGCTTTATGAGATCATATATAGCAGACGCTGTTCGCCTCTTGCTTCCAGGTACCCCAGGCTGGTGGAGCTCTCACCGTGTAGTATTTCAGTTTCCTCTGATGCAGGTGGATGATGTTGGTGCACACACCGTTCAGGAAATCTTGGGAGTGCGAGATGAGCACAAGGATTCGCTTGAACCTGGCGTTAAAAAAGAAGCAGGATCAGTGATGCATCATCAAATGCTGGACTCGTCTAAGTGAGGATGTGGGTGTCAGCTTACGATTTCAGCTCCTCCTCCAACCACACACAGGCGTCCAGATCCAAGTGGTTAGTGGGCTCATCCAGCAACAGCATGAAGGGTTTGATGAACAGAGCTCTGGATAAATATAGAAAGTTGTCAAAATATGAAATTCACATTTAACTTCTTGTCTCTGTACATTTCCTGAACCATAACTGTGCACTGTATTTTGTAAATCACGGAGGATGCACTTGTTTCTTATACCTGGCCAGAGCAACACGCATCCTCCATCCTCCACTGAAGTCCTTCAGTTTCTTCTGCTGCATGGCAGAGGTGAAACCCAAGCCGTGGAGGATCCGAGAAGCTCGCACCTCTGCCTTGTCTGCGTCCAGCTCCTCCAGGCGCTCGTAGAGCTCCATGAGCTTCTCACACTCAGCTGTGCACAGAAAGGCGAGAAAAAAGGTGTTTTCTAAAAGCTGCTGTAGGTGTAATCTCTTGCTTCTACTACAACTTTATGCTCATTTCATTTACTTTGATTCATCTGTAACTTACAGTCCTCATGGGCAAGTCTCTCAGCCTCCTTCTCCAGCATTATCCTCTGTTCGTCCACCTCCATGACGCACTGTAGAGCTGTTTTTTCACTGGGCGCCATCTCCCGGGTCAAGTGGTAAATATCAATGTGCTCCGGAATGGGAATTTCACGATGTCCGATGGCCGACAACAGCATGGATTTACCTGGCAGGTGAAAGTAGAAAAATTAATTCTCTTATGACAGAATTAAATCAAAATGTAGCTTTCAACCACTCAGTGTTTTCAAACAGGTGTAAAGACCTCTTACCTGTGCCGTTTAGGCCAATGAGCCCGTAGCGTCTCCCCGAGTTGAGCTCCAGACTGGTGTCTGCGAGAAGCTCCTGACCGTGGAAGGTGAGCGACAGACTGCTGATGTGAACATCAGTGCTATTGGGGTGCGAGGCCAACACGCCTGTCACTGCCCTGGCCTCTGTCTTGGCCAGCTCAAATTCGTCCAGTTCCTTTGTCAAACTCGCAACACCTGAAAAATCAAAAATCAGTTTCACTACTTTGCTTCCAAAGCCATGTTAGAGTGTTGAGTATCTGTTTGAATTTAACAAACTTGGTGCAGATTTGCTCACCATTGCTCTCCGCTCCATTACTCTGCACCTCTGCTTGTTCACCATCTTTGACTTCTTCAGGTTTCTTGGTACGCTGGCGACCTTTTGCAGCCTCCTTCTTCTTCGCTGCTTTCTTCTTTGCTAAATCGGATGGCATTGTGGTGCGAAGCTGTAGAGAGGTAAGACATAAAAGAGTGAGGAGACAGATTTATACACTGTTCAGTTACCATGTGAAGAAAAATATGTCAAATCCTTTAGTTTTATCATTTCATGTCTAATCCTTGTTTTTTTTTTACTAGTTAAATAGAATCAGAATATTAGTAATGTGATAAAAACTGCTGTAGGTGTCTAATCGCTTACAGTATGTGGCAACAGAGGGAGATTAACCGGTGTCAAAATGTACCGGCATTTGAGCTCATGGTGCGACTTCGAAGCCCTGGTATTATGATACGAATAAAAACGTTCAATAACAACAACAGGCCTGACGGATCGAACAGAGGAAGGATGTTTGAGTCACCGCAGCTTGCTCTCTACAGTCCCACCTGCTCGCACGTTGAGCCCTGAACACCACATAGCCTGTTAGCCCAGCTGATGCTACCGGTAGCTGATGCCGCCAATACAAACGGCTCATATCCCATTACACAGTGAAGTTCTCTTATATATAGAGCCCTATAGCATAATAAGACATAATGTCATACACTAAAAGAAGGCTGTTTCAATTTATAGAAAAGCCTCGTTGACTGCGTTAGCTATAATGCTAAGCTAAGCTAAAATGCTAACCTGACGCAAGGCCCAAGTAGCTACGACGGGATCTGAAAGCGGCTAAATCAACCTTTAATGAGATTTTCACTTAACTGTGATTTATTTCAACAGTACTTTGTTTATGTAATCCCAATGTGTCGTCACTGTCACACACTGTAAATATCTCCCTTACCTTGATACGGAATCACTGGTTTCGGGAGCACAACGACGTCTCGTGTCCACTTTTCGCCGGGTGGATGTAGCCACTCGCCGAACCGCCAGACTGGCCATATATGGTGAAAAGGAGGCGGATACAATTCACGTGCCCGCCCCTTCAAGTGGCACTGCAGTATTGCTGCGTTCAAGAGCTCCTCGTATGGATCTATTTCCAGAGTTCAGCTGCTTTTTTTTGCTCCTACCACGAGCTCATCACTTTTATTTAAATACTTCACATACTTGGCTTCTAATGCATATTTGTTTTATGGATATTGAGTGATTTAAACAATCGTTTTTCTTTTTTTGTGATCAATGGTAGTTTCCACCCCTGAAAAATACAAAGATCTTGGCTAACATTTATAACGCTTAAATTATGTCAACTCTGTTAACTCAGCAAGAGAAGCGACATTCCTCCTAAATCACTTCTTAATGTTGGCCCAATTTAAAGGTGCTATGAGGATTATGGACAAAAACACCATTTGATGATGTGATGCTTTTGTAAAAAGATGTCCCTTGTCAAGGCTTTGGAGTTGTTTTTGAAGCAAACAAATGACAATTTCTCGGCTACAAAGCCACAAGGTAATGTATTTTAGCTATTTAGCATGTTGTTAGTTAAGGACAGCCCGGTACCTTGAGACTTGTCTTTAACATGCAACATTAGGGAATCCTGGCTATGTCTTACCAGTGCTCATCTACCAACTCCAACCTCACCAAGCAGAGAAAACATAACCTCACTTTTCATTTTATTGATACACTCTAAAGTGTGAATAAGCCACTGTAGTACAACTTCTTTATATTGGCTGGAATTAACATTATCCCAAACAGCTTTGCCTGTGTTTTGAATTTAAAATGACCTAAAATAGAAGAAATTATTTTCAGCAGAGGAAAGGGGGGATCTTGCTTCTCAACTCCCAAACTTTGCTGGCTGGTGTAATGTTGTTAAAGGGACTTTGCTGTAAATGGATTCACCAGGTCATCCATGAAAACAGAGAAATAGCATTCAAAAGTAATTCAGTTCTACTGATAATAATCTAATTTTGAATCGTGGATTTAGAATGGGCAAATGTGGAAAAAGTGAGCTTATTTCATATGTGAAATTTCTCAAGAAAACTATATCTCTGTTTATTCCGACACTACATGAACGCAGCACAAATGTTCCATCACTGCGTAATTGATTGCAGACTTAATTTATAAATCGATACAATGTGTTTTTGTTGGCTTGGATAGAGTAAATAAGCAAAAAGTCAATTAAAAAGGAAAAAAAACTTTCAGAGCCAACGTATTGTTAAAGAGTTATTAATGTATTATGTTTGCATTAACCCAAACACTTTATGAATATATATTATTTAGGGTTTATGGTACCATCTGTTAATATTCGCTGCGTCGTCTTTTGTAGAAGTTTTTCTGCGTTTACGTGGTCTTATCGAAGACTTACGGTCCCTTGAACACCAGCCGGAGGTGATGCTGCAACAGTAAACGCTCAGTCAGTGATGAGGAGGGTACGAACGACGTGAGAGGGGGGACGTTATTTCTACTGTGTGTGTGTGTGGCACTCGATATTTGAGGAAGTCAAGAAACTGGATAAAATGGAAGACGGGACGATACCTGACGCCTTTCCACATTTTTTAACGAGTAACAACGGGATATATGACATCGAGGGAGCGTACGTGTACATAGATCGAGGAGCGTCTTATAGGCATTAAAACAACGGACGCGATGCTAGCTTGTTAGCTTCCTCTTTGATGTTTGATAACGCTACCGTTGGGGCTTTGATTTGAGATACGGCCGTGAAACATTCGGAAGTGACATGGGAAAAGACCAGAAAGATAAAACTAACCCAAAAACGCAAAATTGACCTTGTGTATGAACGTATTGCTGTATTAGTTAGCCGGTATTAGAAAATGGTGTTAGCGCAACGCTAGCCGAAATTAGTTCGGCTAATTATCATACCGTTAGCTATAAATGCAAAAAATACGAACTAAAGCGTTTGCTTCTTAACATGACACCGACTGGGCAGCTTCCTCTTAAGACGAACTAAACGTTAAAGGTTTTAACCTTTTCTTTTTATCCAGCAAAGGGATTAATTACATTTTCCTTAAGCTTCATTGTTTAAGCGTATTAAATTAACAAGTTAATGATTAACCAGACTGCCCTTTATCAACAACATGTGTACTGTCTCGCCGCGTGATTTTTGATCGGCAGAGCTATTAGAAAGTATTTAACACAGTTTCAGCAGGAAACTATGTGACATTTGAGACACTTTCTGCAAGTGTCAGCACACCAGCTTCCTTATTTTTCTGAGAAAGTGTCTTCAGAGACCAGGAGAGTTGGCTCATCTCAGATGTCCTGTACTCCAGGCTGTAGATTTTTCCAGAACAGCTTCATCAAGTGGAACTCGTAACTGTCAGAAATGCGTCTTTCCTCTTTTTTGGCCGTGTTCAGGCCTGCTTTGCCCCTCATCCTCGGGCTGTCTCTGGGATGTAGTCTCAGTCTTTTGATGGTGTCCTGGACACAAGGGGACACCGACGACTCTTGTGGAGATGAGCTGGGCAATGGGGGTCTTTTCCTGGGGAGAGGAGATGCACAGAGGGACTCTAGAGATGGAGGTGGAGATGAGGACTTCCAACCACGTATTGTGCCCTATCACAAAGACCCAAACAAGCCGCATAAAAAGGTCCTCAGGTGAGTGTGGAAGTCATTTTATGGACAGAAAACTCAAAACACTCACTCAGAAAAATTAAAAACAGATTTGTCAGACATTCCTGTAAATTTCCATTGTGTGTTTTTCTTTTAGAGAGGACTTACTTATGTGTATTCCTTTGTTAATGAGCTTCAGTCGGAGTCCTGCCAGTGCCAGATGTGAAGCACAGTTTGCCTATTGACTAGAGATAATATCCTAATCTCTTTGTACAGACATTCAGTTGCTCAGCTGTAAAGAGAGCAGATGTCCTGAGTGACAGATTTAAACCTCTTCTCGTGCTGTATTTAAAATCCTTGGGCTGCAACAAGCTTCACATGACAGAATCTTAAATCTGACTCAAAAATACGGCTTCAAATGAAAAAAAAGTACTGTTAAGAAAGATTTTCATCTTATAAATGTGTCTTTTTGTGTCTTTCAGAACTCGTTATATTCACACTGAACTCGGCATCAGAGAGCGCCTCCTTGTTGGGGTCCTGACCTCTCGTGCCACCCTCAACACACTGGCAGTCGCTGTGAACCGCACAGTCGCCCATCACTTCCACCGCACCTTTTTCTTCACTGGCCTCCGCAGCCCTAAGGTGCCCCACGGGATGACTGTAGTCGCACATGGTGACGATCGCCCCGTTTGGCTCATGTACGAAACCGTGCGTCACCTCCACCAGCACTATGGATCGGACTATGACTGGTTCCTGTTAGCTCAGGATGACACTTACATGCAGGCGGACCGCCTCTCAGAACTTGTGGGACACCTGAGTGCGGGTCAGGATTTGTACATGGGTAGAGCTGAGGAGTTTATTGGTGGAGAGGAGAAGGCGCGTTACTGTCATGGTGGCTACGGTTATCTGCTGTCTCGAAGTCTGCTGGCTCGTCTGCAGCCGCACCTGGACACCTGCCGGAACGACATCCTCAGTGTGAGGCCGGATGAGTGGCTGGGCCGCTGCATTATTGATTATCTCGGGCTCAGTTGCGTGGAGGTGCACCAGGTAAAAAAAGAAGCATGGACAAGAGTAGAAACATATACACAACATATAACATATATACAACAACATATTAAAGAAGTCCTAAGAACTGAATGTAAATGAGGGGAATCATTACTTCTAAACTAGACTGATTTTAACCTAATAACACTGAAACATGAAAACATAATTTGGCTGCTTTTCTCCTCACAATATCACAGCAGTTCAAGGCTGAAAAGGAGGGAGGAACTTTGGCTGAAAGAGTAGTTTAGTAAAGTTGAAGTCAAACACAGAGAACTTGTAGCAACATGATTGAAAGTGAACCGGCCAACACTGTGGATAACAGTGATGATTCTGAGCAGCAAGAATTACATTTTGAAATGATTTACCTCTGCATTTTTTTCCACTGAACTTGAAGTTAAGGTGGTTAATGTTCCAAATTCCTATAGATCATGCAGGAGCTTTGCTTTGCAAAGTTGTAGAGGGGCGTTGGTCTTGTTTTTGTGTTTGTGCAGAAGCTAGAGTTCTTGTTGAACTGGTTGTTGGATTGATTCCTCGTCCTGGCACAATGCTTGGTGCATGCCATCCCGTCTCTCTCCTTGCTTTCTCTGTCTTTCTCTTGTCAGATAGAAGTTGAACTGCTAAAACTAAAAGGGAAACCTGAGGAAAAGTGTTTGAGGTGACCATTGATGAAAATATAAAATTCATCATATTCCCCTAGGATGGTCTATTCCGTAAAATTACAAGCAGCACAATCCTGCAACAGGGATCTGTTAGACATGTTTAGCAAGACTCTCTGTCAGGTGCATGTAACAACCAATGTAAATGTGCAATACAGTCTTTTTATTGTGTCCATTGTGCATTATACAGTTTCATCACACTTTCTTTTCTTCCTCTATTACAGGAAATGACTTATCGCTACTTTGAACTTGGGAAAAACGCAGACCCAGAGCGTGAAGACAGCGTGCGGTTCAAAAACGCCTTCACAGTCCATCCTGTATCCGAACCCAACCTGATGTACCGCCTGCACAAACGCTTCAGCAAGATTGAGCTGGAACAGACGTACCTCCAGATTCAACAGCTGCAGGTTTGTGATGGCTTACACCGCTCTCCATCAGCTGTAAACAATTATTATCTGATGGCACTTAGATTGCTACGTTGGGGATGAATCATGTGTGAGACGTGTACTGTTATTTTCTCCACCACACCCTCTCTCTTTTAGCCAGGGCAGAAATTATAGACTGATAAAATATTTAATAAGTCAGATCGCCAAGACAAGGATTAGAAGTTTCCGCAGAGGCATGAAGTGAGGTTAAATAGTTCCATCAGGTGGAAACTGTCAGAGTTAGACTCAACTTTGTGTTATTGTTTTTATGCTGTGTGTTTTACTCATTCTTGTGTACTCATCAGATGCAGATCAATAACCTGAGTGACCTAACACCAGAAGGTAAGGCGGGGGTCACGTGGCCTGTCGGAATCAACCCTCCTTTCAAGCCAAGAACCCGTTTTGAAGTCATAAACTGGGAGTACTTCACTGAAGAGCATATCTACTCTTGCGTGGACAGCTCCCCCAAGTGTGAAATGCGAGGTGCAGACCGTGCCGATGTCAACGCCGTTTTAGAAATCGCAGTGGAGCGCCTGAACGAGCGCTACCAGCCTCAGCTACGTTTCCGCAAGCGGCGCCTACTCAATGGTTACCGGCGTTTTGATCCGACGCGGGGTATGGAGTACATGCTGGACCTTGCGTTGGAGGCTTACACCCAGAAGGGTCACAGCCAAGTCATTGCCAAACGCGTTAACTTGTTGCGACCTCTAAGTGCCGTGGAGATCATCCCCATGCCTTATGTGACGGAGGCAACACGTGTGCAGGTGATCCTACCTGTCACGGCCCAGGATCAGGACTTTGTTGGGAACTTCCTGGACATGTACGTGATGAACACTTTGGACACTCATGATAACGTTTTACTCACGTTCTTGTTCATCTACGATCCTTTTGATGCGCAGCGAGTCAGCCAGACTGACGTGTTTGCTGGTATCAAAGCAATGATTGGGGAGGTGGAGAAGCGTTACGGTGATGTGAAGATCCCCTGGATAAGCGTGAAGACAGAAGTGCCCTCACAGGTCAAGCTAATGGACATCATCTCTAAGAAACACCCTGTGGACACGCTGTTCTTCCTCGCCAGTGTATGGACTGAAGTCAACGCTGACTTCCTGAATCGCTGCAGAATGAATGCCATCAGCAACTGGCAGGTGTTCTTCCCAATCCACTTCCAAGAGTACAGTCCTGCTGTCGTCTACCGCGACCAGCAGCCTTCTGCCGCCTCCTCTTCTTTTGCATCTGAGTCACTGCGAGACGGCCACTTTGACCGGCACGTCTTTGAGGAAGCTTGCTTCTACAACGCAGACTACATGACAGCGAGGACAAAGATGGCAGCAGACATCCTGGACAACGAGGAGCTGCTGGAGAGCATGGATGTGTACGATATATTTGTACGATACTCTGGGCTTCACGTGTTCAGGGCAGTGGAGCCTGCGCTGATCCAAAAATATGTGCGGAGAGCGTGTAACCCCCGGTTTAGTGAGGATATTTACCACCGATGTGTCCTGAGTAACTTGGAGGGTCTGGGATCACGGTCCCATTTGGCTATGGCTCTTTTTGAACAAGAGCAGGCTAACAGCACCTAAAGACCCGGCCTTTCAAACGTGTTACACACACTGCCTGAAGAACTCACAAAAACAATGTGAATCATCTTACGGTGCTGTTCTCCGTAGAATGCAATTCGTACTCTTTTGTTTGGCAGAAAGCATCAACAAGCAACATGTTGCTTTTGGTTGTATCGACAGAGTCTAATTGTTTCCTCCTGCCAAACAACTTTTGGCTTCAAACGTGAGCACGTCTGACTCATGACTCCACAGCTCTGCGTCTGTCACGTCTCGGCAAACTCTGAGTCATGGATTTGCCTTCTTGCACAACTCCTTGAAAGTGGACTACTTGTTTTTCTGCCACTGATGTATTCTCACAGGAGCTGAGCAACAATATTTATATTTCCAATTTTCAAAAAAGGAATCAAAGAGGTTTTGTTTTGAAAAAATAAATGAATATTTAAAAACTAAGGGAAGCTCGAGTCACAAGTGCTCCTCAGTGAAGCTGTCGAAGAAATACTGGAAACAAGCTGCCTTTTCTTTTGAGTGTTGATTTTTAAAAAAGTATTAAAAAAGTGATATTTGAGCACAAAGTCTCCTGCGTGTTTCAGTCTCATTTGATAAAAATAACTGTTTGTTGATGTGTTTGCAGCGTGCTTTGTTCTGGAGCCTTCTATTATCTGCTTGGCAGAGCTGAAGAAAGGCAGGAGAAATTAGTCGTGATGGCGTGCTTATATTCAGAATAATACATTTTGAAGTCAGCCCATTTTTGCCCAAAAGCTCTACTGCAGTGCCTGAAGCCAGTGAACACTTTGTTCCAGCCCACCCCGCCTCGTCTCCTCACATTAAGTCAGTAATTCCCCACCCCAGCCCGGGCCTCCCTGGGTTTTTGGCAAGTATTCTGTACACATGTGTCTTCAGGGAGAGAAGTGAACCCAGTGCCCAGAGGCAGGGTTGTGTCTACCTAGCCAAGGTCTGCTACGTAGCGTGGTTGGTTAACCTTCACAGCAAGATGGTTGAATGAGCTGAATGGCCTTCTTCACACAACCTCCGACCCTCCCCCAGCCGCAAAACTTCTCCGTGAGAGAGTCAGTTGGCTCGGGAGGATAGTGGATCAGCAGTGAAAGAAGCTCTTTCTGAGGTGGAGCTGCAGTCGGCTTTAGAGTTCTGCCTCCACCTGCTTCGTGTGGTGAGGTCAGCGCACAATAAAACTTCTGTCTGCCACAGTGAGGAGGTTCAACTCGCCAATCAACACCTTCCTCATGCAGAGTGTGACGGTACTCTTTTACTAAAGGGTCATTTAGCACAGTGATATATTCAGACCTCTTAACTTATTAAAACTAGAACAGAATACAAAGACATTTTTATTGACAGAGTGCAGAGCTGCTGTTGTTAAAAACCGTGAGACCACAAACATCAAAGCATTCTTTGATGCCTTTGATGTTTGATTGGAACAGCTGCCTCTCAAATCAATTCAAACAATGGCTGTAAGAGTTTTCTTAAAACCCAGTTTTTATCGTGAATTTAGATCACACAGTCCAGCCGGCTTATTCTTCTCTTCTCTTAATCGCACGTCTTTCAAGCTGTTTGAGGTTGTCTCATTTTATGAGCAGCTTGAAAAGCATGTGTCTGAAATGGCGGAAAACCTCTTGAAAAATCAACTAATGTTTACAAAAAAAGAAAGCTGAAAATCAACTTTACTTCATAAAATGACACCTCCCTTTGTATGAAATGTAAAAAAAAAAACAAATTTAGAAAGCGTGTGATGCTTTTTGGTTCAGATACCAAACAAATAATTCATGCAATGAACAGGGAAAATCACACTTTATCCCCAGATACACAATGGCCAATTTAAACAAAACCAGATCCCAAAACTTTCCCGATTGGAAGCTTTTTATTCAGACATAAATGCCATGCTTTGTGATAATCTCTGAAAGTACTATGTGTAAACTTTTTATTGTAGGAGCAACTTAAGTAGTTAATTGTTTAAATCAGAGTGACATAACCTGTGTGTGTGTGACCTCACTGATCCCAGGATGATATTTCTATCGGGTGCTGAGTCATCATCAAATTATGTGTGACTGCTAAATCAGATTCAAGCCTTTTATTTTTTCTTAAGGCTCATATTAGAAGTCCTGTTTTTAATTTGTGCTCAAGTCAGCAATATACTTGGGAATCTTCTGGGTAAAAAAAAAAGTTCCCATGATCGATTAAATGTTAAAATTCTTTGAATATCTTAAGTCAACTCATAAAAACATCAAAGTCCTGCTTTGAAAACTGGAAAATGTACATGGATTTAGCTGTTATGCGTGGTGAAGTTTTTTTTTACAGCAGTATTTGGTTCAAACTCACATTTTTTTTTCTGTAAATACTTAAGTTAAAGCTTATTTTGACGGCTCATATTCCACAAGGTTTTATGAACGCACTTCTTATGTGCTTTTAAAAAAGATATTTTCAGCTTTGTGACAGAATATTATCACGCTAATCACAGAAACATTTCTAACAGTTTACTACTTCGTCTTGAGAAGTTGGTGATTCTTTTTAAATGTGTATTAGGCACATTAAATCTTACCCTTTTTGACCTATTAAAAGTTTTGTAATAAAAAGTTAGGAGAAGGTTTACCCTTAATGAGAAGGGCATGAAAAATTTTAACCTGTTGCAGTACCTCCAATTTAAAGTAAGTCAGATAGCAACTGTAAAATATGCTCATGAAGCAGCAATTTATCTGCCCACTGTGATAAAAAAAATAGGAAAAATAGAAAAGCACTCGGAGAGCACAGACCTCTGCCAAGCATATTGTGATTGTCATGCAACACTTTAGTCCTACTTTAATGTTATACCCACTTTCAGCAGACTGTCTGCTACAATTTGGTGTTAGTTGCAGGTTTGTACAATAGTAGTACATATTTCATATTCTGGATCTTAGTGTCCAGAATATTGCCAGGGTCTGGATGGTGACCTTGTCTTGTATTGTTTTGCAAAGCAATCTGACCATTAATCGTGGAGTTATATACACATGTGGTGAAACCAGCCCTATCTCACAATGATAAAGAATCCTGTAAAAATATCCTAGATCCAGACGGTGATCTGGATCACCTCCAAAATTTAATCACTTCTTTCTTATCCCATTTTGAACATTTCCTGAAAATTTAATCAAGATCTGTTTGTTACTTTTTGAGTTATGTTGTTCACAGACAAACAAATAGACAAACTCTCCCAAAAAAACACAAGTAATAAGACACGTAGGATATCATGGCATTTACAAACTTTGGCAAGCGCTTCTTTATTTACATCCAGGCTGTCTCATAATGTCACAGCTGTTTTCCCTTTTTCATCTTTTCTTGTAGAGTGTGATCTCTTTACAGACGTACAGTATCATCATATGTACCGTCATCTCCTCAACCCCCCCCCTGTTGGTGACACTCTGAAGACTGTAAAGGGAGAGGAAGAGAGAGCGGCTCCCACTCTTCACAAACACATGCAGGGAGTGGGTCATACATGTCAACAGTATATGTCAAGGGTTTAGAAACAGGAGGCGCAGTAGTCTGTTTACATTTCTCAGAGTTTCTGGCTCACCCAGGAGATGCAGCTTCTGGTTTCCACCACAAGAGGGTGCTAGAGAATCAGTGACAACAAAGTGAATGCCCCGGCCTTACAAAGACAGCGAACCTCTTCAGGTTCTAAAGATACTACCAATGACTACTGTTTCTCCTCTAATGAGTGCAGTTAATATAACTTAGTAACAAAAACACAGCTCAGAAAAATCACACCTACAGTTAGTTGCTGGTAGGGCATATCATTTTTGGCAAAAAAGTTTCCAGAAGGCATTTCATTACAGAGACAAATATGCCAGCTTTTTGTATTTACACACACTGTCCCGTTAGATGTATCAGTTAATGTCCATGGAGCATGCATAGGTCATCGGGAAATCATCTAATCACTTCCTGTATGCTGGGATATTAAAGAGGCTCTCACCCGATCCGAATGATAATCCCGACAAAGTCACAGCACAGTGCAAAGAAAACCAAAAATCTGCCAGCTGAAATCAAAAAACAAAAAAACTCCATCTGACATTACAACATATACATACAGGTCGTTAGAAAACACGTAAAAGAAGAAGGATGCAGATTATTTCATGTTACAGCTACTGATGTCCAAAGTCTTTGTTGCAGCATCCAGCTCCCACGATCGTGACGGGATGGACTGAAAATAACCCGACCCCAGATAGTACACAGAGGAACGCTAACATTCCTGCCCTACTAATGCAAAGCTCATGGAGCTCCCATAATGCACCATGTTACTCACGCACACACAGGCGCACACACTCTTCCCTCCCAAAAACCACCCACCCATCCAACCCCCCCAAAAACAAACACACAGATGATCTGTCGTATACTGTACAGTCGGCCCCCTTAAAGGGGAAACACATATTTACATTCACATCTCTAGAAAAGAAAACTGCATTTGTCTTCTTTGTGTAAAGAGAGTAGAAAAGGACAAAACTCTTCACAGCTGGGTTTTAGCGTTTCCATGCAGTGACTTCAATCAGCTACCAAAGAAATATTTCAGGTTAAATTTTAACCCCAATGATGACATCTCCGCACTGTCTCTCAAACCCAGGAGTGGACAGTTTTGCCCGTTTCATCTGCATTTCAGTGATCATGTTCTCTTTTTCTCGTTGCAACCTTTGGTAACACCTTCAAGACATTAACTGGCAAAATATTACACAAACAAGTTCCAACATGTATCATAGGCATATTATCTTTTTGCTATGATTAAGGGAAGAAAAAGCTTTTATTAGTGTTCATATTTTTTTTTTTTATCGATCAATACTGCTTCATCCTTCATCAAACACCATAAAAAAACACAATTCTTGTTCCACAATAATACTTGGGTTGATGTAACAAATACTGATGCAGGGTTTTCCGTAAAAAGACTGGCGACATAACTTAACATCCACATCTTTCCCTTTAACTTCATGTGTCCCACTTCACTGGGCTTTGCTGGTGTAATTAATCAATCTCAGAACAAATGAAAACACTTGATTCCCGCCCGGCCCACCCCAAAAGGAAAAAAAAAAAAAAAAAGAGTTCAAAAAGAGTTGAAAAACATAAAAAATTCAGACTCCCGCAGAGAGCTGTGCTGTTCTGCGCTGATGGACCTTGACGTCCGGTTACATCATGTACACTTCTGTCCGACGCAGTGGCAGATCTTGCCAGAAACACAGTACTCTGTGTGTGTGTGTGTGTGTGTGTGTGTGTGTGTGTGGTGTGTGTGTTTGTGTGAAAGAGCAGCTGGCTCAGAGTTCATCTTGACGTGAATTGTGACGTATTTACAGAGCAGAGAGGATGGAGAGATGCTGAGGATGAGTGTGGTCTTAGTGCATTTAACACATGCAGTTAATGTCCGAAACAAGGAACGAATGTGCATCAAGATCCAGCCTCCAAAACCTACATGTGGCTGCAATGAAAACCTCCTCTAATGTGAAAACCTCAGCGATGAGGTAAAACAGCGATGTCTTCACACACACATCCAAAAACAAACACTCAGGCTCCTAACTTCAGAGTTTCAGCAGGCCTTGGTTTAGGTGTTGCGGACAGCTAAGGCCTGTTCCAGCTCCTGCCTCCTCTGCTGGATCTGGAGGGAGCAGAAGTAGAAAAAAATTAAACCAAACGTCATCAGACCTGGAGGGTTCTTTTGAGGTGAAAGGAAAAGATAATTAGGCGGCACTTTTTTCTCTCACCTTGCAGTAGAAATAGCGGCTGACGGCCTCCTGGGACCAGGGCTGGTGGTAAAATGCGGCCCTTCTTTCCTCTTCAGGGTTCCCCACTACATCCGTCATTAACTGCAGCCAATCAGAAATAAAACCCATAATTAACATCACATATGAGTCAAACCCTAACAATTCTCTGTATCATTTAATAATCCTTTTTCTAGAGGAGAGTAATTATTGTGTCATTGTTAGGTCAAGCTCCCTCTTGAACAACCAGTTTCAGCCACTAGGGGTCACCAGCTGTGCTGTTTAACTCTTCAAAACTCTGACTTGGAATGTTCTCGCTGCTTCCCTTACTCTTCTTGTACCCTAAAATGTCTGCAGTGGCTTCAAAAAACCTTAATTGCTTAAGATAAATAAAGACTCTTTTGATTTTCATCTCTTAACCTCAATCTGAAGAACACATGTGAAAGAATTGGCTGTAACATGAGTGTGTGTGCGTAAAAATAGTGGTGAGGAACCTTAAGGTCTCGGCTCTGGGATTTGAGCCAGTCCTGAATGTAGCCTTTGGGATCTCTGGAGAAACTGAGCATGAAGTCCCTCTGGATCTTCAGCTGGTTGATGGACTCGATGGTCTCATGGATCTGAAAAAGAAGGACAAAGACTAACTGAATTTTTGGGAAAAGGAGGCGTTTTTACAAGAGAAGATTCCAGATAAAAAGACTTACGATAAGATGAATGCCCACATTTTGAAGTAAAGAGTCTTAAAACCTTGAAAAAAGTGGTTCTCTTCTGTAGAATTAAAGTTGTAGGTGATATTTTTTACGCCGATGATTCAGTGGTGTAATGTTACAATGGAAAGCTCAGCTCATTTCATTTTGCAAGTCTGCAACTACCAAACAACTTCACAGAATTCCTGCTTCACATTCTTCTTCATCACCTCTGCATGATTTACAACAAAAATAAGTCAGAGTCAGGGTGAATTAGTGTCTGTGAGATATGGTTGTGATCTCACCTTGTTGTCGAGCGAGGCGATCTCCTGCTGGTTGGCGGTGGAGAGGAGGAAGCTGCTCATCTGGCTCTTCAGGGGGTCCTCCACCTCGACGTCAATGTCGTAGCACGCCGTCTTTTTCTGGTCGTTTGGATCCACACTGAAGGAATTAAAACAGTAGAAAAAAAACGATGAATGCATGAAAAGCCTTAGCTGTAATTTTAAGCAAACTTTTCCTTGGTTAATTAAAAACATCCCTAAATGCCAAAATGGTTTTTGTTATGTATATTAAAAAACATCAAAAAAAGAGTGTATGCTACAAAGAATAGCTTGATTACTTCTTTCAGTCCAATTTAGGATTAAATATTTGCATGCAATTTAAGTTCGGTGCCATCTGGGAGCACTAGGATGTCTCAGTCTGAGGTAGGGAGAGCACACCTCTCCTCTCTTTAATGTGAGTTGTCTCACTGCCTCCACTAAAGAATTAACTACCTGCATTTTTGGCTGTTTAGCTCTATCTTTGCACCTTGTCCTTCCACATGCCTATGTGGACTGCCAAAGTCTGAGGTAGGGAGAGCACACCTCCCTTTCTCTATTAGGTGCATTGTCTAACTAACCTGACACGCCAGACGGATTCATATATCCGCCACGGAAATATTTCACTAGTCCATCTGGGTAGCAGCTCTTTGGATGTGTTTTCAGAGGACCTTCAAAAAAATCAGCAGCTGGTGATTGGACGACCGTTCTGATTGACACAATCACCACTGACCAACCTACATCAAGCCACGAACAACTACAGGAACACAGGAAACAGCTGTGATAATGACGTTAGACGACTGCTGCCGTTTTTGTAAAGTTAACTTAAGAATCAAAGGAACGCTGACAAGCACGCCTGCTCGTCACTTTCACTGCCCCGCCAGCTACCACCTCTCTTTCCTGATTGGGCCGGTCAGAATTTAGCCGAGTGAATTTGTTGGCTAATGAAGCCTGGTAAAATGGATCTCCAGGATTTCAGAAAATGAATCAGGCAGCTCCATCTGCTCTGTGAGGTTAATGTCTCACTATCTCCATGTAAGAATTAACTAGTTCCATGTAATAAGCCAGAACATGAAGTGGGGAGAGCACACTTCCACTTTATTTCATTTGCATACATAAAAAGCCAAGACAGGGGGAGCAGCAGCAAAGACTTTAAAGGGTACAGAACAGAGCAGTGATTAGTAATGATACATATGACACTAAAGAGAACCCTACCTGATGACGTGGTTGATGACGATAGGGTCGGGGGGTAACAGAAGGTTGGTGAGACGTTGAGGGATCTCGGAAAACTTCAGCCGTGGGCAGTCAAAGATCTGTACAGTGGGGTGAAATATTACAGCTCTGGCAAGACACTTGATTCATGTATTGAAGGTGAACTAAGGTGACAAACTCTGCATGTCGTCCTTCTCCGGAGAGCCTCATACCTGTTGGAAGTACTTGTCACAGTTGATGTATTCCTTGTCATGGGAGTCCTGCAGCTTGTTGGTCTTGACATACTGCCAGAGGGCCTGGATGATGCAAGAGCGAGTCTGTGTGTGAATTCCAAGCAGTCGAGCCAGGCGAGGGTCCAGCTTGAACTGGGGAGGCTGCGGAGACGATATAATCACATTACAACATTTATTTACACCCACCTTCCTCGCAGCCTTTACATCATATCTGACTTCCTTATCATATTCCCGCGGCTTACAGTGATGTCAGGTTTGAATGGAGCCTTTGAAAGCACTCTGTAATGTTTTTGTAGACTGGTGTTATCATTGATTCGAGGCCTGCAGGATGTCTCTACAACAGCTGATTTCACGGAGTGGATTAGTCACACAGTTGTAACAGAGGAGAGTCTATTTCGGGATGGAGTTGTGAGCTGCAGTGAGACTTTGTGTCCTCACCTGGTAGTCCAGCATCAGCAGCAGAGTGCAGCGCACACTAACATCTCCTGGCCTTTTCACCTGGAAGCCGTCTGTCTCCTGGGTGGTGGGTGTGCGATGCCACTGAAAGAGAAAACACAACACAGTGACTGTACGTCCTAAACTGAGCCTCTTTATTCAGACTGTTAGTTTCACACTTCAGTTTCTGTTTATTTCACACTTGAGTCATGAAAATTAATTCCTGCCTTAACTGCGAAAACCTATTTTTTTCTCATTCAGCTCCCCGTTATGAGCAGTCTGATTTTACAAGAACACAAGCTTTTGCTGCCAAAGTTACAACAGTTTATTATTATTATCGGTGTTTCTTGCATGTTAATTTCTTCCATGCCTTTCCCTCAAACGCGGACAGGAAAAATTGGAAAACTTGATGTGTCATGTTTGCCAAACCAACCAGTTTCTAACAACGTAGGAATGACAGTTTTGAGGTTATTTATGTTTCCAGCGAGTGACTCAAATGTGGTTAAACAACACCCACAAAGCACTGATCCTGCAAATTAACCCAAAAGGCAACGTGGCGAAAGGAATCTTTATGTCAGCTGGTCCAGGATTTTGGTGTAGACCAGAGTTTACGGTCTTTTTTTTTTTTTCGTGTCGGCCAGTTTGGCCGTTGATATTCCGCAATTTTGGTAATATTGAGCAATGGTACAACAAAAGCTCTGAATAGTCATAACTGCTGAATAAGTCACATTTACAAGCAACAAAACACAAAACTGTTCCATCAAATTTAGCTATCAATACTAATTAGTTGTTCGATGCTGGGCTTGAGCGCAAAGTTTTACTTGCGTTGTTTAAAGAAATACAGGACTACAGAAATAATCCTGCTAAATCGTCACTTCTAGGCTTCCTATACATGTGTGTCAGAGTCTGTGTCTGCCTTAACCCCCTCCTCTGCCTGTGTGCTGATGATTTGGTTGTATCGGGATGTTTCTGGGGGGAGAGTATGGTTTCCTCAGCCAATCACAGAGCACCCAAGTGACTTTGCATGTTCAATTAATCAATCAGTCTTTGTTTAAATGGCACCAAATCATAGCAAACGTTATCTCAAGACACTTTCCAAAAACATGAATAGTTGATAAGTGAGTGAACAAAGCTGTCCTGAGGAGCTACGAAGAAATACACACCCAAAGTGAAACAAAACATCAAACAGATAAAGCTTTTTGCTAAACGACGGTGAAGCTTGGCTAAACTTTTACTTGCTTTCAGGAACTTGGAGAACAGCTTGAGACGAAAAGTAGCGTAAGTTAGCTTTCTGCCAACCAGGCATGTGTCAAATAACCCAGTGATTAGTTTGTGCTAACATGCCAAGTCAGGTGCACAGCTCTCAAGTTTCTCCCACGTAGAAACATGATGCTGAAGGTGGTTGCTGTGCTGATTAGTGTGTTCACATAGGCACAGTTAGAGGCTGTTGGCACTGAGCCTTTAACGGTTGGGTCATAAATCTACTACAGTCCGCCCATACAGGAGTCTCGCTTTTTAACAACAGTCTGACAGGAGTTGATGTTAGGCTACATCTTCGTCTGTTCTTTTGAAATCACAGAAGAAGCATTTTCCTGCTGGTTAATTGCACATCGCACTTTTTTTCTGTGCGCCGCTCCTACACGACACTTGATAAACATGACATGTGTTTGGGTGAAAGCAAAAGGAAAACTGTGCTTCACTTCACCGTTCTGAATAAATGTTTCAAGTAGAAGTGTAGACCCCATTCATATGGCCAGCTTTTTTCTGACTTTTTTTTTCATGTAAATAGCCAAGAAATACCAGCTAACATCATTTTTGGTCCATGATAAAATATCTAAAAAAACTTTTGGAAATATGTTCACATTTAGTTATACTATCTTTAATCTCTAGGCCCCCGTTTACACAACAACGTTTCATCTGAAAACGCTGAAATGCAGTGAAGAAAAATCTGCGCGAGGGACTGAAAACGCTGTAGTAAGCATGCCAGGCCTGTAGTCGGCGCTACAACTGTCTTATCCAGAGGCCGCTTTTGGGAGATCTCCACCGAAGTAGAGTTGAGCCGATCATCTGGTGTATTGTGGAACACTAGGTGCAATAGTGGAGCAACAGATGCACATTTTGTATAAAGTCAGTCAGAAGATACAGTAGATTGAGCAGCACAAGCACAACACGGCAGTTTGCTATGATCGTAACAACGGCACTGTCGTACTGTTGAATGTGCTCGTGAGGAGCGGAGTGTGAGGTCAGTGTTCCAACTGAAAACGCCGGTTAACCGTTTACATGGCAACGGTGTCGGCAGCGTTTCAGAAAAATCCCACTCTCGAGTCCGTTTTCAGAGTTTGCGTTTTAGGTCGGCTGAAACACCGTTTTCGTGTTAACCCGAGGCTGAAACACAGCAATACTTCCGCTTTTCACCCTAAAACCATTGTCGTGTAAATGGCCCCTTAGTCATTTTTACAACAACTCTGGGCATGACCAGAATTTGAACATACTACTACACACACACTACTAAAATTTGAAAGTTGAGTGAAACTGACCTAAATCTGTCAAAAGGTTGACTTGCTGTGATATTTGCAGATATATTTGTTTCTCATATTAGAAACTTGATTGACTAAAAACCTTCATTACACATTAGCTAGGGATGTCCCGATATTACATTTTCACTTCCGATACGATACCGATACTGCAGCATTGAGTATTGGCCGATACCGATATCAATCTGATACGATATCAGCATTAAACATGCATACTTTTATTACTTATTCTGTAGTGTGTCTGAAAAAAATGAAAAAATGACCCATTTATTATTTACCAATGGGTACCAGAAACTGCTTATATCGGAGTGTTTATATCGGAGTGCTTATATTGGAGATTTTAGATGCATTCCGATACGATACCGATATTTGTATTTTTGCTGATATCGGACCGATATCCGATATCAATATTGGACTGGGACACCTCTAACATTAGCTAAACCACAAGGCCAGCATAACCTTATTCAAATGCCTTTTTAATTGTGCTCAGAGCTACATCTGTAAGCTAACAAGCTATAGCCACTGATACTCAAGCTGTTAATTTTGTGTCCCTGGACTGATTTTAAAAAAAATATGCCCTCGAAGACAATGACAAAATATTTCAAATTATTTTTAATTACCCAAAATATCACAAAATCTACCACTAAAAACAAGTTAACATGCTCAGATCAACTGAAATTTAACAAAGACATAGGTTAGCTAGAGGCTTTTTTGTCATTGCATTGAACTCAAGGTCTCAATACTTGTCACCTTGATATTTTATGTCAATGAGAAACCCCAACCTCCAGTTTGAAGACCAATTTCGTTAAACTTAATTGGTTGACAAAATTTAGGTTTCAAAGTTTTCAACTCCTGTCAGCATGTTGGCATGTTTCACAGTAGGCATGTCACTCTGCATCTGTGACAAGCAGAAGTGATCTTTTTAACCTTGTGCATTCAGTCTGTGGTTTGGCAAGAAGTCATATCTGCAAGCTAGTGGTGCACAAATACTGTACAACCATGACAGCAAAAATCAAACTACAGTAAATATCAAACAATTGAAAAACAAGTGTTCATGGAAGATTTTATTTACATTTCTAAGAGCCTCCAACATACTAAAACACAAACCAAATATTATTCAAATCTCCAGTGTTCTTAACTGCTCAGAAAGTGAAAAGAAAAGCACTTGAAACACCATCTTCACTGCTGTGAATTACACTAAATTGGCATGCAATCCAGAGTAATGTTTTCCTCCAACCAATGGCTGCCTCAGAACGGATTAAGCACTTATTGTACCTCAAGGTAGAGAAAAATTTCTTTTGATGGAAAATCATTCAAAGCGAAGCATCTGAGTGCCTTGCTAAAAGACCCTCTCAAAAGGAGGAACCTTGAGAAGTCATGAAATTCACTCTTAGAGTGGCTTTTTTAAAGTCAGTACACTTTGTGAGGATACAAAGAGAAGAGCAGCTAATGATTGTTTTTTTTTTTAGGCATAAGCACTTGTTTTCTCCACTTCTCAAAAGCTAGATGTTAAAACAACCTTGCAATGTGGGAAATAAAAAAATAAAAAATCTTTCTCCTTTATAAAAATCAATTTGGAGGGAATGAGAAAGGGCAGTCCAATCACTCGGTTCGTTTTAATTTGTATCGATCTATTAAACGTGGAAAAAGGGAGCGGGTTCGTTGGGGTGGCCGTAGCTGGAGAATTAACAAGGTTTCACAAAGTAACAATTTCATGTGAATAGTTTTCTTTTGCATGATGAGGAAGCCGACACTGACCCTGACTGTGTGCGCGGTAGTCAGCGGTCCTATTCACTGGATGTGCAAAATACCTTGGCCTCATGTGGCTAATGGATGAGAACTCAAAAGAAAGTGACCAAGAGGTGGGCTGTCCAAATGTGAGCATTGTCAATAATTGGCTGAAAGAGCTAGCATTGATGCTGCCATCAAATTCTAGGGGAAACAGAATTTTGCAAAGAAATATCGATTATGGCTGCTTTAGAAAAAGGTATAATCAGGCAACAAAAAACCCGCCTAAGTTTGCCACAGTTGTTTTCCTCAACAGTAATGAGCATTTTTATAAAGAAACAAGTCTGACTGGTGTTCGTCACTTTACAAGTTAGCTGTAATTTTTTCTGACACTTAACAGATGTTTAATTTCAAATCAAATGAGTCGGAGCGATGATTGACATTATTTTACCTTGGGTTGTATCTAATTGTGTGCCACACTTACAGAGGTCATAGTGGTCACTGGTTCAAATCCTGCCCCTCTCTACTTCCCACATATCTTGTCTCTCTTTGGCTAACCTATAGAGTCAAGGCAAAAATGCCCAAAAATATGACAAAAAGTTAAACATAAACCTATCCAAAATCTTGGGTCTCTTGCAAGGTTATAGTAGTTTCGGATTTGTCATTATAGTTTAGTTTTAGTTAGTTTTGACATTTTATTTTCCATTACAGTTTAGTTTTAAGTAGTTTTAGAGCAGGAATTCTAGTTTTTATTTAGTTTCGATTTTTGCAGCAAGGCTTAGTTTTAGTTTTAGTTTAGTTTTAGTTTTTTCATACCTTATTGACCAGGTGCAGGATTCAAAAGGGTCAGAGTAAATATTTTGTAATACAGTTTATTTTCCAGTTCAACATAGTGCTCACTGCTCAGTCAATGCTGATACTGATGTTGGCTGCTGCCTTAAACACATGAATATAATATAAACTTAGTATAAAAAATATAAACATCAATTATATAAAATAATTTTGACATAAATAACATAAAAATAATATCAACAAAAATTATATATAAAAAAAAACAATATAAAATGAGCTTCAATAAATAAAAACTTGGACTCTGTAACAATAAAGGCAGACTCAAATACAATAAAAACTTGGACTCTGTAACAATGAAACTATTACAGATGCTCTAATTTATTCCTCCACTATGTTTCGTCGCAGCACAGAGCACAGCCAGTCAGTGCAGTAAACAAGCTCGTCCCTATATGTCGCTGTGATGGTACTGTACAGCACTGACAACTGCCTAAAACTGTCGTAAAATTGGTTGGGAAAATTTGTTGGATTAATTTAAATCCTAAAGGCTTTTAATATTGTCAAAAACTATAACTAAGGGAATTTTGTCTATCATTTTAGTTAGTTTCAGTTAGTTTTGTGAACGCAAGATACAGTTTTAGTTTACTCATCGTTTTTGTTTTCTTTTCTAGTTTTTATTAGTTTGAGTTAACTGCAATGTATTTTAAATTTTAGTTTTCATTTTTAGTTTCGTTTTAGTTAACTACTATAACCTTGGTCTCTTGTCTGTTAAAGTATGGAGAGACTGGAAACCACTATTTTACTATATCCAGGGGTGGAGCCAATGTGGTCGGCTCCAACATCCCAAACTTTGATTGGCTTGTGCTTTTTCGGGGATGAGATTTTTGTTACAATCAACTTTCTTGACTTGACTCAAATATCAAACTATGCATCCTGTGCAGAAGCGCTAAAAACTGCAGTTCCTTAAGTGTCCACTTGAGGCTGGTTACAGAAGCACCAGGAACCACATACACACCAATTTTAAAAAAGCTGTTTACAATCTGGGAAAAAAATTAAATAGCTAATGTCTCCTGCAGGAATAAAAAACATGTTATAACTCTTTTTTTTATTATTATTATTATTCAACTTACTAGTTTTGGCCATATAAGGGCATGGCTGACTTGACTGACAGGTGGGCACCTCATAGCTGTCTGCAAAAAAGCTAAAGGTCCACTGCTTGGTCTCATCCAAACAGTAACAAAGCTAGGATGAGTTCATCATTTTTAATATTACCTCCATAGACCACTGGCTTCAAAACTCAGCCTTTAGAAATTCAGTTTTTGAGAAGCTAAGATTTAGTTTCTAATTTTAGTCTGATCAAAACTTTTGATACTTTAATGCCAATAGTTAAAGCAGGTATTGTTTGTGATGACAGAAATGGTACAAATTTGTGCACTAGTTTAGCTAACCCAGTCTAAAAAGTCTTGCTCTGTCCAAAGCTACATCCAGCTTACCCGTTCAAATATTACTTATTAAGTGAAATTACACCAGGAAGTTAAATATGTAATTAAAAAAACCTCAAAGTGACTAGCTAGCAATTTCCGAGACATAGCCCTTAAAATCAGTGAAGCACAGAACGATTTTAAACTATTCTCGGGAAATACTTCAGGTTGTTTTATTCAGAGGTTGAATTTGCCTTTTTACCCCTTGTATTCAGTTTAAGCTCAGCTGCATTATGCTTGTAATGATGTCACAGTGGAAATACTCACAGGTTACTAGCATATTAGCATGTTTTTAGCAGCATCTAAAAGGGTGGTGTTAAAAACAAAGATGTGAAAGCACAGTAACTGATTGTCTCAAAAACACTGACCCTCATACAACTCTTAAATAGGCTTTGGCCACGTTGAACGAGGGGGCCAAAGGTTGACCACAGCGTGAAGATTTGAAACGCGCTTCTATTTGTGAAAGCAGCAGTCGTGTTTAAAACTGACCTCAACCAGGTGGTTGTCTGGGCCGTAGAGGTCTTTGTCCAGCTCGATCACCAGACTCTTAAAGAAGGAGGAGAACTTCTTCTTCTGCTTCCCCGGCTGTGAAAGAAGACAGAGGGAGGTGGTAAATGATTCGCATCAGATGCAAGGTAAAGAATGTTAAAGCAAAGAGTTATTAAGAAGTTTTTGCTTAATACAAAGTTAATCATGAGAAACCCACAAAAGGCCGAGTACCATCAGAAAGAAACTGAGACGGTAGACATTCTCAGGGTCCACTTCCTGTGAGCTCAACCAGAAATATTTGTGGTTTGTGAAAACTTAAATGCTTCCTACCGCTGTGAAATGACGGCCTTGCCCCCAGACTGCTGAGAACATCAGAGCTTTCTAAAGGGAGGCTTACAGAGCAAAACAAATGTAAGATCTGTCTCTACTTTAATCTGCATTCACGCGCTCCCTCTCCATTCATTCACTTTTTATTCCAAGCCAGCCCATTCTTCTCTGTCCCAGGTTGTTTGAGTAAATCATTATAGAGTGTAACTGCTGCCAAAAAATGACCCCGAGCTGCACACATTTATAAATCAATGTGAAGATTATGATCTCACTTATGTTTTTTTTTTACACACACTAAATGAATCTATCACAGCCTGCAGAAGAGCAGTTTCTACTCCTCTAAATTGAATATGTAACTCTGTGTGAATGTGCTGAATATTTTACACAAATGCAACTTACGTCATCCAGAAGCTTTCCCTCCACTCGCAGTTCCCATGATGCAATGCTGCCATCTGAGTCATCAGCATCAGGTCTGGCAGGGTTGAAGGTGTTGGATATGTAAAGCCTCAGTTTACGCTTTTGCTGCTGACACAAGGGGACATGAAATATCCCACATAAATGCACAATCATAAAATGTGATATTAGTATCTAAAATAGTATTTTTGTGTTAGAAGGTGAGAAAAAATGAGGAAAAAAGTCACGCTGCAAGGAAAGCCAGGTCAAACCGCTGTCACTGTTTTTTTTTCCTCACCTTCATCGGTCTCTTCAGAGCTTCCTGGATGTCCACACGCTTACGCATGATGGTCTGGTCCAGTTTGCGCTCGAATGCCAGCAGATCCATGTAAGCCTGGGACTCTGGGACCAGCTCACGGATCTGCTCAGAGAAAAGACATTCAAAACTTTACATCAATACAAGTGAAAGATTTCACTCACACACAAGATAAAAATGTCAGATCTCCTTCTCATGGACCATTTAAACATCAGAAAGGTTTAAAGTAGATTAGCTGAACTTCCTGCCTTCACGCTGCAGGGGTCCAACGTTTGTTTCAAGGACGAGTAGTTAAAAAAGTCTTTTATAAAGGTTCATATAAGATAAAATATGAGAGGAGAGGCAAGGTTTTAGCCCATATTGTTTCTTCTTTTTTGTTATGAGGTGAGGTGAGAAGACATGTAATGAGAAATACTCCTGGCCTGGTTCCACTCAGCACTTTAAAATCCTCAAACTTGCACCAATGAAACTGACAATGTAGTTATTATAATATTAACATCTAACTCATTTTGGGGCAGCTGTGGCATAGTGGTAGAGTATAGAGATAGACCGATATGGATTTTCTGGGGCTGATACAGATGCTGATTATTAGAAATCAAGGAGGCCGATAACTGATATTTGAAGCTGATATTAATTTGCAGTCAAAGTGAGAATATTGGCGTAAAAATTTTTGGACAATACAAACCTTAACACTTAACTGCAATCAAATGCCTTCAAGCATATGTTTATTGAACAGAAGTTTCCCAAAATTTCTATGTAACTGCAATAAAACTGGACAGAATTGAGTCTGTGCTGCGTTTGACAGGCATGTAATGCAGTTGAATTAATTTTCTGTTTGGTTTGGCATGACTGATTTCAAATGACCATCTAGGGCTTCCATAGTGTAGACAGGGAGAAATTCTGTGCAGAGAAGCATCAGAGTCAAAAACAACACAGTTTTGAATGGGTTTCATATCAGTTGTTGGATTAAGACAAAGGCCGATGCTGATATGCCCCAAAATGCAGAATATCGGCCCAATAATCTGCCCGGTCGATATTCTATCCCTAGTAGAGTGTGTCATTTCTAAATTGTAAAGCTGGGGTTTCAACCTGTGTGTGAATGGAATTGGTAAAAACTAAAGGGGAGTAACAGAGCAGCCTCTGCTATCAGTGTATAAATGTGACACATAAAGTATAAGACCATCTAAAGACTAGAGAAGCGCCATCTAAAAAGTATATTGATCCTTTTTTAGTCCATATGAAACATAAAATCTTGATATTAGGTATTTTAGCTACAGGTATTTATTTTAATCAGTGTCTTTATGCCAAAAACTCAAATATAAGGGTGCACATGTGTCCAATTTCTATTCAAGTTATCTCATAACAATTCAAATGAGTCACCTTCAACTGGCAATTCGAGAAATCTTAAGATATAAAAGTCAAAAATAAGGACTCATTGAAATAAAAATATTTGTCAAAGTAGCAAATTTGGATAAATTTAGTTGAACTAATAATACATTTCATTTCAAGAAACTTTAAACCAAAAATTAACGTCTTGAAGGTAGCCTTGCAGTCTAGGTTTGGCCTTGAGTGGCTGGCCCGATTCAAATCCAACCTGTGGTACTTTTCAAGCTTGTCACTTCCCACTCAAGGAATTGTACTGGTAACTTTTGCACACACTACAAAATGAAAAAAAAAATGTTAAAAAAGTCTTGCTTTGTTCTCTAGGGTTGAAGTTTTGACTTTCGAAGTATTTCAATGAGCGCTCTTTCAAGGGCTACTTGAATGAAACTGCCAAAGCAGTTAGAAAATGTGTTGGATAAGTTTCATGAAACAAGCTCTAAGTCTTATATTAAGACACTTTGACAAAAAATGACTTGACAGATTTTTATTAAGTGATTTTTGGGAAGCTTTTTGCCTTTATTGAGAGGACAGCTGACGAGAGACAAAAAATAGGGCAAGGAGGGGGAAGAGATGCAGAGAATGGTTGAAGCTGGGAGTTTAGCCAAAGACCACTGTGATATAGACTATAGTGAGTACATGGGGCGCATTTAAACTACAAGGCCAACTCTGGACACACAACCTGACCACCTGTCCACTTGGACACTTTTAAGCATTGCAAATAATTCAGTCCTCATTCTTGGCCAGCAGTGTATCAAAGAAATATTTCTAGACATGCCATTTATTCAATGTGACTTAAATGACTATGTGTACTTGTGGTTTTTTGTCAAGAAATGCTCAAGTTTCCAGTTTTTATGCTGCACCATATAGATTCTACAACCTGCTTCTTCAAGATAGTGAAGTACAACACTTTAAAAAAAACCCATCAAATTGCTCCTTTAATTTCTCCTTTGCAAACCTCTGAGTTCAAAGATCCACCCACAAGCTGAAAGCTTCTGAATAAACAGTATGCGTCCAAGGTTTCCACTGACAATGACAGACCCAGTCGTATTCTGTCGCTGCACCTTTTAATCAAATGGAAATTTTCCCGGCCTCTGGCGCATAATTTTACACCTCCAAAATCCAGCTGCATACGTAAGCTTATTTCTGAAGAGAGTTTGGGATTTCCATTAGAATTGCAAATAAAGTTCAGAAGGTTTGGACAAACTTTTGGCCGCACAGCGTTGGCTTGTGTTGACACGCCGACCATCAGGTCATCAAATCTAAACAGTGTTAGACTTAAATAACCTCGAGGTATAGATATGTGGGGACAAGGACCTCGAGGCTTTGTCACCAAAAAAACAAAACATGACGTCTACAGGTTGCAGAAAGTGATGCAGAGTTAACTGCAACGGATCTCATTTGCTCAGCGTGAAATTTCTTCTTCTCTGAAGCTTTTTTAAGAGAAGTATAAAAAGTTAAAAAGTCCCTCTGCAGCTGCCCAGTCCACCATTAATTCAGCATTTGATACCAACCTGGCAGCACTGGGGAATAAAAATGAGATGCAAAGTGTGCAGCCAACCAGCCAGGACTCCAACATTACCATACCGATGAAAGTCCTCAGAGCATCAAGGGCTGCTGCTGCTTACTTACCAAACTGTGCACACACACAGACTCCTCTCCTCCAGCTCACTCCTTCTCCTCCCTCCCTCTTCTTCTTCTCTTTCATGTTTCTGTCTAAATGGCTGCCGTCATTGTTCCCTCTCATTCCTCCTCTATCTCCATCTCGCTGCCTTTCACCGGGCTGAGGTGCTGAGCAGACGGACGGGCGAGTGTGGCAGACATTCCCTGTTCCTGACTCATTATTGTGGAGTGGCGCCCCGGCTGTGCCTACTGCTATCTCTGTGTCTGGGTTATGATAGGGGGATAACACCCGAGCCAAGACCCTCACAGTCTCTGGACCTCCACAGCCTCGCTTTGAAAGCTTTCTGTGTTCTAACCAGGAAATGTTGAGGCGGTGTTGTGGCACAGGGCCGAAAAATTTGAGACCACGGGATGAAAATCACAACCTCAGGCGGCGCGGACTCACCTGTGGCAACACTGCGATTCTGCTGCCTCTCTTGGTTCTACTAGTCTTCGCGAATCTGCCATATCCCGCTGACTATTCCAATTTAAATCAATGAGCCACCATCCAAAATAACAGAGTGAAACCCTGCAGAATACCCCTTAAAACCTCCTGATCGCTGCCCTCATCCTCTCCCTTCTCATTTGGAAATAACACATAATCATCTGGCCCTCTGTGCCTTCCAAGAACCCCTGACATCAAACAGGTTTTTTCTGTGCTGCGCACAAAAGATAACAACACACACAAACACAGGAGGAAAAAAATAAATAACAGAGCAACAAAGGTAAAAATATGCAGCCTCACCCTTTGCGGAAGAATCTTGTCTGCCATTTTCCTTCTCTTAGCACTAGAGAGAGGGAGAGAAAGACAGAGAGAAAGAGGAAAAAGAGAGCATGTTACTATGGTGACTGATAGCGTAGCACCCAGGCCATCTGCTAAAATGCTGGGCCATATCCAGCACCCCAGCATCCCAGCTGTGTGTGTGTGTGTGTGTGTGTCTGTGTGAGTGTGTGCTGATGTGTTTGTGTGTAATGCAGCGGTCCACCTGGAGAGTGAGAGCCTCCATCAGCCAAAGAAGTGTCACATCACACATCTCCTGCTTGACATGTATTGGCCGCACAGACACACTCACACACACTCACACACACTCACACACACTGCGGATCCACTGGGGTCGGTGCAGCAGGAGTGGGACGGTGACAGGATGTGTGTTCAAGAGCTTTTAGGAATGCAGAGTCTTCAAGGAGAACGTATGTGTGTGTGCGTGGATATTTTCATTCATGAATTCTTGGCATTTCCTGCTGTGTGAGAACAACTTTTGTTTACCAAAACTGTGTTCGTATACTTACCAAGGACGGGCTACGAGAACAATGAGAAACCTTTGCCAAGTTGAGGCTTTGTCAGAACTTTCTGAGGCTTCTGGATGAAACCTACTGAAAAAGTAACTCCAGAGAGCTCTTTTTTTCTATTTATGTCTTAAAAAGTCTCTCAGGATGGGTAGAAAAAAAACGCTAATATAGCTAATTTTGAAGCCACTGTTGAGTCCCAGGTTGTGTAAATTAAAAACATATGATAATAACTTTTATGTCAACGTGTCCTGATTAGTGAGACACTGAAAAAAACATTGATACAGAAAAATTAAAGAATCCTCAGGGCCACTTTCCATGTAAAACTTCATATTTGATTAGCAAGAGTTAGATGACAGCTAATGCTAACAGCTTAGACTTTGAAAAGGTTATACCATAAGCAAACTTTAATCAACATTTTCTAAACAGGAGACTTCTTTATATGATTAAAACTTTATGTCACTTTGAGGAGGCTAGAAGAAGCATTTTATCACCACATTGGGGAATTAAATGCTGTTAGCTAACAACCAGTTAGCTAGGAGATTTTACATTAGCTAGGAAATGGATTCCTCTCTTGCCTAATGTTTATGCCTAGTTTTCTGTGACATGTAGCACTAAAAACAGACAGTAGTTCATGTTATGCATTAGCCTCTTCCTAGCTAACATCACTTTTAGCTAGGACCAATGCTATTGTTAGCTTGTAACTAGTCTTAGAAGTCTTGTACCAACCACAACAGTGATGTGTTGTTTTGCTGGTGCTAGCAGAAGTAAAAACTAACCAAAACTAATCAAAAAAACAAAACTCTAAGTTTTATTCAGTCATTTTTGTTCTTTAAAGATACTCCTGTTTTAGAGTATTTCTTCTTAAAGTTAACGAAATTAAAACTGAGTCTCCCTCCAAGTGTCTTCACTGAGACAGTTTCACTGCTTTTTTAAAAAAATATTCAGCAAAAGCTAGCAGCTGGCTAGCTTAGCTTGATATGACCTGTAAAAGAGCTACTCAGCTAACCTGGGTATGTCTGATGTAAACAAAACGTGTTATAGCTCAGAAAAAGCTAACCCAAGATTTCTACTGTTTGGTTTCTCAGGAATTTGATTAAAGAAAAAAAAGCTAAGTTGAAAACTCTTGGGATGTCATGATGCATTCAGAAAATGCACATAAACACCTTCACAAGTTAGAACAACTTCAACACAAAAGGCTACAACTTGGTGCCTGATCTGATTTCATATTTGCAATCATTATGCTTAGCAAACAGTGTTGTTGATGTTTAGAAACTTTGTATTAATTTATGATTAATTAATTCATATTATGGCATCACCACCAGTTGTTGGGCAGAGTGGCCAAACATATCGGAAAAGTTGTTTTTTAATACAAGTCTGGTATTTAGCTCTTAATTACAAGTCACGTGTGTTAGCAAAAGCAATATTTTAGCAATTATTAACATCCTAACTTGATTTAATAGTCAGGTAACATAACCAGACTTTCTGAATAGGAAAAATTCAGCATTGGCTTCTGCTCCAAACCAAGACATTTTTTCACCGATTCATTGAAGACATGGTGAAAACATGAGATTTGAAGCCTGCAGGTAGATTGTGTTAGCTTACAAAAGAGGCAAGTTAGCTTTTTCCCACCTGTCTCCAGTTTTTGTGCTAAGCAAGGTTAAACCTAGCTGATGGTTTCCTAAGATCATTTTGAGACTTTTAGTCTTTTCCCTAAATTTTGAACACCCCTTATTAGTAAAAGATCATTTCAGGTAGTGGCGAGATTTCTATGCTTGCTCATCTGATTTTTATTTGATTTTAAACTTGGGGCAACAGATGGACAAACATCTTTAGCGAAGGATTTTTTTTTACAGCAAAACTACTATACATAGATAAATGTTTAAATAAGTAAATAAAAAAATCTACAACAGTACAGGTAATAGTTCTTTTCAATTAAATGGAGCCAGACATCGTGATCATCAGATCATCTCTGGTGAGTGTGAAGCTCACTTTTCTCTCCATCGTCTCATGCTTTACTCTTTATAGTCGCACTGCCAACCCTAGTTTCAAGGTAAAAACTGTTTTTGTATATATTTTTGTTTGTACCGGGCTATTCTTCTCCAGTGTAGAGAAATCTCCTGTCACAGCACACTGCACGGTCCGTGAAGCAGTGTGTTACATCAGCATGCCAAATACTAAAAACAAGCCTGCTGCAAGGAGAATTGAAAACGATCCGGGGGTGCATTGCAAAGGAAAAATACAAACCTGCATCACAACAATTCGCCATTTCAAAGGGTTTTATGGGAGTTTGGGGTTATACTTTACTTTATTTTGCTGTTCTAGCTTAAAAAAATATTCTCATCATGCCATGCTCCAGTCCAAAGCATGCACAGCTACAGTTAAGAGGGGTCGAGTTCTAAGCCTGGATGTAAAGTTGCTCAAAAACATCTCATTCAGGGATTTCTGGGCTCAGATGAAAAGGCTAAAAAAGGCCAAGAGTCATCAAACGTAAGAAAAAAATGGACATGCAGCATAATAAACTCCTACTTTGATCCGAGCGTGGGATCTGATTGGGGCTCTCTCATGTCCATCTGCCTCGCCGGCATCTCATTGGCTCCGGGGAATCCGACGGGCTTCCTAAGAATTGGTAAGGATTCGAAGGTTGTCCGATTAGAGTTGTGGCGAGACACACACTCAGAGGCAGCAAGAACCAAGTCAGAGGGGAAACACCTGGTGGGTCTGGTTGTCTTTATGTGTTGGATGTGTGGTAAGTTCAGGGTCTGTTAGTCTGTGCAAAATCCAAAACTCAGACAAGGGCAGGCACTGTGATGGGAGTGTGTCTGTGTCCATGCACGCACTAAAGTGCAGCCGAGGAGGAGCCGGAGGGCGACCTGCTCGTTTGAGGGACACGCTCATTCAACAAAGTATCTCGGTGAACCAAAACAACCATGCTTCACACACACAGACAGACAACACAGTGACGATGAGCTTGATGTCGACTCTGGGAAGGTAAACAAGCAGCGTGTAGCATTAATGAGGTGTGCGATTAATAAAATGGTTTTAACATGTAACCACTCGAGATGCAGTGTGTGATCTCTGCTGTCAGAGCCCTCAGTGGGCACCATCTGTCTTTGAGTTTAGTGCGGCACAGTCTTCTGTAAACACATACATCAGAGGAAACATATGACACGTGTATTAATGTCATTTCTAAGGAAGCGTCTTGTATCGCCGTGCAAAATAAACTTGACTTAAATCCTATTTTTAGACGCAGCTGTGTGTAGGTTGGCGTGAGCGTATCTGGGACCATAAGGTCTCAATGACACTGCAAACACAGGTGGCCTAACCTCAGCTGGCAGCCGCGTGGGGTCTGATCTGGATGGAGTAGAGCGCCGAGGCGGAGCATCAAACTTGTGTGCCAGAGGACACAAACTCCTCTCAAAGAGAGACACCTAGACACCCGGGTCACCCTGCACCATCGATCAGAGCCTCCGCAGTCAGCCGGGCCGCTCGGGGGGTTGAGGCTCGGACATGGAACAACATTTCCCCTGACCTGTTCGACAAGCCTGCTTAATTGTAAGTGGATCAATCGTGCTGCAGATACTGAGAGAATGAGACAGAGAGCGACAGAGGTCTACTGAGTGTGCATATTGATCCTCTTTTTAATGACCATACCTGCCACACTCGCCTCCTAATAGACATCCATCCACTTTATATGTGTGTGATACTGCTGCTCAGACCTCGATGGCAGACAATAGAAGGGTGAGAATGAGCCAAAGCTGGTCTACGGACAGCAGGAGATAATTAGCCGCACATAAAAGTTCATGGTGCAAACCGGACCATGAAGACTTGAAGAGCAAACAGGGGGAGGAATGAGGGATAAGGATGAAGACGTGGAGCAGTGGGATAAAAGTCTGAAAAAGTTGAAATGAAAGCCAAGCAGACACACAAAGGTTGTGATTTCATTTCAATTTTTTTATTAGCAGATAACCTTGAAGATACTATTTTTTATCTCATCACTATTTTGACATTTTAACTTTTTAAGTTTAACTGTTTAAATGCATATTTCATTGCTTTGGGTGCACATACGTCCCTACTGTTTTGATTTTCTTTTTCAACCATTGTAAAACATCTGAACTGTGTTTTATTTGCATGAAAAGGGGATTTTTTTTTCTGGAGCTTCTTTTCTTTTCTCTCTTACCATGTTAGCAGCTTCGCAAAGCAAAGTTTTTGGTTCATCAGCAACTTTGAATAAAATATCCCTAAAAGTGGTTTCATGGATTGCTTTTAAATCCCCCATCGGAAAGATCGAAATAATGCTATTAATGAGTTGAACATTTGTTAATAACTCTGGCAGCTTGTTTGTGGCGCCCCCTTGTGGTAGATGACGGTCAAGAGTAGTTAACACGAGTGGCATCCTCAAGTTTTAAAATATGAAGCCAAGGCAGAAGAATTAAAAGCTGCAGTTCCTCAAGTGTCCACCTGAGGGAGCATTGGAACTCACATTGACACCCATTCAAAAAAGTTGATGTTCAGGGCAAGAATAAACAGGTTAACAATCTGGTTACATTTTTTTAAGCCAGAGAAGCTAATTTTTATAACTTATTAAAAACAAATGTTATTAAAACTGCAGATTTCGACGTATTAAGGGCGGATCCGACTTGCTTCAACTCTGACTCTTTGCTTCAAGCTAGCTCAGTTCCAAGTTGGGTTGACTCAGCATTTCTGATGTGGCAGCCACCAATGATAGTCTTTTCAGAAACAAGCTGGTTACGTCACAGAGACTGAGTCTATGTATTATACAGTCAATGGGTTAACATAGTGAGTCTATCATTTTGAGACAAGCTAGTGTTAGCATTTAGCTGAAAACACAACTTTGCTAAGCAGAACCATCTAGCTGCTAGCCAATATGGCTGTTTACTTGGGTTAAGGTCTTTGCACACCGAGTCTGTTTTTTTGGATGCGTCACGAACAGACACCTTGCATACTGTCTCTGATCCGTTTATTTTGTACTATTTGCAAAAACTCGCAGTACAAGAAAAATGGAATCATCAAGCAATTGATCCTGAGCAGCGGCTATCAGTATGTGCAGCATGCACATGCACAGCCACACAGACACACCATTGCATTCACACACACACACACACACGTCTTTTTTTTCTTCTTTTTCATACATACACAAGTCTTAATTCATCATCTAAACATCGCCCAAAATGTGTTGAAAAATATGTCAGAAGATGTGAAAACGTGATGTTGCAAGTAGCCTACAGTGTCTCTGAATGGTCGAACTACCCAGGAAACGAGCCGGGCAGATGAACCTGTTCCGAAAAAAATAATGATGGACAAAAGTTTCTGATCAAGTGTGCAAGCATGATTGACATAACATGGGATCAAAATTTTTTTTTAGTTTCGGACAAAAAAACGGACTCAGTGTGCAAAGGCCTTTACTCTATACATCACTTCAAGGATTGTTGGTTAATTGAAGGTCCTGAGGGGTGATGTAGGAGGTTATACTAATAAGAATCCTGACAGGGTGAGCAAGAACTGGGGACTTTCATTGTTCCCCTCCTCTCATGTTTTGTTTACCACAGTGTTTACAAATTTAGAATACTGACAGACATTGAAGTTTTCGCCACAGTTTTAACAGGAAGAGTTTAAGTGTGCATGGATATTGATTTGAAACATTGTGTGTGACTCAGTTGACCCTACCGTTGCTTTTCCGTTGAGAAATAATCATCATTGCTCTAGATTTTTGAATAGGGATGGGTACCTTTCACATTTGAAACGATACGGTACCGATGCCTGGTACCTGGCAATCAGTATCAGTACTCATCGATACCAGTTTTCAACACTTTTGTGTGTCTATATGGTCATAAATATTCATTTCTTTAATAATAAAATCTCAAAGTAAAGATTGGCTGATTGACTTTTTCTACCTTGTTACAGGAGTTTGTTCTGATTCTTTTCATTTTTGGACATTTAACTTTCATTTTTTATGCAAGTTGTTTTAATGCATGAAAACCAATGCTAAAATGACCTTGAGTTTAAAATTAGAAACACTGTGACTAAAATCTGATCTTGTTTGAGGAAAAAAAGCACTTAATAAACTGGCACAGGCTTTCATGTTACTTCCAGCTTTGTGTGCTTGGTACAGTTGTTGCCAAAGAAAATATTTTGGTTTGATGCCCGGCTTTTACTACACTGTCTGCACATGATTCATGACCGTTTCCATGTTTGGTTTTAAAGATTGAAGCCAATTTTAGCTTAATGTGAGTTTTTTATTTCTTCCAGACTTGCTAATTTAAAAGTATTGCCACAGCCTTTGTAGTCTGCATGATGTCAACTTGTTCGCACAAAAACAGACACAGAATGCAGGCCATGCAGTGTTGAGCAAGGAGTTAAAGGTGGACTGGGTTTCGGACTCACTTTCTGGCCCGGTTCTGGACGGCCTGCTGTTGCTGCTGCTGCTGTTGTTGCTGCTGCTGCTGCTGGACCTGCTGGGAAGGGGCCGGTCTCTTGCGGCTGGGCTCCATCACCGGGGTGGGCAGGCCGGGCCGCACCGCAGGGCTGCCTCCGTATGGGGGACCGGGGGGGCCCATGGGAGCTCCCTGGTGGGGCATCCTCGCTCCAGACGGCATACCAGGACGCTGGGAAGGGAAAGGAAGAGGAACGGATGGGTCATGCATACGAAAAAAAAAAACTCTCCGCTGAGTCTTCTGCTGAATTATAATCACAAATCAGAGCTTCTAAAAATAAAACAAAGGAAACATCAGATCAGTTAAAACTTTTATGTGTTCCCTTTTGATAGTTTTGAGCTGGATTTTTGGAAAAGTTTTGTAAACAGTCTTATTTTTCTTGGCAAAATATTGAAGGAAGCAGACACACAAAGAGCGCTACACCAGCCCTCATGTTTTCATCCTTTAAAAGTAAAAAGTTGGGGTCTGATCTGGTGTAAAAAACAGAGATTTCTCAACAGCAGAAACTAAAATGAAAATCAAACAACAGATAAACTAGCGGACATGAAACACATGAAGCAACCCTCTGACGTATATTTACACACTTTCTTTGTTTTAACTCTTCTGTTTTTGTTGACATTAGGGAACAACTTGAAATTCAGAGCACAAACTTTGAGCCCTGAACACGAGCAACCTGGCCTACACATTTCTCCCTCCTGTTCTATTTTCCTCGCCTTTTGACAAACATCAGCTTTGACAGCTGGGAAACAGACAGCTTGAAGATCTCTGCTGCATGCAGACTTTGTCACACCCACACACTTCTCCTAAACAATGCAAACAGTGTCAGAGTCCGCGGTCCCACACTCCCATCTTGACGCCTGGGAACAACTGGGGAAGTCTCACCTGTGCCTGTCACTCCCATGGCAGCAGCTGCCTCACGCCTCACTCTATTGTCTGAGAGCGAGCTGAGGTTTGTGTAGCTGAAATCTGAAATACATCCTTTGGCTTCACCTCTCTGTTTGCAATGATTCCCAGTTGGAGGTAAAACATATCGTCACAGAATAATCTCTAAGTATAGGAGTCGGTGGTGGAGAAAAGACCGAAATCCTTTAAATCAAGAAAAAACAAAAATATGCCATAAAAGAAGCAGAATACATACAGAAGGCTCCAGTTTCTGTTGTTAATGTCATATTCATAATGACACATTTTTTTTTAACAATATTTTCCCTCACAAATAAGACTCTGGAATTATGGCCAGAGGTGAAAATAACAAATAACTTTTTGGTTTTCAACATTGATATGCATCGTATGTCCATTTTGTATGTTAGTGGTAAAATATGTTCTGACTGTTTAATAAATGGACATAATCTCTGTGATGTCAATGGTCTGTTTCTGAAACAGAGTTTTGAAGCTAAAAGTGTGGCACGGCCATATTGGAAATGGGCTTTGAATCTCCGAGCTAACAGCTATAGGCCACCTGTCTAACTAAGCTGAGCTGTGCTTCTGATTGGACGAACTCACATTCTTTATATCTTCTGAACTGCTAGGTTAGAGATCAGTTCCACCCTGTACAGTATGTGTCGTCAGCGACATTAGCTATTCATACAGAAAACATTTTTTGTACCAGGCTGTAAACACTAACAAGTGGAAATTAGTTTTGGTTGGACAAATAAAATGTAAAACAGCGCTGTATTATTAGTGTCTATTGGATAAAGTACTCAGTTGAAGAACTTAAACTTATTTGGATTCAAACATCAATGATTTAAATTGTGTTAAACAGATTTTTCTTGGTTGATATTTTTTTTGAATATACGATTTTGAATCTTGTGTACCCCCTAGAATGCCCTCGCGTACCCCCAGGGGTACACGTACCCCCATTTGAGAACCACTGATATAGCTTATGGTGGCAGAAGTCCCTTGAATACCTATAGGTTTAATGATTGAGATCAATTTTTGGAGACTGTTAACACTCAAGACCATGAATTTTGTAATACACAGACATAGTCTATGTGATGTCACTGGTTTGTTTCTGAAAAGGATAGCGTGTCATCGAAGCAGTAAAAAAAAAAAAAAAAAAAAAAAAGGACCCCCCCAGTGTCAAACAATAAAAAACAAATTGCTTTTTGAGTTGTTGTGTATGTGGTTTCTGGTACTTATGGTGCGGCTTCAAGTGGACACTCAAGGAACTGCAGCTTTGAGCACTTCCTCATCAGCTTTATTTCTCTTGGCCTCAGGTTGCTGCTTGCTTAAAAATAGCTTAAGTAGCTCGCTTTAGAGCTTTAATTTACATTACTTAAAAAAAAAAAAAAAAAACTTACGGCCCTGGCTTTGCTTGTTTCATCAGTTTCAATACAAAGTAAATCTAAGGTACAGATAAAAAGCCATACCTTGAAATAAATTTGGTGTAAATTGAACCACATTTTCCCAAATAATACCAAACTAATGATGTCCCTACTTCTCTTTCCCTGTGTATTATTCACCAGAGCATTCATATCTTGTTGTTTGACACAGCCCTGACTTCGCAAACCCAAATATTTTAGCTGCCACCTTGCAAAAGAATGAAATGTGGTTTTTCAAACCAGCACAAAAAGTGCCTGCTGTATTTTGTAACAGATGAATAAATGCTGAAAAGAGAAGGACATACGAAGGATACAAATTAGGGAGTTTCATAACGGCATGTTTGCTCACGTTTTTTCGTTCATTTCACAATGTTTATCAAGGCTGAATGTACACAGATTGGACCTTAAAAGTAAGAAAGCAATGGAAAAAAACACAAAGAACAAACAAAGACGAGGACAATAAACAGCAGGAGGCAGAAAAAGGAGAGTAGATATGAGATGTGGAAGTATGTATACAGAATGTCGGCGTTTGTTGGGATAAGACTGACGTGTTTTGTGCCCTTTGAAATGGTGACCAAGCACAGATCCTGCGATAAGACGCCTGAGCAGCCGCTGCTGTCACTCCGGCTGAGTTTGTCCGAAGAGGGGGGAGGGGATGTTGGGGTAAGGGCAACTGAGAAGGCTCTCCAAACGGGGGAGGATAAGACAACATATGGTGGGGGGCCTCCTGCGCGAATGTTATCACCTTGCGGAGCTTTAAAAGACCCCTTCTCTTCCTGTCTTCCTCCTACATAAGCTGGACAATAAAACCCTAACAGCCAGACGGACTTCTGTTACAACCGTCTGTCTGGAGAATCTGAGCTTGTCAGATAACAGACGCAGAAAGAAAAACAGAGCTGGGTAATGTTTTAGATGAGTTTCCCCTAAATCCATACACACACTCACACACAGACACACAATGAGTGATACTCTATAATCTGACCTGCTGAACTGACTCCAACACTCTGCCCGCAGCTCTGCCAGCCAGCCAGCAATCGAATCTGCCATGTGGATGGATATCTGAGAAGTGTGTTGGCATCTCTGGAGGGATTTGAAGAGGCCAAACTTAACCCACACTGTGCTAAACATATGAGTCTGTGGGTTGTAACATGGAGGGTCCGTTTAAAAGGCTTCGATTGGAGCACTGAATCTATTAAATACTAAGGATGAGGTACTTTGAGTAGAGTGGGAATCATTTTTGGGAGCTTTTAACTTCACCTCTGTTATTAATGACGAAGTTATGCAAGGCACAAGGAAAAAACAAGGTTATACACCCAAGTACACACCCACACCTCAATCTAATATAGGCTTGTAAATACTTCAGTAGCACTTTGTTTTGTTTTGTTTTTGACTGTCGGGTGTCTCAGACTACTGGATTTAGCATTAATCTGCCAAAACCTTAAAGAGGGGGTATTCTGCTTTCCCATATTTAAACATCGACATAAAGCCACAATTCTGGATGTTCAAGCTGAGCATGTGCCGTTTGTTTAAACAGCTACATGTCCATTTGTTGTAGAAATCCCTGAATCTGTCTGTAAACTCATGTCACCATGTAAGAATCTCTTAACTGGATCATGACACGTTGGAGAAGCGGGCCTCAAACACTAAGGTCTACCCATATTTTTGCCCCAACAAACCTCAGGAGGTCTGGCCAGTCAGATGGAAGGGGGTTTGCAGTACAGGGGAGCCTTAAAGAGACAGTAGCTAAAACAAACATTTCAGAAACATTTCAACAAGAGTTTTCTGAAACACAACTTTGAAATGAGATAAGTAAATTTGCCCTTTAAATCATGTAAATCTACTACAGGGAACACCAGGAAGCTTAAATAATATCTTTAATTATATCAATTTAAAAGAGCTACTGGGGGGTGCTTCATGTTAATTCTGCTATGGTGTATTCAAACATAAACCAGTGTATATTTCAACTTCATTAATCAAGAAGAGATCCATCTGAAAACAGTCCTGGCTAAGTTCATTGTGTCAAATAAGCCATGTTATTATCAAACTGTTGTATATTTATGAAATGCAAAAATGACAACATGATATATCATGTATCAGCCATCAGTCGCTCTCTAATTATCAGCATCAACTAATGAAAAAACTGATATTGGTTGACCTCTAATTTAGACCACAGGCTTAAGATGACATGAAGTGACTATTTCTTAGATCGTTGACTTGGATTAGTTCAGTTTATTTCTCTTCACTGAATTTATTTTTTATGTTTTATTACAATACAATTCAGATTCACAGTGTTGTAACTTGGTAAACTAAAATAAATGATACTTGAGGATACTGGATTCTTTGGTGATATCCCATATGCTGATATTTTACAACTCATTTAGCTGATACAGATATTTTTTACAGCACACCTAATAACAGAGATCATCAACTCTCTTCTATATTGGAAGTAGCATTCAGTATTATGAGTTCTCTTATCTTCCAGTGCAAAAACAAGATCAATCATGCATATGAAAAACTGCATCTTTATTTATGCCAATTATATTCATTTATTTATTTATAATATTATTATTTTTTAAAGAAACATTTTCCTTCCTATTCAAATATAAAAAATTAAGTCTCACTCTTTGACAGTACATGTGCCTAAATTAGTTGGCTACATGCACCACTTTACAGACTGATGCTTATGTTCAAATGTAGCTTAAAACAGGGGCCAAATGTGTGTCTACTTAATCTGCATTGTGCAAATAAGATCAATCATGCATATAAAAAAAACTGCATCTTCATTAATGCCAATTATATTTTTTTTAATCTAATTTTTATTTTTTAATTTATTTATTCATTTATTCTTTTATGATATTTATTTTTATTTAAGTAATATTTTCTGTCCTATTTTAATTAAAAAAATTAAGTCTCGCTCTTTGACAGTACATGTGCCTAAATTAGTTGGCTACATGCACCACTTTACAGACTGATGCTTATGTTCAAATTTAGATCAAAACAGGAGCCAAATGTGTGTCTACTTAATCTGCATTGTGCAAACAAAATAACCAAAATTGCAAAAGAAATTATCTTGCTTCAGTCCTTCAGAATCAGAACATAAGCACAATTCTATGAGCTATAAACAATGTGTAGCAGAGATAGGGATAGGTACCTTTCACATTTGAAACGATACGGTACCGATTCCAGGTACTTGACAATCGGTACTGGTACTCAACGGTACCAATTTTCAGTACTTTTGTGTGTTTATGCAGTGAAAAATATCAATTTGTTTAATAATAAAATGTTAATTCTTTTCAATTTTACATATTTATTCTTCAATATATAACCTTGAAATGCTGTGTTCATGTCCAGCATGGAAAATCCCCTACTCTTCCACTCCCTCACAGTCACAAGAATGCATTTAGGTACCTAAACATGGTACCTTTTGATTTTACATGAATCAGTACCCGGTACTTTTGACAGAATTCAGTTGGTACCTGTAAAAGTACCTGATTCAGTACCTATCCCTAAGCAGAGAGGTGGTGAGCAAACTAAAAAATACAAAACATATTGGCAGCAGCTTCAGTTTATTGCACCAAAGTCAGGCACTTATTTAAGTACTTAAGTACCATTAGTTTATTATATTGGCAGATATCGGCAGGTTGGCTTTTATCAATATTTCATTTTAATCCACTATCGGCCGATACCAATAACGTGCGGATAATATTGTGCATCCCGATGAAGAATATGCCTCAGTCTTCTTTTAGATTTAAAAACATGAAATAGCATCACCTCTTTGACTTTCAGGTGATTCTCTAATTAATTATAGGATGAATACCCCAAATCCCTTTGAGTTCAGGCTTTTTGGATGGAAAGCGTAAAGACTTTCAGGGAAATAGTCTAATAGCAGACCAAGAATTTCTTTCTAAATGAAGGTGCACCAATCTATTAGCCTATGAATCGCCAGAGATGCTATACAACCTGCAATTAAAACTCACATTGGTGGGTCAGAGCTTTACAATCTGTCATGAACCTCAAGGACGCATGTTATTTATCTGAAGGTTTGGGGTTTTATACCCTGCGATTCACACACCCGTTTAATAAAGATAAATCTCATTTGTGAGTCTCACGTTTTAATTTTTGATTTCATGAGCTTCAACAGCAGCTTTTCTCTCAAAAAGCAGAGCCCCTGTTACTCTGGCGGCAGAGAACAAATGTTGGACAGCATTCAGAGCGACTACTTCTTTGGTAAAAAAGTGAATTCAAAAGGAAATGAACATGGCAAGGTCTGCGCATAACCCAGAGTAACCGGAACATTGTGTTTCTCAACGACAAGTGGCTGCAGAATTTAATGCTTTGGGCACGGCAGACAAAATTTCTTTCACCCCTTTATGTGTGTGGTGCGGAGGCTGGGAGGGTGCAGATGTTTGAGAACGTGTGCGAATGAAACCTAAACTATCTGCAGGGATGGAAAACAGGGTGGACTGAGATTTTGGAGCAAAGGTGAAGTTTACATTCTCACACAAGCAGTTCTGACAAAGTTAATGTGACGTATGATGTTTTTCAGATTATCAGAGTTTCCCACGAAGGGCGCTGGAAGACTGGAAGGCACTGACCTCCACACACACACACACACACACATAATACACACATTAACACTGAGGGGAGTAGGGAGGTGAGGCAGATAATGAGGGAGAAAGACGAAGAGGAGATTTCAGTCGAGCTTTTAGCCCACCCAGAACCAAATCTCAGCCAATTCTCTCCCCCACAACACACACGCTCATTCAGGAACACTGTGACCTTCGCTAACCACAACAACGTTCCCATACACCGTGTTTATAAATGCATCTTTTCATGTATGTTTCCCTGTGTTTAAAACATGCCTGGCTTCAGAGGAAAGGAAAACGTCATCCTTTGCCACAAGCTCACAAACTGCGCCGAAACGTCCCCGTCTCCCATAAATATTTCTCCCTTCTGCTTTACACACAACCAGGAACCTGCCGCAAGTATTAAAACAAGACTTTTCCATCTTGAAATGTGGGGGGAGAGTCAGAGGAGGATGAGGGAGAGGGAAGCTAAGCAGGGGGAAATATTTGGCTAGAAGCAGCCAGAGCCTCATCAAGGTTAATTGGTCTGTTGAGAGGACACACTCATCTGGCTCATCAATCACCAGCTCCATTGTTTCCGTAAGTCTGTCTGTGTGTGCAGCCGGGATTCGGCAGCAAAGCCCCTGTAACGACCGCTCCTGTCACACACACAATACCTCATCGTGTTCCAGCGGATAAATCTACCTGCCGTCAGGACGCCCCAACATCAGCGCTGATTAAAACGGCCTGAAATCAAAAAATGAGTCGAGCTAGCTCTGTGTTTTTTTCTCGTGATTCTACAATCATACGCCTCAAAGTCTTTTGGATCTTCTTGATGTAGTGGAGGATGAGGAAGTGCTGCCAAATTTGAGGATGTGTGCAAAGGTCAAATTCAGTTCAGCAGAGAATCAAAACTACAGCCAGAAAGGGAGGTAATTTATGAGAAGGAATAAAGCTTTTTGATTAGCTTCTTTTGACAATAAATACTCATATACAGAGAAACGGACTCCCTAACAAACATTAAACTGGGGGCAACCAATGAATACTAAATAAACATCCAAGGAAACATGAAAATAATGTCTGTTGTTGATATTTCACAGAGGTAAACCCTTTTAAATTAACCTCCAGAAACTAATTTCAACCTTTCATCAGAGGATGCATCACAGAGAAGCATCTCTCTTAACTTTTTGGTTCTCAGTTAAAATTTGTCCATCCCCTCATTTTTATACTGCTAATTTTTTACAGAAGGCATAAAAAAACCACAACAAATTCATTGATTCAACTAACTCGAATGTGTCCACCTGCAACATCTTGTTAATTAACGTGAGAATTAGGACGTAGTACAGTTTCAGGATCTGCTCAAAGGTGAAATCCAGTTCAGCTTAATCAAAGAAAAAAAACAGCAGGTATTTCCATAATAAGAGGGACATTATATTTAGGATGAAATTATACTTTCCAGCTTCGGGGAAATGAATCTAAATTGTTGCCAGATGATTTAGGGGTAAAGGATGGTGACAATGTATCACACTGTAAGTAAAAGGTTTGAAAACTGAATTTCAACATCCAAAGCTGGAGTGAGGAAGTGGTCAATTTGATCATTTCTGAAATTAAATCAGAAATGACAAATTAGTTTCTTGAACATCAAAGATGTGTTTTGACTTCAAGGAATTTCTATTGTGTGTCTTAGGCAAGAACATGTATTTGTAAAGATAGATTGTATTCAGTCATATTAACAACTTTAAATAAAAAAAATCACCTTCAGCTTTGGCAAGCTTTGGGACGTACCCCTTCCACATATTTTGGGGCTGAATCAAAACATAACTAGTAGATCGTACTTCAGTAACAAGGTAAACAACAGCTTTCTTCTTTACTTGGTAGGAATTGAAAAATATATTGGATGATACCTGATACCCATTACTCAGTAGCTTGTACACAATACCCAGTGCTTTACTTACTACCCAATACTGATGCCCAGTCCTTGATACCAGATAAACAATACCTGAGCCTAATATTCTATACGCTATTTGATTCTTGACTCTGACACCCAATTCCCACCCAATAACTCACGCTCAAAACCCGGTACACAATGTCCGATTCTGATACCAGTACAGTACCGTGTAACTGATACCCAGTATCCAATACCAATTACCCAACACCCTGTATGGGATACCCAATATCCTACATCCCATACCCCATACCCAACATTCAATACCCATTACTTGATACCCAATACCCAACACCTCAATATTGGATACCCTATACCCAATACCCAACACCCTTAATCCGATGCTCGAGTACTGGGTATGACACCCAATATTTGATACCAAATACCCAATACCCTATAAAGATAGATCGATACCCAGTATCCCAAACCCAATACTTACGTTATACACAATATGACACCCAATACTACATATCCTTTACCCTGTTCCCACTATTTGACACCAATTCCCTGGTACCCGATACCAAATATGCAATACCCATTATCTGATACCGATACTTTGTACATTTACCTACTTCCTGATACCCAATAGCTAACAACCCAAATCTGATGCTTGGTGCACAATCCTGATTTTCTGGTATGATACTCTATACCCAATACCCAATATCTGATACTGGATACCCAATATGCTAAACCTACAGCACAACACACCACACAGATACACCCAAAACCTGGTACTTGGTACACAATACCATATTTGATACCATTAGAATACCCATCACTAGATACCCTAATACCTTTTACCTACTTCCAGATACCTCACACCCAATGGCTGACACTCAAAACCTGATACTGATACACAACATCCTACACCTGGGAAATGCTAACCAAATTCTTCATACCCGATTCCCAATATGTAAAACCTGGTTCACAGCTCATAATGACATTGTCGTAGTTGACACAACTTGCCAATTATATCATGATTCATCACAACATTGTTTGAACAGTAAGGTCAATCACATATTTCTGTACCAATATTTTGTTCCTCTCCTGTTATTTATGAGTTTGAAACAAACTGAAACTAAAAATTCACTCTTTGCAAATTTCAATGGCAAAATTTGAGCTGCAGCGTCAAAAATCCCAGTCTTTTAATGAGTCAATGTCAAAGCCACATCTGCCTGAACTCTTACAAATAAAACGAGTGACTGACAAAGACTTCAATATGATCCTCAGCATCATCTGTCCTTCCAGCTCATTACCAAAACAAACTGCTGTAGTAAATATAAAGTCTGAGTCGTGTACTAATAGTTGCCTAACCTCTAACCGAGAGCCACACTTGACTTGACATTTCATGCTAGCTGCACATGAATGGAGCGATTGTTCTGCATGATTTCCAGGATTTGGCTGCCTGCCTCGTCTCCGTCGTGTACGCTACTACTACGTCCGTTTGTCTCGTGACCTTACAGGTTCAAATCCCTCCACTGAGCAAAGACACGCTGCCTGAGAGGCTGCTCAGGCTGCCGTGTTGTTGTGTTGCTGTCTGTGACTCCCAAAGAGGCTTTCAGCTCCTCTATTAGCCAAAGAGGGAGCTGGCTGCTTCTTCTTTTTTTTTAACTGCTGCTGCTCCTACATTTATCCTTCTTTATGTCTAAGAAACCCTCTGCTCCCCATCCTCCTCCTCATCCTGCACCGCTCCATCCCTCCATCCATGCTGCTTCACTTCTTCTTCTTCTTCTTCTCTCCCCTAACAGGCTGTGATCCGGAGAGGAAGAGGAGGAGGAGGAGGGGGTTGGGGGGCTGGAAATAACCTTCACATGGCCAGCTTTACCCAGCTATCTCTCACACACAGACCGCTGCTGCTGCCGCTGCTGCTGCTGCTGCTGCGCCGACTCATGCACACACACATTCAACACACACACACACATATAGATGCATGCCAGGGAATGACGGACAGCGCCACTCACCACTCCATGGACCAGGAACTCAAACAGTTTGCTCTTGGTGGCTTTCCTGGCTCCCCCCGCCGTCTCCTCCGTAGCCATTTGCTCGAGTCCCCTCCGTTCACCCTCTGCTACGTCTCCCCTCTCTCCTTCTTTTGTCTCTCCCTCTCCCTTCAACCCAGCCTCCTGTTCCCCTCCCCTGCTCCACTTTCCTTCTCTTTGTGCTCTCCTTTTCAGCACTGCCTGTCCCTGACTCTCCTTCTCTCTGTCTCCCTCCTTCTCCCTCCCTCTCTCCTCTCTCTGCCCTCCCTCTCTGGCTCTATTTTGAATGTGCAGCAGCGAGCAGCCCCGCCGAGTCTCACTGTGTCTAGCTCACTTTTTTAGTTGAGCTGCCTTTCAGGAGCCCGGCACGTCGCTTGGAGGTTGGAGTGGGGGGTGTCAGTGAGGGGGTCTGTCAGGGGGGTTTCAGCCAGCCCACCCTGCCGCTCCCCCGCACAGCTGTTGCATTCCATTGGTAGATAAGGGCACGCGGAGCAGAGAAGTGAGGCTGTCGTTTGCTTTGGTTTAAACGGGGGCTGGGGAGGGTACAGTCGGTTAGCTGTTCCCTCTGCTACACCCCCCTCCCTCCTCCACCATCACCACCTCCTGGTGACCAACACAGAGGCCACGGTCAGAGCAAGCACACACACAGCTCCGAGTCCTGCGCTCATTCTCAAAAAGGGTCTCTTAAAGGGGCCACACGTTGTTGTAAAACGTCAAGCAGAGTCATGACGTTGTGATGGTGAGCAGAAAAAGGATGGTGCCGATGTTAACCACTCAAGTCTGTAGAATTGTATCAAAGCGACTCACAACAAGGGAACTAATCTACTCTAAAGCCACTTCATGAAGCCAGAAGGCCACGTCAAGAGCACCTTCACTTCCTGTGTTTCCGCACTAGCCTTTGTCAGAGTGCATTCATGGGTTAGGAGTGTTTCCTCAGCTCGCCTCATTAGCTTTACCTTTCACCCACTAGCTTGGCCTGGAGGCCGAGCTCACTCAGGCTGTGGTGACTCCGGAGGCAAACAAGCAGCCTGGATGGCACAGCAAGGTGACTGTGTTACTTGACACGTGTAATTAGGCTCTGCTGGGGCTTCATGCAGGAAGATTTCTTCTCTCAAGTTGCAAAACTTTGGCTAAATGATGTCCAGGAGACTTTTGAGCAACACCAGCAGGCCAATAGTTGACACTAAGATGCATCCTACAAGGAGAAAGTTTGACCTTTGATCAGTACGATTTTGAAAATCATCAGTTTGTGAGATTTGAGCTTTTAGGGGCGCAGGAAAAATGCACCCCAAACTTAGTACACATTACACAAAAGGTGGCAGCAGTGAAAGATATTCTGTGAATGGATGCAGAGTATGCAGCGAAATAGTCATTGAAAGTCCAAAACATGGACATAGTCTCAGTGGCATCATCCTTTGGTTTCCTGAAACTGAGTTAGCTAACCAATAGCAGAAAATGCATTTGTAAAGCTGGCTAAACTTGAATTTTGGTCCAACTAGTAAGAGGTGAAGCGATCAAATTTTAATTTTTTAATGCTTGTAAAAATGTTCAGAAACTGGTATTTTTACATAGGTGTTTATGAGATCCTATGGGGTTTTGGAGCCACACCCAAGTGGACACTCAAGGAACTGCATTTATTTTTTTCTGTTTTTGCATTAGCTTTGTATTTTAAAGGTTAAGTGTACATAAATAGGTATTTTAAGCAATATCTTGTAGTCAGACCCTCGGTTGAAACATTTCCTTGCTCAAACCTCCTGTTCATTAAGGAACGGTGGCCTTCAAGGACAATAAGCTGTAGTATGATCCTCAATTGATAATATTCTACAATCTTCCCCATCATTAATTTATAAAAAAATCCTCATTCTAGAAAAAAACTGACAAAGTGAATGATAATTAAACATTAATGCAATCTTAGTATTTTTGTAAGCAAAGATGTTGTAACATGCAAACCAGCAGTTCCCTGAGTGTCCACTTGAGGCTGGCTCCAAAAGCCAATAAGTCCCATTCACCTCCATATTGCTATCATTTGTGTCTGTTTTTACAGCTGAATTAACTTTGTTTACAGACTTATTAAATTTTGTGATGATGATATAACGCACTGATATAACATTTATGGTTTACACTGTAGTCTATGGGTACATCCTGGTCCATCTGTGAAGCGTGGTTGTCCCATATCATGATCATATTAGTCTGACTTTGACCACTTACATCAGAGTAAGTAGAAAAAAATGATTGTGAGGCTAAGCTAATGCTAAGAAAAACATTTATTTGATTTTTTTGTTGTTTTTTTTGTTTTATTTGTTTTATAAAGGGACCATGTACAATATTCAACATAAATGTCACCATTTGATGCATTGTACCAGAGTTAGCTTGGAGCTAGTTTACATCTGCAATCCCTTAAATGCACTGTTGTAATACATGTCCTGATACTGTGTGTTGTATGCACCCACCCGCCATGATGAGGTCATTACTTCGACCTGAACCACACCACACTGAGTATTACGACTCTTTCAAGTCCCCCCTCTCCTCCAGCCACTCTCCCCCACCTCCCTCCTGCCACCCGTCAGATCAGAGCCGTGAAATATTCATGAGGTTATTTGAATGACAAAGGAGGCGAAGTGGGGCAGATTCAAAAGAGGGCTTGGCTTATGACACACGGCGGCAAATTGTCACTGTTATTGTTTCCTCTTCTTCTGTCACGCTGATGTGAAAACATGGGAAAAGTGTTAAACAAGGCGTTGGAGGTGAAAGGAAATGGTGCGTAAGAACTTTGAGGGGAGGAAGCTGTCCTTCAGTTATCCCACACTCAGATGAGCAAAACGGCGCGAGGCATAAACGCTAGGAAGAGAAGCTTCAGCTGTTATTAAAACTGACACAGAACTGTTATTGCTAGGACAGCTGGTTTGTGGGATTATGACCTAGAGGTCAAAGGTCCTGACCTTTGGGAGGATGCATTATCCCTCAGAGACATCTTAACGGACTCAAGCTGTTTTGTATCAACTGTTTCATCTGACACAAAAGCAACATTACTGATTAAAACTCTCATCACAACCCTGAAGATGCAATCTGCAGCTTCATGAGCACTGAAATCAACTTATTGATAAGAAAAACTAACCCTCATGTGTTACACACAGCTTTAGTTTGCTTGCTGGCGCCCCCTGCTGTTGGTATTAGCGGTGTGCATATTCAGTCTCAGTCGTATAAGGAACCCAAAGCTGCAAAATGTCTCACTGCTGCTTTCATCTGTGTCCCCCCTGCAGGAAAACTACCCCTCCACACTGGTGCTGTATGTTAAACTAGCCTTAAATAGCATAACATATGATGCAGGCTGTATGTATATAAATATATTTATATATATGATCTCCCAATGTGTGTGTCTGAATTTCACACAAGGCTGAAACCAAACCTGGCAGTGCAGACCTTGTCTCTGAATCCATCTCCTGCACATGGATTTAACGATAACAAAGAGCTCCAGCAGCCCCGGCCCTGCAAAAGAGAGCCTTGAGCGCTGGAGTACCCCCTGTAGGACCCCCACCGTCTCCCTCACCAAAGCCAGTCAGTCTCACCAAATGGTAATGTCCCAGTGAGGAGCAGACAGGGGGGTAGTGGGGGGCTGACAGGGGGTAAAGGAGCAGCAGCAGTGGTACTGATCACCAACAGGGGGCGCAAACAGAGGGGTGACTGTTTGAACAGAGGGAGGGGTTCACTATCATTGCTTGGCTGCAAAGATAATTGACAGATGTCATAAAGCACTATAGTATGACATTTTTTCTTGATTAAAATAATTAACCTCATAATGATGTTTAATCAATTTCATATTCTAAGCATCTTTTTTAATAGGTTTTAAAAAGCTGCATTTCCCTGTTTCGTCACAAGAGGGCGCCAACGAGTAGAAACTACAAGTCAAGGTTCATACAATACAAAATGCTACACCTGCATCAATATTTTACAGAAGCATGGCAGGTTGTGTCAAACAATACCAACAAAGGATCCTGCAAGAGAGAAAACCAGAGACCTGAATTTCTCCAAGATTCATAAAAAAATGTCATACATTAAACAAAAAAACTGCAAAAATGAGCAACACAAACCATCACTACACCTGATTAATACACTGACACTGACCTACTTAGTCTGTATTCCCATGTGATGAAATTCAACAACTTCTCCTATTGTTTAAAGTGAAAAAAAGGCATTATGACTAAATGAAATACAAATACTACTGTTATTTATATTATTATTTTGACGTTAATATGTCAGAAAATGCTAGACAAGCCTTTCACTGTACTCCAGATATCCATGGTAACATCTTCAAATGCTCATATTACATTCTATTAACAAGAGGTTATAGGTTATAAAGGTTTTATTACAAACAAACAAGAGTGACCAATCAGATTTGAAGAAGAACTTACGCTCCTCTGGCTGTCTGAGTAACAATAAATCAGTCGTGTATTTTTTTGTTATCATCATAATTTCCATTAAAAGGCTCCTTAATTATGCTTTTTTTTTTTACTTTGTTTCCCTAAAACAATACATTTTACTCCTTTTATTGCAGTGCAGTTTTATTGCATCATGGCGTTCTGCCAGTGCCCTGCTCACTTGGAACAATTAAAGACAAGAAAAGGAAACAATGTTTTTGAACGCAGAGCAAGTAGCAAACTCAACAGTTTAAAAAATATGAAGCCCATGCTGACGTGACACAAAGGGCAGTTCTTTGAGTGATCACTTGAGGCTGGCTGAGAAACACTGGAAACCATGATGCATCAAGTCAAAAAATAAACATGGCTGCAACCTGGTTCCAAAAAGCGGCTTGGGTGTAAACAGCCACTTTCTCTATGAGCACAGTTATGAATTTCTCAAGTTATTGAACTTAAGTGCCTTGCCCATATAAGGGCATAACTGACTTAAATGACAGGCAGGCACAGTAGATGTCTAAAAGGATCCTTAACATTTTAACTTTCACTTTTTAAATGCAAAAGATATGAAGTATATTCAATTTAAACCCTTGAATGTTCCATCCGAGAAAAAAAAGTGAGTTTATTTATTTTCTAAAGTCTAACTTAACTGAACAACTCCAGAATCCTTATTCAGTTTTTTTTTATATATATATATTTTGGGGACTCTTAAACTTTGTGAGAATGAGTTAATGTGTTATTGTAACTACATGTAATGTTGTTGGTGTAATGTCTGTGTGTATGCTCTGTTTCTCTTGTGTGTGTCAATGTTAACTGTCCTTACCTGCCTTAGGACTGCAGATGTAAATTAGCTATTGTGCTAACTCTGGCATATTTACATTGAAGCTTTTGCTGATATGTTGATTAATATGCATTGTTCTAATTCAATAATAATAAATAAATAAATAAATAAAAATAAAGAATAATTTCTGCAATTCTAATATAGTTCTGATGACAATGGGCTTCAGAACTCTATATCTGAAACAAATGAGTGATGTCATTAAGACTACGTTCATATATCAAACAGTAAGGCTGGGACGATATGCTATTCTCACAATTTGATTGTATTACGATTTTTTGGGTGGTGGTTCGATTTAAATTGCAATTCTTCAATATTAACAATTTATTGTTTGCTTCTTGCTCAGGTTTCTTTAGTTTTCCTTAATTTGCCCAAACATTTCAATGATATGATAATTTCTACAGACGATATCAGGAGCCGTATTTTCCAATAAAATGCACATCACGCGAGTCAGAGAGAGACATTTCACCCTCTGCTGGAGATAAATGTTCAGTTCAGTGTCAAGTTTATAGAAAAAAGACTGAAATAAAAAAATAGAATTTGAAAAAAAAAAAAGTTTTTTTTTTTTTTTGGACAAAGAATCGAGATTTTGATGTTGTCAACCAAAAAAAATCCTGATATATAAATATTTTTTTCTCCCACCCCTATTAAACAGTTTATGATGTGGAGTCACCAAAACATTTCCAACTTTGGTGAAAAAGCATGAGTATGAGAAAAATTTTCTCTTTAAAGCCAAAATGTGTGGAGAGCTGCAAGCTAATGAGATGAAAGGCTGTGTAAAATTAACGTCAGATCTCAAAATAACGTTTTCTTCTGTTTTTTACTTTAATTGAAGCAGGAAAGTTCAGCAGGTTGTGAGATGTAGAGGAATTAAAACATTTGTTGCACCTTTAACTGAAATTTTGAATAAGCTAAAAAGAGGAAGGAAAAAGAAGCTGAAACGATACAAGGATGAAAATTTATTTGGTGCTGATGAACAACCTGCAGCTCCCAGTGGTAACATTTACATACCAGAGCCCAGGAACCTGCCTGCCTCCACATTATTGTCACAGACAGATGGGGTGCTCGAGGGGGGAATATGGATTGTACTGGGCACAGAGTAAAGTCTGATCCCTCCCGCTGCTGGGCCCCACTCCGTCTTTCTTTTTTGCCCTTCTTCTGTTTAAGAGCTGCACACAAAACCATGCTCAAGCTGCTTTAAAGCTACTCAATGGCCTTCGCTGGGCTTCAAAAGGACTGTACAAAAGCACGCAGACCTGCACCTCGGAGAGGGGGGGATTAGGGATCGGAGAAGTACATTTCAGGGGCTGATTTGTTGCAGCCAGGCATGAGTAATGAAGAGGAAAGTACAGAAAGGAGAGAAGGGTAGCTGGAAAGAAAAGGGCATCTGGTGATTTTTTTTTGGTGCAATAAAGTGTGGGGGAATAAAGTTGCACAAAGCAGCTCAATGATGAAAACTTATACTAAGGAGCTGCATGTGCAGAGCTAAAGCTCGGATTTCTGTTCGGGACAAAGCATCTTTCTGGTTCACTTCTTTGGCAGTCTCAAAAAGAAGATGCATTGTGGGAGCAGATGGAAAGACGAGAGCAGCAGCCCTGAGCCGAGTTTCCCCCCTGCGAGCTACAAGCAACACACCGGAACAAGGCCTGGAGCGTTTACCTGCTTCAGGGCATTTCCTGTTTGCTGGAGCCATGACAACGGCATAATCTGCCTTTCGTCCAAACCGAGCAGCCAATCGAGAGAGAGCGACGCCGACTGCAGAGACTTCAAAACTGGAGCAGCAGCTGGTGAGCTGAGCGAGGGGCTGCTCCAGAAGTAAAAAAGAAATTTTGTTTTTTTTAGAGGAAAGTCTCAGTTTGATGTGTTAGTCAGCGGAGAGGGCACAGAGGTCAGCGCTGATACAAATCTACAGAGTAACAGAAACAACACCTCCCTCGCTTCACTTTCTCTTTTTTCTACCCTTCACCCAAGACAAGTATTAGCCCCGATCTTTCAGCAGCGCTCTGCCCAAGCAGGACGGGTTAGAAAGCCGACAGAACGAGGGCAAGAATGGTATGTGCAGGGCTGACTCAAAATCTGAGAGATGAAAATCAAGCAAGGGGAGAGGACGAGGAGGAGGAGGGGTGAGAGCCTGAAAAATTAACTGCCACCGTGTCTGCACATCCCATCAGCCGAGGAATGAATAAAATGTACGTTTTTATGTGTCCCAAAGTAAATCCCCATCACCCAAACAGCAACAACCAACAGATAAGTTCAACAAAATCATATTATCTTAGTTTGGTGGCTGGTATGTGCAACTTTTCAAGTGAGTCACACAAGGGAAAGAATTTGTGTCCCATAAAAAATTAACAACCCAGAAGATTATCATCGTAGAAGCTGCTCTGCAGTTATTTCCCAATTACGTAGACTGTTTTTAAACCGTATAGTCTGAAAAAATGTGTAAAAGTGGCTCAAAATCTGGCGAAAAGAATGGCTGGAATAACAAACACAGAGCAATGACGTGACATTTTATGTTTGCACATGAAGCCAAATGTTTGAGCTCGGAAATATGATGGATCTGAGCTGAAACAACTGTGAGAGCTGATAAGCTGTAGGATCCTGTTTTTGTTAGCTTTATAGGCTAACTGTAGGCTAATTACAAGTGTGATAACTTAGCCCAATACAGAAGTGCTAAAAAACTGCATTTATTTAAAGTGTCCACTAGGGGCTGATTCTGGATGCACCGAAAAACACATTTACACCCATTCAAAAAAGCAAAAATAACCACGTCTACACTTAGTATAACATTGATATCTTGATACAGCAGTACAACAATGACTAAAATATATTAAAAGTATTTAAAAACGGAAAATTGTGGAATTTTGCACTGCAAAAAATGATTCTTTTTTGTTATGAGCTCTACTTCTTTATCTCTTAAGTATATTGTCACAACATTGGAAGAATTCCTGCTGCTCATTTCTGCTAGTTGCCGTCAACTTCCTCTGTGGACTATAAACTGGTATTAAACTCAGCTCATTCATGGCATTGGCGCCATCTGGTGGTGTCTGTAAGTAGGGACGCAAAAAGGCAAATTTGCGGGGAAAGCTATTTAGTGTCCAGTATTTTTTTTTTTTTTTTTACCTCCACCAAGGAGCTTGTGTTTTTGGGTGAGTTTGTCTGTGTGATTGTCTGGAACAACATAACCCAAAAACTAACGAACGGATCTCGATGACATATTCAGGAAATGTTCAAAATGGGATAAGGGAGACTGATTAAATTTTGGAGGTGATCCGGATCACCGTCTGGATCCAGGATTCTTTTAAAGGATTCTTTATTATTGTAAGATAGGGCGGTTTTCACCATATGTGTATATAACTCCATGATAAATGGTTGGATTGCTTTGCAAAACAATACAAGACAAGGTCACCATAATTTCTGACAGATGTAAAAGTACAATTCAGATCCTGGCAATATTCTGGATACTAAGATCTGGAATATGAAATATGTACTGGGTCATCATAATTTTCATAAATCTGCTGAAAGGGAGTATAACATTAAAGTAGGACTAAAGTGTTGCGTGACAATCACAATATGCTTGGTGGGGGTCAGCGCTCTCTGAGTGCTTTTCTAGTTAAAAACAGCATTTAGCCTTTGCATATCTATAATTGTATCACCCAGGTCAGGACCATGGCATAGTAGGATATCCATATTTTATCCTGCTGTTACTGAAATCAAAACCTGTGTATCTTCTAACCAGCCTGTCAAAAATCTGTTGTTTTGATTGTTTTTGAATGGGTGTGTTTGTTGTTTCTGGTACTTTTGAAGCCACCCCCTAGTGGACACTAGTGGAACTACAGGCCTCATATGTCAAGACTGAATGCTGTAAAAACAGACCATAAATTTGATTAAAAAAAAATCGAATGTTTCACAAAATATTAAAAGCACAAAAGTGTTTGAACTATTTTTTTTTAAAAGATAAATTAAAGCTGTTTTAATGTGTAATGTGTTCTTATAAAAAGCTCTAAATGTTCCCTCTGTCCAGCAGATTTTGGTGCAGTATTGAGTGTTAACATCTAAATGGGTCAACCAGCAGCTCAGTGAACTGTAGCACCATTAGGACCCAGACAGTTTGTCTCTGAATCGAGCGCATGGTCTCATTAGACGGCGAACGCTACATTATGAATGAGAGTAACGTGCAACTGGAGGGAAAAGTGCTGTAGGTGAGATAGCAGTGATTAAAAAGCAGCTCTCATCTGTTGGTAGGCAGGGAGAGGAACGTGTTAATTAGGTTACAGAGAGCCAGATTTAAAGCATACAAATCTATAATCTGAGTGTGAAAATGACACAGAGAAGGTTCAGAGGGTTGCTTTCAAGTTATATTTAAAGGCTGCAGATTGTATAAAATTAATCCTCAGAATGTGGCTATAAATATAATGTGTGTTTATAAAGAATGGACTTGAACTGCATGTCTATAAACAGCAAAGTGAGCCTTACAAAGTCACATACTGCAGGGTTATATTTGTTATGATGGTAGTAGTGGTACGAAATATATATAATTAATTGATTTTTACATTTAACGTGCATGAACATTCCATTTTCTGGATTTTAGCTGGAAAAGTGATCTCTTCCCCACAGTCACAGGCACTGAATTGTATGTTTATCCAGTATTCATGTACTCACTACCTGTTTAAGCTTTCATACTGAAAATGAAATGAATAAAAGTTTTTCTATCAGCTCATTTGTTTCCGCTATGGAGCCAGCACATTCCTCACCAGCCAAGAAAAGGAAGTGCTCCATTGTCCATTTATCCCACAAATAACACAAAACACAAAGCCAGGGAACATTTAATTGGGCGACCTGATATCGTGGAAACAAAGCCAAACGTGTGTCACTTCCAGTTTTTCCAATCTAGCCCACTTTAGGAGGAGAAACACTTTTTAAAAAATGTTCGACAAAGACTGACTCACTGAAACATCGATTGACCCTGATGAGTCACTGAAACTAAATTTCAAACATGACTGAACAGAGTGACCGAGGTGTATGAGTGTGTGTGTAAGGAGGGGGGGGGGTTCCTGCGGCTTTCCTTAAAAAGTAAGGTCAAGCATTCAGCAGACTGTAAAAGGAGCTGATCCTCTGATCCTCCATCAGACCTCTGGAGCTGTGATTGCACCTTGCATACTAATGGGACTGTTCTCCTTTTCCTTTATACTGAAAGGGGTATCTGTGCCAGCAGCACAGGGAAGACTGCAGTTTGAAAATTGAGCTATTTCAGCCCTGTTTATTCAGACAGAAAGCTTGCACGAATTACCAACAAAGACCAACCACGTCTTCAGTAAACACGTTAGAAAGAAAGCAGAGAATCAAACCCACAAAACAGCTCAAGCACAAAATACAGGAGCAGCAAAGAAAGTATGACATTCCTGCACCGACATATGGAAACTTAACGTATATTCCGATCAGAAAAAACTCCCCACACACAGGAAAATTTAATTCAACAGCCACGGAGGGGCCCAATACATGGAAAGCCTACAGTCAGGCAGCAATTTTCTGAATTAAATGTGGTTATGTAATGTTCCTCTCGACGTATTCCTTTCAAATGCCTCTGTGTGTGAGTTTTTCTTTGTAAAGAGCATCAAACTGATTGCATTTGATGTGCCCTATGAAATTAGCAAGCAGCTGAGTCACCAAGGCCTCTGTAACTCAACAGTTCTGTACAACAGGAGCAGGAAAAGTAGGCTACAGAGGGAGAGACCTAAGGGGTTTAAAATGCACAATGAACCCAGTGACAACACATCTCCAAATCACACAAGGATTTAGGCCATATTGTAAAAAAAAAGTCTTTTTTTTTCTCTTAAATTCATGCTATATTTTAGTGCCACTGACTTTTGCATAGAAATGTGGGAATATATGCAGATAAATTGTAAAATTTAAATCCTACATTTTAAATAACAGTACTACATATTCACATGAAGCAGAAAATAAGTGGCCCGACAGTCAGTAATATGATACACAAATAAAAATTGACATATTAATTGACACATTGTTAAACTATTTTAGCCCTAACAAGTCTGTAAAGTTAACAAAAAAAACCCCACAGATTGCAGCTACTTATTTTAACCTAGCATAAAGGCGGACACAGCTAGCTTGACCCAGCAGAATACAACAAAATCCACAGGCTGAAGTTCATTAATTTGCACATGTTTAATGCTTATGAAGCTACATAAAAACTACACCTGTTTGTTTTATTGAAGTTAGAGCCTACTAAGGGTGAATTTGAAAAAAAAAAAAGGTGGTTACTGTTTCCTTGTGTTTTCTGTTCATACATGTTAGCTACATGAACAGGATGCTATCTATAGCCTGTGTTGCCAGATTGGGCAGTTTTCCGCCCAATTGGGCTACTTTTGATTACATCTGGCAGGGAAAAAATGCATTAGGCGGGTATATAATATTTGGGCTGCTTTTGCCAACATCTGGCGTTTTTTTATATTGTGGAAACAGCACAACAAACTGTTACTTTATGGTTTAAAAACAGTACAAATACAAATTTCAGTATACTTTATTCACTTGTATTATATTCAATTAAAAACACATTTATTTGCAGTGAGTTATTCAGTCGTTATCAATGTCGCCATAACAACGTGACGTCATATTCATGTAAATCTACAGTCTCCATGTCCGTAGTAATCGTTTTATCTGTGTTCTGGTACGTGTAAATAGCAGGTGGTTGATGTTACTGCTGCTGTGTTAACTTGGGCCTGGCACTGGGATACAGGAGGTGCATTTTTTCCACATTTTCTGTGACATGCACTGTCTGTAATAATACAACCTGCCATTTGGGCTTAAATGCTTAATACTGTAAATGCATCTAAATCCATGTTTATTGAAAATTTAAATATTTCCGTGTGTAAAACACTATTGGGCGTTTTTTTGCGGAAGTGGGCAGGTTTTGGAAGGTGATTGGGCAGAAATAGCTCAACCACATCTTGCAACACTGTCTTTAGCACAAGGCTACACACAACTTTTTTGACTGTTTTTAAAGTCTTGCTGCCAACAACTCTGAACGATGTATATTTATAATTTAAGGAAATATTTCTCTTTTCTTGCCAACAGTAAGATTAAAGATTGAAACCACTTTTGTCCCTAAAACATAGTACAAATCGTGTGCTTCTGTCACTTACACTTAGTATTTTGTAGAGGTAGACCGATATATCAGCCGGCCGATATATTGGGCCGATATTTGGACATTTGTCTCTATCGGCCATTGGCCGTGTTTTCTTTTAAAAAGCCGATTTTTGATCCGTTGTATAAAATGATGCAATTTTTGATCAGGCACAAAAAAGATGAGCACCTCAAACTTGTGGAACCACTTGGATACATTACATACTTTTGTTCAAATTATATTAATAAGTTTAAATTTCTTTTTTTGACATTTTAAGAAGAGTGTGAATGTTTACTACTGCTTGTTACATTGTGTGTTTACTCAGACAAAATATGTCATTGTTTTGAAAGCTGAATAAATGTTCAGAGGACTGGACACGACTTGTTGTAATAGATTTCTTTGAGTTGCTCAGAAATTGCTGCGTTTCACAAAAATGTGATAAATATATATTTATTTAACAGTCGGCCTGAATATCAAATTGGAAAAATCAGCTATGCATATCGGCATCGGCTGCCCAAATTTGGAAAGCATCGGCATCGGCCCCCAAAAAACCCATATCGGTCGAACTCTAGTATATTGAGTGCTTTAGTGACCATCCATTGTTACCTGGGCTCTAACTTTGCTTTTGTACAACAAGCTAGCTTGTCTCAAAGAAAGCAAAATAGGCTACAAGTCTTTTTTTAAGTTTGTTAATTATAAATCTAGTTCTGATTTCCCTTTTTGCTTACTTTATGTTAAAACTGCAAAGCTAGCCCATTGTGAGCTTTAGTAGGACATTCCAGACACAGATTAGCTAGTTTTGTAAAGTGTTTAGCGCCAGTCCTCATACATTAACACAAACTTTGATGTCATATTTTTGGTTTACACAGCTTTTTTGACTGTTTGTAAAGTCTTGCTGCCCACAACTCTGAACAATGTATATTATTAATTTAGGAAATATTTATCTTTTCTTGCCAACAGTAGTATTAAAAGATTTAAATCACCTTTATCACTTAAACAGAGTACAAATTGTGCACTTCTGTAACTTACACTTGGTATTTTGAGTGCTTTAGTGACCATCCATTGTTACCTGGGCTCTAACTTGGCTTTTGTACAACAAGCTAGCTTGTCTCAAAGAAAACAAAAAAAGCTACAAGTCCTTTTTGAGTATTACTTATAAATCCAGCTCTAATTTCTCTTTTTGCTTACTTTATGTTAAGACTGCAAAGCTAGCCTATTGTTAGCTTTAGTTTGACATTCCAGACACAAATTAGCTAGTTTTGTAAAGTGTTTAGCGCCAGTCCTCATACGTTAACACAAACTCTGATGTCATATTTTTGGTTTACACAGCTTTTTTGACTGTTTGTAAAGTCTTGCTGCCCACAACTCTGAACAATGTATATCTATAATTCAAGGAAATATTTCTCTTTTTTGCCAACAGTAAATTTAAAAGATTGAAATCACTTTTGTCCCTCAAACAGAGTACAAATTTTGTACTTCTGTAACTTACACTTAGTATTTTGAGTGCTTTAGTGACCATCCAATGTTACCTGGGCTTTAGATTTTGCTTTTGTACAACAAGCTAGCTTGTCTCAAAGAAAACAAAATAGGCTACAAATCATTTTTTAAGTTAATACTTATAAATCTAGTTCTAATTTCCCTGTTTGCTTACTTTATGTTATGACTGCAAAGCTAGCCTATTGTTAGCTTTAGTGTGACATTCCAGACACAAATTAGCTAGTTTCGTTAAGTGTTTAGCGCCAGTCCTCATACGTTAAAACAAACTCTGATGTCTTATTTTTGGTTTATACACGGTTTCCCATCAGTTATAAGACATTAAAACAGTACATCTGGCACAAAACTGAAGCTAAGAGCATGTTAGCTTAGCTAAACTGAATTACTAAAATGATTAGAAACTGCTAGCCGAGCGGGTTAGCACTCTCTCTCAAAAATAGGGAGGCTAGGCTATATGAGGTTAGCTTCTCGGTGTTTTTTGCTAACTGGATGCTGCTTGTAAATTTATCTAACACTTAGCAGAAACAGTTCCCTCTAACCGAGTATTGGGGCTTGTCTGTGGACTTTAGGGCCCTCTCAGAAAGCAGTAAATATAGGGAGAGCTACAGCTGGAGTCAAAAAATGTGATTTTCCTCTGGATCAGCAAAAGTATATCTGGCTCTAACTGGACGCCCCAAATTCCTCTCCCGCTGCCGTGTGCACCCACAGCCTGCCTGCAGATCATCACACTGAAACTGAAACTTTTCCCTGCTCCAAGATCCAACACGCAGTTACAGACGAGGGGGGCTAGCAACCCTACATGAGGCTCTGTTGTGTGCGCCCTAAATCAAAAAGGGGGAAAGGAGGGGGAAAAGGAGGAGGGGGATGAATTAAAGGCATGCGTAAAAAGGTAAGAGGACGGTCTGACTGCGAGCACACTCGGCGGGGCTTCACCGTGCATCCCTTCCTTGTGTTACTCCTCAAGTGTCTGTTTCCCACACGAGTCAAGGTTAACAAGCCGCGCTGGTGTCTGCGTCGGCTGGAAAACGGGGAGGGGTGGGAGGTGGAGGTGGAGGGGTGAGGTGGTGCAACTATACAGTGTGCTGTGTGATGATGCAGACAGACTGAGCGAGAGGGAGAGCTACTGTAGCCTACAGTCCCCTTAAATATTCCCAACCACATCCCACTCCCCTGCTCAATATCCTCCCTAATACAATGTGCACCATGCGACTACACAACAGAATAAACCCAAATTCACAATCAGGTGGAAATTAATCCCGGTGGCTTTTTTAGATGCACAATAAATTACAGCTAGACAAGAAAAAACTCCAGTGCGCACTAATCCGGCTGGCAACGCGCCTACAGGATAAAGGGAATATATTAAGAATAGTTTTAATGGTGGATGCGGATCCAGAGCAGCGCAGACTCAAGCGAGGCAAAGTGATGTTGAATAAAACAAACGTGCTAATGTATCACAAGGTAGCATAAGCATCCATACCTTTCTCTCCATCACTCTGCGCTTTTTTAGGCTACTCAACAACAGCAACTGTAGGAGGTGTCTCTGTGGAGGGGTCCGGTCCGGCACGGCGCACAGCTCCCCGTCACTCCTCAACTTCCTCTCGGCTTTTCCAGACAGCAGCGGCTCCCTATCACTTCCCCATTACCGGACAGCTAGGCGACTTATTAGCACTGGCCTGTGAGACGCCGAGCCGGGGATAGAGCCAGAGCCAGGATTGGTGAAGCCTTGTTCGGAAGAGAGCAGGAGCGCAGGCGCGGTCTCTGCTGGAGAGTCGATATAATGAAAAATCACCAGTGGCAGGGAGTGTCATCAAATTATCCTCATGAGCCGGGTTTTTGGGGAGGGGGAGAAATACTGTCCTAAGATGGGCATTAAAAAAGAGTGTAAATGGCGATTAAAGGCTGTTAAATTGAGATACAATTTTTTTTTCTGTAACTGAGGCCTACAAGATGCACAAAATTCACATCAGTTTATAGAGAAACAGATGAGAAAACAACAAACACTTTTTTTTTTTTACAGAGTTTAAACAATTTATTAATTGCTTAGAAGCTGTTTTAAAAATTATTGGCTGACTAGAATGTATTTTTCCAGATAAAAGCACGTGAAACGTGTGTGATGTGACATTTATTCTTCAAATAGACTGGAGGTCTGCAACCTTTACTTTTATAGGAGCCATTTTGCCTCAGGTCACCTGGATTAAAGTCATTGTGTTTCCACAAAATGTCCTTTATCTTCACAAAAAAAGACCAAAAAGAGTGAGGAATTCTGAATATAGTTAAATCTAGTGAGTAATTATGTAATCAAAGGGTTTTTTGAATTTATCAAATTGTATGTCAAGTCTTGGTATTTATTTTAAAAAATGCACATAATTCACAAGATTTATAATTTTTTAAATTTAAAAATTGGCATAAAATATTTAAAAAATAAAAAAAAACACTTAATTTTTTGAAATTTCAAAACCCTGCAAAAAAAAAAAAAATAGAATTTCCAGAAATGTGCTAAAATCACAAAAATTTTAGATATTTGAAAAATTGCAACAAAAAAAGAAAGAAATGTAATAAATTTGAAAAAACATATCAAGAAATGTCAAAAATTCCCTAAAATTGGAAAAAAAATACAAATTTGTTAAAATGTCAAACATTTGCAATTTTTTTTTACAAAAGTTGGAAAATTTAAGTTTTAAACAGAAGAAAGAAAAAATCTTTTTTTTTTTTTGCAAACTACCAAAAAAAAATGAAATTAAAAAAAGGCAAAAAAAAACCCAAAACATTTTAATAAAAATTATTCCTTATTTCCAGATGTGATGCATATGCCATATTCAGTTCAATAAAATGTTAAAACATGATTTTATTGAAGTTCAACGGTAGAATCATCAATACCCTCCATGAAGAAAATAAAAATTCTTTCATTCAATTTTTTTTCAAAGCTACAAGGAGCATCTGCAAAAACTAAAATAAAATGAATAAATAAATAAAAAAACAGAAAAAGAGAAAGAGAAAAGCCAATCATGCTTGAGCAGCTGTTTGACTTGGGTTTATCTGCACTCCTGGATTTTGGCAGTGAAGTGGCGCCATAGGTTGGCGCTAGATGATGCAAAAGGAGAGTATAGATTTAACTTAAAAAAAAATGAGACACAAGTTCAGTATGTTGCTCTTTTTCTTTGTTTTGCTCTTTATCTTTGTTTACCTTGTAAAGCGTCTATGAGTTTTTGAAAAGCACTCTATAAGTAAAATGTATTATTATTATTATTGTTATATTATTATTTAGGACTTCAGAATCAGAATAAGAGTGTTATGGAAATGTATTAAACATAAGAATATTTCAAACTGTACTTACCTTTATGGCATGATAAAAATGATTAAAAACAGAAAATAAGAGAAAATGAAGCCCCTGAGTTTAGGGAATGCAGTTGATTTTCCGTGTCAAACCAATATTAAAGTTAAAGGCATGAAGTGTGTTCACATAATTTGCTGAATCAGGTGAAAAGTCCAAGCAAAAGCCAAACCCCCTAGATTATATTTGGCCAAAATGTCAAGAAATGTGTGCACTGGGCTGTTGCTTCTAGTTTGAGTATAAAAAAATATCAACAGAGCTAATTCAAAGCTCAAATCTGTGTCAGCTTCTCAATTCAGCTGCACACTGGACTCATCCATCAACAAAATAACCAGTATCCTCTTCTGTGTCCCTGAACTATACGCAGATTCCTCCAGGTCCAGAGGCTCTGAAACTGATCCCTGAAGGTTGTTCCAAGGAAAAACTGTTCAGAAAGTGCGGCACAACATCTGGGTCATAGCCCTGTTTCAAACAAAGCCTTTTCTTTCTGCAGTACAGCCCACTCCATACTGTACCCACACACAGGCGCGGAGGTTTACTACCGAAGCCTTGGCTCAAAACCAAGACGAAGAACAAAACACGAAAATGTTTTCTGGCACACGGTTTGAGATTCTCAGCTAGGGAGCTCAAACTGTACTTTCTTTGTGAGGAACTATTGAACAGTGAATCTGAAGAATTAATAAATCAAAAAACCACGCTCTTCAAATAAGAACAAATGAACTTTTTATTGGTTCAAACAGGGTCTGGCTGCATACAAAGGAGGCAAAGAAAATATGATCGAGAACTTTTCAATATGAACTTCAGAATCTGTGCCAGACGTTTATTTCTCAACAAAGGGAACACTTGACTCTTAACCTGTTTAATTCCTCCTCTGCTTGAATAAACTGTGTGGGCGTTCCCAGGAGGCAATCACATCTAAAAGATATGGTGAGATGCAATTTCAATGATTATGAAGGTAGAATGATTTTTAGTCATCTCTGATAGACACAAAAGAGAAATGATTATTTTAAATTTTTGGCAGCTGTAAATGTGAATCAATCCTGAGGTTTGCTCTAATTTTTAGTTTGATTTCAGTCCTGGGCGTCAAAATAATCAACTACAGGTTCTTCTTTAACAACCTTTGACCAGCTTCCAAGGGCAGGCCTAGAGGACAAATGAGAGAAACTTGAGTCAAAAGCAGAAGTTAAAATCTGAAAGCTGACAAAAATGAGAAGGAGAAAAAGTGAGGTTTTCAGACTTGAATATGTCGAGGAAGGAGGACTTACTTGCTGCTGTGCTGTTTGGTATGAGCGATGGGAGGAGGCGCCCTTGCGACCGTCTCCTTTTCTATCAGTGATGTCAGGGTGATGTTTGGACACATCGACCTTCCCCTGTGAACGAGTGAATATCTTAACATCCATAATCTACAGTTTGACTTTTACAGAAAAAATTATATGAATTTGACATCTTACTTTTGGGCAGTGATGACCACATTACGACTGGGCCCGCTGTCGTAGCTCACGCTTTCCACGCTGTACACCTTAGCCAGCTCGTGGATGATCTTGCGGTGGTCTCTGTTCATGGGTCTGAAGCAGTGGCTCTTCTTTGGCGCTTTTCCCTGCAGACATCATGAGAAAACATCCTTCTCATACCTCACACACATTTACTTTGCCGCTCCTTTATAAGCTTTCCGCTTTCCACAACTACAGCAAAAATCCAACATTATAGTAATAATGATACATTTTGTTTGAATGGCGCCTTTCAGGACACTCAAGGACACCTCACAATAAAAAAGTACATAAGTTCAAATACTTAAGTCATACTCACTTACTTTGGTCATAAAATCCATTTCTGTTAATCATAATTTATAGGTTCCCTCATTATTTACTGTCCATATTGAGTCCATGTTTGGTCAGAACCTCAGCCCCAGACCAACATTTTTTTCATTAAATAAGCAAAGTCAAATCTGTACTTTGAGTATCAGCAGTTATTATTGCTTGTTTGCAGTCAAACCTGGTTAACTGAGGTTGGATAAAGAATACACATTTAATGATGTCGCTGGTGTTTCAGTGTAAAGTGTGACCCTGTTAACTGGTGACTCTCGGCCGTTAATCAAGGCTGCCGTCAGCTGAAAGTCACCAGTTAGCATGGTCGCCATTAACGCCGAAACACCGGTTGTGCTGTAACGGTCGAAACTTGACAGAAGTTGCCTCTATTGTGTAGTATTGTTTTTGACAACTGTCCACAGAAAAAGAAACATACATTGTGATGCTTCTAACAGGTTGAATTTAGTGTTTAAAAAACGCTAACTTGTCTGAATGAATGGAGCTAAATGCTGCTTTTGCGGTCGAGATGAGTGCGCATCTTTATGATGATGTGGACTGACAATCCCTCTATACATCTAATATTGTTTCCCACACCAGCACATTCTGTATAACCACATAAGACCTTAAATCCTTAAAGTTGCCATATGTGCTTACTTAAAAGTTTATAAATTCAATCTCCAGTCCTTAAAGTGATACTCCGGTATGGAACGAGTTGGGTCCTTTTACAAGGTTTAGGGCAGAAATGACCCCTACAGCAGTGGTTTTGTGCAGCAGAAGCCCAGAGCGCACGCACCAAACACCCCCTCCCTGCTCCTCTGCCGGTTTCCTCTGCACTCAGACGGGGCCATATTTTACTTGACCAAAAACACAAATAAAGGGACTCCCACCGAAAAAATCTGACATCGGTCTGCATTCACGCTTTATTTAGAGAATTTTCAGCGCGTTACTTTCACACAAAAACACTGCTAAATAAGGCTCTAGTTCTCATCGTGTCATAAAACGGCGCTACCTCCGCTGCAGAGCCACAGCTGGCTACGAGGCGCTCGCTGCTTAGTGTATCAGTGTGCGCAGCGTGCCAGATATAAACAAACGCAGGTAGTCTGCCAGGACTAGAGCCTTACTTAGCGGTGTTTTTGTGTGAAAGTAACGCCCTAAACCTCGTGATAGGACCCAACTTGTTCCATCCCGGAGTATCACTTTAAAGTAGCTTTGCATGATTTACATCCAAAAACTCCCCTGGTATCTCATCCTGATGTTAGTACAAACCTTAATTTCAGCTTCTGTTTGAAGCCGGAGATTTCAGTCGTTAAGATTAAAAATCTCTTTTCTTAGAGTGTCCTGGCAGCAGCTCAGTCACATAGTCTCAACAGACACAAATACAAATATCACACTGATAACAAAAAGTATACACAACAACTACCTCCAGGATCTCAGTTAACTTCATTTTTGTCAGCCAGCCTGTCAGTTCTGCAGTTTTCATCTCCAGTGGTCGAATGCCAAATGGGTGAGTGTGTATGAGTGTGTATGAGTGTGTGTGGTCCTTTTTACACAGCATGTTTGATCTGTGTTTTAATGTGAGGAAAACAAAAACTGGCATAAAGAGTCCACTTTCTCTGCCAGACACTGGTTAGAAATTATTACTGGAAAATATCAACAGTGAAAAGGATTTAATAACCTCAGGGTGGAAGCCCACACAGGAGGAGAAGTCGAAAATGTAATCAGGAGTCTACAAGGTTTGCAGCAAGTATAAATAAGAAAAAAAACTTTTATAAGCTGACTCAGTGATTCATAGTTTTACATCAAGCAACAGTGACCTTGGCAGTTTCAGCCTTAGTATAACAAAGCATCAGATGCAGATGAAGAGCCGTGGATTTGCTAACCCTGCTTCAGTGTGTTTATGATGGCTGACCAGGTATTGGACATGTTGCATTAAAATAAGCACAAAGCAGAAGAACTGGAATGACTGATGTGATCAGAGCCACTAGAGGGAGCACAACTTACCTTATTTACCAGCTCAATTAGATTCCTGAGCTCATCTTCTACCTGATATATAAATCTCAGGTCCTTTCTGGAATAAAGAGGAAGCAGTGAGGTTTTTTGGAGGCTTTCAGAAAGAGGTATTACCAGTTTGAAACAAGGCAGACAGATAGACAGACCTGGCAGTCTCTTTGAGGCTGTCGCTGTATATGGAGGTAGAGCGGACATAGAAGGGGTCAGAAGATGTGTCGATCTGCAGCGCCTCTGCCAAGCACTGGTTTCTCTTCAGGATGGCACACTCTTCATCACACTCAAGCCTGGTGAAAAAGGAAACTAAATTCAGACCTTGTTTTTGGTGCAGGCTGGTAAAGCTAAGAATAGTCTTTTTTTAAATCCATATTGAAATATGTTTAAACTAGAAAAGCACTCAGAGAGCGCAGACCTCCGCCAAGCATATTGTGATTATCACGCAACACTTTAGTCCGACTTCAATGTTATACTCTCTTTCAGCAGACTGTCTGCTACAATTTGGTGTTAGTTGCAGGTTTGTACGATAATTTGTTACCTGACAGTGTTGGAAGTTATGATGACCCAGTACGTATTTCATATTCCAGATCTTAGTATCCAGAATATTGTCAAGATCTGGATCGTACTTTTACATCTGTCAGAAATTATGGTGACCTTGTCTTGTATTGTTTTGCAAAGCAATCTGACCATTTATCGTGAAGTTATATACACATATGGTGAAAACAGCCCTATCTCACAATGATAAAGAATCCTTAAAAAAATCCTGGATCCAGAGAGTGATCAGGATCACCTCCAAAATTTAATCACTTCTTTCTTACCCCATTTTAATCATTTCCTGAAAATTTGATCAAGATCTATTTGTTACTTTTTGGGTGATGTTGTTCCCAGAAAAACAAACTCCTCTACAACATAACCTCCTTGGCGGAGGTAATAATGTTTTCATTGATTAAAAAACAGTACATGTGCTCAAGAAAAGCATCTAAGAGTGTTCTTTAAGTATAAATTTTACATTAAAAAAAAGGAAATTATCAGTTCCCCTTGTAGCTCTACCTCATCTGTTTCAGCTCCTTCTTGGTGAGCAAAGGCCCGATGTCCATGGAGTCACCCAGCCGCATATCAGACAATCTGCTCGCCATGGCAATGGCTGCATACCTGAAGTGAAGACATGAAAACACACGTCTGGTTTTTATTTTTCTTTAAAACTCGAAACCCCTCGACACAAAAACACCTGCACTGACCTCTGATATGAGCTGGCCGCCTCCGTGCACAACATCATTTCCTGTCTTCTTCCACAATCGCACTGCACAGAAACCTGTGTACGACAAATGAGGAGAAAGTTTGCCAAAGGTTATATTCGTTTGTTGAATACTTCCATTTTTATGTTATTAATTCATCCACATTAACTATTTATGAGGCTGTTACAGGAGATTTCATCATCTGCAGGAGCCAGAGTGTGCCCGAAATGATTAGAGAGAAAACACCGGGACACTGGTGAGCATGACCTTAATTATTCAGGAAGAAAAAAACAGAAACAAGATGCAACAAAGGACCATCTGCACAAACTTTGAACCCATTTTTCAGCTACTTAGAGCCCAGCTGTTCGTTTTGTACCTTGGCAGTGCAAGTAGTGTGAGGGCAGCTTTCCCCAAAGTGGCACAGAGCACCGCACGGGTGGCAGCAGTCGGGACGAGGCAGCAAGCAGGGCTGCTGGCAACTACCGTATATCAGACACTCGCCGCTGTGGCAGATCCGTTTGCAGGTGTGCATTTCACACAGCAGTACTTTGTTACACAACAGGCCGCAGGAGATGTTCTGCAGGTGGCACGGGATGTTGCCGCGTTGCTGTAGGAGAAAAAGAAACTGTCAGAAGAGGTTGAAAAACGGAAGAGGAGTTGTGAAAATCTTCCTCAGTTACCTCGTGTTTTCCCATGCACCATTTCTCTGTGAGGAAAGTGCACGGTGGACACTTCTCCTCACTGTGGCAGTTGTGAAACACTACAAAAGAGACAAATGTTAGAGCAAAATTCTTTTTTTTTTACTACTTCTAGCAGGAGTTTGGACATTCACAGTTTGATCTTTACCCGGATGGTCACACTCGTGGCGTCTTGTGCAGATGTTTTGGCACTCTGGTGGCTTTGTGCCGCAGGGGATGGGTGGGTACATGATGGTGAGGCCGCAGTGACACGTCAGGTCATCAAAACCTGCAAGAATGACAGCAAAAAATACCACAGAAGAAAAAAAAATGACATTAAGGTGCTGGAGAAGCTTCCTGATTTGGTTAAAAAAATAATTCTGTAGTGCTCCTGAGATTTTTGCACTCACTGGCCTGCCAGCAAGGCTCACAGTTTCCAGGATGACACAGCTCCTGGCAGCGGTGGAGGCCACAGTTGAGCTTGTAGCCACAGATCTGGGGGCACTTGTGCTCCACAGCCTGGAAGGACAGTTTTACATTATTTTTCAGAGCAGGTAAAAAGGCGTTAGTTAGAGGTAAACAATCTGTTTCTAATTCAAATACCAACGACCATAAAGTTTTAATAAACAGTAGTGAGCAATGGAAAGGTCTTCTTGACCATCTTGTTATCTTTTTAACAGACGGTTTTTAGCCAGCGTGGGTGCTGGCATGTCGGAGACACATGATTTTCAATATGGTGTTCCACAGGGAACCATTCATGGACCTATTTTATTTCTGTTACATGCTTTTGTGTGGTAGTATTATTACACATCCCCATGTATATTTTCATTTCTATCTTGTTGACACACTACTCTACTTTTAAGTCTTTTACGCTATGTTTCAAATACATCATTAATTAAATAGGGAAGAACTCTTTTTTTAAGTTATTTTTGGGGCTTTTATGTCCTTTTGATTGGATGGGAGGGAGGACAGTGAATAGTAAAGGAAACAGGGTGAGAGCATATACTGTAAAAAAAAAAATGGACGTCCACTTGCTGAGCTCAAAGTGAGGTCTCCACAAAAACTGCTGCCCCTGGTGGCTGGCTGTAGTGTAAGTCAAAATATGCAGCTCTCCAGTCATTCCAGATGGGCTGTGGTCAAACTTTTAAAAATTAATACACCTCGTAGAAATGTTTCTCACTTCAGATTGTTGTGGTGATTTATAGATATTATTTGGCTGTCTTTTATTCAAGTCCTCTTTTTTTGGAAAAGTTTTCAGTAGCTATAAGAGGTTAGAAACGAGGTCTTATGTTATGTTTAACGACGATTGACAGCTGCCGTTCTTGTGTATTTTTTTCGGGGACTGTAAAATATGTCAGGAGGTAGAATCAGGAAGTGATTAGACTCTTAAAGAATATATATATATATATATATATATATATATATATATATATATATATATATATATATATATTATTTTTATCACCCTGCTCCACTCAGATTCTCCCAGAATCCCCCATTGTCTCTACTGTGCAGACTCTGGCTGCACAACTGTTACCAATGGCTGCACCTGTGATGGTGGTATTTTGGCTTCAAAAGGGTACAATGATAAATGGCGAAGCCATACAGTCTATGGGTGAGAGTGGGGAATGACATGCATGAAAGAGGCCACGGGCTGGATTCAACCTCGGGCGAGGGTGAACGTCATTGAGCGTGACCTAAACCACTAGGCCATCTCGAACTCTTTCAATCAGGTGAGGATAAAATTGTGAAACATTTCAAACACATGACTGGCTTTAGATTCAGAAGTGAATTCATATGTTCATTATGACACTGTGATAAGCTCCTCATTTAATCTCTATTTAAACTCTTTGTGTTTTAATAAGCAAACTTCATATCTACCTTTTGAACCTTGCTTTAAATTCAAAGAAACGTTGATTTAAATTTCTATAAATTATACACTAGTTGGTTTTTTAATTCCAATTTTACTGGTTTTCATACGGCTGAAGAGAAAAATTATTAGCTCCTCTATGAAATTTACATTTTCATTTAGCATACACCTTTGTCCAAAGCGACAATTTGATTGGCTGCAGGTGCTGCCATCTAGTGCCAGAAGAAGTACAGTTTTTATTTTTTATCTTTCATTTTTTAAATGATGTAGCCACAATTTGTAACTCCACAGCTTTTGGAGCTTCTGTTTGATTCTAACCCTGAGGACAAAGAGGAGAAGGGTCAGATTAAGTGCCTAAGTTTTGCCTGAACATTTGAGACTTCAGGTTTTCCGAACATCCTAGTTTTACTTTGGGAGCATTCATTAATTCACTTTACACACAGAAACAAAATTATGCCTGAAAAAGCTGCATTTGAATTTAAGTGATCTGTTTAACAGAAATTTAAAAAACAAACAAAAATAAACAAAACTTAAAATTTTATAGGGGGGCTAAACATTTTGACCTCACCTGTAGATTTTACTGAACGATTCTCATAATTTATCTATCATTCTTTATATTTTTCATTTATGTAATCTTTGCTGTGTCCTCTCCTCGCACTTTGGTCCGCATTTCATGTTACACTTTTGCATAAACAGTCAGTAAACACTCACCACACAGCAAAACTCGGCACACTTGTGACGGCCACAGGAGCGTTTCTTGTTGCAGCGCTTCTCACAGATGTAAACAAACTCCTCTGCAAGAGGCGGAGTCAGATATTAAAACAACATCAAAATGTCTGCAGTGATCTTGCATGGTCAATTTAATCTGAATAAAATAAAATCTTACCCTCTTTTCCAATTGTTTCACATGCGATCTCCTGTAAAACAAAGCCATATCTCATTTTGTTGCTTGTTTTAAAAAATGGGATCAACAGAATCCTCTGTGGGTGTTATTGCGTACCTTCGTCTTTGAGCCACATCTGCACCTGACAGTGGAGGTCAGGGGGCACGGGCCACAGGCGCCCTCGTGGCACAGCCTCTCACACAGATGGACGGTGCCTAAAATAACAAGATCATGGATTTATGCTGTGTGAGTGATCCCTGCTGGAAACACAAAATAAAACTGTCTCTGTGCTTCAGCAGATTGTCTTTTTAAAGCACACAAACCTCACATACACTCAGTTTGTTTTTCCCTTACCGCTGGAGCCACAGGGGAGTGTTTTGTTGCACACACTCCCACAGGAGGGGATGGGATCAGTGCAGCTCTGTCGCTTGGCGTAGCCCAGGTCCAGCAGTTTGTCCAACGGTGTCCGACCACAGGGACATGTCTCCACCAGGCTTGGGGATCGAGGACACGGCTGGCATGGCCCGTAGTGGCACACCTGTTGGCACCGGTGAGCTTCACAGTTTAACATCCTGAAGGGAAGAAAAGTGTCAGGCTTTGACTGAAAACATCTGAAATGAGACATAACTCTTCAGTAAGAATTAGAGGAACAAACCTTCCACATATTTTCTGACAGGAAAAATGTCCTAAACCGTCAAATCCTTCCTTATCTGTGCCACACGGGACTTCTCGGTTTGTTGTGCCGCAGTAGCAAGCTGACAACACAAAACAGCAACAGGAGATTAAAAACATCTGCAGATACATTTTAATCTTTCAGGTCATTGTGTCTGCATCATTAGACTCACCCTGCTGAACCTGCAGCTGGCAGGGCTGACACGCCCCGCTGTGACACACCTGAGCACACGAGTGGTCAGCACAGTTCAGTGAGGCACCGCACACCTTGTCACACCGCAGCGCTGTTCCCCCACAGCGCATGGGCAGGCTGAAAACACGATACATAAACCAACATCTTTAGTTACGACACAAACACACTGGATTCACTGATTCAGGTGTAGGAACATGACAGAAATATACCTGGTCTTCCCACAGATGCAGGTCTTGGTTAAAAAAGCAGGACACTGTGGACACGGCCCAGGGTGGCATAAGCTGGAGGAAGCACAGAGAGTTTTTTAGGTCACATTTAAGGACAATATGATACTCAGCACAAAAATGACACAAAGAAATGTGTTTAGTAGATTTTTCCTTAGTTGTAACGATGGGAGACACATATAAACCGTGCATGCAAAAATTTGAAGCACAAATCTGGGACTCGAAGGCTCAGTTTCCACCAAGCTGTTTGGTTCGGTTTATCTCTGCACGGCACGCATTTTATGGTGTTTCCAGCAACTAATCCCAGGACAGACACCCAAATAACCGAGATGAGCTGTCCCACTTTTTGGGACCCTTCCGTAGGGGTGCCAGACTAAATCAATCTGATCTCGGAAGGTGGAGCTACAACACTGCAGACTGTTGATTTGTTCGAAAGAATCGTCACTTACCGTGCGACAGCAGCTGCACACCGTCTTCTTTAAAACAAAGTTTGATTACACTTTGTAACAAAGAGCTTCATGCAAACCACAAAGAAGACAAATTGCTGGCTGTCTGCTCTTTGTTTACTGTGTCGCATTTTTCTTCTTCGTTGGATTTATTAGCGGGGAACACTGTGTCGTGCTGCTATGGCGTCATGCTATTATGTTACTGATGCAGCTGTCGACATTCAGCTTACATGCCACCTACCACGAGGGAGCACAGTTGGCTGTGGAAACTCCAACAGGACCAAGCTTAACCGAGCAAACCCGTACCAAACCTTTACTGAACTCAACCGGACTGCTTGGTGGAAACGGAGCTAAAGTATTCTTACTTGAATTTATCCGTGGTTAGGGTTACAGCTTCCAAAAGGCTGTGAGGAGCTTCTAAGTGATCTTGAGAAAGCTTCACTTCTATATATATATATATATATGCCTGATCATAATCCACACTTTAAAATGAGATTTTCAGCTCCAATACAGGTTATTTCAAAATGCTACTTTTTAGCTTCCTGCCTTGGTTGATTAACAGCATGTCTGACAAAGTTTGGAAGTGAAAGATCTGTGTTTTTCCTCTGCTGAAAACAATTTCTGTGATGGATTCGGAGTGATGGTAGACACGGGAGCTGAAATGTCAAAACAGAAGTGCAGAGGAAAGCTAAGCTAGCTTTACGCGCAGGGTGAAAACATTTCTATGCCTTTTTTGCTGCTTGGAAGTAAATCTTATACCATTGTAAAGTCTGTTTATTTACCTTTTAAATGGTGCCACATTTGTAAGAAAAGCGAATTGGTGGTTTGAGCAGCAGAGCTGAGTACGTGGGTTGCACCCATGACAAATTTGCCAGATTTTATCTGCCAATGCCAAACAACTTATTCTGCTGCTGATATAGACTCTTGTTTGGGGCTTCTGGTATCCCCAGATGCTGATTCCATCATCCAAGAGTCAATGACAGAATAAGCTGTTTGGCATTGGCAGAGAAGACTCGCCACAACCCACTTCATTAGCTCTTGTTTCTTACAAATGTGGCTCTTTTAAGAAAAGCTTTCCAATGGCATAAGATTTATTGCCAAGAAGCATTGTTACAACAAAAATTTAACTTATTGCAGAATAAATTTAAATCATGTATCTGTTAAAGGCCCAATTCATTTTGATGTTCTTTCATATTTGAATCTCACATGTTACAAGGATGGTTGCAGTCCACGTCGCTCCTTTTCTTTCCACACATGTCACCACAGCTGTGAGGGATCTCACTGCGCTGCCACTCAGGGTTTGTCACTTTACCTACCAATCAAAAATTGAAGAACAGTGTGATTTTCACAAGCTTTTCAACCCAGGATGATTTTTATAAATCATTAATACAGGGGGAGAAAACATTATTGTGAAGGTTATCTGCCCTGACATCAAACAGATCAGTATCAGTGACTCACCGCAGAAGCAGGTGTAGGAGGTCGGTGATTTCAGAGCAACATTTTGGCAGGCCGGACAACGCCAACCCCCAGTTGAGTCTAGAAACAGCAAAATTTTAGAATAAAAGATGAGTTCTTTTATAAATGGCCTCTCTTCAAAGAGAATTACAGTTATGAAAGACAGCACACAGTTGACACAGCAGGAATCAAAAGCCTTTGTTAAAGGGGCCACAGTGACCCAACTACAACAGTATAGTTTGTTCTCTTGTTTCGAAGCCGCTGGCAGTCGTGTGGCTCTGTTAAAATATTCATTAAATGTTTTTTGTTGTTGTTGATGGTGTTACCGTTTGGCTGAGACGCCGGGGATCGAGCCCATTTCTTGATACAGTTCAGGTGGAAGACGTGATAGCAGCTCTGGCAGCTCCACACTGGGGCCATGACCTTTATGATGTCACAGCAGACCATGCACTCGTATATCTCGGCAGAGAGCTGTTCAATGAGGTAGCCTGAGGAGAGGGCAGCCAGACCAATCACCCATGATTAAAATCTTGAATTCTGAAGAGGTGTAAAGAAAGAAGAGAGTTACGGCCTCACCTGTCTGTGTCTCCTTGCTCTCTGGGATCCGGTCCCTGCTCCCCTGCCCTGCCCGTTGTTTTGGATGATGCATTCTTCTCCCCCCTCTGGCCTGAGCGTGCATGTGTTGACCTGCTCCTTGTGCAGACATTGGATTCACAAACAATCTTTCATCTTCTTGAGCACTGCCCCTCCTCTCAGCGCCTGCCTCCTCCTGCGTTGGTGATTTTGGAGGTTTGATTGGTCCTGATCGTTTCTTCACCTCCATCTGCCTCTGGTGATGTTCATGTTGAGAGCGTGGGCCAGTCCTGCTGCTCCTCTGATTCCTCTCCCTGGTGTCTGATGGTGGGTTTTCTCCCTCGTTGTCATTCAACCCCTGAGCTCCTGCTACATTAGTGCTTTTAGTGCTTTCCCTTAAATGAGGACCTTTCCCATTGTACTGTCCTCTTCTTGGCTCTTGGTTGAACTTCCTCGGTCTTTTAGCCTGATCTTCATCGGTTTGTTCTACATTCATTCCTGCATCTTCTCTGCGCCAGCTGGGTGCATCAGGTCCATCCACTGGTCTACAACCTCTGGCTCCTCTGCTGGCGCCAGACTCCCCTCCTGGTCTCTGCCTCCAAGAGCCAGAGCCTATATGATAACCATTCGCCCCTCTGTGCAATCCTCTTCTCCCTCTACCTCTGCCTGCTCTTACAGATCCATCTTCCCCTTGGTGGGTAGAGTGCCGATTAAATCCACAGTTTGAATTATCATGGCTATATTGACCTTCATGAACATATCCGTACTGCTGAGAGGGATCATAGGTGTTAGCTCCCAGGTTTCTGTCATTGCTGGGTCTGGGTCGGCCTCTTCTGGGTTTGTTCTGATGGGTTTCTCTGTGCAAAGCCTCATCTGGGTTGAGGTCATGTGGGTCTACAAATGGAAGAAGTGACAGCATTAAAATGTGAAACTTTGACTGATTGATTGAAATTTATTTCGAACGAGGTTAAAGTAAAATCACTGTCAAAGACAGAAAAAATACAAAACAAAACAAGACATTATCTAATCACATCTTTGAAAAGGAGTGGGATGAAGTAAAAACTTATGAATTCCCACCCCTTTGCCAAACAATTATTTACAAACAAATGCAGATATTATGCACTTACTGTACACATACTCTTGACAACTGTGTCTATGCACCCTTACTTCATGCTTGAACATTGCAACAGAAAACTTCCACTCACAACAGTAATTATAATTTCACACAGATTATTATTACATTATTCTCAAACCATCATTATAATTTAATAATAACCGTATAAAATTTTCAGACTACTTAATATGTGATTCTCAATTAACATAAATTTTGTATGTAAAGATAACTTATAATAATCAAAACATGCTTTTAATTTATTCAGTTTGTTGTTGATTATCTTCTGTAACTGGTTCAAATTATTACTGGAACAAAAAATACTAGTATCATCTGCAAAAAAAGGAGCTTCATCAGTTCAGACACTTGACAGATTTCATTAATGTAAAGAATAAACAGTTTGGGTCCCAATACCTGACCCTGTGGGACACCACAAGCAAGTCGAAGCAAACTGAGCAATGGTTACTCAGCTTCACAAACTGCTTTCTGCCATTTAAATAGCTTTCGATCCAGTTTAATACAATGCCTCTGATTCCATATCTCTCCATTTTAGGAAATAATAAATAGTAACTTATGGTTGATTGTATCAAATGCTTTTGTCAAATCAATAAATACTCCAAACTTTAAATACTTGGACTGTTGTATGATTACAGTTGAAGTATTTAAAAAAAATAGAAAACATTAATGTCAGTGACTCATTAAATTTACATTTTTACACTGTTAATGCTTCAGTTATGCACACGTACATATTTTATAGCCTGACAAAAATGACGCAGCAGCTACGTTCAGCTCAAAGTCCAATACACATGAATAGCAAACGTAACAGAGTAAATTATATTGTGGACCTGAAATTATCATTTTGAAAGTAGTTTATGTCAAATATCTCTAATAAATGTCTAGTTTAACTGTCAATGGTTAACACCTCTCCCTGTTACGAAGGGCTACCAGGCTAGTTACATGTTCATTACCTCATTGAACTGTGACGTAGTTTCAATCAGGTATAATGTTAGCTCTCAAAGTGCGCTGTCACATGTCACGTTGAATAACCTTCACACATGAGAGTTAAACGTTTACTCTAACACCTCTAGTGCGTCAATGTGTATAAACGGTTCACAGAAGAGCTAATTAAATGCTGTAAAGATTTTCTAATGTGAGCTAAAAGTTCATGTTAGCGTATGCTAGCTGTTGTAGGCTAACTTACAGCTACAGAATAGCATTACCCGAAAAGTTAAAGTGGCAGTCAAACCTTACAGAAACACTGGGCCCTTCTTTGGTGATAACCCTGGAGTTTTGAAACCACAAAAAAATCATGTTACAGATGTGTAAGTAAAACACATGTAAGTAAACGTTACCTGAGTTGCCCGCAGCCATTTAGTTTGAACTCCGGTTGAGGACGACACGCTGACCACACGCTGTCCTGAGAGACGTGACAACCGTATATAAGTAATGAGAGACTCTATATCCGTATTTACTGTTATTTTTATTGCTAACACTGATGTGAATCACCTTAAAAGTGGCACAAATCACCGCAGTGAACTCTCCCTATCAACACTGGCTTCCAGCTAACACACGGGATTGAATCAGAAACGGAAGTTCCGGTCAGTATTTTCAGAATAAAACGCACGTGCCTTCACTTGTAAATATCTTAATTTAAGCAAATTGGCTTTGTAAGTTTTTTCTCTTTTTAAGACTTGTAATTAGACAAGTCTTAAATTTTCTTCTGTGCTAGTTTGCTGAGAATTACGAGTTTCATTCCTGCTTTAATTTACAAAATAGTGTTTCGTAATCTACCTGTGTCATAATCAAATGGCCATACAACTATCTCGTTGTGATCGTTTTCCCTAAAAAAATAATATAAAAATAAATAAAAAATAAGTAATTATTACATAAAATATAAAATACAAGAAATGATGCAAGAACATAAAAGATACATTTAACGTGCAATAATGACACAAAACGGTCACAAGATGGCGCCTACTGTTTGATTAGTTCAACAGCACGTTTTACTAATCAACAGAGGGAAAACACTATTACTGAGATTATCCTACACCTGCAAAACATCCCGAGGTGAATACTTGATGTGTTTTACTATAATAATTTAATAAAAGCGTTACTTTAATTCTAATATCACAATAAATAAGGGAAAGAGACAATTTAATACTAAAATCTAAGCTTCATCTAGGTAAAAAAAAGAATTTAAAGGAGATATGAGTAATAACCTTGACATTATGGACTTGCTTTATTTGAAAAATATAAGCTTTGGAGTTAATTTTGGGTTAATAACTTCAAGATCGAAATGATAAAATGACTGACAGATATAAAGTTGCCTTTTATAGCACCACATATTGTTATGCAGAATACAATTTTGATTTGATTAATTTTGTTAAGGGGTGCAGTTTTATTTCCCTTTCACTCACATTTAGTAGAAGAATTATTATGCTGTTTCATGGGTCCGATTTGAAATCCACTCTGAGTCACTCATTCTTCATTTCATCCCATCTAACAGTCAGCTGATCTGACTCAACCATACTGGAGTATAATCACCTGACAGTAGGGGACACTAGTGCCAACTCTCCACCACCAAATATTCCCTTTTATCAGTCCATGCACCATAATAGGAAAATGAATGTAAATGACTTTTAACCGTTCATGATGATTCATTTGGTTTCCCGTTAGCATACTAGCAGTACCTATTACCAGACATTCACCACAATTACTGTGCAAGTACGTTTAGATTTGACAAAAACATAAATAAATCAATTTATTAAATTAAATAAGATTGAAGAAATAAAAATTTAAAGGGTCTTGTACCGCTTTTTTCTTCGGGCAATGATGCTCTACGTTTTGTACGTCTTTGTAAAATTCTTTTAAAGAGCATAACGGAGGATTTTAGACTATAAATGCATGAAATTCAACGACATTAGTCTATAGAATATCGTTTCTATCACCGCTAAAAGGTTCGAATTAGATCGTTTTAGCGATTGATTTTATTGCTACGCAGGTGTCGTGGACCAGATGTAATGCCAAACAGTGTTGTTTTATTTCTGTACATCGTTGTTTTCTGTAGCAGCCTTTCAGCCGAACAGGGCTCTCCCTGCAGTTAGAGCTCAGATCACGCATGCGCAGTGTCTCCCCTCAGCCCCTTGGAACAGCCGAGGTGGGTGGGAGAGAGCGCTCCATCAAGGTGACAGAAATGGTTACAGTTTACCAGAACATAAAAGAGTCTGATTTCAAAATAAAACTTTTCAGAAGCTGTTAAAATATTATTTCTGAATGAATTATCAGATTTTCAAAACAACACTTGAGTTAAATGTAGAGCTTTAATTCAAAAGAGACACATACATCTATTGGAAGTAATACCTTCATGATGCTGACCTTTGGTCTACCAAATAGGTTCATATGACTCACTGAAGTGACCAAACATTGAGAGTCATTTTATTTTGATCTGCCACAGGCAGAAAAATAAAAAACTAAATAAAATAATAATAATAAAAAAAATAGAAATATTAAAAAAATAATAATAATAAAACACTGGCCTTTAAATGGAAGAAATATGAAGCACCTACAATCAATGTCTGGATAAAAATATGGCACAATTTATATAAATTAAGAGAATGACATACACAAGTTAATACTTAATGAGGAAAGCTAGAAACCTTTTTATAGCTATATTAAAAGTGGAGATATAGTAGGGCTTCAGCAGGATAAAATCACAGTAGGATACCTAAAGGGGCTTGTGGAAGATCCCAGAAATAGGGTGAGGACACTGAAAAATTAATTTGATTTAAGATTTTGTACACGTGAAAATACATTTTATTTATTCAAGAGATCTTTGCGTATGTGTGTGTTTGTGTGCTATCTTTGTTGTTTGTTTTGAGAAAAAAAAAGACTTACTTAGAATACTTACTTTCTAGCATGCCTTTATATGTTTACTTGATAAAAAAAATTCTTGTCAGTGAGAATGATGAATATAATTCTATTGTTTGTATTTACTCACTTAAATCGTGAACTTTTTTCAATCAGTACTATTTAAACATAAAATGATCTTATTTTGACAATCTTGACCGGAAGTGGCGTGCTTATTGTCGCGCAGCTTCACACAGGCTCTGAGAAGCTCGAGCGCGGCCGAGCAGGAGAGAGTGGCAGTGAATGTGTTTGCAGCAGCGATTAGCATTAAAAAACACAAACTACGGCTGAAGGAGAGAGGACCAAACCCGCTGCTGTTCGACACGACCTCGACGGACCCTCGACTATGATAAAACCCAAACAGAGGCTGGTAACGCTGCGCTGTTTTGACGACAAGCGGGTTATTGAACATCTGTAGAGCATAATGAGGGCATCCGCTATTCTTTACGGTGGTTTCTCCTCCGAGGTTTAGTTAGACGCAGAGTGACACTATTTATAAATGCGTCGCTTTTAGACATCCTCTGAAGGAATAGACACACCGAGGGGACACAGCCTGAAGATATTTGGTTAATTCCCTCCTCCCGTGGCCCCTGGGGAACAGTGAAGTCATTTGAGAAGAAGAGACGTCCTGATCATCTCGATAGTTTCCAGTTTTACGAGGAAAAACAAAATAACGGCCTCCCCTCCTCTCCTCTTCTCCTCCCTCTGCTTTTTTTTTAGTGTTTTTTTGTTTTTATCTTACATGGTTTTGTCCTTCTGAGCTTTCATCGGCAACCCTCTTGTGGGCATTTTCCCCCGTGAAAGGATGCCGGATCAAATATCTGTATCCGAGTTTATCTCGGAAACAACAGAGGATTACAATTCCCCGACAACATCCAGCTTCACCACCCGACTGCAGAGCTGCAGGAACTCAGTGAATGTGCTGGAGGAGGTAAGGCCACGGTGTCAGCCTGCCTGCAAGCTGCACCATGATGGATGGATGGATGGATGAGGATGGATGAGGATGCATGATTAAACAACACATCAGGAGTGACCTAGTTGTACAAATAAAACAATCACAGTAGAAAATCAGATTTACATCATTGCAGGTTGTGCAGAAAATGCCACACAAAACCTCTAAATTCAACAGTTGATATTTGGCATGATTTCAAAATCCCACTGAGCCTCAAATGCATCATAATGCAGCCTGCAGAAAAGAAAATAATTGCACCTGTTGAGCTGCAGCTGCTATGAAAGTGCATTTATGAAATTCTTGCGCACTCAAACTACAGGGCCTGTGTGTATCTGAGCTCTTCGGTTGTGTTTTTGTGAATCTGCATCTCTTTTTTTTTTTTTTCCAAATATGCGAATATGCGCGTGTACACAAGGAATAGGAGGATGTGCACTCAGGCCTGCAGCTCTCTGTGCTCCCTATTACATAACTCACAGCTTCAGAGCATGCTGCCAGGCTGTAGCTCACTCTCTCTGTCTCTCTCTGTGAGTGTGTCACAGTGAAAAAAAAAAAAAAAAAAAAGCATCTCTTGTCCCTGGCAGTCAGATCTGGATTCAGGATTATCGACATTCCTCGCTCTCACATAGGCCAGATTGCAATTAAAGAGCGCTTGATTTTCTATTTCACGTAAAGACGCACTCTGCGATTTTGTGTCACCTTTAATCACGCAGGAGGAGAGTAATCAGGCCGGGGCAGGTGGGTTGTTCTGCATGTGTGCTCCCCACCCCCCACCACCATCACCCTGCAATGGCATCCTTCCTGCTATTATTAAATGGAGCACCAAACCAGAGGAGTGCACACCTTCTGGGCTGGCCGACAACGCCAAAATGTGACCTGGATTTGCACTTAAAGACACACAAAACTGCAGATGCTGCTCAACTTTTTTTTTTAAATCTGAATTTGAGTTGAAAAACCTGCATGGATCAGATTTAAAGATCCAAAAACGGCCACACACAGCCTGTGCCATCCATCACTTCATATTTCTCCAATCCTTTACTAGCTCATTATATCATGAGAACGATAAAACCCAGCAGAACAGATCCAGGGTCGTGTTTATTCTGAACCTGGAGCACACTTTCTGTAACAAGGGAAAGGCTCGCACCATGAATCACCTCTCTGGCTCTGTGCCTCTTAAAGAAAGAGAAAAAAAAAAACCTAAGAGGCTGCAGCAGCACAAACGAAAAACATCTGTTAGAAAAAGGGCCGCCATGTGCGGTGCATGGGCTGCAGTAGCCGCTCTGGAATTTTTGCAGTGATCACATGACGAGAAAGACCATTATGGTGGTGGTGGTGAGGAGCAGGGGACTTCACTGAGGTTTAAACAAAGATGTTGTCTGAGGATTGTCAGCCTGTCGGGATACACCCAGCCAGCCTTAAGCCGGGAATTCTGCTAGATGAAGGTCTTTTCTGTGAAATGATCTCCCCTGTTTGATCCCTGCGCAGACATGCAAAAGCTCCCTTGCATCACGCTGGACTGCAGTGAAGCAAACCTGCCTCTAGCGCCTTCTTCTCTCGCCTGAAGAGGAGTTTGTTTAACAGCCTGGATTCTGCTGAGCTCTCCTTTAACTTTAAACATTCATCAGCCTCCCCCCTTCTTTCTTTTTGTTGACAAGGTAAATTATGCAAAGGTACGTTGTGAATATTTAACGCTGTAACTTGAGGGGGGTGATTTGACCCACAGCAGCAGGGAAGTCTTCCTCTGACTCATTGTGGAGGTGCAAAGAAAAAGACGTTGCGGCATCATATCGTCTTAATTCAGCACCGCACATCAATTATTGATCAGTGCGTAATGACACGAAAGTATTCATGAGTCACCGCCCCCACCCTGGAACTTCTCCTCTCTGTGTGGCAGCGGCGGCATCGGCAGAGCACACAAAGATGTTTGCTGTTTACTCTGGGATCAGTGCAGTAATACTGAAAACAATGAGCAGCCAGATGGTGTGATAAAGTCTCAGAAATAACCTTCCTGGCTTGTTGTCTTGACTGGCGGAGACACAGGAGATGGGGGCATTGTGTTTGTGTGTGTGTGAGGGTGGCAGAGCAGAAAAGAGGTTTGTGTGTCTGGGTTTTATTTTGGTGTCATCTCCATTATGAAATAGTCACTGCGGTGGCATCTTTTGTTTAGTTTCTCAGAAACTAGTGTTTTGATTTCTGTTGGTCTTATGGTTTTGTTCCTTTCTTATTACAGAGTTTAAAGCTAAAGTTTAGAAGTAGTTTTTATTTATTATTTTGCAAAATAAAAGATAAAAGCCCGTTTCAGTTTGATTTGTCTTGGTATGGCATGTATTTTGTGCAAAAATCATGGGGGACAACTAAGTTGTAATGTAATAAAAAAAGAATGAAGTTCCAGGAAAATCAATTCTTAATAAAGGTCTCATATAAAAAGTCATAAAATTCCCAGAGTAAAGTTGTAATGGAAAAAGTCACAGTATTAAACAAGAAAAGCACTCAGAGAGCGCAGACCTCCATCAAGCATATTGTGATTGTCACGCAAAAATTTAGTTCTACTTTAATGTTATACTTCCTTTCAGCAGACTGTCTGCTACAATTTGGTGTTAGTTGAAGGTTTGTACGATAATTTGTTTCCTGACAGTGTTGAAAATTATGATGACCCAGTACATGTTTCACATTTCGGATCTTGGTATCCAGAATATTGCCAGGATCTGGATCGTACTTTTACATCTATCAGAAATTATGGTGACCCTGTCTTGTATTCTTTTGCAAAGCAATCAGACCATTTATCGTGGAGTTATATACACAAATGGTGAAAACTGCCCTACCTCACAATGATAAAGAATCCTTTTAAAAAGTCCTGGATTCAGACGGTGACTCAGATCACCTCAAAAATTTTAACAGTTTTTCCTTATCCCATTTTGAACATTTCCTGAAAATTCCATCAAGATCCATCCGTTTCTTTCTGAGTTATGGTGTTTACAGACAAACAAACTCTACCAAGAATATAACCTCCTTGGTGGAGGTAGATATTAAAAGAATAACGATGTTAGATGTAAAGCAAGAATTAAGTTTTGGCAGTGGAGAAAAAAGTTGTACAATTGCAAATTACACCAGATGTGTCTCCAGTCCATCTCCACTCTGTCACAAAACCAGATCAGATAGGTTTCCATTCAAGTCAATGGGTCAACTTAACTAGATCTGCTGTGTTGCGCTCTGGCTGTGTGGCTGGTCCAGTGGGTTGCAGTTAATACAAAGCTATCCTGTTTTTTTCATAGTGAAGATGAAGCTGGACAGGAAGTAGTCAATGAAAGATTGATTGTAGATAGATTGTACTTAGCTTGACTACAACAGTAAACGGACATAAGGAGCGGAGCCAGACCAGGAGTTGACAGGTTTGAGGTTTTACAGCCAACCTGAATGAAGAGAGACTTAACAATGAAGTGGGGAGCATGGAAAGTCCTCGGTCTTGCGAATTCGGCTGTTACTCATGCAGCTTATTGGGCTGAACACGCAGCTGGTGTGAGTTGACGAACGCAGTGACTGTCCGATTGAGAGGCCGTGTACACAACAACAGTTTGAGAGTGAAGTGCAAAAGTATTGTTGCGTTTCAGCCTCGCCTTTACACGGAAACAGCATTTCAGCCGACCTAAAACATCAACGTTTGAAAGCGGCCTCCAGAGTGGGATTTGCTGTATAAACAGAAAGCCGGCGTCTTCAGTGGAAACACTGACATCACTCCCTGTTACGATTGTTGCAGACTACTATGTTGTGCTAATGCTGCTCAGTCTGCTGACTGTCTTTCAACAAAATGTGCATCTGTTGCTTTACTTCTGCTCTTAGCATTCCTCAGTACACCAGATGATCGGCTCAACTCTACTTCAGTGGAGATCTAACAAAAGCCACTTCTGTACAAGACAGTCATAGCACCACCTGCAGGTGTGGCATGCTTACTACAGTGTTTCCAGTCCTTCAGCGTTTCTGTGTAACACAGATTTTTTTTCACTGCATTATAGTGTTTTTGGATGTTTTTGGATTGGTTTTGTTCATTTTTGCTCAAGGCTCCTAATTTCCTAATTACTATTTTGCCTTTTTAAATGCCAAGAGGAAACCTGCATGACCCAGTGACCTTTTCTTAGAGCAACCCTGATGACAAAACCTTAAAAGTTTTTAATGTGTAGTTTGTTAAATCATCTGCTTTTGTTTTGTTTTGCATGTTGAACATTTTACCCAAAGCTGTGTGGAATATAACCGTAGTGTTGTAATAATTTCCTGCTAAGTTAACTACGGCAGTTTGCTGCTTGAGGCGAGGACACAACTTTAGCACGGATGCTAGCCTCACTGAACAGGGGATTGTTTTTGGAGATAGCGAAGACAGAAATCAACACCGCTCTGTTAGCTTGTTATGCTAATTCAACCTCAGTCACCACAGATAACACAAGCTAGAGTCTGCTTCTGTCTCTGCACCAAGTTTGGGAAATAATCTCTCTCAGTGTCTCATAGTGAGGTATGTTGTATCAACAAAAATGTTCAAACTTATGCATAAAACATTGCATAAAAGACTTTAGTGCCTTGATTTTTCCTCCCTTATGGGAGCAAAACAATAGCTCAACCAGCTCTGATGATGTGTTTGAAAGCAGCACTTAGAGAACAGCAAACCTGACATTCACTTGTCTGAAAATGTCACAGGTTATTCCTCTAAAACGCCGCTGCCTGCTCATGTTTTCTCTGATGGAGGATAAAATTAGCAACGGGCACTTGTTATTTCCCCCGTGGGCCGCGCATTGTCTGCTTCTCTACCCCACAGATGGCACTCTGCGTCACTGGGTTGGCTCTCCTAAAACCGCACAGAGCCGCGGAGTGATACAAGGGAAACCCTCACTGCATTGGCATTCCTTTGAGCATGCCTCTCGCACCACATCACATGGGCCCGAGCAGAAAAATGTTGACTTTTCACAGTCATTCTATTCAAGCATGGCTGGGCTTGACCTAATAGGCAGAGGCCCTTTATATTTGTTACTTTATATAACAGTCTTTTCAGCCACTGCATGCTAAGCTCAGGGAGTTTGATGCTATCAAAAAGCTGAATGAGGAGCTTATTTCCAAACCACTGCGTATGTGGAGAGAAGACATCGCCTGAAGTCCTCACAGAGTGTAAAATAATTCAAAAGATTGTGTCGATAACACTCACATACGCTCTTGTCTCTTTCATTCACTTATTAAATTTCCTATATCATCAGCGAATAAGCTAAACGTGACCTTGTCAAGTCAGCTGAATCATATCTGAAAATATCTTTTGAATAAAACCTTGAAATGATCTCTGGAAGAGAACGAACACACATCCCCAAAGCTTTGGGTTCGTCACATGCAGCAGTGAGCTGTTTATAACAAAAACCACAGATGATAGATTAGTGCCTGTTTCTCACATAATTGTGAGAGTCATTTCGCCTCACAGGATGAGTCTGCTGCTTCTTAATGAGCTTTATCTGGAAACTTTTAAAGAAACCAGGAAGTTTCACTTTCATTTTGTAAGAAGGGGAATGTTTACTGCCGCCTTTAAGATTCAGACTGCTCCAAGAGAACATGAGGAACGAAATCTAAATATGGAATATTTGGATGAACCTTTTAGTCATATTCTATCTTTCTCCATCTTCATGCTTGAATGTGCTCAACATTTTGGACCACTTCGACTCTCCCTCCTCCAGAAATGAGGTAAAAACATTGAATAATTCAAAAGGAGGAGACCGGGTCCTCTTGGCTTTACATAACCAAACTGAGTGCTGCCTATTTGAGGCTCCGTTCTGCAGCATTTCCAACTGCAGAGAGAGCACAGCTGCGTCAGATTCAATAATATATGAAGTTATGGCTTTTTATTCATCATTTGTCCCTTGTGTCACCAAACCCAGTGAATCATTTGGTGTGAGAGAAAGGGAGCATTTTTCCTCCCTTGGCACAGTTACTCACATGACATCTTGTTCCAGTTTGACTGCACTGTTCATGAAAAAAAAAAAAGTCAAAGTCGTCATTTCCGAGATCCTTAGACTGGGATTTGACATTTTCAGTGTTGACAGAAGGATGTGTCAGAGATAACAGGAACCTAAGTGTTTGAATTTTTGGGATTCTTGGCTGATGAAGTTTGATTCTTGGTAGCTTTGAGGTTTGTGAGTCTGGAAATAGTGACTTGTTTGCCTCCATCAGAAGGAAAGTATCATAACTCACATATTTGTGCAACCACTGGATGAAACAGGGGGATAATGTATAGTGAGCTGGTGGTGATGGCAGATTGGAATTCAGACAAGGTGAGCTGGAACCTGATCACCACCTGCTCACAATACACCAACCCAACTGAAGACGTGAACAAGCTGACACAAAATACTGACTCTGGGTTGATTTATTGATTTTAGAGGAATATTTATTCACACAGCCAAAAAAACAGCCAATCTGTGCCATGATTGGTCGTGTTTAGCATCAGTCTTTCCAACTGATGCTCAAAATAATAATAAAAAAAACATGTTTGAATTATTCTGCCCTGTAGCTTTTTAAGTGAGCTGACACTTTGTTTTCCTTAAACCAGGCCTTTGACACCACTAGAGCCTGTTCTGTGTTCTTCTTCTTCAATCTCACCAAGGTCGCTTTCATTGGCTCTTTTTAGAATAGAATAGAATAAATAGAATAGAATAGAATAGAATAGAATAGAACTTTATTGTTATTGTAACAAGTACAACGAAATTGAAGTCACAACAGCAATCAAGAAAACAAAAGTAAGAAAGTTTATAGAAAGTGCAAAAAAGTCCATAAGAAAATAGATGATGACAGCTTGTCCATCATTGTCCAGTTCAGCCAGCCTCCACCTCCACAGGGTCCAGGACTGAGCTTCTTCAGCAGTCTGTTCAGTTATTGGAGATAGATCTTTAGTTCCCAATAACGATGGATGGAAGGACAGGTCGATGTCGTCACTTCTTAGCTCACACCTGAGAACCAGCACGTTGTCCTCTCCTTGTGGGAAGACATCGGGCCTTGCACCAGTTAGCATTGACATGCTACAAAGCTGTTAACAGCTGAGTTCACATGTAAACAATGCAGCCATGGTTACATGTAGGATCTCAAGACAAACACAGGAGAAAAAGCAGTAAAAAGATTGCTGATGCCACAAAAAGTTTAGTGTCCATGACCAACAAATGAGCCATACAAAGTAATGATCCACTCCAAATACAAAGATTACGAAAAAGAGATGAAAAAATGACAAGAAACGGACAAAGAAGAGAGAGCTGCTGCAAAAGGCAGCCATAGCCAACAGGGCGGCGCCTTGCTTTTTGTCACATAAAGCTAGAGTAGAAAATTTATGAATGTAGCATGGGTGAGCGTGACTTTGAAATCTTAAAAGTGAAATACTATAATGTGAACACCAATATAGCTAGATAGCTAGAGTTGCGAAAAAACACTGCATTTGAACATTCTTGATATTTGTATCTAAAGACCACATGCCTCATTCTTAAGAGAGTAAATTCTTAAAGTTACTATACTGATGGAAGTAACTGAACATGGCTATTGCTAGCACATTTAGCTTTCAAGCTAGCAAAATTTTGAGATCAACAAATCCACGAATCAAAGCAAACTGAAAAATACAGCAACCATGATGTGGTTTTCCAGATTAAACTTAGACCCATGGTTGACTCATTTGTCCTCTTTCAAGAACTGTTTTCATTTTCTTGCTCTGTGTGGCAGAAGTTATCGGTGAAAGTGGAACTTAAACTCTGCTTGCTCTTTCACTACCATTGTTGTTTGACTTTCAGCTTGTTTGGTAGAGCGTTCACAAACAGAATACAAGAAGTCAGTGGGTTGATAGGTTGGGTCGTCCAATCATTTTACTCATCACCGCCCTGAAGATGCTCCAAGTTTTCCAAGATATTTTCAGAGCATCATTTCCGCTACTCTGCTCTTCTCTCTTTTTCTTTACTGTTCAGTTATTTTCCGTTAATTGCAAGTTCTGTGTTCTTCAAATAAACTGAAAATATCCTACATGTTGTGCAACTGATCTAAAATACAGACTGAGTGTTTTTGCCACAGTGTCAACAGGCCGAGATGAAATACTCTTACGTTGAGAGTAATAGCATGACTGCTATTGTTGTTTTGCCCAATCAGAATACAGATATGAATGGTAGAATGTTGCATACTGTTGCTTTAATTCCTGACTCGTGCGCATAGTTTTGTACTCTCCAGTCAGCGAGACCAAAAGACACATAATTTGAGTATTTTGCCTGCTTCAAATCTTTGACCTGAAGCGTTTGTGGCATCACTGCTGGTATTATGTCGGAGTCAGATGACAGTTATTCTGCGAGTTAATAGTAGAGCAGAAATAGAGAGTGTCATTTAACTTGATACAGTGAGTAATATTGTAGAAGCATGTGACTAAAGTGGTGGTTGTATATTGCAACACAGAGTGACTCCAGGTTTGCACTGAGCATGAGAGATTGATAACGCATTAAATAAAAGAGCATCCCTGCAGGATAATGTTTCTTTAAATCTCTGAGAATAAATACCAACAAACCTCCGAGCCATTTCATGATTTGCTCTGTCTCCCACAGCAGGAGGGGAGACTCTGTTGTGTCGTTTGTTTGTCGGCTTCTTTGCCGTCTGTAGCTGAAATCTGATAATCGGTCTGTGGGCCACAGCTGTTGGCCTACCTTCCTGCCACAGCTGCGCTCTGTATATCATCAAGCGCTATTAGCCGGCAGCGGATTAGCCCAGACCAGACTCTGCTCCGGCGCTCTGATCCCCCTGCTCTTCCCCAGATTTAGGGGAGGAAGAGTGGGTCAGTGTTAACATCTGTCTGCACACTTCCTCACACGGTTGGATGGTGTTAAAAGTCGACTTACACCGACAGCCATTTTAACCTCGGATGGAGGAATTTAGTTCAGCCACTAGGAATGGCAAACTCAAATAAAAGGTTATCTGGAGGAGTTAAACCATCAGTTTCTTCCACAGTCAGATCTTCTGTAGATTCTCCTGACAATTTTGGAAGAAAATTATGTCAACATTTCCTACTTTTCTCCTCTGATAACAGCAAAGCTTTTACACTGCAGTGAGACATTCATCCTTAAAGGCAACAGTGTTATTCCAGAATATCTTTCACATTGATAAAAGTATAGCTGTAGAGACCACAAAGTCTGAGTATTAATGGCACAATTTGAGCAAATTTTCTTAACGCTCTTGGTCAACCTTTTCCATTGAAACTTTTCCATCAGCACAACAAAGCTAACATTTGGGTTTCAAAGAGGGATGAACCACCATAGCTTTTGTAGATACCCTGCAGTCTCATTTTGTGTCATAATCAGGTCAAAATTTAGTTTTCTTGGTACCAGTTTCTTGCAAAACAAACCACTTTTAAATACTGTAGCCTAAGGTCCAGTGCAGTCACCATCATAGCATCACTTTCTTGGTATTAGCAGTTGACTGGTATCAGTTTTCCAGATGCCGATTATCAGACAGCAGGTTCGTCGATTGCCCATATATTGCTGAATTATAAATTTTGCATTTTATGATAACGTGTATTTTATGCACATTACAATCTAATATACACGTTTGTTATAACCAGAAGATGCTTTAGGGGCCATTTACACGACAACGGTTTTAGGGTGAACCGCAACAGTTTTGTTTCGTTTCAGCCTCGCGTTTACACGGAAACGGCGTTTCAGCCGACCTAAAACGCAAACTTTTGAAAACGGCCTTCAGAGTGGGATTTTTCTGAAACGCTCTGGACACCATTGCCGTGTAAACAGTAAGCCGGCGTTTTCAGTGGAAACGCTTACATCACACTCCGCCTTGCGCACGCATGCATTCAACAGTAGTTCAACAATACCATTGTTACGATTGTCGCGAACTACTATCAATCTGCTGAATCTGCTGACTGTCTTTACACAAAATGTGCATCTGTTGCTCCACTTTTTAACTTAGTGTTCCCTAATACACCAGATGATCGGCTCAACTATACTCCGGTGGAGATCTCCCAAAAGCGGCTTCTGGACAAGAAAGTTATAGCACCACCTACAGTCCTGGCATGCTTACTACAGCGTTTTCAGTCCATCAGCATTTCCGTGTAAACGCAGATTTTTTTCCACTGCGTTTTCACAACATTTTAGCGTTTTCAGATGAAACGTCGTGTAAACGGGGCCTTAGACAGAGTTTTAGACACATTGGTTTACGCCATCGAATACAAAATATGGTGATTATTTATGTCAGAGACTGTTTACATTAAACTGTAATTCATTAAATCATAATATGATGTAAACTGAAAACAAGCTAAGACATTTTTGAGATTGTATATACATACTGTTTTTTAGGATGGGGAAGATGTGTTATATGTTCAGGAAGATGGTAAATATCAATCGACAGCAGCCACACTGACGAAACTGCCTGCAGTGTCTGCAGACATTATTTGTTAGCGCAGACGTTGGTTCAACAAGTGGTCTTAGTGTAGCAAAAAAAGCACATTGACTGAAATTTACTCTGTAGAATTTTAAAAATGCTAGATGTTAGCATTTTCATTGAGTATGCTAGGCACCTTTCTGGTTCTAGAACCAGTTCCATTCTGGATTCTAGAAACCTTGATGATTTCTATCGAACCAGCCCACGTTCGTACCAGTTTGAGTAGAAAGAAAGTGGGGGGGTGTTGCCTCGACTTCTTTCTTATTTTATCAACACAGAATATGACACGTACGACGATGTTAGCACTTAGCTCAGGGCTAGCACCAATCCATCTTTGTGCCTCAGGGAGAGTGGACTTATGCTAATAATTATGGAGCATCCCAACTTTATTGTGCTTTAGATTACATATCATCCTTAAATAAACACATTTAATCAATTTGTAGAAAAACAAGACATAATGTTTGCTGTTATTCTCCCTTTTTAAGGAGCATTGGCTGAAGATGGGCGAACTGCTTTTTTTCTCTCTTATTGTTGCTGTTAAATGTTCCTCTTCAGCAAAACAACCACCCCCTCATCCCCTCTTGTCCACCTTTTGTGGCTTTTTGTTATCCGTCCTCCACGGTTATATCAGAGCCGTGGTAACATGGTTGTCCTCAAGGACCGCTCAGCAGAATCAGGAGACGCTGCTGTCCTCTGACGGCTGGCTGTCTTGTGGAGGCCCGAGGCGTAAACAGAGCATCTCTGTCTGCAAGCTTTGATGCTGTTTGGCCTTGGACTGTGTGTGTGTGCGCGTGTGTGTGTGTGCACCACAGCTAAACAACTGAATCAGCTTTTCAATGCTGAATTCTAAGACTGCTTCCCCCAGAGCAGCCAAGTGCCCGCTGGGGTCATTCAAGCCTGGAGGAGAAGCATCAACAGTCTTTAAGACAAGCTGTTTACATCTTTTATAATGTGCTTTAATGTCAGTGCGAAGTGTTCTTTCCTTTTTCACATCATGACAGAAACTATCAAAGCTGCTGTCACTTACATAACACGACCATCACAAAGGGAAATCTAAATCAAGGTTTGTATTGATAGCGGTTAAAGTATTTACTGATCGTCACAGCAAAGGCGTGATTCTGCTCCTCTGTGTCAAGCTGCTCACATATCTGAACATCCAAATGGCCAGTGGGAGTGGATACACCTGTGGTTTTGGACTCTCTCTGTCTCCCAGCAGAGTCCCATAAAGTGTGAAATTCGAGACGTGTCTGCAGAAAAACTTCAAGGAATGCTGTAAACCTCCCTGTGCCTGTGACTTTGCTTAAGGACTCATGACCGGGCCGTGTGCTGGGGAACGTTACTCAGCGGCTGGAAAAATAATGTTTCTCCTGATTGTGCATGTTCATCAAGGGAGCGCATTCTTTTAGCGGCGGGGACCAAAAGATTTACGACTCAGGCAGCTGGTTGGTCGGAAGCAGAGCCGGCAGGCTTGTCAGCTGATCAGTGATAAGTGTAAGATCGGAGATAAGAGTTGTAGTTAAAGTTTTCTTCCTTTCACCAACTGACACATGAGAAAGTTTGTCACACAAGATACGTTTTGGCCTTCAGCCAGCTTTCTTAGTGTAGTATTTCTACTTCTGCGTGTCAGAGTTAATCAACATTTTATGACTTATGAGCACAACTTTCTCGTCCTGTTTGACACCTACTGAGGAAGCAAGTTTTCCATAGATAAGATTCAAGCAAAACAGAAAAAAAAATCTCAGCACAAGGCCTACACAATTTGAATTTTCAAAAATCTATCCAACACGTTTGCACAAGTAGAAGAAGGGTGTTGTTGGCTTTTTGTTAACAGCAGCAAAACTATCCTTAAAGAGGGGGAATTGTGTTTTTTTTTTCTTTTTTGGATGGACTCTTTCCCTTTGGTACTTCTGAAGTAGTGTTACATAATTTACAGCTAAAAAAAAATCCCTATTTTTCTTCTGCTTGCTATTGTTCAACTTCAGTTTGAAGCATAGCATGAACATAATGGAAAATCACCAACTAATCAGTCACAAGCAGAGCAAGTGAAAACCAGGTTACCAGCATCCGTTCAGATCCTGACACACAGTCCGGTACGAAGCCATCCACGGAAGGATCCAGAAGGATCCAGCGGGAGACTGTTTGCTAAAAAAAGTAACCTGCGCCCCATGGTGTTAAACTCAGATGGTTGCTGAAAAAAGTTAGTTAGTCCGGAGTATTCCAAAATCTTCAGAAAACATAATTTTTTGTGTCGTAATACTGGGGTTTCGTGTGGATGTCAGGCCTAAAGGTATAGGAATATATGCGGTTTTCCAGATACCCAGCTACGTGTGGACATGTCAAGAGCTGCTAATAAACAGAGATGATGTCAGCAATGAAGCCAAACTCCAGGCTTTTAAACAGCCGTCAGCTTCATCAACATAGTCTATGGTTGTAGCATTTTAAGTGATGAATAATAACTGTGAGCATTACCATTAGAAATTCTTCTTGTAATGAGTTTCATGCCTGGTTTTAGAGTGGGTTTTTTTCAGTCTTGTGGTTGATGATAATCTAGTAACAGTCTCTTTTTATTGCATTCTTTTCTCTCTGCTGTCAAACCACAGTACAAAAAAAAGATGCTAGCTGTCATTTTTTAATCATCAGCTGTGAGTTCCTCCCACTGTTCTCCAGCGGACGAGTGTTAATGGCATCCATCAGAGTAACCTAACATCTGCTGCACATGAATAATGACTTCCTGACTGGTAAACACAATACAGAGAGGTACTCTGCATGTTTGATGTTAGGAGAGTCTAATGCAGGGACGTGTGGGCGTGATTGTGAAAACACGCACAGTGCATCGAAACAAGCGTCGGGCTGAGCAAGAGTGAGCATCGCAGGGGGAAGCCGCCAAATGATGTGTGAATGTAACACTGCTGCATGCTTGGCTGGACTCTTCTTTGGCTGTGTGCATGCATGTCAGTCGCTGTGTTCACTCTGGGTTTGGTTTTGCACCGTCGAAGCTCTGTGAGTGGTTTTATCCACCACGGCTGAGCGGCTCGGTACTTTCTCTCTCCCAGAGCAGGATGCTGGTAGCAGGACTTATAGCAAATGCCCATAATGGAGTAATCTCTGACTTGTATTGATTTCTCTTAGCAGCCAATAACATTAGGAGGCCAAGCGTGCAAGCTAATTAGAGCAGATATTCAGCTTTAAGTACCAGTAAAAGGTTGGGAGGGTGGACAGGATGTATTGATTCCAACAAATTTCTGTAAAAAATGTAAATCAGGTTACGAGAGGTGGCTCTATCATCGCAGTCAATCTGTAAGGCGACTTCATTCTTCATCAAAGTCATATTTCTCATATACACACTGCCAGTTTTGACTCAGATCTCGGTTGTGATTTTGCTGCGGTTTCAACTTCCTTGTGGCTCTAATGGCAGTTTGCCACAAATGGGAATTGAGAGTTGGCCGCTAACAGACGAAACGCATCCATAAGCTGCTCTCCAAGAAAAATCTAATCTAAAAACATGACAGAGAAAAGTATTCCATCATGATCAAAATGATGTTTGGACACAGACAGAGAGCGGGTTGTCAGCAGGCCAGGGTTATATTACACCAGAGACTTCATGTAATGCACCAAGTCATTGAGTGTTAAACCCATAGTAAATCATGCAGTGTGTGAAAGGAAGCAGAGAAACTGAAAGCAAGATGGCTATTTACCATCAGTTCAATGTTTTATTCAAATACCAACACCAATTTTTCTGCAGAATAAAAGCAGATATGGAGCATGTCGAGCAAGGAAGTGTGCAACAGGGCATAATGCAGTCAGTGGAAACAGGCCCTTAGGTTTTAGTGAATTTCTTGTTGCATTTTTAGAGGTGTTTTTGCTTTTATTTGACAGAACAGCTGAAAGGAAACAGGAAATGTAGGGAGTAGAGAGCGGGGGAAGACAAGCAGCAAATGGCCAAGGCCGGGACTCAAACCAGCTGTGACAAGGACTATAACCTCTGCGTATGAGGTGTGGGTTTAAACAGCTTGTACAATGGTACCTAAGGGGCCCTTCCTTTTTCCCCATTTGGCTTTATTTGGGGAATAACTCTAGTAGAATAGTTTTTTTATTATTTTTTATTTAGTCAAGCTGATATGCCTGCCTTGTGGGTTGGACTTAAACTTAGCTCTTACAGTCACATGCTGTGTTCTTGGGAAAGACATGGCTCCTGGTGAAATCGTCAGTGGTGTGGTAACCCGTATGAATGGAGTAAGCTGGTAGTAGTGTGAAGTGCTTTGAGGAGTCATAAAGACTTGAATAGAGCTTTGTAAGCACAAGTTCATTCACATTTATACTACAGTTGATGGATGAATTAAGTTTTTTATCCAAATTTAGCACAGAAATAAGGACAGTTTGTGTTTGGTAAAATATTTCTTTGTTGGAATAAATCTTCTCTGCAGTAAATCTTGAAATGTTGTAAGTCCTGTTTATTTCCCTCACAGGTTCTACAAATCAGGTGATAATCAGGCTCCTGACTTGTGGCACCTGGGGGTATCAGAAGCTTTGGGGTGCCCCTCAAAGCTGGATCGGTATTGGTGGGAAAGGGTCAGATCCATTGTGCCAATCCAGGCAAACAGCTCCATGCCTTTTTTCACTGATGCTCTTGGCTACTTGATTTAAAATGTTACCTTTGATGCACTTTTTTTAGCGACATTACCAGTCTACAGAGTATAAAATTTTACATTTAAATAGAATTTCTGTAGGTTCTGAATCATTGTTTTTACCAAAATAGTGCTGAACAATTGAATATTCTATATTTGAAATAAATATTTACTTCAGTTTTTCCATCTACTCATTTTTTGCCCTTTACCCAAAACATTACCGGTCTTATCCCACAGTAGGGCATGCAGGTTGTTATTTAACACTGGTATCATATCGGTATCTGTATGGATTGATACCTAAAGATCAGGTATCGGTGTAGGAACCAGGAAAGTTGGATTGGTGCATCCCTACATACCATGCCATTACATATTGCACTCAGGTTGTTGCAACGCTATGTAATAAATGGCTTGAAATTGAGAACGTTTTGATTGTTTTATGTTTTATTATGTTGCCAACTGTATCTGTATGGATCGGGTATCGGCACAATTTAATTTTTATAGATCTGATCAGGTGGGAATGTAAACGAGTGTATCTGCCCATCGCTAGTCATTAGCAACAGAAAAGTAATTTGTTTAGTATTCGCAGAGAAGATTTGGTAAACGCAGCTCTGCTACTCATCTCACAAATGCACATTACATAAAAATGTGGTTCCATTTAAAGGGAAATAAACAGGGTTTCCAGTGGTATAAGACATATACTCATGAAGCATTGTTATAAGTGTTGGTTTCACATTTTGGTTTGACAGTAAAAATGGAGATTGGCTCTTAATTTATCATTTCTTTAGAACTGTTAGCCTGCAAAGAAAACAAGCCAAAGTGGCCTACATGGTAGAAAATCAACCATACAAACTAACCTTTGTTAGCATGCTGAAATTAGCAGCCGTTTGCCTTTACACTCCAGGTTTTACTGATTCTTCATAAGTTGACTTTATATAATGGAGTCCTTACAAAAACTTCTAAAAATTATGAGCCAAGTGGAAGGTAACCGTCATGTATATTTGACCAATTTTGTTTTTGAAACAAAGCTTTATGGAGGCACTGGTACAGCCTAGACGTTGTGCACCCCATTGCTTGGCCCAAGTTTAAACCCAACCTGTGGTAGCTTTGTCACCTAACCTCATCTTGCCCTGTTTCCTTATCTATCCACTGTCCTGTCCTCTCTGGATAAGGCAACAAAAGCCTGAAAAATAACAATTGATAAAAAAAGAAAAATGCCATATGGTAGCCAAACAATGGTTTCCCACTAACACATAAACAAACATCGTTAAGGGCTTTACATGTCAAACACTTTAGGCGATGCTTTATTACCATAATACCACTACAGCTATTTACACTTTACAAAACAAAAACTTGATTTATGGATCACTTTGATGGATTACTGACTGAAACACAACAATGTCAAATTCAGGAAACTTTATACAACAGGCTCCCTAAAGAGAAGTAAATTCATTCAAAAACAATCGTTAGTCTCAGGGGAGTGCTTATGCGTACAAATGTTTGGCATGCTAAGGAATAAAGGGACTGAAAGATGTCAAACCAGTGGTTCAAAGCATTTTTATTTCTGCTTTATTGTTTCGATGATGGTTGATTTTAATTATGTCCTCCATTGTTTGACATAATGTTGTTGGAAATGTAAGGACTACAGTGAGCTTTGAGTTGCAGGATTCCCACAGTTAGCTTTATTTTAGAAATGCTCTTGATATGAGAAGCTGTAGGGGCTTTTTTGTGGGTGCCTTCCATCCTTTTTGGGGGTGCATAATCCATGCTGATTGATGTTTGAGTTCCCCAATAACTTAATATCTCTACCATCCTATAAACTGATTTGGACACACTTCTGCAAGTCATATGGTCACTCTGATTCACATCTTAACCAAAACCACAACCGATGGCAGTTGATCTCTCTCTTTCAGTACCATCTGTGTGTTTTGTGTGTGTATATGTGTGTGTGTGTGTGAAAGAAGTAGGCCATCTGACCTCAGCTGCTTTTGGAAATGTTACATCCTCTCATTTTTCCCATTCCGCTTGGAGAGCTGAAGGCTTCTCCGGCTGCAGGCCCAGAGAAAGGGATGTGCATTTGTTTCCTGCCAATGAAAATGGCTCCCCACCCTTCCTGCTTGAGTCATGCCACATGGACTTAACAGACAGACACACAAATAACTTGACAAACAGAAAGACAGAACTGAGAGGAAGACGAGCTGGATTGATGCACTCTTAAAGTTTTTATGTTGTTTTTATCTCTGTGGTTGTGTAATTTTGAGCCGGAAAGGAAATGAGAATGCATCAGTGAAAAAAAAGCAGAAATGAAAAGTCACGATCTGATCAGTCACTTTTCCTTACACTGTTTTTCACAATGTGTCCCAGCTTTGGGGGAAGTCCTTTGATAATTGTGCCCTTTCCTGTTTTCTTCTTCTAGGAATTAAATTAGCATACTAGCAATTCTGAGAACTGGTGTGTCAAAATCTGTGCTGTGTGGAGAGTCAGATCTGCCACAGAGGCTCAGCTGACAAAGACAGAGTTGGCCGGGGTAAGTTAGAGCAGCTTCCCACAATCTCCACGGTGAAGAATGTAGAGCCGGCGCGTGAGACAGCCAGATCGCATCTCCCTGGTAACCACACAACCGTCCTCGGGTGTGATGCCAAAAGACAAGGAAGAGGAGGAGAGCCGAGGAGGTGTGAGGAGCACATACTGCATAACTCAGGGACACAGCAATAGTGATGTCAGCCATTGAGCCGTTGTCTGCTTTTCAAGCTCGGCTTTTGCTGCGGCCATATTGGTTTTCTGGAGGAAGGAGTGATTTTATCTGGAGAAAAAGATCTTGATGTGCAAACATTAAAGAGGAACAGCTGATGACTTTGGCTCATTTAATAGCTGCTGTAGTTACTGGTTTGCCTTTGTGTGTCCACAAGGAAAAACGTTTTGTTCGTGATGGTTGCTGATTTTGGGTCTTATCAAACTAAAGATATTAGAATTGAATAGAATTGACTTGAATAGAAAATACTTAATTTATCCCTGAGGAGAAATTCAGGAGTCACAGCAGCAATACAATAAAACAAAAGTAAGAAAGCGTATAGAAAGTGCAAAAAGATCCATAAGAAAATAGATGCTGACAGCTTGTCCATCATTCTCCAGTTCAGCCAGCCTCCACCTCCACAGGGTCCAGGACTGAGCTTCTTCTTCAGTCTGTTCAGTCTCTGTCTCCTGGATCCTGTCTGCTCACAGCAGGTGAAGCTTTTCCAATGTGGCGTTGGTGTCTGATGTTAGCTCCGTTAGCCATTTCTGTGAATAGCATGATGCTACTCTGCCCTCTGGTATTTTCTCTGTTGTTGGGTTGGCACAGCTAGCTTTTCCATCTTACTGGAGATAGATCTTATGTTCCCAATAACGATGGATGGAAGGACAGGTTCATGTCGTCACTTCTTTGCTCACACCTGAGAACCAGCACGTCGTCCTCACCTCCTTCTCCTCAGCTTGTGGGAAAACATCAGGCCTTGCACCAGTTAGCATTAACATGCTCCAGGTTGCTAACAGCTGATTTCACATATAACAATGCAGCCATGGTTACATGTAGGATCTCCAGACAAACAGAAGCAAAAATAGTAAAAATATCACTGAAGATAAAACCAGTTTGGTGTCCATGACCAAAAAATGAACCATACAAAGTAATGATCCACTACAAATACAAAGATGACCAAAAGGAGGCGAAAAAATTACAAGAAACAATCAAAGAAGAGAGAGCTGCAGCAATAGGCTGCCACAACCAACAGGGCAGCGCCTAGCAACAATATTGCGGACTTCTTGCCTAAATCTTTTATGAGAGACCACCAGGTGCCAACACGACATGGTGGTTGCCTTTTCAATAATTATTAATACCAATCTGGGATGTTCACCTTTACACTGGACCTTCATCGGATCTGTGTAGTATGCAGTATGCCCACAAGCTAATGATCAGGCTAACAAACCAGGTATTTCATGCTAAGTTGATGTGAATCCAATAATTCAACTTATTTACACACAATAAAGGCGTAGAAGCAAGTCTACACAAGGAGTCATATCCTTGCCTCAAAAATCTTCAGAAATAACCAACAAAACAAACACAACCAAGAGGTTAAGGTCAGCGGCTGACTTTGCCATGTCACTGGACGCGACCCCACCCATAATGTTGCCCGACTTCTTACCAAGCTACCAACTGTAAATAGACATGAGCTGAAACTTAGAATTTATTCAGAGTTGGTTTTAAAAATAGATATAAAGTAAGGACCTGTTTCCACCAACTGCATTTTTGCATTGTCAGCATGCACAACCTTGATTACAGTGCGTTTCACACACACTCATTGTTTACTGTTGTTGTTTTTTTTATTTTTTACAAATGCAATAAAGATAATGTTCCACTGATAATGGTAAAACTTTCTCAACAATATGAAAGTTGACTTAACATTGAAATTCACATTTTCTTCCACACTCAGTCAAAACAAAATCAATTTTCTGTGGAACAAAAGATGCAGAGTATAACAGCAGCATCTGTATCAGGTCCTCATATCTGAAGTGCATTTTGCCAGTCTTGAAACATACAGTGTCATGGTTTGTGGTTGCTCTAAGTCTGTTTCCTTCAACTTTCACTTTCATTGAGCTCATCTGTGTTTTAACACCCCTTGCTAGTTTCCGTCCTGTTTTCCTCCTCTTGTTTTTTCACTGCTGTAGACTTGTCAGCCCTGAACCACAGAGCTTAAGCGTTGTACTCTCAGATAAAAATCTGCTATGTTGTTTACCAACTCTGTTAAAACCAATAATTTTGCCACATTGTCATCAGGAAGAGATGAAATCGTCAACTTCATAAATGTTCCTGATTAGTTGCATTCTGCTGGAAAGTCGGCGTTTTAATATGGAGTCAAATGGGCCTTCACTGACTTCACAATGAGGCCTCAAGTGGTTGTTTCAGGTACTGCAGGTTGTGGCATGTTAATTGGGGTTAGACTCATCTCTAAGCCCAGGAGGTCACGGCTTGGAAAGATGCGTCCAGGTAGGAAATGAGAAAGATGAGTGACATGCCATGAAGGTGGCAGAGTGGCAGCTTCAGGAGTAGGTGAGCGAGTGAAGAAAACACTTCCCAGCCAGTCTGGAAATGTGTTGATGTGATTCCCTAGCCGTCAGCAGGGAGCACTTGGTGTCATTAGACAGAGTGCTCCCGACCCGGGACAGGACACTGACAAGCCTGGACGCTTCCTGCTTCCTGTCAATGGATGGCTGCAGGGGAAACGGCAGGGCTGCTGAGGGAGGATAAGGCCTGAGGCAGGAAGCGTAAAGCTGAGACAGCCTCCAGTCAGTCATGCCCAGTCACCTTCCAATTTCCCCCAGAGGCTTTGACCTCCTGGGCATGACTGTGTGTGTTTGTGGGGTTGTTTGGGAACCAGGAAGTCAGCAATCATTGGTCACATAGGTTACTAATGGCAGACTTTTGTTAGTTTTATGTTTGTTTGTCTTTATGAATAGACCTGCAGGTATCAGTAAATTTATTTTTAACTTTCTTAAAGTCAGGAAATCCCCAAAACGCTCTTACAGTACCAGCATTGTTGTTGTTCTCTGTCCGACCAAAGGCGCACCACACTGCAATGTTCTTTTGCAGTCTCACTTTCTGTTATCAACCCAGTTAATTGTTTTTATCTTGTTTCCCACATGCCATTTATTTCACCTCTCACTGTTTATCTTCAATCAGTCTAATCTTTAGTTTTGCTGATTTCTTTGAACACACTATCTGTTGTGAATTAGGTTACCTGTGAGACTGCCAACAGCTCTCTGGCCAAGGACTGTTTGGCACATGAACTATTTGACTACTTACTGTATCTGTGCTGAATAACTTAGTGTTTTAGGCTTTTGTCGAAGGACAATGTTTATTTTAACTTATTTGTGATTATTGACCCAACAGCTTATCAGTTTCTTAGGAAAGTCATTGTGATCAGTTGACATAAGTCATGACACTAACGGGGTGGAAGCTTCATAAAATGAGGCAAAAAAATACGCACCATTTGGTTTTTAAAGGTCCCATATTATGCTCCTTTTCTGCAGTTTAATATGGATCATTGATGTCTTCATGAAATGCTAGTAACATGTTTTGGTCCAAAAAGCCAATAAATCAGGCACAGCAGCATTGTTTCCAGGCTCTCATAGCCCCTCTGTTCAGAACGGTCTGATTAAGTGGGCGTGGCCTTCATATGTAAATGAGCCTCTGCTAATACCGCCACGTTCTTCAGCGTCACTGAGAGCGGCGCTACGAGCTCCGTAAAAAGTGAAGCTCGTTTACTGTTTTACTGAGTGTAGCTGGTACATTTCCTTGATAAATGAACTCTAGACACTTAGTCTTGTCTTCTTCTGAGATGGGAAGCTTGTGCATGGAACTATGTGGCTGTTTACAGCCAAAAACAAAGCAGTGATGGTTCTTCAACTTTGGCATTGGGAGTGGGTGGGGAGGGGGTTCGGGGGTATCTGCTCCGGTGGACCAATCAGGTCAGAATTGCTCCTGATTGGTCGAAAAGGGAATCGCTGACGTCGGCATTTCCCCAAAATCCAAACAGCTCGTTTTAGGTCAGGATTTTACATTCACAAGCACTACTAAGTACAGGTTTGGTCATGAAAAATCACATTTTGTGGGCTGGGAGGAAAGCCAAAGACCCACAAATTTCACTAAAAGACATAAAAAAGTGATTTTTGCACAATATGGGACCTTTAACAAGAAGGGTAACATGACAACCTCTAAAAGTGATGCCAAAACATGTGCTGCTCCCGTACTGACTGACTGTAGCATAGGTTAAAAGGCTGCTCCCTACTTTAAAATCAAAATATTTGCCCTTCTCAAGGCTGATATCACATTGTTGTTGAATATATGTAGTTTTCTCTGTCAGTAACATTTTTGATGAGTTTAATCAATAAACGAAATGGAAAAACACATTGGGATTTGATATAGATCCAAAGCAACATTTAGCTGCATTATCATACCAGGATTAATATTTTAAACTAGCTTGAACTGTTTTCAAAACCTTTTGTCATTTTGAGGGACGATGACTTTGCTAAGCAGCAGCTACACCAATTGAACTGCCTGTCTGCAGACATTAATTGTTCTTGTCTACTTGGGCATCAGCCTAGGTAACTATTTTACAATACTATCTATTGGACAAATAATCCGTACATCTGTAGTTTTGATCGTGTTGGCTCTGGAAAGTCAGAAGTTTGGTGGAGAAGTATGAAGAACAGTTGGAGGGGATGTAACAAACATAAGCCAGTGACTTCAGCACCCCAGTGTCGGTTGCAAGGTACAGTTGACAATGGGAGGAGGTCAAGACATGCCCTCCACCATTAGTTATACTGTCAGTGGTATGCTCTTTAAAGGGTTTTGTGCCCATAATGTGATCAAACATTATATTGAGCAATGCCTTTCAGACCCCAGTCAGTTCTCAAAACAAGACAAAAACTATGTTTCTACTAAACACTCAAGATGTTTTTACTTCCTTCCATGTTACTGTGTCATTTCTATCTGCTTTCAAGGACATTTCTGACCTTGTTGCTTGGGCTAGCTGCATGATCCATCCCCACGGAGGCACCGTGCGTGGTCACTGCCCTTCACCTCCTCTTAAGTCAGCCCTTGACCTCTCTGGCTCCGTCTCTGAGACTTCCACTTAAAAGCATTCTGACATAGACGTGTTGACCCTTTCAGCACAAACGATTCCTCAAGACAGATATTTCTCAGTCAAACAACACAGGATGAAATGAATGAGTGTATTTTATTATTTTCTTCTTTTTTTTCTCAGCGCCATATAATAAATCGTCCATATGCATCACATTGAGAGACGAGTAGCCGCAGATGTTTTGGCATTGTGACATTGCTAATCCCCCCCTGGGTTGAACTGGAGCTTTCCATTGGTTCTTGGCGGATACAAACAATCCTTTGACTATATTCAATAGTTGTCGGCTTCTTGGAGAGCAGGGTTTAGATGCATTCTTGACTGTTGCCAGGCTTTGCTGAGGCCATGTGCCAAGACGGCGCTACTTTATTGATTTTTTTTTCTAGAAAGCTATAAGATAACAGCTTTAACACACTCGCTTTCCAATTTACATTAGTCTTAACCACTTTAGGACATTAATCACTGAAATTCTGCTAATGTTGGTATATATTGCTCATCCTTATCATCTTTTTTAAGAGTTTGACTGAATATTCTACATATTGTTACCTAAAACAAGCAGGGATCAGATTAAGAAAATTCTTCAAAAATAAAAGAAAGAGAGAAAGAAATAAGAAGAAATGTCAAACAGGAAATCTGTGACGTTTTTCATGTTTCAGCTAGATATTTAATTAGGTAAGGATTATGGGGGGATGTTGGATGGCGTTGCCAGCTGCTCCCAACATGAGAGCCACAAAAGTCAATCTGCCACCTCAGCTTCTGTTTCCTGCTTTTCATCCTCGACTGAAAAACCTCTGAATAATTACAGATTGTATTTTTTGAGGCGTTAAACTGCAGTTTGTCTTGAACTGAGTGACACCGCAGGGTTTGATTTGTTGGACAAGAGACAGAAGATAAACAGCGTGTTTGTGAATGTGTTGGCCGTTAAAAGAGTCTAATGGGTGACTTGCAGAAAAACATGGATAAATCAATTAGACGGGAGTTTCCTGTCAGAAGACAATGAATAATTCTCCTTCAGCTCATTTAGCACCCAAAGCTATATTTCTGCATTTGTGTCATAAAGGCTTCTACTTGTATTATTCAATTCACTTATTCTACTTTTATAGTTTTGAAGCAAACAATTTTTTTTGCTTTTTGAATGAAGCATACATATTTTAATGAAGAATTATGTTTGTCATGTTTAATAAGCTTGTCACATAACTTTTTTAAGTAGCTCAACAGTTTTAGAAACATTTCTATAAAACTATATGTCTAAAACCTACAAGTAAAGAAAAGTATTAAAATTAATTGGGGTTGGCAGCTGTTCCCTTATGTCTTCAGTGTCTGTGAAAAACTAATCAAACATGCTAACATTAGCTTAAATTTTTAGATACATGTTTATTAATTTATAAATCTTAAAGCTTAGAAAAACATTAATACAAGTATTATGTCCGTATTAAACTGAAAATGATATAAGTGAATAGCCCCTTCCTGTTTTCAGTATTTGGGGTAAGCTAATCAAACTGGCTACTATTAGCTTAGCTGTTTATGCATTACGTGGTCTTGATGTTTTACAGCTATCAACAAAGCATATTCTGAAAACAAATAGACCTTGCTAGAAAAGAAAAACAAGAATTTGTGTAAGCTAGCTTGGTGGCTTTAACTAGCTAGCTAAGTGGAATTAGCAGTTGCAAACAGGCACATCAGTAAAAAAATACTTGTTTTATTAATGTAAATGTCATTTGGGAATCCATGAAAACAATCTTAAAACCTGCAGGCTACTTTGTGGTTCAATGAAGGCTAACCAGCTAACAAACAGTCCATGCTAGCCCCTGTTAACAGAGGTGTTAGCTTACCTTGTGAAATCATGTAATAAAGTGGCTGTACTTGCTAATATGACTCAGCAAAAAACACTTCTCACTTAATATTTAAAGCTGCATCCTTTTTCCTATCTTGTTTATACTTCAAATCATTTCCTGTTTACTTGTTTGAACAAATGACTAGCATCCTAGCTTAACAGCTAGTGATTCAGCCAAAACGAGCTTCTCAAAAAGAGTCTTTCTGAATCATTTGGGCATGTTTTCATACTGCCTAAAGGTCTTATTATGGTAATTATTAAGATATTATCATACGCAGAAACAATATTGGTGAAGATAATAGAAGAATTAAAATTCCGTTTTGGCATTGGCTTGTTTGTGTCACTGTTTAGCCTAGCAGACAGTGAAATAATGAGCCAGCACAGGGGGATGCTGGGCAGTTTGTTCCCATGTGCAGAGGGATCAAAGGGCTTGTCCCTGGCAGAAAAAGCCCTGCAGCGACTAACTACTGCTGCCGTAATTGGGGAAGAGCCATGTAAACTGTCCAGGGGGGGCAAGAACAGTTTAATTATGTTGTGAAATTTAATTAGCCGACTGTTGTGTGTTTGTGCTTCTGCTTTTAACCACCTGACCTTGGTGTAACAGTGGTTTTGCTAGTGTTTGTCAACTGTTATGGGAAAATTTTGGAGAGTTATGGCTCCATTACCTCTGGTTAAGATGGGATGGATATGAAATGTGTGTGCTGTCAGGATGTATTATACTGAAACCTTAGCATCACTGGTTCTCATTTAAAACCACTTAGTAGGGGCAGGTATTTATCTGGTTCTTTGTTGCCCTTTTTCTGAATCAAACAGTGTTATAATTATTTCCACTTTTCCATCTCTAATTAAATTATATACAATTTTACACAGACTGACAACGTTAAGTACGGCTGGCTAATGTCATGTCGGAAAGGAAGACTTGAGCACATAACTATTGGTTTGGTTAAAGCAACTTTCTGTGATGACAGTATATAACCAAATAAATACAGCGGGTGACTTACTGATAGAAACTTCTCAGCCAAACGTATAATATGCACTGATGACAATCAGGGTCAAATTTTATTGGGTGTTGCACTGTTACCAGCTAATGTGGTAAGAACTATTGATCAGTCTGGTTCACAGATTAGATGTGGGGCAGTGGTGGTAGAGTTTCATGGGCTGTCTGCTACGAGTGGATTTCCAGGAAGAGCTGCAGGTTAAAAAAGTTCCTATACAGCCTCAGCACTGGAATTTCTTTATTGAAGTTTAGATGATTTATTACATGATAAAGCTAACAAAGTAAAGTTAACCAGATCAATAGATAAAAACTGTGACTGTGGTCCTATTATAAGCAATTGTGTTATTTGAAGTGACAAAAAGTTTCAGATAGTTTGCTTGCCCTTTTAGTGTTAGATTTATCATGCAAATACACTGCATGCATTGACAGTGCTCGCATTCAGGAGTAGTCACTCAAAAAACGATTGGATCTGTATCCCTTTTCTGTCCAGAGAAGGTTTTTTTTAAGTGATGTTAAAATTTATACACAGCGTGCAGATGAGAAGTAAGTGAAACTTAAGATGTTATCAACTTTCATCTATAAGACTAAAAACCAAGTAAGATCCAGCTATTTTCATAAAAATTTGGCATCTTATGTATATATTGTATCGAATCATATTGTACTGTATGGTGTCACAATATATCATTATATTGCTGAAGGTCATATTCTACCTCATTGAATCAAACTGCACCATATCCAACATGGTGCATCGTATCTTGCTGACTCATACCTATTCTATCATATTGTTTTGTGTTACATACCATCATATTACTCATATTGCATTATATCTTATTGAATCATATTGTGATATAAATCCTACTGTATCATATCATATTATGTTATATTGAGATTTTTATCACATTGTATTGTATCATATTATATCCAAATTGTAGTGCGCTATATCATATCTTATTGAATCGTATTTAATCTTATTGAATCATATCGTATCCTGTCCAATTTTGTCCTACTGGATCACATTGCAACATGATGTATTGTATCGTATCTTATTGCATTGTATCATATTGTGTTGTATTGCAACGTGTCGTATTGTATTTGCTCATATTGTATCTTATTGAATTGCATCATATCCTGTTATGTTTATTGTGATCCAGTTTGATGAAGTTTTATTGTATCGAACCAACTTGGATCGTATCATATTGTATTCTTTCTTCCGGAAGTGATAATCATATAATACCAGTGGTGATTGCTCTAAGACTGCAAGGGAAGCCCAGCTTCCCCTAAAATGTCCCACAAAAAAGTGGTGATGGGAACTGCTGTGTGTACATTTCATTGACAAAATATGCGCTAGAATTCCTTCATCTTTTGTTCAGAATCAGCTACCTATCACAGGTAACTGGCTCAACCTCCTTCCATCTCCGCAGCGTCTCGTCTTTAACACAGTCGGACGCTGAGCGTCTTCTGACTTCAGCGGGGAAGTGTAGAGTGGGTTGTTCCACTGTGGAAACTGGACGGTCATTGGATAAACGCTGGGCTTTGTCCCGCCCATCGGACGCTGAGCGTCTCTGGGGGTCTATGAGGCAGTGGGCTGGCCTGGACGCTGGGCTTCTGCATGATGATTGGATGATCTGCCTGAGGCTGAATCTTTTTTTGATTGACAGTGAAACGAGCCAGTCAGCGATCTTGAAGTATAACCCTCCACCGGAGCATCTTCTATAGACAGGAGCCTCTCCTGTTTAAAGCGGCCCAAGTCTTACGCCCGTAACACAATGGGCCAAGGCCGTTGAAGCAGTCTAGCTCTGCTGGCCATTGAGAGAACACTGGTAAATCCCTGAGTAGAATTTACGTTTAAATAAAAAAACAAATTTATGATGTAGGCCGGAAAAAAATGAGCTCCCCCTCCTTGACTGACTAGTACCCGCCACTGTATTATACCATGTAATATAGCATGGTATTGTTTTCTTTCCATATTTTAGTCCCTTTCTGTACATAAAAAGCAGGTCTAGACCATGCTCTTTGAAATATTATGAACAGACTCATGATAAAACATCAGCCATAAAAAACACCCTTTAACAGGTAGAATCCCCCCTGAGCAGGATCACCTAATTGGTGGGCAGTTATCTGCCTGAACTGAACACAACCACACTGAGATTCACCCACAAAGTTAGAAAATTAAAGTGGCCAGGGTCTGTCTCATAGGGAGCGTACTTGTGTTGGTTTAACAGGCTGTAAATCATCCATTGTAGCTGGATGTGTTGGATTGTGGTGTATTGTTAGTCTACCTGACATGAAGTGACCTGAGAAATAAAAACATGAGGATTGTTCTGTGTGTGGAGTTCTTTTTATGATGATTAATTTCCCTTGCTAACTGAGTTACTTATCAGCTGATGGGTTACCTGGTTCAAGGGTCACACTGGCATTGCTTTGCTTTGGCTTCTTATGAAAAAATATAGCAATACATTATGAGGAGTAACCACTTGTACTGTGATATACAACGCCTGTTAAGTGTTTCTATTTATATTAGTCGTTATTTTACCTCCCTGGTGCTTTTGAACTCAGAGCATTAATCTCAGAAATTACTGGGAAATGAAACGTGTGTGTCACTGTAACAATAGTTCAGTGGCAGTGTTTATATCTCCATCGTTTAAACGATATGTTGGGAATACTAATCATAATAAATCGCCTAAGCATGATAATATTAGTACTTTCTTCGCCTGCTTCAGAGCACAAAGGCTTCGCTCCAGCAGTGTTGAAATAATGATTTATGCCACATTCAGGTCAAGCAGTGTATTGTGAGCACTCTGTCTACATTAGCTTTATGGAGTATGCATGCTTTGAATTACAGGGCAAATATTGTTCTTATGCGTTTAAATTCTTCCAGTTTGCTGGAGCATAAAATCAAAGACTTTCAAAAAAATCCTCGCTGTCTTTTGATGTGAATGTTTCCAGCATGTTCCTTTAGGATGAGACCATTTTTAAGGCCTCTTCTCCTTTTCTTTTCCCAGGCATTGGACCAGGATCGGACCTCTTTACAGAAGGTGAAGAAATCAGTGAAGGCCATCTACAGTTCAGGACAAGGTGAGATACTCTGTTTCTAAATTTATCATGTATAAGTGCGCCAGCTGATCATCGGGTGTGTTATTTAAAACCGTTTTCCAAAGAAAATCCCCAAAGGAAAGTCCAGGATTTCTTAAATGTCACCTCAACAAAAAAAGTCGCTTTCTTGTCTGGAACATTGCCTTTTGTCGGACAGATGGTGTTTTGTGCGTGTGTGTATTCAGGCTGTCCCAGAAACCAACACCTGAGTTTGTTTTGCAGGCTGCTGTGACATAGATCCTCAGTAATTTTCCACTGAATACTTCTGAGAGCGGCCTCCTCCCTGGAAATTGACAGTTTCAGATGTTTGTCCCACAGAGGAGTTTGTTTGTGCTCTAAAAAGTCAGTTCCTCTAACTTCTATTGTCATTTTTGGACAAGAAAGGCCTCAAAACAGCTGTTTGATAAACAATTGTAGTAGATTTGACTGAATCTAGTTAGTGGCACAAGTGGCTCATTGTGTAAAAATAGAAAAAGAATGGGCTCTATGTGCCTCAAGCCAAAGATATCATAGTAAAACCTCAGCCTAGATTCAATACATCGAGATCATGAGTTTCTCATAATTCCCCTTTGACTGGTTTGAAGTCAAAATGACCTAAAATGAGCCCTGGTGGATTTGGTGACCCCTGTGGTTACTGGTGGTAACTGCATCTCACTAAAGCAAAATATGATTTCAGAAGCTAGAGGAGTTTTTAACTGAGACAGATATTTCTAGGTGGCATTAAGAGTCTTTTATTCTTCTTCGTCAAAGTTGAGAGAATTCAAGAATGATTAAATTTGTCTTAAAATGAAGAACACAGGAATTGTTCATAGGAGAAAACAAACCATGTGTGTGACTTTGAAGTTATGTGAATGAGTTTAAAATCTTGGGATATATGTTTAACTATGCCATACTTAAGTCCATTACCATGTCTTCTGCTATTCAAGACATTTTTGGTGTGAAAATGGTCTCTAAAAGTACTGAATTCGATTTTACAACATGTCGAAAAAAGACAATATTAATTATTTTTAATTTTCACAAGCATTTTTTAATCACCCTTCTGTTAAAAACTGCATTATTTTAATACAATACAAGCCAGTTTTCCAGTTTAGTGCTTTTATTTTGAAAGGGCGACTAAAGAAAACAGAGCTAACAAACTGGGCTAACTTTCCTCATTGTTTCTTGTAAATTTCTTTCCAAAGGAGGGGCTGTGAAAAACAAAGGCAGTTATATCAATAAAAGTTATTCAGTTTAGTTATATTGAATTGTACAAAGTAAATAAGTATCAAAGAATGAGCATTGATCCAAGAACATAACGAGGAAAAAGTAGGAAAGCTTCCCAAAAATTGATATTCTTCTCAGAGTTGGTCAACTAAGTATTCACAAATCTTTTCAGCAAAAACTTTGTGAACCTACAGCCCTCTGTGGACTGTATTTGAGTTTTATAGCTGCAGCAGGGAAAGTCTCCACATGGTGCCCGTCTCACCTGACCTTCCTCTCAGGACTCCTCCTCAGCAGACTAAACATCAGCCCAGTCCAGCTCCTCACTGTGTCTCGCTTAATGGCGAGGGCAGACGGATGGACTCTGCTGGTTGACTGACGGTTCCTGTAGAGTCTCAGCGACCTGGAGAACCACATATCACTCTGTGCTGACATTGACTTTACATAAAGATGACTTACTTTAGTCAAAATGTATAAAACTGAAGTCTCTCTGGAGCTGCTATCATCAGGAATCACAGGTTGGGGCTGCATGTCTGTTATTGTTTCTGCCGGCAGAACTTTCCGGTGCAGAATCTGTTGAATATTTCAGGTCTGTGTTGTTACTGAACATCCACTCGAGATCTTTAGAGAGCAGGGAGAGTATATTTACTGATAATTTTCTATATACAGCTTTTTTCTTTGCTTTCAGTAACTTGAAAGATGCTACTTTTAGGCTTCATAAGCTACTGTCTCTTTAAGGTGCCCCTCCTGCATTAAGCTTTCTAGAATCCTCCTTCACTGTTACCCCTTCTTTAAAGCTATTCTCTAGGCTTTTTATGCCTTTAGTCAGAGTTAATTTGTTTATTTTTACCTCTGCAAAGGAGGTTATGTTTTTGGGAGAGTTTGTTTGTCTGTTTGTGAACATACCTCAAAAAGTAACAAACGGATCTTCATGAAATTTTCAGGAAAAGTTCAAAATAGGATAAGGGAGAAGTGGTTAAATTTTTGAGGTGATCCGGATCACCGTCTGGATCCAGGATTTTTTTAGAGGATTCTTTATCATTATGAGATAGGGCTGTTTTAACCATATGTGTATATAACTCCTTAACAAATGGTCGGATTGCTTTGCAAAACAATACAAGACAAGGTCACCATAATTTCTGACAGATGTAAAAGTACGATCCAGATCCTGGCAATATTCTGGATACTAAGATCCCGAATATGAAATATGTCTATTTTTAAGGAAATTCACCCAACTAATGATGTCACAGTTTGAGCAAATCTCATGTTGTTCACGCTGAAATCTCAGGTGACTTTTTTAACAGTCCATTCAGAGCAGCCTGTGGTCTCATCATCACATTTATTTTGTGGAAGCTGTTTTCACATGCTAAAAAACTAGTCATTAGCCAACCATCAGCGCAAACAAGCTAACCCGCCCTTGGTTTTGTTGTTTTTTTCTGTTTTCAACACAGACCACGTCCAGAATGAAGAGAACTACGCTCAGGCTCTGGACAAATTCGGCAGCAATTTCATCAGCCGGGACAACCCTGACCTGGGGACGGCCTTCGTCAAGTTTTCCTCACTCACTAAGGAGCTGTCTGCTCTCCTGAAGAACCTGGTGAGTCCAGCACATCAACACTCGTACAGTTCAAACGCCACAGTAATGAACAGTCTGTCCTCACATGGATGGTCTGAGGAAAATTCAATGTAGACAGCTTCTTTTTTCGTCTCCTTTTCTGTAAGTGGTTTAGGATTTAGGTTTAAGGTCAAGATTAGGATTACATTCAGGTTAAGGGTTGAGGTTAGCGGAGAAGAATCAGGGTTTGTTGATTGTTGTGGATTGTTGTGGATTGTTGTGGTGAGTGGAATCCTTAAAAATGTTTTTATAGAGATGTTTGTCCCAGCTGAATGTGAAATGAGACGTCCATTAATCTCTTGTGCAAAACTGTTTATAACTCCTCCACATAGTCTGAACCGTCATCTCAGTCAGACAGTAAAGCTGACTGCAGCTCTGTTGGCATTTTTTCCCCACTGGTTGTGGCTCTTATCTGCCCGCCGTGGATTTCCCCTGACGTTTCTGTTGAATAATGTGTCCTGTTTGGATCCTCTGTGAGTGATTGTTGTTGGAAGAAGAGCCGGTCCTCGCTCTCTGCCTCTCTTCCTGTGCGGCTGACTGCGAGATTAGACTCCATAAATACACTTGGCAGCACCAGGAACAACTGTGTGTGTGTGTGTTTATGTGTGTGTGTGTGTGTGTGTTTGGAAACCTTCTCAAACCACCCACCTGTTTGCTTTACCTGCAGGAAAGTGAAGTTATCTCCACTCTCCGTCTCTCTTGACTCGTCTTCTCATTTTGAGTACTTTATCGAGTGAGTTTTAGCCTTCGATAACTGCGCCCTGAGGGCTGCTGGTGTGTGAACTGCAAATGAGAATTGATGAACAGTGCTTGTCCTAGATGTCCTACACGTGTTATCAGCGTAAATGTAAAGATTTTACAAGCACATTTGAATTTTCTCCCCTTTTTTTGTAAACCAAGAGAAAGTTATGAGAGTGAGAGTTTCCAGGATGAGCTGTTAGAGCTCACAGGCAGCCGGCCAAAAGACGATTGATCCCTACTTTGGCCATATGCAAGACAGGCACTTAGAAAGCACATTAGCGCCCATTAAGCGTTGTTTACTTCCTTGACCGCTGCAGTGTGTCTGTGTGGACTTGGCTAACAACAACAGGGATTTAAATGCTTAGTACTGTTGTAAATGACCTTGCTGATCCTGATGGTTAGAGCTGCTGAGCAGGGCTGTAGCAACATGAGCTGCAGGCTTTTGCTAATTCTCCAATAGACTAACGTGCAGTGGGGCGGATTTTGCAACACTTTTGCTATTTTGTGGCAGATTTTTTGTGGTCAGCAGCTGCATGAACCGGTCGATGCTTTGCACTGCAGATTTAAAGATGAGGTTTGCAAGAATGTGTGTTTCAAGTCCCATTGAAAAGTTTTATTCAGCCTATCTGCAATCTTAAGTTTGAGTTCACAAACAAGTCAAAGTCATCAATATTTTTAAATTTACAACATATCAAGTTACTTCATATGAAAAGGCAATTCTAGTGCAGGAAAACCAACAGAAAATTATTGGCTAATTCTTCAGTTTCTTTCACCCCCATGGAGCATTTTAGCTTCCCATAGCTTGTCAACTCCCAATAATAAAGTTTTTTATGACAAAGAGGCATGAATGAGAACCTCATTATCATTGTCATGTTTCTGAGGTGGAAAAAAGATACTCTTGTCAACTCTTCTTTAATAATCAACCTTTATCCTTTTAAGACCAGATACAGCGTGTAGGTCATTTCAGACGGTATCATCCATCTTAGCTGTCAAAAAGCCGATCGTAACAAGAAATAAAAGATAACACAAATTTTCCCCTCCCTCGTTGTGTATTTCAGCAAATTCCAGTGTATTTCATGAGTCATGTCTTAAATAATTGTCTGCAATGACCTACATGACTCAGGAAATCACATATGAACGGAATAAAAACAAAGATAGCAAAAACCATAGCAATGCTACGCAAAGCAAAGAGTTATCTAAACGACAGCCTTGTACCTTCTATACAACACAATGATTGTGCCTTAATTGACCTGACTTATTGTGTGAAGTATGGGGAAGTGCATGTAAAACAACCATTGAGCAAATCTCCATTTTACGAAAAAAAAACTATGAGAATTATAACTGGAACGCCATAAAGACATCCCTCAAATCCACTTTTTGTAAAATTACAGTTATTGAAACTGAATGACTTAATAGATTACCAAATGCTGCAAATTATGTACCAAGCTCACAAAAATCTACCGCCCAACATCCAGTGTCATTTCATCAAAAGGAAGAGTAGTTACTTGGACAGACATTTCAAAGAAGCCAAAACTTTCAGCTTCTTCAAAAAAACGTATCAAAACCAACACATTAGACAAACATAGGGAATCCCAGACATTCTAATCCCTGTCTGGTAGTGTTTTTGTTTGTTTCTTCTTGTTTTGTTGCTTTATTTTGTTTGGGTGAAACTGAGTTCCATGTTTGTGAATCCTTTTCCTTTGCATTTTGCTCTAACAATGATCTGTTAAAAGGTTAATATGGTATACTGGCCAAATAGTGTAACTTCTTTTCTGTGTGTTTTGACAAGTGTTTAGTTTAAGTTTTGTGAGAGTAGGGCAGATACAATAAGATTTTTCTTCTTTCTGCTCCTTTTCATCCTCTGATATGTACATATCTTTTTATATAACAATGAATGGAGTAAAGACCAACTATGAACTATGTCGCAGCCGGCCTTACACGAATACACGTAAACTTTGCAACTGGTCAAAATAGGTTAACAAACAGGTCAAAAGAAAGCATGACCTCGTCCTGCTGGACCAAAAACCATCATTGGGTTGCTCAATATTGTTACCACAAAGTTAAGAAATGGGAAGTTTGGAGCTTCAAACAGGGGTATGGTTGGGCTAGCGGTCTAGGTCGGGCCCCAAGAGGTTTGCCCTTGAGTGGGTGGCCCAACTTTGAATCTGACCAGTGGCCTGTTTCCTGCATCCCTCACTTTTGCCCTCTCCTATCTGATTAAGGGCATGAAAAAAAAAACTACTTAAAAAAGCCTCTAACAGCAGCCAGGCTTGATCTATTTCAAAGAGCGATTGGCATAAAACTGTGAGTCATCTGCATAGCAATAAAAATCAGCCCCAGAAGGGGGCAAAATCTACCCAGTGGTAGCAAGTACAGTGAAGCTATTGAGGACCTAAGACAGACCCCTGAGGGACCCCATGCCTAGCATGGCAAGACTCAGAGAAAATGTTATGAAATAAAACCTTAGACCTTCTTATCATCTATAATTAAGTATATAAGTCTATAATTTGAGTGGGACTCAGCGTCCAAGCCTATAATTATTAACTCCTACTGATACCAAATCAGTAGGGAAAATTATAAATGCACAGCTAATAAAAGCTCGGGTCGGGGTAAAAGGAGGTTGTTTGAGCGCACATTACTTTGCAGATTGCTTGCTTGCTTTAAACAGCAGCAGCATCTTGCTGGTTTGGATTTCTAGTGATTACAGAGACAAATTAGACCAAAATCAGGGTCAAAAACAGTAAAAACTGGCTTAACTTCATCAAAGTGAATGCTAATGCTGCTACATCATTGTTGTTTTTTTAGTTTGTTTCACCTGCTCCAAATTAAGGCATCTTTAAATACAGCATTAAATCAAGGATATCTAAGATGTTTCAGCTATACAGAGATAAATTACAGCAAAATTAATCTTAAGAAACTTTTTGGAAACACAGAAAATTGTTTTGTTTGTTATTATGTCCTCAGTGACCCACTATTAATCCACCGTTTGAAGCATTTGACACATTTAACAACAGTGGCAAGAAAGAAACTCAAGGGTGGAAAGTGCATTTATTAGAGACTATTTTTAGCAGCAGGTAAATAAACATTTAGAATATTTACAACATCAGCAAAGTTTGTGTTCAGCAGTCTCAGAAAGCATATTTAGTTTGAGGTGCAGGAAGAAAAGCTCGTCCTCTGCAGCTATGATGATCCATCATGTCCTTCAAAGAGTTTTGCAGTCGACAGATAAAACAAAACAAACTTTCTCCAAACGTTCTTGTTCTAATGGCATTAAGATCTGCCTGCGTTGTGTTATGATAGCTGTGTTAGCTTGTTTCCTGGTGACAACAGCAACATGATCTCTCTCCGTCTTCTCCTCTCTCAGCTCCAGAGCCTCAGCCACAACGTCATCTTCACTCTGGACTCGCTGCTGAAGGGCGATTTGAAAGGCGTGAAAGGGGTAAGATTTACTGTAAAACATTTACTCCTCCAGACATTTTTTTTCCTCCCTCTGTCCTCCTGACTCTTTCGGGCCTCTTTAGTTGCACAGCTCAGCAGCGGGATGAACGTATCGGATGCCTCGTCAGCACATCTCTGTATTAATCTCTCCACTTCCGTGCATGTTGAGAGTAATGCGAGACGGGAGCGGAGAGACGAGCGCGGAGCTCTCTGTTTAAAAGATCACTCTGTAAATCTGGCTGAAGTAAACAGTGGCTTTGTGTTGTGCTGGAGGCGTGTAGAGAGGAACTGGGTCATGAACTCTTCATGTTTGGGGTACAGGGAGGGGTGTGGTGGATAAATCTTAAAGGGGAGTGAGGCGTTTGCTGTAAATAACTCCGCCCCTGAGGTGACGGCTTTGTAGTTTGCTGATGTTTCTTCTTCTTCTTCTGTGTTTCTGCAGGACATAAAGAAGCCCTTTGACAAAGCATGGAAAGACTACGAAGCCAAGTTGTAAGTGTAAAGTCAACATGTTTTTGCCACAAATTTGAAGATGTGTTTTTTAAAGCTGAAATTTTTCTGGGAACCTTTGTTTGCCAATAATAAAAGGGTGATTCTTCATTTAAGGGAGTTTTTCCTTCCTCAGGGTAGATTTCCCCCCAAAAAAAAAAAAATTTTTTACAAAAAGCATTTATTGTATTTGTAAGAGTTAGGTTGAAGAAGCTATGAAAAAAATAACTGTGTCTTAATGATGATTTTTTAATACTTTTTCTGTGTGTTGTGTGTTGAGGTACAATCATCATAACAACTTAAAAAGACATTTTTCAAAAGCCATATGGTTGATATATGTTCAATTTTTCAACTTGCAATTAATTTATAATCAAATATTGCTGTCCCTTATACTTACCTTTTTACCATCACACTTAACATTTTACAGACTAATAAAGTGTTTACAGAAAATTCTTGACATTGTTGCATGCTAATTAGATTCTCCAGAGGGACATCCAAGAGGCAGAAGCCTTATTTTTTTTATGCCTACATATCTGAGTAATTTGATCTTTTACACATCCTGATGTGAGAGTATGTTTATTAGGTGTCATTACCAAACAAAAATTTCAAACGCAAATTTCTAATCAGCCAATCACATGGCTGCAACCCAATGCGTTTAGGCATGTAGACATGGTCAAGACGATCTGCTGCAGTTCAAACCGAGCATCAGAATGGGGAAGAAAGGTGATTTAAGTGACTTTGAACTTGGCATGGTTGTTGGTCTGAGTATTTCAGAAACTGCTGATCTACTGGGATTTTAATCCACAACCATCTCTAGGGTTTACAGAGAATGGTCCCAAAAAGAGAAAATATCCAGTAAGCGGCATTTCTGTGGGACAAAAAGCCTTGTTGATGCCAGAGGTCAGAGGAGAATGGACAGACTTGTTGGAGCTGATAGAAAGGCAACATTAACTCAAATAACCACTGGTTACAACCGAGGTCTGCAGAAGAGCATCTCTGAACACACAACACGTCCAACCTTGAGGCAGATGGGCTACAGCAGCAGAAGACCACACCGGGTGACCCTCCTGTCAGCTAAGAACAGGAAACTGAGGCTACAATTCACACAGCAACACCAAAACTGGACAATAGAAGATTGGAAAAACGTTGTCTGGTCTGATGAGTCTGGATTTCTGCTCCACATTCAGATGGTAGGGTCAGAATTTGGTGTGGGGGATATTTTCTTGGCTCACTTTGGACCCCTTAGTAAAAACTGAGCATGGTTTAAAGTCCACAGCCTACCTGAGTATTGTTGCTGACCATGTCCATCCCTTTATGAGCACAGTGTACCCATCTTCTGATGGCTACTTCCAGCAGGATAACGCTCCATGTCATAAAGCTGGAATCATCTCAGACTGCTTTCTTCAACATGACAATGAGTTCCCTGTACTCAAATGTCCTCCACAGTCCCCAGATCTCAATCCAATAGAGCACCTTTGGGATGTGGTGGAACGGGAGATTCTCATCATGGATGTTCAGACGACAAATCTGCAGCAACTGTGTGATGCTATCATGTCAATATGGACCAAACTCTCTGAGGAATGTTTCCAGGACCTTGTTGAATCTATGCCACGAAGGATTAAGACAGATCTGAACGCAAAAGGGGGCCCAACCCCGTACTAGCTAGGTGTACCTAATAAAATGGCCAGTGAGAGTATATTGAATTTTCAACACAGAGAGTATTAAAATATCATCATTGAGACACAGTTACTTTTTTCCATAACTTCTTCAACCTAACCCATACAATTTTTTTTTTGTAAAAAAGAGTTTTCTTCTTGGAAATCTACACTTGGGACAGAAAAACTCCCTTAATTGAAGAATCACCCAAAACACTGAATTAGGAAAGCTGAATTCCCAATGTGAGGAGTGTTGGTGAAGATATCAGGTCACTTTGTTGAGAGTAACACTAGAGTTGAAATCCTTTTGGTGACTGTCGTCTCTTCTGTCTCAGTACAAAGATAGAGAAGGAGAAGCGAGAGCACGCCAAGCAGCACGGCATGATCCGCACTGAAATCACTGGAGCCGAAATCGCGGAGGAGATGGAAAAAGAGCGGCGTCTCTTCCAGCTCCAGATGTGCGAGGTATGTTTTAAAATAAAGCTGAATGACATTTCGTTTGCTGCTGTGATCTATCAGCAGAGTGGTGTAGGGGAAGCTGGGTCACGGATCCTCTTTACGTAACGTCTCTCGCTTTCTATTTAACGTCACATGAATCTTTCATGCTGCCATCGTCTTGTAAACTACTTGAGATTTATAAAACAAAACCGTCCATTTTTATTCTTTCAGTCAAACATTTGAACTCTGCTCGACCCCTGTGCAACAAATAATCATCTGTCCTCAGAGATACTCCACATCCACAAGTGCACTCACTTTTTACAGTCGTAATATTTTGGATTTACTTTTTTAAAATTAATTTGGGTTTATTTTTACTTTTTATATTCACTTTTTATCCCCTGTCCCATCTTTCTATCCTTTTTCAATCTGTGCAGCCCTCTTATCCCTGAGATTATTGATTTAATATTGTCATCTCTTAATCCTCTGTCTTGCTTTTTTTGTTTGTCTCTCTCACACACACACACACCCACACACACACTTAGGCCCAGAACAAATCGCCTTGATAGATTTTTTTTTTTACTTTGAGTGCAATATTTGTGTCAAACATCATCATCTGATTTTACTTTAGCGTTTTTGTCGGTTTAGTCGACATAAGGGTTTAGTCGTGCTCATTTTTAAATATTTGTTTGATAGAAAAATAATACAAAAGTTCATGTGACTTTCTCATCTTTAGAATATGTGTTTCTATTGTTTTTACAAGTTTTGGTTGTAATGCACCACAGTTGCTAGACAGTAGTTGTTAGATATCGGAAAAATGACGTTAAATGATGTGTTAAGTATAACTAGAATATAGATCACATCTGTACATACATCATATTTAACTTTTACATCTACAACAACTTTGCACAGTCATTAAAAAGGCTTCATCTTACCTTGGTCGTCACTTTTGAAATGTATTTTTCTTTGAAATGGACACCCCTAATTGGAATACATGTAGTATAAACAAGTCGTCTAGTTAAATTTAAGCATGGTAGTGAAGGGTTGGCTTTATTACAAAATATCCTGCCTTACAATTACCTTTATTAATGTCTCAATTATTGACCAGGGATGGGTACCTTGCACATTTGAAACGATATGGTACAGATGCCTGGTACCTGGCAATTGGTACCAGTACTCAACGGTACCAATTTTCGGTATTTTTTTTCTGTTTATGTGTTAAAAAAAATCTCAATTCCTTTAATAATAAAATTTTTCAAAAATTCAATCTAACATATTTTTTCTTCAATATATAACCTTGTAATGCTGTGTTCATGTCCAGCATGGAAAATCGCCTACTCTACTCCCTCACAGCCAAAAGGATCCATTTAGGTACCTAAACATGGTACCTTTTGGGTTTATGTGAACTGGTACCAGGTACTTTTGACAGAATTTGGTCGGTACCTATAAAAGTACCTTATTCGATACTGATCCCTGTTATTGATGTATAAAACATAGGCACACCTAGTTTCTGTGACGTCGCCCATTCCCACCCAGTGAGGAGACACTCAAAGGCTGTCCTTTCACGGTCTCTTTTGGACATTGTATGGCTAAAATATACTGGATGTGTCTGCATTTTGTGAAATCAAATAGGTTTCCATTCAAGTCAATGTGTCAACTTACACCGGATCCATTCTGTTTCAGTTTATCTGCGTGACTGGTCCGTCGTGTTGCAGGTAATGACGCATAAATTCAGTGTAGGGACGCTTGAGAGGGACAGGAAGCCGTGACTGGAAACCACCTAAAAACACTCATTGACTTTCAAAATAAAATAAACTGTGTCAAAATCAGGCCATATTTGGCTTGGCTACAATGATAAACGGACATGATGAGCTGAGCCAGACCAAGAGTCAATAGGTTTGAGGTTTTACAACCCAACATGAATGGAGAGAGACTTATCAATGATGTGCGGAGTGCAGGAACTCCTCGGTCTTGCTACTTCAGCTGTCTGTCAGTCACGCTGCTTGTCGGACTGAACATGCAGCCGTTGTAAGTTGACAAATGCCGTCAGAGTCGCCCGTCCATTTATGACGTCCTCAGTCTAAGAGTCTTGTCCTATGAACGTCTGTTTGCCCAGTGGGAAGGTACTGTGATGTCACTCCTGATTAGATGTCCACTTGTCGTCCAAAAAGCAGACATTGAAATGTTGAACTGAGTATCGAAGTCCAATCAACGTTCATGGTTAAACAAACAAATAGTGGAACTTATTTGAACATTGTGGAGACATCAGGAATAGTGTGAGCGACATTGACGTGATCTGTGCGTCCATCAAATGTCTGATGTTTTGTGGATTAGTTTCTTAAAAGGCATTATGACGCCCACTAGTGGTGTCAGAATTATTGGAAATTCTGACTTCCTTTCTGCTTGTCTTAAAAGTCACAACTCTTGAACTTACCATAAAAACAAATGAGCTAAAAAAAATAACCTGACTGTTCCATTGAATAGAAAAATGAGCTAAAGAGATCAAATTTGTTGTTTGGTGCTGTAAAATGTTTATTTCTGCTGAAAAAATGGGGAGCCAGGGATCTTTTAGCGCCAGCTCCTAGTGGACATTCAAGGAACTACATGTTTTTTTCTTTCTGTATTCGCTTCTCTGTGTCAACCTCCATGTTACCTCTTTCTCTCTATGTTGGGTGTGTATCCCATCTTGTTCTTCATCTTCTTTTAGTTTCCATGTTTCAAATGTTGTCTTTTCATATCATAAACCACTTGTGGTGTCACTCGCTCCTGATAATCCTTCAGGCTTGTGCATCCACCTCTCAAACCGGCCTTCCTGGATCGCACTTCATGTTCTCATTGGCACCTGTAGAAACACAGCTCCACCTACACGCTGCTATTTTAGGTTGAAACACCCACTTATTAAAATCCTACAGCATGTGAAGTCTTTTTCACTGGCTGCATGTGAACCGTATCTGAAGCTTGAGTTTACTTACTGCTCTCTCGGGTGATTTTGATAACTTATGGAGTAGATTTACTGCTCATGCAAATGGGAGGATTGAAAGAGGCCCAAAAGAAGTGCCTTACTTACGTTAATTTATGATAAAAGTATGAAATAGTCTACTTGAGTTTAAGTGGGTAAGATTCAAAGTATGTGTTGTAAAAGAAGTCAGATATTTAAGCAGCTCAAACAGTTTCTCTCTGATTCCAGAGCCTGGTTTTGGGAACTTGTTTGCTTTGAAGCGTCTTGTGACACACTTTGAATTCTCTTTGGTATTAATGCTCACAGGCCACACTTAAAGGATTCTGACAGCGAGCATTAAGTGTTGAACAAATGTGAGCTCTTTATGTGCCCGGGAGAATCAGAACAAACTGTTAGAGCTCACTCCGCTTTGCCAAAAACCTCTCTGGTGGTGGGTGGTGACGCCTACGCCTTGTTCACTGTTTTATCCTGTTAGGATTTTATACTCAGATTGCATAATGGAGCGGTGGCCGTTGTAGTGCAGTTAGCTGTGTGAATTATTCACTACAAAAACTTGCTGCAGTTCTTTTGTGCCCTCTGCCTTTGTGACTCAGAGGTGTCTCCTTGCCCACATTTTGTGTTCTGACTTCTTCTGTTACCGACCAGAGGAGGCTGGATTTACTGGCATCAGTGCATATTATCCCTTCTAGAAGGTTCTTAACACGAAAAAGGCTGAAAAATAAAATAAAATACAACTGCTGGACACAAGCAAACCCATACTAGCTTAACTGTGTGGCTTTGCTTTGGAGGAATCAGTGCTGAAATACTAAGGAGCGCGATGCATCAGTTAGCACCACAGACTGTATAATTAATGGAAGTCGTCTCTGTGACTCACCCGTCTGTTTCTGAAACAGAGTTTTGGAGCAAATTAAGTGGGGGCCATTTTGGAAGGGCGAGTTAGAAAAAAATCACCTCTCGTACAGTGTGTGCTGAAATAACTCTTCAGACTGGAGTCCAGGCTTGAAACAAGTTTGTTTCTGCTGTGAACCGGCATCTTTTGGCTAAATGTGTTGGTGGTTTACGGTACTTCTGGGGTCAGCATCAAGTGGACATTTGATAAACTGCAGTTTTTAACACTTCCCCATTGCTTCATACTGTTAGAAGACACCATGTACAAGGAGAGTCTAATCACTGGTGCAGGAAAACCATTGGATTATTACTTACTGTCCATTGGGCATGCTCCATGCTGTGCTGAAAATGCAGCCAATGAGTGTTGACAGCTATTGGATGAGAAGCTAAACCATGGTGATATGGATCTGGTGAAAGTCCTTTGCACCGTTTTCCAACTGTTGACCTTTTGTGTCTCAGCGTCCAGACTGTGGTGTCAGCTGTGGGCAGTAAGCAGCGCTTGGAAATCCAATTTGGCTTTTTACTCATTGTTTATACACTAAAGGGCAAAATACGGTTTAGAAAAATGAAGCCTATGCCAAAGTGCTAAAAGTTGCTGTTCATCAAGAAGATATGGGGATCACAAGTTTGTCCAATCAGAGTCACAGGTTAGCTAATGTGACTGACGGGTGCCCTATAGCTGTTAGAAAGGAAGCTCATATCCAATATGGCCTCCGCCAACGATTGGCTTCATTACTTAGCATCAGGAACAGACTGGTGATGTCACTGACTGCATGTTAACCAGTGCGTCTTCACATAGAACACAAAGCACAGCTGAAATCAAATGAGTGTCGTAGCTAAAAGAACAAATTGCAAAGCGTTGACCTAAAGTTAGCACATTGGCGTGTTAGCCTATATGTGTTGGTATCCCACTTAAAGTCAATGCCTTAAGATAATTTTGGGCTACTCTAACTTGCAAGGCATTATTACAACTCTTGAAGTGACTTTTCCAGATGGCTCTAAATTTTCCAGAATTTTACTTTATGTTGGATTCTGGTTAAATCATAACCAAGCATTATTGCTAAGTTTTTTCACCCATTTACTGTCTTTTTAGACTTTTTTTTTTAACCTCCGCTAGGGAGGTTATGTTTTTGGGGAAAGTTTATCTTTTTGGGAACACTATAACTCAAAAAGTAACAAACAGATCTTGATGAAATTTTCAGGAAAAGTTCTAAATGGGATAAGGAAAAAGTGATTAAATTTTGGTGGTGATCTGGATCACCATCTGGATACAGAATTTTTTCAAAGAATTCTTTATTATTGTGAGATAGGGTCATTTTCACCATATGTGCGTATAACTCCACCATAAATGGTCAGATTGCTTTGCAAAACAATACAAGACAAGGTCACCATAATTTCTGACAGATGTAAAAGTACGATCCAGATCCTGACAATATTCTGGATACTAAGATCCAGAATATAAAATATGTACTGGGTCATCATAATTTTCAACACTGTCAGGAAACAGATGACCGTAAAAACCTGCAACTAACACCAAATTGTAGCAGACAGTCTGCTGAAAGGGAGTATAACATTAAAGTAGGACTAATGTGTCGCGTGACAATCACAATATGCTTGGCGGAGGTCTGCGCTCTCTGACCTAAAAACAATTTACAACCTTTAACATAATTAATCACTTTAAGTCAAAGAGATCCCAAAACCTTGGGCCTGGGCTTTCATAAACAAATATTTTCTGCATTGCTTTGCTGGATTGCAAATCTGTGAGTCCTGGACTTATTTGTGGACAACAGAATTTATTTATTTTTTTACATTTTTTTAGACAAATGCACAAATTTTTCATCAAAATAAATGACAAACTTATTTTGTTTTGCAGGATAAACATCCCTCCATAAGAGGAAAAATCTTAATTTACATTCCTACACCCCCCCCCCCCCCCCCCCCCCCCCTTTTAGTACCTTCCTTTAAATGCTGCAGTAGCTAAAACTGACCTGGTTTTTATGTTATGTAATTCATAAATTTATCGCATTAATCTTTTTTAACGTTTTAAATCCATGTGACGCTCTCCAATTAAAAAGCAAAGAGATGGAATAATCACCAACGTCAAGATCAGCTCTGAACCTGGATGTAAATACTGCTACAGCGTTGTTGTTTCTGCTGGTGTGTGTGTGTGTGTGTGTGTGTGTGTGTGTGTGTGTGTGTGGGACAGTTGCAGCAGTCAGTGGTACAATCTGTTCATCCCACTTAACCTCGTTTCTCTCCGTGTGTGCACTCTGGCGCTCTCACGCTCTCTCCCCCTGTTCCCCCTCCATGTTACTCAATCACCAGATTACAGGATGCTCTCAAGCTCTCGCCTTTTTTTTCATCCTCTGCTGTCAGTGAGGGGAGGAGTGTGGAAAGGCAGCGCTCAGCAGGCTGCATTATGTTGTGCTCTGCTCCGACGCGACAGCGAGCAAGCGGCGAGCAGTGCTGCTCATTCACACAAAGGAGTCCAAACACGCTCATGCTGCAGCGCGCTGCTAAAGGCTGCTCGGGGCTCAGACAAAATGTGGATAATCTCCATCCAGCGTTGGCTGTCGGGCACACAAAGGGGGCAGCACGTACATACATGCAGGTCCGCTCATGTGTGCACTAACACATGCATCCTCACACGTAATTCAAGAGGAGGAATGAAAGGAATCAGGGCTTCAGAAATCATTTTTAGCTGAAAATGGTGACTCTTTGGGATTAGCTGGGATTAAGATTATCTTTTTTTTATTTGTAAGATTGTCAGGGAACGCCGTCTGAAGGCTCCTCGTTTGTTTTGAATCCTCAGACTGAGGCTACAAAGCTCTTCCCCTGGAGAGCGTTCTGTCCTTTTTATGATGCTAATGTGAGAAAAAATCCCTCATCATGCCTTTGAAACTTTATTTAGATCAAAGCCGGTGACGGGATTCTCATGTACAAAAACTGTGTTTACCAGTCTGCTCCAAACTCCCCTCGGCATCCAGGCTGTCCTGCCTGGCTCGTACGTCAAGAACATGAGCACTCAGATGTGATTTCCAACGTTTCTGCTAACGTTGTAAAAACCTTTAATTTCAGTTTCCTGTAGTTGGAGAAGTGCTGTAATGGATTCCTGAAATCGTCCTCCTGATAGGGGTGTGTTTGGATTAAATATTGAAACAGCCTGCCTTACGAGACGTCCTCATCCTTGACTGTGAAACACCTCATTAAAGTCGAGAAATCCTTTAAACACACCCTGAATTTCCACTCCAGGCTGAACTCTGCTCCTCTCCTCTCTCTGCAGTACCTGATCAAAGTAAATGAGATCAAGACCAAGAAGGGAGTGGACCTCCTCCAGAACCTGATTAAGTATTACCACGCACAGTGCAAGTAAGTACCACCTTAATCCGCTTCAAGCCCCCCCTCTGTTGTGTCAGAGCTGTATATTTTAAAGCAGGAAGGTTGCATCTCCCTCCAATGTCAGTTTTCTCCCTCCTGTATGATTCACAGATCTTGAGGGTGCAACCGCTGCGTATATATAGCGTTCATAAATATGCACGGGTCATCATACAGATCTCTCCTGACAGCTGTGGGGTTTGCTGGGTAAATAAGTGGGCGCTCTCCGTGCCAGAACCGCGGCTCACGTCGGCCTGTGACAGAATGACAAATTCTCTCTCAGCGTTGCTCGGTCCTGTCATAACACGGGGACGAAACAATATATTTCCCCAGTTAATCCGTTCAACCTGGGCTGTGATGGATGGAAAAGCTGCGGCGGTGATGGATTAGCAGGCAGAAATCAATGGAGAGATAAAAAGAAGTGTGTTACAGCTCGCAGCCAGATCCGAGACAGCAATCTGAGTTCATTTCCAACCACTTCATTCGACGTGTTAAAGACTCTAATTGAAGATAATTTGGGTATTTGTCAGCCGTGGTGTTACTGTCATTTTTTTTCTGTCTGTGATGACATCATTTCACCCATCGAGGGAAACATGCAAAAACATCATTGATCAGGACAAGATGCTGCACGCTTTCCAAACAGCTTCAAAGGAACAGAAATCATGTCAGACTTTCCTCCGAGTCAAGATGTAAACAGAATTTAGCATCGCTATTACAGAGCAATAAAGTTGTCATTAGGCTGCGTCTGAAGTTCGATCATCTGAGACCGCTCGGGTTATTCATGTCGACATCAAAGGAGACACGGAAAGTCTGTCAAAGCTAAACAATTCTGACAATTCAATCAACAGGCAGACTTCATGTAGCGTTTGGCCAGGTCCAAAAGTGAGACAGGTTTTAATTTCTGCCACATTCTTTGCCACAATTTGTCTTTTAACTATCAAAATATTTTGTTCCTCTTGTGATAGCAAATGTGATGTTCCACATTTTTTGTTGTAATTTTCATCTTTAGTCAATGCTTACACCTCCAAACAGGGTCATAAAAATGTTGACTCTGTATTACTGAACAAATCATATTTGATACATGAGTAAAGAGAAAAAAAAGTAAAAATGGCTGCTCGCATAAAATCATCCACACACATTTTCAGGAAAATCATAGCTAAAAAAAGTTGTGGTGAGAATAACATCAGAATTGTCCCTCATTTTTTTAAAATACATATTTTCTGATCCAAAATAATACTTATTAAAGAGGAAAAATACTGAAAAAATTACCAAAACCACCCAATGTGTCAAATTTGTTACAATAAATACACCAAAACCAAAATGATAAGCAATATTTTTTTCAGTTTTTTAAAGGGTTAAGAAACATCTCATTTCCAAAATTTTAAAGTCACAACTTATTGTCTTTTACGGATGCTATTTCAATTTAGGCAACACAAGCACCGACACTTTAAAATGCATTCTTTCATTTGACTGCTTTGAAGTTTGTTTTTTATAAGTTTAAAGACGGGGGTTGTATGCTTTTGTATGTTTAAAACCTAAAAATATGTTGCAAAGCTAGATGGTCATACTAAACGTTCAAACCTTTTTAAACTGTTAAATATTTATATTACTTTAAAATCCCAGTATCTGTTAAGTGATCAAAAAAGTCTGTTTTTAAAGTAGCATGAGATCTTTGTGAGAACTTAACGAGATCTCAATGAGACTCGCTTAAATGACATCATCCTCCTGGTTTAAGGCACATTTGAGGGTTGGGTCTCAAACACTAAGATCCCAAAGCTCTGCCCTTGACCGGCCTTAAAAGAGCTGGCCAATCAGAGAGAAGGGGGTTCATAGAATGGGGGAGTCTTAAAGAGACAGTAGCTTAGAAAAGTGTTACAGACAGAGGCTGAAATAAGGGTTTTGAAAACACCGATGCGAGAAAAACGCAATACCTCCTCTTTAATGTGGCACATTACTCAAGTCAAACTGAAGAATTTTGAGAAGCTATGCAGCTCCTATTGTTTGTTGAATGATGTTGAATACTGGAACTTTCCAGAATGAGGAAATATGTTGGTGAAGTCTCTCTGATTGCAGCAAACTGCCGAAGCAAATATGCCAAAAAAAAAGTTGACTGAGGTGAACGTTTTCCAGAGCTGCTGCGCAAACACTCCAGCTTTTCATTCTGACATCCTGCGAGGCCATTAGTACTTGACACAGAGAGCTGCCTGGCGTGGGAGGAGAGCTGCAGAATCTTCGATGCTCAGATTGCGAGAAAACAAACCGAGACGCGGCCGAGGTAGTAATGAACAGAGGAGAGGAGGAAAAGCGAGCGATGGCGGAAGGTGGGGAGGTCATTAGTGGTGAGTTGTGGCAGCAGAGCTTCATCAAAATGTGAGCCACACAGACAGATCAGTAATGGATTTTTACGTGTGCTAAGCACCTCTGCAGATCTGCCCTGGACACTACCACTGTCGGTTTTTGAGCCAGGAACCAAAAGTGCCAGCAGAGCCAAGCTATACATTAAACATAGGGTGTGACACCTGACGTTTGCAGAGCTGTAATTCCCATCAATAAAACCACTTGTGTCATATTTTATCCCCATCAGTGAGATTCTTATGTGTTTTTTGTTCTGTAGTTTCTTCCAGGATGGCTTGAAGACAGCGGATAAGCTGAAGCAGTACATCGAGAAGCTGGCAGCTGACCTCTACAATGTAAATACTCAGTATTTCACACCTGCTCTCGTGCTTTTATTGTGGAGTCAGAGTGTAATCGCAGGAAACAGGGTGGATAACATGTTAAAGAGACGTGTCTATTTAAGGCTTTTGTAGTATTTTGATTGGAGTATTTTTTTTCCTCAGATCAAACAAACTCAGGATGAAGAGAAGAAGCAGCTGACCGCCCTGCGGGATCTCATCAAGTCCTCCCTCCAGCTGGACCAGAAGGAGGTAGGCAGCTCACAGCCACACACACACACACACACACACAAAAAAGACCAAATTTATACCAAAAACAGGTGAAACTCTGCAGCCATGAACAGATGCTTCCCTCATATCAACAAATTGTTCCAGAAATGGCAGAAACTTGTCAACAAAACCGACAATTTGACACATTTCTCAGATCACACACCTCCTCTCACTCTGGTCACTGGCAGGTTTGGTCTCCTGCAGCACGGAGCGAGCGCCCAGTGCTGTACCATGCTGGTAGCCAGTGTGTGGTCGGCTTTGCTGGTGACCAGTGTTGTGCCTCACTGGCTGCTCAGTGGAGAGCCACTCACACACTCACTCACTCACTCACACACGTTTATGGATGTTTCCGTTTGCTTCACATGTTCACGCTCTCAGTTCGTTTACTTTCTGCATGAACACAATCTGTAGACTCTTTCACTTTTAATTCTCACTTTCCGTAGCTCTTTCTTGCTAATAGCGCCCACTGTGAGCACTTTAATTAGATGGTAAACACATGACATGGTGACCGGGTCAGCTCACGAGCAGGCGATTCACTCTTTCACACTCACTGCCTTGCACCTGAGCCGGATCTTTCACACCTCTCCCTTCTATCTCCCTCCCTCTGCCTTCTGCTTGTCTGGAATCAAGTCTAGAAGAGTAAGTGAAGGTGCATGTGGAGCATGCTCATCTGTCGGTAGTCGAGTGGTTTGGCTTCTTAGAGGCGTTTCAGAGCATGTCGTGTGGATTTTAGTTTGATCGTAGCACTCTCACTTTGTTAATTCAGAACGTACCCAGAGGTTTTTGTGTGTTTCTGTTTGTGTTGCATGTGTTTCAGCAGCACCTCTGAATGTATCGTGTGTTCAAAGTGAGGTTTTTGTGTGTGAACGTTTTGTGTGGTTTTGCACAGGACTCGCAGAGTAAGCAGGGTGGATACAGCATGCACCAGCTGCAGGGGAACAAGGAGTTTGGCAGCGAGAAGAAAGGCTACTTAATGAAGAAGAGTGACGGGTAAGATAATGAAAGAGCAGATATTATAGTCGTTCATGAAACCAAAGCTTACTCTAAAGTCAACTCTGCCAAGACTCAAAAGTCACGTCATAAAACTTAAAATCAAGATTTCTTCTTCTTATGACTCCACGAGTCAGTCAGGATTTCATCACATCCAGAAAAAACTAAGATTGTTAAACTTATGTGACACTGAGGAAGTCGAGAACGATTATCTCTAGTATGACATGTTAAAAACTACATTAGAGCAACAAGAAGGAAAGACATGGATTTTTAAATTATGATCGTGACATTCTGAGAAAAAAAGTCTAAATTCTGGCTTCTCAAAATAATTGCCCAAGATATTTTTTTTGCCTTAATCAACTCCTTATGGCTCAGTGTTTTTGTGTTTTCTGAAAAACTTGAAAAAATGACCTCAGCGATTATTAAAAGAAGTCAATGATATAAGAAAAAAGTAAAAATTCTAAAAAAAAAATTCAAAGAGGAAAGACAAAAAGCTGAAAAAGGTCTCAAGGTTTAAAGATAAAGAATTCAACATTTGCATATTAAATTGATACAACTTAAGCAAAGAAAAGTCCCAATCAAATAGATGAAAAATAAATAACAATAATAATAATTATAATAATAATAATAATAATAATAATAATAATAATAATAAATAAAAATAATAATAAATAAAAATAATTATAATAAAAAAATAATAAATAAGTAGATTTTTTTAAATTCAAAATATAAATCTGGATTAGGAGACAAAAAAAGTCTGAAAGAAAAAGCTTAAAATAATTAAAGTATAAACTGTAATTTCACAAGAATAAACTGTTCGTATTTTATGAATAAGTCACAGTTTAGGGGAGGAAAAAAAACTAAGTTATTAACTTTGGGAGGAAAAAATATGTCAATTAATGTTATAAGAATAGAAGTGAAAAGACATTCAGAAATGAAGCTTTTCCATTAAAATATGTTTATAAATTTGCAAAGAAACAGAAAAATTCAAGCTTTTTCGGAAACCTGTATGAAAGTTTTACTCAGAAGATGCTTTACGTTTCCTCTTTCTACTCCAGGCAGACGTCATCTCTACTGATTATATCTGGAAATCAAGCTAATGACTAACGAAAGCCCAAGAATGATAATGTTTTGAACCTTTCTGTGAATTTTCTCTTTGCCCAGGTGTAAAGAATAAATTTGTTGGAAAAGGAAAATGTAAATTCAAACTTACTGTGTTGTAAAGCTAACGATAAAATGAATTGAGAAGATGAACAGTTAGCTTCTTTTAAAGATAAAGATATGCACAAAGACTGCGGCAGAGGGTGTTCCATGTGGTGTCAAGTTTTAAATCACAATCGGGATGAAAAAGATGTAAACTCATCTCTTCATGTCTCACACAGGTTGAGGAAGGTGTGGCAGAGGAGGCAGTGCTCAGTGAAGGGGGGCATGCTCACCATCGCTCATGCTACGGTGAGTTCAAGGCAAACACACACACACACACACACACACGTGCTCATATGGACACCCTGACCCCTCTAAGTAACCTTGTGGATCAAAGACGGAAGCATCATGCTGGGAGGTTGCGTTGGGCTTTCTCAATCTGCAGGCAGGCAGAGTGCAATTGACATAGATGGGTTGTCATGGCAACCTCCCCCCACTCTAGCCCCTCCCCCTGCAGCCGGCTGCAGCCCTGGTGACTCATCTCAGAGCGAGTGTGAGGGTACTGTATATGCTGGCACGTCTGTAGCAGCGTCTCAGCTCGTGTGCAGCTGTATAGGCTGCTGTGTGTGTGTGTGTGTGTGTGTGTGTGTGTGTGTGTGTGTCTGTGTGTGTATGTGTGTGTGATGTTTTCTTTCCTGTGTGAAACTAACAAATATGAAACAATACTTTGTAATTCATCCTCCTTCTGAGTCTGTAAAAACAGTCTATAACAGCTATATCTGCTTGTTATAATTTTTACAATTAATCAATGATATTTTCCTGTGATTATGTATATTTGTGAACTTCAACCCCTGAATAACTTAAAGAGGGGTATGATGCTTTTTTTTCAGGCATTTTACTGTCCCTCTAGTGCGCCCATAATATCCTTACAGGATTTACAGTGAACTAAAATCTTTATTTTTCTCATACTGTTGTTTTAGAAAATCCTTATTTCAGCCTCTGTCTGAAACATTTTGTTTAAGCTGCTGCCTCTTTAAGGCTCCAAGCTACACAAACCCCCTTTTCTCTGATTCGTCAGCCCTTTGGAGGCCTGTTGGAGGCAGAGCAATGGCCAGACTTTGTTTTTTTTTGTTTTTTTGAGGCCCATCCCTCCAATGAATCATAGACCAGGGAGGAGATCCTTGTGCGATGATGTCATCCATTAAGCGAGTCTTGTAAAGTTCTTGTGCTATTTTTAAAAAGGAGAATTTTAAGCAGTTGATGGATACATTCAGGGATTTCTACAACATAATGAATATGTGACGGTTTGAAAATCAGCACGTTTAGTTTTAACATCCAGCATTGATACTTGATATTGTTGAAATATGGGAAAGCAGAATGCCCCCTCTTTAAACTTTGTCTCCTTTAAGAGAATCAGTAGAAGTACTGTATTGACCTGAATATAAGACTAGTTTTTTTGGTTGAAAATAATGTGAAAAGCTGGGGGGGTTGTCTTATAATGGGGGTCGTCCTGTATTTGGGTAAATACAGTAGTTATCTTGATAAGATTTGAAAGATTTCTGTTTTCCTGGGAGTTAAAGAAACTGAAAACTTGAACCCATCTTGTCAGTTAAGAAGCAGCTCTCTGAGAGTGTATAATCATCCCTCTCTGTCTGGAGGCGGTTTACCACCGCACCAACTTCTTCCCTTCAGCCCCCGCGGCAGCTGAACTCTAGGTGACTCTTGTTGACATGGCGTGCTGCCAGCAGGCCAGCCGGCCTCCAAAGCTCATCACAGGCTGTTAGCATTTCATTAGCACGTGCCGCGGCCTCTCCTCGGCCCGGGCGCTGGCAGGAGACAATGCTCAGTGTTCATGTGCCAACTGGGCCCATTTTTACAGTGCAGAACACAGCCAGGCTTCTTAACGGGGACAAAGGAGTCTTGAGGTCACCCTGTGTTGGAGTTTGTTGCTTTTTTCTTTAAAGTGAAATTCCTGTTGGATGAAGCAGTCAAATCTTACCAAAACAGTTTAAAGACATTACTTTTAGTTGAGTTATTGGGTTAAACAACAAGACTCTGCAGCCACGCTCGCAGCTGTTTATGGAAATACTTCATTAGAAAGTCTCTACACAACGCCAAAACTCCAAATTATATATTATAAACCTAATTGTTGTGCTCATATGATTAAAATAGCGCCGTGAGAGTCCACATTCTCGCTCACAGCTGTTTCGAGCCGTAAATAGGCACAGCGGTTTGAGATAAATGCTAATGTCAGCATGCTAACTTTTTCACAATAGCAATGAAGTGTGCCAAACTTTCTGGAAAATCTGAGTGGCAGTTGTTTCCAGACACTGAGTGTGTGTCACCAGGATGAGAAAACCAACAGAGGATTTTAAGTACGTGGCTTACAGAAAAACCTATCATTGTGGTGTTATTTCTGGGTTTGGGGCTCATTTGGACCCATTTTGATAACCCTACATTTCCACTGATAATAAAAGTAAACAAGATACTTTTGCATGTATTTTGGGAACTGGATGTGATTGTGCATTTCTTCTCTCATATATGTCATTCATCTTTTATATTTGTTTTTTTACAGTCCAACAGGCAGCCGGTCAAACTCAACCTGCTCACCTGCCAGGTCAAACCGAGCGCAGAGGACAGGAAGTGCTTTGATCTCATCTCTCGTAAGTTTTGAAGAGCCAAAACAAACACAACACTACCTGATTTTTGAGTTTTGGAATTATTTTAACCAGATTTGGAAACTTAAAGAGACTGTTTTTGAATTTTGCAGATAACCGGACATATCATTTCCAAGCCGAAGATGAACAAGAGTTTGTAATGTGAGTATTTCTGAGAATCACCTAAAATAGATATATTCTCAAAAAATTCACAATATAACTGTTAAAATATTCTGTTATGAATTTTTGTTTGGTTTTGTTTGAATAGTCATTAAAAAGAGGGATATCAGCTAAAATACAGCTAGAAGTCATATATGCTAGCTGCTTGTGTATAGCTAACTCTAGGTTCTTTAGCCACTGTGTGTCATCGACACTTTACAGACAGGAAGTGCTGAACTCTGAAACAGAGTGAAGGTGTTATGTAGGTGACAGTGAGGATGGCAGTGGGATTTGTGGTCTGCAGTTATTCAGGTCTGTGTGACCTCACACTGTTGTTTCCCATGCATGTTTGTCAGTAGGCAGATGCACAGGCACAGGTTGACTCAACATTCATGAAACTATTGCAAATCGATGTTAAATCGGACCCAAACAACAAATTTATTTAGCATTTCAGGATAAATACAGATGAATACATAGCTTAGCCTTTGGTTAAACATAAGAGCTAGCTTGATTAGCATACTTGTCATCCCAGTGCTCTTAGAGACTTGCAGTGTGTCTTAAAATTTTTGATGAGTCAGACGGTTTTAATATTAACATAACTTTGTGTCACGACTTGATGCTAGTGGCCAGTGCTAGCATGACTCTCTGAACTGTGAGAGTCTGAGTTGTGGGTTATTTTGCCTCAGGTTTGAACAGCTAGTACATGCGTGTGTTACAAAGAAGATTTTTTTGGTCAAATGATGGTAAACCATCACTCAAGGTTTGGTAAAACAGCTAACACAGGAAGCTGACAATATTCCCCTGTATAAACTTATGAGCTCAAGCTAAAATATCTGAAAGTGAGGAGGTAAACAGTGTTAATCTTACTGGACCTTCTGCTTCTTGCCACACTTTGAAGCTAACAGCTAAATACTGAACAAGACAGTGCTAGCATAATGCTCAGGACTTTTAGAGTCTGTTTTGCAGGTTACATTGCGCTCAGGTTTGTTCCAAAGAGGATAATAGTTTAGGTTTAGTGAAGTCTCTCCCCATTTAGTGAAACAGCCACTTAGCACTGTCTCCTACTATGTTAAGTTATCTAAACTTCAGAGTTTAATGTTACAGCTAAAATATTTGAGAGTGAGGAGTAGGGAGCTCCATATTGTGCTCATTGTTGTCACTCTGGGCTAGCAACTTAAGGCTAAATTAGCTACTGCCAGCACAAGTCTGGCTAAACAGCAGAGTTTGAGCTGCTTTGTGGGTCAGTTTGAACAACCAGTGGGAATTTATGATGTAAGAAGATAAAATGTTTGCTCTGCTTCAACAAGTTTTATTTTTCTTTTCATTTTTTTATTAACTTTTTGGCAATACTGTAGGTGTGAGAAGCTAATTAGGCTAGCATATAAGACCTGATCAGTCTGATTGTATTTTTTTCAGTCTATTTATTAAAGATAGTCATATTTTTGCAGGTTTTCAATCTGTAAAAAGAGTTTTAAAAGTAAGATGCTAAAAGAAGCTAAATATACGATGGAGGTGGATGAATTATTCATAATAAGATGTTTAGAGTGGCACTGCAGCAAATGCTAGCAGGAAAAAATGACTTGTTTGAAGATCAAAGAAAAACATTTTCACTTTTTTTATATATTACAGAGTAATGCTTATCTAAACATCAAACAAGTATTTACATTTCTTTTAATTTTCTCATCAAAGTCTCAGAAAAAGAGTTCTTTTTGTTTTTCACCATAAAAACACTCTCGAGACACTTTGAGGCTCTTTACTTTTTTGCTTGCATGTTTTTCCTCTGATGCCTCGCTGCAGTTCAGTGCAAAACTCCGTATGTACATGTTGTCCTTTGGGATCCAGCTCTCTGCTCCTCCCCACCGCTTCTGTCACGCACTTTAAACTGCAGCAGGAGAGTCTTCCTGGGCTTTCTCCATGAAATATTTAGTATTCCATAGGGCTCCTCCTTTGTGCAATCACGCTCCCCTTCAATTAGGCTGGGAGGGTATTATAATACATAATTCAAAGTAAACACAACACGGCTTTGGCTCAGCAGCTGTGCACCTACCTATTTGTGGATTCAAGTATCTGATGTTATTTCACACAGAGATTTAAACAGACGGTGAAACACATCGGTTTATGGGCCCACTCCCTGTCTGGCCTCAGCCTCTGCAGAGTGACAATGACAGAGGAAGTGCTGACGTCAGGACCATAAAGCTCAGTCTCTGTGTGTCAAGTTTTGTGTCTGAGGGCCGGTGCAGTGGGTGGAGAGCAGGAGCAGATTTTGCTGTGTGTGAGCTGCAGGAGGCCACGTTTGAACATCTCACACACAGTGTTTTCTGTGTGTGAGAATGTTACAAACCCCAGTGTGTGTGTTCATGTGTGTGGGTTTTACTTTGTAATAGTTAAAAAATTTGCAAAGACAATAAAGTCAAAATGGATCATTTTGGTTCAGGTCATTAAAACTACAGCTATCATGGGAAGCTAAATTCTGACAAGAAATACAAAGATCTGTTTAGTTCCAGGAACTACTCTTCAAGGATCCTGAATGGTTCCTGTGCCAGATGATTATGCAAGTTAAGCTGGTGACGTTTAGAGAAGCATAAAAATAATTTCACTACGCTTCAATACCAGCAGACAACAGCAAGAAAGAGACAAAGGCCATCTGGCATTTTAGCAGTGTAAGGAATGACATTATAGTTAGCATAGAGGAAATACAGCTTGTGTTGATTTTGATCATGCTGTGTGGCATTAAAGATGAATTTGTTAAATTAGCTGTTGTGGGAAAGCAGTTTCAAAGTATCCAAATGTTTGACCTATATCAGGAACCCAGAGATAGAGGTGTTGTGGTTACAGAGTGACCCTGTTTAACTGGCAGCTTTCAGCCTAATGCAACAAAACTAGGATGCTCTGTTGTGAACTTAGAATTTTATTAAACTTGTGATCCACTGACATGTTCAGCTGAAGGTCTCCAGTTTACAGGGTCACTCTTCAAACTGTTACACCAGGAGCTAACGAAGACACATTCACACTATCAGGTTCAAAGGAGACCATTGTTCAGGAGTTGTTTTATCGAGTGAATCACAGTTGAATGTTACAGTGAATGCCAGGGGTTAAAAAAGTACTGCCGGTACTTTACCAATCAGGAACTTTTAGCAGTGCAGGCCCGCCCCTTAAAGTTCCTAGACTTTAGAAAGTACTACCCCTGAGTAGGGGTGTTTTAAGGAGGAGATTAACTAACCTTGAAGCAGATTTAGACCCTGGTACCTACTTCTGGGATGCACAGATCCATAAAAAGTTCCCAGTTCCTAAGGAGACTTCCTGCCGTCGTAAAACATCTTAAACAATCAAGTCAGCGTGATGCTACTGTCTACAGCAGGCAAAATAAAAACAGAGTTCAGCATTTTAGATCTTGCCCACCAAAGTTTCTGGACCTTTGGAAATTACTCCCCCCTTATCAGGAGCTTTTCAGGGGCTATCCTGGAACTATATTTAGACCCTGGTTGCAGGGTGCAATGTAAGTTCTTCAAAAGGTTCCTGGACCACTAGGATGTACTATCTGTTACTAACTACCCCAAAACTAAGTTTGGACCCCGGTACCTGCTGTTGAAAGTTAAACAGTTCCTTTAACGGTTCCTAGCTTCTGGTGAATGTTCCTGCTGTGAAAAAGCACCTTAATGGGCCAAGTGATCCCAGTAAAACTTAAGTGGTTTAATTTTCTTACTTAAATTCTTTAAATCTGACTTTGGTCCTGAGATTTCTTGAGTCTATGTTTTTTAGTTTTTTTTTTTATTTCATATTTTTAGAAAAAAGTACACATACATATAACACATGTGAGATACTTTAATGTGAGTATTTACAGTTTATTTGGTGTGTGGTAAGTGTTTTATTCTGGATAACATTATTAATGATGTGTTTCCTTTCACAGCTGGATCTCGGTGCTGACCAACAGTAAGGAGGAGGCGTTGAACATGGCGTTTCGAGGTGAGCAGAGCAGCGGAGGTGAAGACGGCTTAGAGGACCTGACTAAAGCCATCATAGAAGACGTGCTGCGCATGCCGGGCAACGAAGTGTGCTGTGACTGCGGAGCTGCAGGTGTGTACTGCTGCTTCTCTGTCTCTCTATACACAGCATAAATATAGATCCTCAGCCTGCTTTGTGCTTAGTCAACCCTCACCTTGATACAGGAGATGACACACACCTTCACCTCAGCATTTTCCGACTCCACTCTGAGCAAATGTTTTATTTAAAGCCACACACCAATCTTTATTTCCCTGCAATGTCACGGCTGCCTTGAACTCCGTGTCCTCCAGTTAGACGGTGACTGAACAAGCTGCACTGCAAATCCTCCAGCAGCCTTAACTAACAAGCACATGTGTGTGTGTATGTGTGTGTGTGTGTGTGCACGAGAGTTATTAGCATTCAGGACACAACTCCATCCTGATCCTCCCCCGCATTGGGAAGCAAAGACTCAGCAGTCAGGAGTGGTGTAGACACTCAGGCCCTCTGACACTTTACACAAATAAACATGCAACACACACACACTCTCACACACAAATTTCCTCTGTCAACAACAACACACTCGCAGCAGCACCACGAGCAGCCGAGCGACCGGCTGATGGGAGGACTTTATGCTGAAGGGGGGAAAAAAAAACATCCCTGCGCTTTGAGAAACAACATCATTACATCATGTTGTTACATAAGTCACACACGCTCTGCCGACCCCTGCAATCTGCAGAGCGGGGGGTATTTTGTCATGTCTGTTCTTTAGTTCCTGCGTCCGCTCATGTACACGGTCTAAGCAGTTAGACTTGTTCCAGATGTGGACTTGAGCTCAGTTTCCTCTTTGATTCCTCTTTTCTTTATCAGATCGTCACAGGTTTTCAGGATTGCTCCGACTCGACCTTCTTTTCCTGAAAACATGAAATTCACATCATGTTGGAAAGGTCTCTGTAATGACTCTGAAAGGTCGCCGCTTTGTTTCCTCGGCTCAGAGCGGAACGAGGACGGCTCTATTTCATTTGATATTCTCCCAGGATGCCTCTCTTTATAAGACACAGCTTTGCAGCTTTACGCAGATATAGAGGTCAGCGTGTGTCAACTCATCATGCTTAACGTGAACCATGTGACCTGTCACCAGCTCACATCCATGTAGGGAGGTGAACATGTGTGTACATGCCTGTGTTCCTGTGTATGACTCACTTCTTTTTTTCAAAGGAGAGGGGGCCTCTTCATCTTCCTCCTCTTCCTCTTCCTCTGTCTGTTCACTTGTCAGATCCTAACAGAGCAGCATCTCTGCCTCGCAGCATCCCTAAACTCTCAACAAACACAGTCAGCTGCATGTTTAAAGCTCCTCTTCAAATTTAAGATGTGCACACTAGACACATTGATGATTAAAAGCTAGCTAGGAACTTTTCATAACTCAGTGGGCGCAGCCAAAGTTTACCATTTTTTGGCAACATGCAAACCTTATAACTCTCATGTACAATGCTGGATCTGGACCAAAACGTGCACATGTTCAGTGTCACAGCCTGAGTGCATCTATAGGCTTTTTGACATGCTTCAACTGGTGCACAGTGAGCGCCTGTTTTGTGTGGATTTCATGAAGCTAATCACTGTCATATTCTTTTCCAAGCCCAAAGATAAAACCTTTTTGGGTCGTTCGAACGTAAGGAGACCGGGTGTGGTTGTAACACTTTTTTGCTTCAGCACCTCCAACTCCATGAATTTTTGAGTCAGAGTTCTCAATCTTTAATGTTAAGTTCCCACATTTGTTTGTTACAAATGGCACCAATTCAAACCTCTGCATGAATATCACAGACCTCACCAAGTCATGTGAAATACATGGTGGTCCTTTGTTACAACCTACCCCACTTCCAGGGCAGGTTGTAACACATGCTGGGTTGAGTTGTAACCATAGACTGTATATAGAGTGGACGGCGTGACTCCGCCATTTATCATTGTACAGTTTTGAAGCCAAGATACCTCCGTCTCAGGCGCAGCCATTGTAGCAATTGCAGCCAGAGTCTGTGCAGTAAAGACGATGGATTCTGGGAGAATCTGAGTGGAGCTGGGTGACAAAAACAAAAATTATTTTTTTTCTTTTGAGAGTCTAATCACTTCTTGACTCTACTTCCTGACTTATTTTACAATCCCCGGAAAAAATACACAAGAACGGCAGAGTGGTGATATGTACTGCTGTGTGTAAATTTCATTGAAAAAATATGAGCTAGAATTCCTTCATCTTTTGTTCAGGATCAGCTACTTATCACAGGTAACTGGCTAAACCTTCTCATTCATCCCCGCAGCGTCTAGTGCTGTAACACAGTCGGACACTGAGCGTCTTCTGACTTCAGCGGGGAAGTGTAGAGTGGGTTGTTCCACTGTGGACACTAGAGGTCATTGGATAATTGCTGGGCTTTGTCCCGCCCATCGGACGCTCAGCGTCTCTGGGGGTCTATGAGGCAGTGGGCTGGCCTGGATGCTGGGCTTCTGCATGATGATTGGATGATCTGTCTGAGGCCGAATCTCTTTTTGATTGACAGTGAAATGAGCCAGTCAGGGATCTTGAAGTATAACCCTCCACCTGAGCATCCTCTGTAGAGAGGAGCTTCTCCTGTTTAAAGTGGCTCAAGTCTTACACCCCCAACACAATGAGCCAGGCCGTTAATGCAGTCTAGCTCTGCTGGTCATTGTGAGAACACTGGTAAAAATCCCTGGAAAAAACACCTGGTTGGTACAACAGGGTCACAGATCATTTTCTTGAAAAGGAACAGAGGGTAGAATTTATGTTTAAATAAATAAACATATTTATGATGTAGGCCAGAAAAAAAAGGAGCTTCCCCTCCTTGACTGACCAGCAGCTGTCACTGCTCCTTTCTTATCCCCAATTGGTGCTAGTGTTAGAGCTCTCCCCATGTTACAACCATACCCAGTCTCCCCTACATGGACCTGCTCACTGCTATTTACCACCTCATTCCTCAAGGGAGCAGAATTCAACAATTTGCTGAGATTCGAACATGTTTTGCATTTTGATTCTTACTCTTAAAAAAAGCAGAGCCTAGCTTTCGGGTGTACTAACAGCTTAGCACTGACCCTTTGCTGCCTGATCCCCATTTCTAATCTTCCGAACAAATAAAGAAAAAAAATGACCTAAATTTGGAAGAACTTGGACGATAAGCCGTACAAATTTAAGATTTGTTTATTTATTTATTTTTTAGAGGGAGATTTGTTTTCAACAAAAGGCTACCACACAAAAATACATATAATCCTCCTTAACCCTAAAACCTCTATGAACAGATTGTGCAGCGGTGACCACCCAGTAACTCATTTTAGCAAATCTCATTGGTTGTTGTTTTATTTCTCCCTCTGGTTCTTCTCTTACATATTTTTTCACTTTTTAGTTCATATTTCACCTTTCCCAAGATGTTTGTAGTTATAGTATAATCCTAAAGAAGGGCAAAGAAGTCAAACTGTTGTAGTCACAATCCTCAGGAATTTTAACTGTAGCCAAAAATTGAAGAAGTAAATACAGAAAAGCAGAATCATCATACATGAATCTTTGAGTTGCACATGTAAAATGTGTTATTTACTTTGGCAGGGATGTAATAACAAAACCCCCTCATTGAGGCTAAGGATCTTTAGTGTTTGCATCAGTTAAGATTCATGTTAAGTCTCCAAACTCTGTCCAGTGTGTGAATTTCTCTTTGAGCTCAGAAAAAAAACACAAAAGAAGTAGATAAACTTTTTATTTGCAGCCTAAATCAGTTTTATGAACTTTTTCTTTATTGCCCTACAAAATCGAACAAATAAAAGCAGCCACAGTTCTGCTTTTAAGTGTTTGTAGTTGCGTATACAAAGAAAACTTTCTCACAACAACAGTGTTTCAGTGTTGGACCCACAAAAGAGTAATGTCCTCCGTCAAGCTTTGTCATTTTTCTTCTCTGTAAGTTCCACAATCATTCAGGAATAAATCAGCTGTAGCGACGCTGAGAAACCAATTTCCCTGCAGACAGCCGCCTTAAGATCCAGAGCACAATGCAGCCACACAAACATATTTTCAATAAGAGGCAGGACTGATGCTCCTCCAGCTGAAAAATTGTTTCCCTTTTTTTCTGGACCTCAATTTTCTCGTGTTTTCTGCTTCAAGATGTCAGGCGACTGTAGTGGAAATACAGATGTTGTGTAACAACTATTTTAAATATCAGTTTTGTCTTTTGTATTTTGTTTTATTTTCAGACCCCAAGTGGCTTTCTACCAACCTGGGGATCCTCACCTGCATTGAGTGCTCCGGCATCCACCGAGAGATGGGAGTCCACATCTCCCGCATCCAGTCCATGGAGCTTGACAAGCTGGGAACATCAGAACTCTTGGTGAGTTAAAGGAATGAAAACAACAAAAGAAATGAAGTTAAACTCTTACCCTGAGCTAACGCTGTTGTCTCCTCTCCTCTCCTCCCTCAGCTGGCCAAGAATGTAGGGAACAGTAGTTTCAATGAGATCATGGAGGGAAACCTCCCGTCCCCTTCACCAAAGCCCACTCCATCCAGTGACATGTGAGTTAAAGCTTCCTGTCGTCTACATTTCTTTGATATCTGAACGGCTGACTGAGTTTTTCTTCCTCCAAAGGACGGTGAGGAAGGAGTTCATCAACGCTAAATACGTGGACCACAAGTTTGCGAGGAAGACGTGCACATCTGCGGCGGCGAAGATGATAGAGCTGTTTGAGGCGGTTCAGTCCAGGGATCTGCTCTCCCTCATTCAGGTCTACGCTGAGGGGGTGGAGCTGATGGAGCCGCTCCCTGAGGTGGGACCGGTGAGTCCTTTAAGTTTATGGATACAGGGGCAGAGGTTAAATGATCAGGTGAACGTAACTCAAACTAACTCTCATACCTAAAGCTGAGATTTAACTACCCCTGAACTAAATTAAAACCCTGGTTCCTGTTGTCAAAACCGTCATAGTTCCTTATAAAGATACTAGTTCCTGGGGAAAGTTCCTGGTATAGAGATGCACATTTCTGTTCAAATTTTCATTGTTCCTGGGGAAGGTTCCTGCTGGTTCCTTAAAAGGTTCCTGGTTCTCGGGAAAAGTTCGTGATGTCAAAAAGGGTATTGTTTTTTAGTTCCTTGGAAAATTTCCTGCTGTTGAAACACACAAAGTTACCCAAAATGTTACTAACTCCAGGGTAAAGTTCCTGCTGCCAACAAAATGGTATTGAAAAGGCACAGTTCCTCAAAAACTATAAAACCCCTCCTGCTGCTAAAAATGCACATAGGTCCTTGAGAGGTTTCTAGTTCCAAGAGAAAGTTCCTGTAGTTGAAACACACACAATTCTCAAAAAGGATCCTCAAAGTTCCTAGTTTTTGGTAGAAGTTCCTGCTGGTTAAAAAACAGACAGTAGTTTCTCATAAAGTTCTTGGTTTCTGAGGTTAGTCCCGGATAACAAATAGGTCACAGTTCCTCATAAAGTATTTAGTTCCTCCTGAAAGATCCTGCTGCTGAAAACGTACATACTTCCTCAAGAGGTCACTAGTTTTTTTGGAAAGTTCCTGCAGTTGAAAAACACATAGTTCCTCAGAAGGTTCCTAGTTTAAAGGGTTAGCTACTGACGTCGAAATGCTCACAATTCCTCGAAATGTATTTAGTTCCTCCAGAAAGTTCCTACTGTTGAAAATGCACCTATTTTCCTCGACAGCTTTCTAGTTCCTGGGGTGAGTTCCTGCTGTTGAAAAGCGACTATTAGTAAGATTTTCTTGACAACACTAAAACAGATTTGACAGATAAAGGTTCAAAGAAAAACGTCTGGTTACATGAATCTGAAATATTCATCTTTTTTAGTGAACTGGCCCTTTACATTTGTTTTGTAATCATTAATCTAAGATGCACATGGTGGGGATTTGACACAATAGGTTGGTTTGTTGCTTTGAGTAGTTCCTACATGTCAGCCTCCGCCCTTTGCAGAATCATACATGACTTCCTTTTATTACTCACCATGATCTCACTTTGGACCATGAAGCCCAGAAACATCCTCTGGGAGCTCCACACGTCATTACACCGTACTGGTTTGTCTTCATGAGACGTTTTACTCCCATCAGGACAATCAGCGCTGACACTCCTCTGCCAGTTTGTGACTTATTTGGCGTCTAAAAATGGGTGGAACATTTTGAGTCATCTGGATAACCTCACCAGCAGGTGGTGATATCCAGCAGCAGCCCTCATCTCATCACAGGGCATCACATCGTTAGAGCTGGGATGACGACATCCATGGCAGCTTAAATCACGTCTCTGCTTTGTATTCTGCGGCTGAGTCTGATATTTTCTTTGTTTCCCTCGCTGCTTTGATCAAAGTTAAAGACCAGGCAGTGGATGGTGAAGATATTGCACTGTAAACAACACGGCTGATCAGACTTAATCTGACATAAATGGGTCAAGGTTTTATAACACAGACGTAGTAGTTCCCTAATGAAAAATTAAGTGTACAATGAAGCGAGCGGGATAAAAGAGGATATCTGTTGATGGTGGAGGGAGCTGCTGCTGCTGCTGCTGCCGTCTGTCTCACGGTTATCTGATCTGCTGCTGTCAGGAGATCTGAACGACTGAAGACGGCACAGTGACATCCCACTCTTACACAAAAACCAGGAACGAACATGAATGTGTGTCTAAATACACCCTTTCCTATACCCTACATCCTTATATTTCACCATTAATCCTTTACGTCTAGATCCCAGATGGAAATAACAGCAAGAATGTCCTCAAATGTAGCAAACCTTGGCTGTGTTTCCTCCTGAAATATTATTTTTAGGAGCCATTTTGTTTACTGCAGCTTGTTTAAATGCTCAAAGAGACACAGAGGGAGAGAATACAGAATGGATGCTGCCCAAGATTGTCTCACTCTTGTCTTTGCTGTGTTTGATGGCCCCCTGCAGGAAGCTGGAGAGACCGCACTGCACTACTCTGTACGGACTGCTGACCAGACCTCCCTGCACCTGGTGGACTTCCTTGTGCAGAACAGGTGCATTTTTTTTAAAGAGTACTTTTTATTAGAAAGCTGGAAAAGTATTTGGAAAGGCTTTTGGCAAACATCTTTAAGAATTTCTTGCAAAAGGAGGAGCAGTTTAGAGAAGAGTTAGACGGTAAACATCAGCTTTGTGGAAACAAACACCATCAAACGTCTGCGTCTTCTTCTTCTCCTCTTTCTTGTTTCTGTGCTTTACTCCGTAGTGGTGCGGCAGTGCAGGAGCAGTGGAAAGCTTAGCTCTGCACAGCTCAGCTCAGATTCCCACAAGGCAAACAGAAATGGGTCAAGCACTTGTTCTCTGCTTTAATTTATTCCTCTCTTTTCAATTGTTTACCCACCACTGCTCCTCGTGCACATGGCCTCTGCAGAACAAGTGGAACCCTTTCATTAATTAATAGCTTAAGTGGCGTCATAATCAGTTCTTATTATTAGAGATGTCTCTCTGAACGCTCGAGGAGATCTGTGTTTTTATTTTTACCGACCTAATCTGCTCGTCTACGCCAGATTTAGCCGCTCGCCTTTGATGTTTCAGTGTTTAACTCCTAAAATCAACCTGAAGCTGCAGTATTCTGGAAACACCCTTCAGGCATGTGACCTGTGTCCTCACTCTGTGTGTGTTTATGTGTGTGTGTCCCTCAGCGGTAACCTGGATAAGCAGACGGAGTGGGGGAACACTGCTCTGCATTACTGCTGCATGTACGAGAAGCCCGAGTGCCTCAAGTTGCTCCTGAGGGGCAAACCAGCCACTGATATCCGTGAGTCACATCCCCTTCTCGCTCGAGTCACCCGTACGCACGTATCAGCCTCTAACTGTTGATTATCCCCTCCGCTCCCCCTTCAGCCAATCAGAACGGAGAGACGGCGCTGGATGTTGCCAGGCGACTGAGGAACACTCAGTGTGAGGAGGCAGTAAGTAAAGTGCTGCCAAGCTGCTCATTTTAGACACCGTGATGGATTCTAACGAGCTAAAAAAGACTACAAATGGTCACACAGGAAGCTGAGAATGAAACAAAGGCATGTTGTGCTCAGATTGTGGTTCATTTGAGAGGTTTGGAGCAGGTTAGTGAGAACACTAGATGGCAGTCAAAGGTCTGTCTGCGGCCTCAGGCTGCAGCGTCAACAGAGTGGAAATAATTGTTCATATATGTTCATTATTAACGCTAATATGAGCATGCAAACAAAAAAAGCTTCTTTAAACTGAGCTAAAATCTCAGATCAACAAACACAATAGAGAATAAAACAACCTGAAAAGCTTTGTGTGCAGGGTAATCAGCCCTAAACATACATATAACCAGCCCTGTTTTTGATTCTGTGAAAATTTGCAGTCTTTGATTATGATTTTGGCATATTTTAATGTAATTTCTGCATATTGTGGCTTATATACTGATTCCAAAAGGGATCCTAGATGTGATCATGTGTGTAATTTGTGATTTGTGTTTGTGTGTGTGTGTGTGTCAGCTTGTGCAGGCTGCAGAAGGCAAGTTCAACCCTCACATCCATGTGGAGTACGAGTGGAGCCTCAGACTGGAGGAGATGGACGAGAGCGATGATGACCTCGATGATAAGGTTCGAACTAGTTTTCGACTGATATCGTTTTTTTATCAAACGATACTGACAATTCGAGCGGATATCACATTGTTGTTGTTTGTTTTTATTTAACACACACACACGGTTATCTCAGCCAATATAGAGTTAATTCATGAAATAGAACAATATATTAGGCTATGCAACTAGGATATGACTGATATTTATGTTAGATGCAACAGTTAACTGCAGAACCACAAATATCATAATAGAATTTATATTAAGCAGCAGATAGTAACTGCTAAATGTAAACTTTACTTTAAAGCCCCGTTTTCACCAAGCGATCCGATCTCGGAAGGTGGAGCTACAACACTGCAGACCGTTGATTGGTCGAAAGAATCGTCACTTACCCTAACAGTGGCTGTATTTCTCCTGGCGGCACACAGACTTCTCCGAAACAAAGCTTGATTTTGCTTTGTATTAAAGAGCTACATGCCAATCACAGAGAGGATGAAGAGGATGAAATGCTGCATGTCTTCCATCATTGCTCTTTGTTACTGTGATGCGTTTTTCTTCTTCCTCCTCGTTGGATTTATTAGTGGGGTACACTGTGTCACGCTGCTATGGCATCACACTATTATGTTGCTGATGCAGCTGTCGGCATTCATCTTACATGCCCCCTACCACGGTTGGCTGTGGAAACGCAAGCAGGACTGAGCTTAACCGAGCCAAACCATACCAAACCGTACTGATCTAAACCAGACTGCTTAATGTTGCTCAACAGCAGTCACTTAAACAAGGCTGCCTGCAGTGTCTGTAGACATTGTTCACTAGTTAACTCATTCTTACAAGATCCAGATATCTCTGTCAAGATTGAGCGGGAAACAGAAAAAGGTGGAGAGGACCCAGGGGCACATTAATTAAAAAACAAAGATTCATTAAACCTATCTCAATAGTACAGGCCAAATATCAGGAAACACTTACGCTAGGGTATTAAAAGCCACATGGGGAAGAATCACGGGAACAAAGCATGGCAAGATATGACATGAAGATAAGACAAACTGACAAGGAACCTAAGAAACAAGGAGACTAAGGCCTACTTCACTGTGGCTGGAGTTTTTGGAAAACATCATTTTGCCCTAAATAGACCAAAAATAAATCAACACAAGTGTATAACAAGACAGAGGACAAGAGAACACACAAAACAAGGATCACTCAGAAACAACTGGTAGAAGACAACTACTGACACCAAGAAACACAAGATAAATACACCAAACAGATAAACACAAAGAAAACACACAACAAAGAGGCTAAATCAGACTCATAGGGATCAAGAACTACAAAATAAAACAAAGAACAAGAAGGAAAATACAAGACAAGAATCATAAAGATAAATACAGGATACTTGAGGTACAAAGAAACACCAGTGATAGCGACACAGTCCCACAGTCCCCAGTATTACGTGACCTTGGCATCATCCTCACTCCCACTCTCTTCTTCCAACCACGCATCAGAAGCATAACCAAAACATCCTTCTTCCACCTACGTGACATTGCACGACTCAGACTCAGCCACGGTTGTTGCTGGAGTTCACATAATCACACGGTTCCTCCAGCAACTGCATTGGCTCTCCATTCAGAACTAAATCCACTTCAAGATCCTCCCTACCACCTACAAAGCTTAATCACTTCAGCCCCTCATATTTGACTGACCCACGAAAACATAAATCAGGGATTTCAACATTTGGAGCCCACGCTCACTCATTTAGATTTTTCTCTTTTTGTTTTTAGCACAAGGACGGTAAAGACGTCCTGTTCTGTTTGCACATTTATTCCCTGGTTATATCCTCTAAAATAATGTCAGCTCTACACAATCATCAAATCATTTAACTAATTTTGTCTGCTCTGTCTACGTCCCCCCTACCAGCCAAGTCCCATTAAGAAGGACCGCTCCCCAAGGCCTCAGAGCTTCTGCCACTCCTCCAGCCTGTCCCCCCACGACAAGCTCTCCCTGCCCGGCTTCATCAGCCAGAAGGACAAACAACAGCGTCTGTCCTACAGCGCCTTCACCAACCAGATGTACAGCGCCTCCACTGACCTCACTTCCTCCCCCGTGGCCGACGGACCGCCGCTGCCTCCAAGGAACCAGGGCAAAGGTCAGACATGAGTACCCCAAGTGCTGCATCCATTCTATTTGTAGTTTTTTAACAGTGAATTCAGGAGATCATTTTTCTGCTAATACATTTTTTAAAAGTTAAATCTTTAGTGAAAACAGTCTGATTCCTGTGGGGTAAAAACAGTGTTTTAAACTGTAATGTCTGTCAATGTTTGATGATATCCAGGGAAGGATTAGCTGCAGAGAAATGCTACGTTATCACTTTTCTGCAAATTTCCTCCTGTGTGCTGCCAATCAGTCCACACACACACACACACACACATTCACACACCCTGCAGCGGAATGCAATTTGTCCACACACAGATCAGAGGGTGGGTTGCAGGTGTCATTAAGATCGCTTACACTGTAAACCTTCAGGAAAACACGGCTGCAGGAGGCAGCAGGGAGGCTCTGGTTTGCCAGCGTGTGAAAGGGAAGCTGGATACACACTCTTCATCATTAACCTTGACATAATATACACAAATAAGATACTGTGGGCGTGCTGCTGCCTCTGCAGTATTTGGAATTTACAATAACATTTCCTCCTCTGTGGAGGGGGAGTCACAGCTTCAGGTCATGGTTAGAAACATTTAAGGCTAACAGTGGAAACATCCATCTCAACAAGTCATTTAAATCCATTATTCTGCATTTAAATCTTATTTTTCTTAAAACAAGAGGTGTGAAAGTTCACCTGTTTCCAGTGCAAATCAGAATAAACCCCATTAAGCTTTCCTCTGTAGCTTTTTAATCACATTATGGTTCCTATAAACATACAATGGGGGCTTGTTAGCCACAAAATAACAGTTGCGCAGAGATTATAGCACCAGAAATTAGCAGCTAGCTAGTTAAAACTAACATTGGATGTTATAGCTAACTTGGTCTGTAATAAAAGCTTTCATATATGGACTCAACATGAATTTTAATGTTTTGACATTTTTGACTAGGTGCAAAAAAGTTAGCATCCTCGCTATCAAATTATCATTGTGAAACACAGCTCTGAAATAACATTAGCCTCTCACATAAAGATACTAGTTTTGAACAGGTGTTGTTGAACCATCTAAAATTCATGTAAAAACATCACTATTTATTGCTTAAGTAATGCCATGTTGATATTATTAGCAGCAGCTAGCTGGGTAAAAAATGTTTAGCCTACAAAGCCTGTGTGCTTGTGCTAATGCTGACAAGCTAACAACTAAGCTGTTATAGTGTTTATAGTTTATTACTGTAAATAATTGCCTTGCAACTATTTACATAAAGGAGTTTTATTCAAAGATTTGAGTAGCAGATATTAGCGGTTACCTGGCTAGTTAATGCTAACATTGTCTGTGGCACATTTGAGGCTATAGCTACCGTGCTCTTCTGTAAACATGGTGTGAAATTGAAGTTTTTAGCAAATAATATCCTTTTTAAACCTTAAAGTAATACAGTTACTACCTAGCTAGCTAGCTAGTTTTAAGCTGGTTATCTATGTAGAATAATTTGCAAAGTCTACATTAGCGAAGCCAGTTAGCTTTACATGGTAATACTAATACTAACATGCTAAAAATTATGTTCTTGTAGTTAAAGCTACAGCTCTTTAAGGAAGTCATTATTAACTTCTAAATAATCATGAAGTGAACTTTAAATATGCTAATTAGCTTTATTGTATAACTACTGCTCTACGTTATTGTGTTACTGCCACTGTATGCAGGCAGCTAGCTAGCAAAACAGGCCAACAACACTGACAAAGCCTGTTTTTAATTTTCATATATTTTTTGGTAAACCAGTAAAGTATTGCTGTATATTAATATGTGTTTTGTGTACTTGTGTTCTTTAGCGTTATGATTACTACAGCCTCAGTTGGACAATTAGCATTCAGCTAGTTAGCCCTCTTTTATCAAGACTTAGATTTCTCGAACTGTTCAGTGACAAAAAGCACTGGAAACAAGGTTGATTTATGCAAAAATAAGATTAAAAGCCCAAATAAGAGGCTAAATGACAAACATGCATACTTATGTAATAACATGCTAGCTCTTCAGATGCTACAGATTAGCAGCTCTCTCATTGGGTGCTGAAGAGCTCGCCTTCGAGGCCAGCTTTACACCATTTTCCTCTCTTTTTCTTTGCTTGCCTCTGGTAAGATTTCATCTTGTTATTTTATTGTGTGGGAGTCGCTCTTTTTTAAAACTGACATACTGTAGATTCTCTCCCACACTCCTCATCTCGCTGTCTTTTCTTTCTCTTTTTTGTTTCTCTATTCTTTCAGCTCCACACTTGGCATTCCTTGGCTCTCATTCGCACTACGCCACACTGGCTGGCACTCGACCATACATCAGTGAATATCCTGTTTTTACGTTCTCCCCCTTACTCGGCTGTGTGCCCCTCATACCAGTTACCCCTCAGTTGTTCTTCCCTTTTACAGCTCAGATTCACAGGCTGGTGGAGTCTTTCTTTACACAAATAATGGGACCATGTAGGCAAGCTGCATCCCCGGTTAATTAATTCTTGCCTACATGATTTTTTTATTTTTATTTCTGGAACCAAGTCCCACCGTCCTTGAGCTGTAAACTCTTAACCACAGCTGATTCCTCTCTGGCTGAGCTCTCTATTAGCTGCTTTTGTCACAACCCGTTAGCAACCAGCTGAGTCCCAATCCACAGAAACAGGCACATTTATGAACAAATTCACCCAATTTAGACACAAAAATGCATCCGAACCCCCAATAACAAGATTTCCTTGAGTTATTTTGCATCCCCGTCTACATTCATCCTTCAAAACCTCCTTCTTGAAAACTCTCCCCATGTTTGCAGCGCCTCTCTTCTTCTCCATGCTTCATCATCATCCTCTCCTCTCCTTTACCTTCTCTGGGGTTTAAGGGGTTAATAGGATGATGTTTTTGTAGGGAGTCCTCATCACCTCATGTGTTTTATGTATCGCTCCTCCAGCTCCTACCCCATCTGGCCCTCCCTCTACACTCACTCCAGGAGGCAGCTCCACCCTGTCCAAGAAGAGGCCTCCGCCCCCACCTCCTGGACACAAACGCACCCTGTCTGACCCACCCAGCCCGCTCTCTCACAGTCCACACAGTAAAGGGGGCTTGACTGGGGGTGAGACGCAAGCCTGAAGCTCAAATATCCTATCTGTCCAAAAAATGCAGGGTTATCTGACAAGATGCTCTCAACTTGAAGTCCTCTTACTGGCTTTTTCCAGACCCCTGCAGCTAAACCACGTCTAGAAAAAGCTTGTTAGAGGAGTTCAGACTGTTTGATAATAACATTCCTAAGCTTCTCATTAGATTTTCTGCCGAATATGTTTTTTCGAAATACTTTTAATTTTGAGTTGATTTCAAAGAAGACGTCTATGACTCTGTGCAGTTTGAAGATTCATTAAATTTAATTACAACTGGACTATTTAATGACTCTCATTTTAAAACATTCACACATGTAATTTTCTGTTACTCAATTATTTTTTACAGTTACAGAATGTTTTGACATCAATCATTCATTCCCTTTAATTTCAGCTGCAGAAACTGAAAGTGATACAGAAAGTCAACCTGAAAAAGCTTCAAACGTATAATTACAGTCACTTTAAAAATGCCACAAGTGCATCATCAGTAATGATGCATTTTTATTTTTTTTAATTTGACCTATTCAACCTGCACAAAGAGATATGACGGGTTATCTTTTGGAGACAGAAGACGACAGGTCAAACACACCTCAGTCATCTTACCTGCAATCTTGTCGCCCCCTCTCTATGTGTATGTTGAGGATATTTTGACTGTTGCTCCACTTTTATCATGTGTCCTCTGTGGTTGTTTTGTGCATTCTGTGTCACCCAACCGCTAATTACAAGATGACACTTTATTGCACAACCCTCAGTTTCCAAATAACACGGGCTCATGGAAAGCTCAGCCAGATGACGCCCCCCCTTCCCCCCTATTTTTTTTTTTTTTAAACCATCACAGCATGTTGAGTTATTTCCACATTTATATTAAATTACTCCCCTGCCTGGCTCTCTGTTATGGTGTTGATTAATCTGTTTGTCGTCATCGATGTTGATATTCTAGGAAGCGATTCCACTCCTCCTCCAGTCAGCAAGATGTCTCCGGTTTCTAACAAGTTTGAAGGAATTCCTCAGCAGCAAAGGTACTAAAGTAAAAAAGTTCACAGTGCAGCGAGAGCTCTGATATTTGGTTTGTTTTTGTGTTTTTTTTTCTTAGGATACATTTGTTTAACCTCTTCTGTGTTTTGTGGGTTTGACTTGGCAAACTTTACAAAACTAAACTCACTAAACCTCATTTGAAAATCTCTTCTAAGCACTACTTCAAGCAACACAAAGTCTACACTTGGTCCAAGGGTTCTTCCCAAACTACCTCAGAAAGGTAAAGTCCCAACCCTGTTTCTATCCAACGTAAGACGTCGAATTGAAGATTTTTTAAAATAACCGTGAACTTCTCCCTCTAGTGGCGTTGCGGAAGATTGACACCATTCACCACCCCTCGATGGATAAACCCAGCCTTCCTCCAGAGGTCTTCCAGAAGTCTCCAACTGCAACTGACACCCCGCAGAAAGCACCTCTGGCAGAAAGGCCTCAGCTCGGAGACCTCCCCCCTAAACCTCAGACATCTGATCACCCCCCAAAACCTGGAGAACTCCCCCCAAAGCCACAGCTCTCCGACCTCCCTCCTAAACCTCAGCTGGGAGATCTGCCTCCTAAACCCCAGCTCAAGGACCTGCCCCCAAAACCCCACCTTGCAGACATACCCCCCAAGCCTGGATCTGTGGAGTCTGCTCAAAGGCCGCCACATGGGGAGACCGTGCAGAGGCCTCAAACGCAGCCTCCGCCTCCACCTTCAACTCAGCCTCAACCACAGCCTCAAGACTCACCATCACCCAATCAGCAGGTGACTATAGGGACCCCAACCCAACCTGCTCCTGAGGACACCAACGGGACCCCGACAGGGACTGCAGAGACTCCAGTGCCTCTCCCGAGGAAGATAAACACGGTATCAAAGTGCCTTTTATTTTCAGTTCAACGTTTTACTAAATAGTTCTGATGATCCAGAAGTTTTGTTTTCCAAGGCTCAAAGAGGGGGTGTCCTGCACAGTTTGGGCTTAAAATTGTCCTTCTGGTGGGAGCACGGAAAAAAAAAAAAAAAAAAAAACACGCTTTTGGATCAGAAAACTCTAATTTCAGCCTCTTTCTGGAACACTTTGTGTTAGGTGCTGTCTCTTTAAGGCATCCTTCTCCATAACCCCTTTCCCTCTGATAGGCCAGTCCTCTGGAGGTCTGTTGGGGAGCTATTTGCAGACCTTGGTGTTTGCTCTGATGTGTCATGAGCAAGTTAGGAGATCCTAATGTGATGATGTCATCCTTTCAGCAAGTCTTGTTAAGATCTCGTGCTAACTGTAGCACGGACTATTACGAGTAGTTTGTAGACAGATTCAGGGATTTCTACTACATATGAATTTGTAGCAGTTTTAAAATTTGCATACTTAAGTATTAACACCCATCATTGTTACTTCAGATCCATGTTTTCAAATATTGTGAAGCATAGTACCCCCTCTTTAAGTTAATTTAAAGAGGAGTTAGGAGTTAGTTTCAGAAACATATTTTTCTGTCGTAATTTGTTATTTACTGTTTTAACTATTTGTTTGTTCGTGTGTCCAGGGGAAGAGCAAAGCCCGCCGGGTGAAGACGATCTATGACTGCCAGGCAGATAATGACGACGAGCTAACCTTTGTGGAAGGAGAAGTGATCATAGTTACAGGGGAAGAGGACCAGGAGTGGTGGGTGAGTACAGCTCCACGACAGCTTTCCTACAGGGCGAACACTAACTGCATTTCAAAATGCACAAACACTGATCCCTCTGTTTAGCTTCTGTTCTCACTTCTTTTACCTCTCTCTGTCCAGATCGGGCACATTGAAGGAGAGCCGGAAAGAAAGGGGGTGTTCCCCATGTCTTTTGTGCACATCCTGAGTGACTGACAGACAGACTTGCACTACGCCTCTCCCTAACTGGGAGGTCCTGTAAATAGCAACAATAACGCCCCTTGTCACATGACAAGTGTCCTGAAGAAGAAAAAAAAATCAAAGAAGAAGAAGAAGAAGAAGAAACCCAAGAAGGCTCATCTAGCCATGGATTCTCATCCATGCTGTACAAAGAATGTGTGTATTCTTCCTTTACCAGTATTATCTTAACCCTATAGCACGGCTGTGAACAAGCCACTCTCAAAACCCTAGCACTTACCTAAAGTCTATGTTTATGCTGTTACTGTGTATATATGTATGTAAATATATATATTTGTGTGTGAGTGTATATACATGTTTTATTGTACAAAACATGTACCATTGCTCTCTCTTCTCTACCTGTCAGATGAGGCTTCAGGGCGGTGGAGTTTGAATTTTATCTGTATTAATTTTACCGGCCCTCGAGTAATTATCAGCTTATATTTCTGGAAAAGGACAAATAAGAAACGGAATGTGAAATAGGTCACGTCACTATTTGTGTCTTGCATCCCTGTTTACCACCAGAGTTGACCGAAAAGGCAGGAGTCTCCCACTGACCTTCCCGCGGTGAAAAGAATTCCATTAAATGTACTCCTTGTTCTTGCTTGCTTTGTGTGTACACGTATTCTGGTTGTTTTACAGTATAGAAACCTGCTGCTACTGTGTGGTGGAATATCAAAGCCTGTGGTTCACTGTAGGTCACTAATTTACTCCTTGTTACACTGTTCACTGTGTGTATGCTCTGTGTGTGAACTCGACGCCATCTCCACAGTCCTTTGACCTCCTCTGTGCATGGTGTAACAATGACTGGAATTGAGTGGAGTGCTGCATTCAAAGACGCTCACCTCAGGGTTTGAAGAGCCACTATTATTAAACAAGCAGGACGATACATAAAGAATCCTGTTGTTAAAGCCACTATTAATGACACGTACAGGAAACTTAAGAGGACATCCTAGCAATAACTTGATTTTCTGACAGGCTACAAGTTCCACTTTAACCTGTGTTCACAATTCAGTGTCTTGTAAAACCTCACGAGCTTGAAATTTTTTGAGTTGAAGTCATGTTGATATCATTCCACATTACTGGATCCAGAACATTTCCAGGTTTGCCTGTGAACCAGAGATGTCTTTTTAAAAGTGGACTTTATATAAGGCTGGATAGCCAGTGTATTTTCACCCCAATCCTCACTGACTTGCAGTTCTCTCCCATGTTAAGGAACAAAACCCATCAACCCATTGTATCATTAAAAGTGCTGTACTTAAACTCTGAGCCTACTCTTTTGTTGTATAGCGATCATGCAGTGTGGTTTTAAGATATGTGTATGCCTACCCTTGGAATTTTAAAATCTCTGGTATGTATGAGAGGAGGACGTGTATTTTTAAGCAGCTTACTGAAAGTACTGTAAGACTCAAGAGTACATTTTAGGACAGCACCCTTTCACATTACAGAGAAGCAATACCACTTATGTCAAATGTGATGAATAAACATAATATGAAAGAAAATGTATGAATTTGTTAAAAGTAGTGACAGCCCATTCTACCACTTAGTCATATGAGTATATAACTTTAGCTGTTAAAGGTACTTTTAAATACAGTTTAAGTGTTATAGCAAACCAGTTACCCTTTATCCTTATAATACCTAACCCTGAATTGTCAGAATACTTCTAAAGTGTAATAATCATACTCTGTCCTAGCTAAGTAATGCCACGACCTCTCTGTACATTTTTCTTCCACTGTTAGCTAGTGGCTAAGCTAGCAGCTTTGCACAAACACTGGGGGGGAAAACGTCTCGCACAGCCCAGCCAAACTGTCTCAAATACGAAAACACTGTACATTTAATATCACTGAAATGACTTGAGATTTTTTATTTCAATCCCAATCAAACTATGAAACGGCAAAACTGAACAAAAACGTCGTTTTTGGTTGCTAACGTGCGAAGCTACTTCAGATAGCATCGCCAAAACTGCGCAGCCAAAGCCTACACAGAACTTTCTCGCTGTAGCGCAAACCAAACGTTTAAACCCCATTCAATGTTTATTTGGGCTTATATTCTTGTAATTCCAGGACCTATACAGCACATCAGCTATATTTTAAGGTGTCGAAGTCATCTCATACACTGTAAATTTGTGTAACTTAACAGCTAGCCAAAGCTACAGCCAGCTGCTGATATGCTAAAGAAACTTGCCCAGCATTGCCCAACATGTACCAGCAGCCAATCTTAAAAACGTGGGAGAGTAGTTAAGTATTAACTTATATTAGCCACAAAATTCAAATCTTCTAGGTTCATGATAACTTTGTCTGAAGCAATATATGGGCTAGATAAAACAGCTTGCTTTTTAGACTGTTTTGAGAGCCATTTTTTCAAAGACCAAATTAAGTTTACAGTTAAAACTCAGACACCAATCTGCTTATATATTTTTATTGATGACCAGGAGGGAGTTTATTACAGAATTTACAAATTTTCTTGTAAGATTGTCATACTGGCTACTCAGTTATTGGGTGCTCCATTTACTCTTTCCATTCATGTACTCTGCTTTCCAAAAGCACATGAGTAAACTCTGCATCAGTGAACAACTTTTTTTCATCTCAACTTCACTTGTAACTTCCAGTCTTTTTAAAGTTATTAATTTTAAACCATCAAGTATGTCTGCATTAAAAAATCTTCCAGACACTTTCAAGAGCAAGTGAACACAAATAAAGCTTTATTTTGTGTCTCAATTCTCATCTAAACCAAAGACCATCATTCTACAGCTTCTTTGGATTTTAATATTAACACAGGAAATATTTTAACATTAAAGACAACATAAATACTTTGTGTCAAATCACAAAACTTAGAAAATAAAACTGTTAGTCATACCAGAATACTGGTAAACTTATTTACAAACTGGAATGTGTTTTGACCCCTGGTCTTTCTCCACTGACTTGATGACTCCTACTGCAACTGTCTGCTTCAGGTCTCGGGCTGCAAAGCGACCTGCAAGAAGAAAAATGACCGTTCTTAAAACACAACAAACCACAATGAGGTTAAGAGTTGTTAAATTAGTTTTGAATCTGACCTAAAGGTGGGTATGTGAAGAAGCTCTCCACACACATGGGCTTTATGGGAACCATTTTGACCGTGGCAGCATCTCCAGACATCAGGATCTGCGGATGGTCCTCCAGCTTCTTTCCTGTGCGGCGGTCAATCTTCTCCTTCAGCTCAGCAAAGCGACAGGTGACGTGGGCCGTGTGGCAGTCCAGGACAGGGGAGTATCCTGCTTTTAATTTCCCTGGATGGTTCAGGATGATCACCTAGAGGGCAGAAAACCCATGTGAGCACAGGAAAAAAAATCATGTTCAAATTTTACACCATGTGAACTCACCTGTGCCTCGAAGCTGCTGACGTCTGATGGAGGATCCTGCTGAGCATTACCAGCGACATCCCCACGCCGCAGGTTCTTCACAGCCACGTTCTTGATGTTGAAGCCTACGTTGTGCCCAGGCAGAGCCGTTTGCAGGCCCTGGTGATGCATCTCAATAGATTTCACTTCTGCTGTGAGCTTGGCAGGGGAGAACATCAGGGTCATGCCAGGTTTGAGGACTCCAGTTTCAATTTTACCCACTGGAACAGTTCCAACTCCTTAGGAATTAAGTGGAAAAAGTCAAACCAAAATCCTGCTGCAAAACACAAGATTTTAAGATGTGTAGTTTTGCTGTTCACCTGTTGTGCCTAAATTTGATTGGAGCTAAATAAAGGTAATAAAACAACTTTGAATTTACACGATTAAAAACTGAGCTTAATTTCTTTACCTCCTATCTTGTAGACATCCTGCAGAGGTAATCGCAAGGGCTTATTTATGGTGCGAACTGGTGGTTGAATAGAGTCCAGGACTTCTAGAAGAGTTCTGCCAGTTGCATTTCCTTCCCGTCGCCTGGCCTTCCAGCCTTGGAACCATGGCATCTGCACAGATAAATCCCATGAGTCAGTTTTTCCACACCCTAACTCACAAACTGAAAAGCGTCATTACCCTCTGAGTTGCAGTGATCATGTTCTCTCCGGTCCAGCCAGAGATGGGAACAAAAGGCACAGTTGCAGGGTCATAGCCGATCTTCTTGAGGAAGCTGCAAACACCTCGCACAACTTCGTCGAAGCGTTTCTGACTGTAAGGTGGTTCAGTCAGGTCCATTTTGTTCACACAGACTATGATCTGCTTCACACCCAGAGTGTAGGCCAGTAAAGCATGCTCTCTGGTCTGACCACTCCTGGACACGCCGGCCTCAAACTCCCCTTTCGCTGCTGAGACCACCAGGAGGGCGACGTCAGCCTGAAACAACATTACAGATGAGAAAACATCATGCTTCCATGAAATAATGCATTTTAAAGCTGCTTACCTGTGAGGTCCCAGTTATCATGTTCTTGATGAAGTCACGGTGCCCAGGGGCATCAATTATAGTCATGGTGTATTTCTGAGTGTTAAATTTCAGAAGAGAGATGTCGATGGTGATTCCTCGCTCACGCTCGGCCTTCAGCTTATCCAACACCCAGGCAAACTTGAAGGAGCTCTTCCCCATCTAAAAAAAGAAATTGCTTTAAGTCACGTTTTCTGACAGCGTGAAATACAGAACATGAGATTTTGCTCTTTTTCACCTGCGCTGCAGCTTTCTCAAACTTCTCCAGTCTCCTCTGCTCTATGCCTCCACATTTGTAGACGAGGTGGCCAGTGGTGGTGGACTTGCCGCTGTCCACATGGCCAATGATCACCAGGTTCACATGAGTCTTCTCCTTTCCCATGTTTTAGAGCTGTCCTGTCAAAGCAGAGAGTTAAATATGTACTTCTTTTACTAAATATCTGTGTTCTTGCTTCTAAATTCTTCTTTCAAATGGGCCTGGCCACCAAACACAGAGTTCTTTTATAAGATCCACCTGGCCTTGTAATCACAGACAGGTGTCCAGCTTGATTAGGCTTAATTGTTGGCTCTGGGTCTGTTTGTGAACTTTGCTCCTGTTTTATACTAGCAGACAGTCCCATGGGTTGTAGATTACCTCCCAGATGATGTGTGGGATTAAAAGCAATGAGGATCATTTCAACGTATCAGAAAAGCTTATCTTATATCATTTATCAGCAACAAGTAAGTTTCAGTCAGACAGTTAAGTCTGGCGATCTCAAATTACATCCAGGTGTGATATGTATAGACAGCTGAACCTTCAACTGCCAAAAAGTTAACCAAAGAAATTATAATTCACAGCAGCATTTAAGGAAATTAACCAACACATTAAAACATTAAAAGAACCACTGATTGTAATATTAAAAATCATCAATTTCAATCAGCACCTTATCCTTGGTAGATCATCTATTTTGACTGTACTGTGATGTTTTATTTTCATGTGTTTTTTTTCTGTGTACATGGATGTGTATGTAAATTGAGGTATAGGCAGGTGATTAATGTATGTATGTATATCAGTATCCAAGGGGAAAATGAGTATTTCATAAATGTTTATAAGATATCATAATAGTGGGAGAATGAGGTTAGGGGAGCTTGTTTTTCATTTATTCACATATTCATTTTTAATTCAACCAATTAACTACTTTATGTATACATGTGTGTATGTGAGTGTTTTAAGGTGCTTGGGTGCCCATGTCTTCAAATATTTTTCCTCAATGCACACTCTCATATGGGCTCAGGTTAGGTGGTGGTTGGTGGGGCCAAAGCATCTGGAAAAATAACCAATAATAAAAAAAAAGACCCCCCCCCCCCCCCCCCCCCCCCAAAAAAAAAAGAAAAAAAAAAAGAAAAAAAAAGAAGAAGAAGCATTGTTTTTTTTTTTGGTAATAAAAAATATTGAAGAAATAGAAGGTCCTACAGCCAGGAACCTTCTGGAGTTGCCAAAGAAGAACTGAGCTATTATGTCCATTTTTTTTTATTAAATACTGCAATTGTTATTTCTTTTAAACTACACAAGAAAACAGACTGAAACTTTCAGTGTGTTTTTGACATTAACAGAGCTGTGCAACCCGCCACTTTGATGAGATTAAGACAAATAACTGAAGAGATAGCAGGGTTTGTTTGAAGCTACTTTGGCTACACTTTGGGGTAATCATTTTGTACCAGGATAAAGACCAAAATATCTGCAGTTGTAAGCTCAAAGTGGCAGGTTGCACATGGGTATTATTATTCTTCAAGAACATTTTGAAGGATGTAGTACTTTTCTCTCTTGCAATTTCTTCTTTAGTGTAAACCTATTGTTTAAAACGCCTCAAAATTGGTGTGGTCAGTGTTTTAGGTGTGGTTCCTCAGGAATTCAGGGTATTCTACTCTAATTCCTAATTTGAAAACTTCAAAGAGTATAAAACATAAAATTTATACAGGACTTACTGAGTGTTGTAAATACAAAATATGTGGTCAAAAGGGCAATTTTTGCAACCTTAAAGTCAGGGAATTCATTCATCAAGTCCCATTTTGTTTAATAATACCTTATTTGTTAAATAGCAATGCCAGGGAGCTTGATATCAAGTGGTATACAGAAAAAAAAATACAGTAATACAATTTGGGTTTAGCCATTTACCAGAAGTAAGCCTGGTAAGTATTAAACCAGCCTCCTATGTAAGTACATTAAAGTGACCCTGGGGTCATAATGGAGGGTCATGCAGCTCACTAGCGCCGCCTAGAGCTCGTTCGGGGGAATACAAACTGGTTGTTGAAAGATACACCGGTAGGACTAACAACCGTTAGTTACCAACGCTCTACCTCCATGAAAAGTAACGGTAGAAAGACAGAAGGTGAGACATATTAACAGGCTCGGTCAGTTTGTAATCCGGTGGAAGTAGCTGTTAGAACACAGTAACGAGTCGATGCTGACCGGGCGGGTGCTCGTGCAGTAACAGAAGGAAGGTGCACAACTTCCCGCCCCGCGCGTAGAGGTGGGTCAAACCGAACTCCCCTCTCCTTTGACGGCCACAGTGACGCGGAACAACCAACCCGGAAACTGCAGCTGCAGCAGATCGCTTTTCTTCTCCTTTCAGCCCGGACGGCTTCTAGCGTGGGATCCAGACGTGGGCTCTAGTGTTTCTCCACGAGCATCAAGGTAAAAGAGAAAAATACTACTTTATTGTGCTTTTTAATGCAATCTCAAACTAGCGACTTCACACTCCACCGGTTGCCACTTAGTCTCGCATGTTTTGAGTGTTAAATTTTCTTCTTTGAAAGGAAATTATTGATGAATCACAAACGTGTAACACGGATTCAAAAACCGTCTATCGTGAAGTTTCTCTAAAATTCAAATACCGAATAGGATTGTTTAAATTTTATTGCTTAAACCTCGACGTAAGCGTTAACTTCCCCTTTTCAGAACAACAGCATGTTTCCAAACGTGGACGTTGGGCTCCTCTACCAGCGAGATTTCTTCCTTTATTTTGCCGAAGGCATTTAATGTTACACGCTTGACCCATATATCCTCAGAGCCAAGTTATCAGGTGTGTTTAGTCGCGGCTAAACTGTATATCCAGGTGATCCATGCAGTTTTAAAGTAAGCGTATGTCTGGGATTAAGAGTGCATGCTTGAGGCAGTAAATGATGCATCATTAAAGCAGCGTTAAAGGAAATGCACACACTGGCAGTTGGAGCATGCTTACAGCTTAATCTCGACTCAGTCGAAACAAAGCATCAGGAGAGATCTCACAACAAGTCTGAAAGATCTGTGGGTACAGAATTTGTTGAAAGATGATTTCATCTGTAGAAGTTGTAATGTATTAATGTTTTATGAAAGTCTATTCACACTGGTATGATCCAAGCAGCATTTCCATGCCAATTTTGGTCATGCTCCATACTGTAACCTTCATTTATTAATATTAGATATGTTAACTTTGTGCCCCAGCTTTTACATACAGGGGCGTGTCCATGCTTTTTCAGTGGGGTGGCCCATCCATTACAGTAACTCATGCGGGTGGCAAATGTAGATGTGTGCATTCACACATGAATGACTAGCATTTCCATTTTGCTTTATCATACCTAGTTACAGCACCGTTTGTTTCTTTTCTTTTTCTTTTTAAATCTCATAAACTAAATGCAGTATAGTGTTTTTTTTTAGTGTTGTTGTTTTCCATGGTGTAAACACATTCACATTTTTGTTATTTTTTGTCACTGCTTTCAAAAAGCTCTCAGTCTGCTGACCTGGCAAAGTTAAGAGGGGCTAGTGGAGTTGTACCGTGTAAGGGCCTGTGTCCACTGGCTGCATTTTTTTCTTTTTTGCAGTTGAGCACCTTTGATTTTAATCTGATATAAATCCAATGCAACTCATAGTTTTTTTTTTTATAATAATAAATTAGCCCTTTTAGAGTTTTTGCATGGTGTAAACACAGCCTCAGTATTTTTTATTTTTGCCACTGCTGTCAAAAAGCTGCTAGTTGTCCATCACTGACCTCGCAACAGTAGCTAACCACAGTCTGTCTTTTCTTTGTAAGGCCTTAATATCCATTTATAGAGATGCTGCTTATTATTTCTTTGACGTATTTTTACACCAACTTTATAAAATTCCACAGAATTAAAGCAAATATGAAACATGAGCAATTTGTTACACATTCATGAGTCATTTAGGGAAGTGGAAGTGCCCTGGGATATCTTTCATAATGTAGCAATGGTGGAGACAGGCCCTAAATCTTCTCAGCTTGATTCTTTGAGGACTCAGAGGCCATCTTTTTGGACACGCCCCTTTTTAATATACTTGCCATAGTTTCCAATAGGCTGACTATTATTGTATTGTCATGTAGTGGAAGTTTCAAAAAAGATTTTCATTAGCATTCCCCACAACCCAACTCAACCACCTCTTTTCTGTGCGATTTCCTTCCCCGCCTAGTTTTGTAGCCTGGGTCTGAGTGAAAGTGGAAGTGAAACAACCAGAAAGCCGGATTTGACGGGGCAGTGCAGCTCTGTTGTGGTTGTGATGCAACGTCTTCTTTAAATTAGTCTCTTAAGTCTCACGCTCTGTGCTTTTGCAGACTCGGCAAAGTCTGCTTGACTCAGTTTAGTCGGCATGTTATGTCAACTGTCACATGATCCTTTGCAGGAAACCTGATGAGATGCCAATCAAAGTCTTTGATTTTTTTTTTTTTTATGAAGAATGCTAGAAGTGATATTTTATTGCCTGTAAGAAAGAGTTTACTCTCTAAGGTGTTTACCTTACCTCACCTTCTAAAAGCATGCTGCACATATTTGCTTGTGTAAACACAGATTTACTACAAGCAAGTGAAAAATAGTCCTCATCCCTCATGGCAAACCCAGCTGTGCAGTGTGAAATAACACCGCCTGCCCTGCAGCTCACTTGTCTTGTCCTCTTTTGCAATTTGTCTTCCTCATATTTGCCTGTGTGCATTCTGAAAGAAGGAAGTATCACCTTTCACTCAATGTAAAGACATTTTCTTGTACAAATGGACCCACATGTCTGCTCTCAGTGTCTGCACTCAGTGTAGAGGTGCAGAGCTGCGGTCTGGAAAGCTGATGACAAATACCTGACTGTAGCCACGGTTGTAAGTTGTGAGACGTGGTACAACTTGTCATGCCGTGCCTCACTCTCTGGTGTGGACAGATTGGATCATATACCTGGCGAGTGAATGATTTTTTGAAGGAATGTACTGTCACTTTCCCTCAGTTTGATTGAGTTGCAGGGAAAAGTTTCAAAATTTACATAAAGGGTGAGAAAAAGAAAAATATGTGGTTTCTGAAAGTTACCATTCAGATTTTTTTTCATCATCCTTTGCTTGTGAAACTACGCTGATACAAGAAAACGGTTCATTGGCAGGGTTTGCTTTCTCGTAAACTTGAGTCCAAAGCAGGTAGAGGCATGTGGATGTATTTTGGCATGACCCGTCCTTAACAATCAACATGATGACAAAGCAAAAAAACTGTGGCTTTAAAATGAATAAATGAGTGTTTTTCCAGCTTTTAATGATGTCCTATATTTTAGTTTTTGCATTTTTTTGCGCTCAAACAAGAAGCACAGTGATCTCTTTTGCCCTAATCTAACCATAAATTCAAATCTTCACTCCCTCATCATGACTCATTTGAAGCCACTGAACCTGTTAACCTCAGAAAACCTCTTATGAGTTTGTTCTCCTGTTTCCTTTCCAGCAAATGTAGGGTCTGGTTCGGACGGCTGCAGAAGCTGCAGCTCGGGTGATGTAGGAGTGTTGAGCGAGTGTAGTGGTAGTTATTTTAATTATTCATCGTTTTTCCAGGAGTCCTTCGAGGACCTTTAGGGCAGAGCAGCATCCACGTTTCTTATGTCACAGGCTTCAAACAGAGCTACATCTGACGTTATAAAAGATAGATTTTGTTTGTTTTGCAAAAATAGCAAAGAAAAAATGTACAGTGGAGAAATGGTGTTCACATTGTGTTTTCTAATCTGCCGTTATTTTGATTGGAAAGTTTCTTTTGACTCGTCTGGTATGCCATAAGTCACCGCGGGGTCCAGGCGCCTCCGTGCAGCCCACTCCCTTAAACACACCCAGAGGCAGTAAGCGACTGGTCTCAGGTTGGGTTACTGCAGTTATTCTTGGTATGACTGCTCACCAAAGCATTCAGTCATACCAGTCATCTCCTCTGCTGTTCTGTTGGAGATCTGTCAGTTTTTGTCACTTTGTGTTGCTCTCATGTCAGTTGCTGTCTTGGTTTCTAGTTGTTGGTTGGACACAGGAACTCTGGTGAGCTTTTGTGGTATGATGTGCAACCAAAAGACGCTTTAGAGAACAGCAGCTGACACCTCTCCAACACTGAGTTGTCTTCAAAGCTTAACCAAAACGATTACAGTTTCTTTACAGTGCTGTAAGGATTGTATCCTGTGTTCATTTTGTATTAGAAAAAGTGAAAAACAGAAAGTTCTAGGTCTCCATACAAGAGTTAAAACTGAACACTTGCTTGTAACATAAAAAAAAAATAACACAGCTGTGTCACAAATTTAGTCTTTTGGATGTGCCTATTCATGCTCTTATTATTTCTGTCAATTAAAAGCATATAGTGATAATAAAACAAAATGTGTTAAACAAAAAAAATTTAAAACAATTTTTTTTTTTTACACTAACTTTTTAATCCACTTTTTTTAACATATAAAACATAAAAATGTAAATCATACATTTACATTCACAAAATATAGCCACATATAGAAGGCAGATTAGTGCCGGTTAAGTGTGTAAATTTACATTTTGTTAAAAAAAAATGATAATAATAAAATAAAAATAGACAAAACATTTCAGAACACATAAAGGAGGCAGACTGGGTCAAAATGTCTTTTCTGAGTTATTGGAGGCAATTCATTTGGTCCATTTTTCTTAAAACTCAGTTTCTTTAAGTCTCAGGGCAAAAGTCAATTTTTCCCATGGTGAAAATCTTCCGTACAATGTCCATCCACTGAGCATGACTTGGGAGCTCAGGTTTGAGCCAACTATGCGTTATTATTCTCCTTCCAGCTGTCAATAAAATTTTGATTACATAATGAGCCTCCTTTTTACAACATCAAAGAAATAGCCTAGGTACAATGTAACAAATGTTGGTGGAGCGTGAATAGATGTCCAAAATGGTTTAATCTGCAAACAGTCCTTGAAAATATGAGTGTGGTTAGCACCCACAGTGCCATATAGCCTCCAACACGTTTGCTGACTAGACAATTGTTTACATTTAATAGATGGTGTAATGAAGAAACAAATAATGTTTTTCCAAATTAAACTCTCTCCATTGGAACTCAATTTATCTTGAGCTATTATTGACTTTCTTGTTTATTTCAAAGTTGTGACTTGAGATCTGTGGGTTAAGTCAACTAAACAGCTTATTATCTCCGCTAGCTTGCAAAATAATTAATCATCAGCCAAGCTAGTTGTTCCATATTTCTATTAGTGAAGGCCTGAATTGTTGTTGTAGCAGCTGAAATGTTGTGTCATAACTGAAATGCAAACACCTGTCAGTTGCTTGGTCTGTAGCTACTGCTACTACTATAATGCTTTACAACCCAGATGTAAACAAGCACAGACGACAGACGACAATCCTGCACAGTTTGGCAGTGTTTTTGAAATTATTATTTGGGCTTTTTCATGCTTTAATCAGATAGGAGGGGACAGTAGACAAAGCAGGGAACAGAGTGTGGGTGGGAAATTACCTGCAGGGAATAGGCTGCACGCGGGCCACTCGCTCAAGGGCAAACCTAAACCTAGACTGCTAGCCCATCTTTGCCACTAGTTTGTCAATATTTTGATCCAGGAAATGGAAATAAATTTGTAAAGAGGCTGTGCCTGGTAAAACATGATATACAACCACTGACTTTGTATTACAGGGACATTGTCTGGGTGACATCACTCTTAGTGTTTCAGATACATGGTTTCCAAGTCTACTGTCATCAGACACCATTTTAAAAAAGCGAACTCGACCTAGCTTGGACTGAGTTTAGCTGAGGCCAAGAGGCAGGCCTTTGGCTCCTTCGCAGACAGCTACAGAGTTTACTCCCTGTCAGTCAAGTTGGCCATGCCCTAATATGGGCATATCTCGTAAGTTTAATAGCTTCAAAAACAACGAGTTAAAGAAAAATTCTTCCCCCTTACAGAGTGCTGTTAGGGAAATGAGCTATTCAGGCTCAAACTGTTTTTGAACCAGGCTGTAAACATGTTTATTTTTGTTCAGCATCCACTTTATACACTTCTGCATTGGCTTCATATTTTATGACTGTAAATTGCCACTTGTATAAAACTGAATAACCCAGCGTTTGAACATTAACCTGCATTGAGGACTGAAGGCTGGTGTGTGTCAGCCCTTATTTCTTTACTGTAACAATGACTCTGAAATAAGTCTTGCACTGCCGAAAAGCCTGTTTACTTCACGTTTAAATGGCCCCTAATTTATAAAAAGCGTGTATTGTAGGGATGAGATGCAGAGCTGTAGGTGGCGCCTTTAAAAAATTGCCAAATCTTCTCTGCTGATGCTAAACATCTAATTCTGCTGTGGTTAATAATTCTGGATTTGTCTATGTTGTTTTTTTTCCTGACAATTTGAATCTTTTGCACACACCACAGCCAGAGCAGAGACCAACTCCCACGGACACAAACACATGGAAAAGCATTGAATGCAGCACTATTGATAATATTGTTTATTTATTATTCATCCTGCAGGCAGTCTGCCAGGTCAGGCGCTGCTGTCTTTGGCTTAATGCGGAGCAGAGCTGTATCGATCGCTCTCCATAGCATATTGCTGTTTGTTCAGATATTTGGATTAACTTCCTCGAAGTGATGCAGCCTGCTCAGCATTCTGCGCTAACTCCATTATCATGACACGGCTTAATCCTGCAGAGCCAGGGACCTCACTTCAGCATCATTTAATCTTTTCAACACTTTCTCCTGTTGCTGTGAAGATTATAGTTTAATAGACTGGCTTTATCTTGTGTTGATGGAACTTTACTGTTTATACATTGATCAGGAAGAGCAATTTGCATGACTTCTGTGTGCTAATCTTGTTTGCATGCTGAGTGCACACTCCATTGCATGCCTGCTCTTGTCCATAAGTAGATCATGGTTGTAATGATGACATACTTGAGTCATTTAGCAGGAGAGGCTGACTGTGTCTTGCTTCTGACTCTTTTTTTCTGAACACATGGGAAAATATCACAAACTGACTTTGAATTTGTAGGATTTGGAAATGCGAGGTGCTGCTGCTGTCTTTAACACTAGTTTGTTGATTAACACACGCTGACTGTTTGTAAAGGTCTCCTCACTGTGCTGATCTGTGTTTTTAGCCATTGGGGGCAGCTGGTAATGTACTTTTGATGTGTGCCTCTGATGTGTGTGAGTCAGAACATGTGCCAGCTTCTGATCCGCAGCTCAGGCGGTGCTGCTCGACTCCAGCATTCCTCTCAACTTTCTCACATCCGTCCTGTGATGTTGGATTATGTGAAGCCCTGAGTGTGCTCTTAATAAGATGAGAGCGCAATTGCATATAACCCTTTTTTTTCTTACCTCCTGCAGGCTAAACTGATGCTTTTATTTGTCGTTTCCTGTATGCTGCAGCCTCTTCTGAATTAATGCAGGAAAAAAAAGCAAAGTGGACTTTGCATAGAATCACTCAGCACACTGTTATAAATAACGCGGCTGGTTCAAAAGGGAAAGAAGCTGTCACTTTGTGTGCCCCTGCCCCCACACCTTTCAAACACACAGAAAAAAACCTCCAGGCTCAGATTTGAGAAAACCTAAAGAGGCCACGGTATGGATCAGGATCCGTGTGGGATTTCCGTGTCTTTCTTCCTGTATCATAAATAAAACTGGTTAAATAATCATTTGAGCCTGTTCTTTTGGTGGAGATGATTTTAGTACACGATGTGAAGCCATGCATGACATCCTCATGTGTGCGCCGACATGTCAGTGGACACATGGAGCAGGGGGAATCACCACAGATGGCAGATCAGCATGCAAGAAATTCAGTTTTTGCATGAAACTGTTGCTGCGCTGCCCCCGCGCCAATCCTTCTGCCTTCTGTATAATGCTAAATCTGTTAAATATACCGCCCTGCTTCATACCATATACTGCCTGTGCATTCATTAAAGCATGCTAAGAATCTGAAAATGTGAAAAATGTAGGGCACATAACCAGAAGCTCATTTGCATTTTCATCATGCAAAGAAAGATACCACTCTGAAATATCTGTCCTCCTTTTCCAGCTACACAAGTTAACAGTTCACTGGTTGTTTCTAATCTAAGTGTAGATTCTTACAGTCACCAGATGATGAATTCTGTAGACTTTGGTGATCCCTTAATTGTAAAGACTGTTGCATTAACTAACTCTTTAAATTACCATTAACTGTCCTGTGTTTTTAAAGCTGTTAAGCAGCCATGAGCATTAGGGATGTATGGGAAGTATTTTCAAAAGAATTTGGTTTTCTACTTAATCAAAGTAAGAAAACACCCGAACATTCAGACAATTACCAAAGCTAAACATTAGCAGGACATGATTTTCAAACATTCAAAGATTTGTTAACTTATTAAAAAACATAAAGCGTAATTAGTATGAATCATTTTGAAAATTAAGTTCTTCTTGTTGTAATACAGTGTTCCTGCAAGATGTCGGGTTTAGCTCATCTTAAAGCTTTTCAAGGCTTGGTTTATGCAACATTTCATCCAAAAGCGCTAAAACGCAGTGAAAAAAAAATCTGTGTTCACACGTAGAAACTAAAACGATAATTGTCAGAAGTGAAGCAACAGATGCACATGTTGTTGAAAGACAGTCAGCAGATTCAGCAGCACAACATGGTAGTCCACAACAATCGTAACAACCCTACTGTTGTGCGCTTGTGCGAAGCAGAGCGTGACATCAGTGTTTCCAGTGAAAACACGGGCTTCGGTTTACACGGCAACGGTGTCGACAGCATTTCTGAAAAACCCACTCTGGAAGCCGTTTTTTAAAGTTTGAGTTTTATGTTGGCTAAAACGTTCAGTGTAAATGCAAGGCTGAAACACAACAAAACTTTTGCTATTTACCCTAAAACTGTTGTCACATAAACGGCCCCTAAGACTGCTGTCACTGCATTAAATAACAGAAGAAGAAGAAGAAGAAGAATCGCAACAATAAAAGCAAAAGAAGACATTAGTGTCACTTGCACAAACCCAAGCTGCAACCTGTGTAGAACTATAAAACCCATGTGGAAGTGCCAAAAACTGCAATTCCTTGAGTGTCCACAAGAGGTCCGAAACCACACAAAACCTGAAAAGTAGATTTGTACAGCATTACTCAACATGTTTCCAGCCTAATCGATAAAATGATTTGGGTCTAAAGAGCTAATTTTTTCAAACTGCACTGACTACTTAGAGCTACAGCCCTGAAATTCGGTGTGTATAACAATCATGCCCAGCCCTTGAAAAAAAAAGTCTCTTATGACTATTGTGATTTCTGAACACGCACTTCGCTATTTGGACCTAAACTTTGTAATTTAGTGATTTTTGCAGTTTTTTTTAACAAACTAGTCCTAGGTTTTTTCACTTATCAACTCCAAACTTGGCCTGAGTATACTAGACACTTTGAAGATCAAAATTATAATTAAGTTTTTATAATCTTTTTTTGGTGTGGCTACGACACGGGCTCAAAGTTTGGCATTTTTAAACTTTGTCCTATCTGCATGAAAATGGACACGCCACACATGTTCAGTGTTGCAGCCTGGACACAGCCATGTCATTATTTTCACCTGAAAGTACAGCGCCCCCAAGTGGCAATGGCCTGAAATTGGGAAAACTTGCGTAGATAGGGTACGTATTTGAATGAACTAGTCCTAGGCTTTTTCTCAGATCAACACCAATATTGGCTTATGTATACTTGACAAACTCTAGATTAAGAACCATGATAGAATTGTTATGATTTTGTCAGACGTGGCCGAAATATAGAAGGTGAATTTTTTATGAAATGTTATGAGTTCATTAAACCTGCGAGTTTGAAATGAAATGAAATGAAAAGTACTACATTTATCCGAAAGGGAAATTCAGGATTTGCCCACACAATGACATGGCTGGCAGTAGCTGTTTTTAAGAGACTCAAGGTCTGTCTCTTCGCCTCTGTTTTTGCCTTGCGCCTACCTCTAGATTCATCTTGCACCTACCTGTACACCTGGAGCCTACCCCTACACTGACCTCACGCCTACCTATATTAGCCCACTCCAAACTCTAGGCTAAGTTTCCAGTATTGCTGCTGTTGATGAGTGGTTTCAGAACTCTGTATCAGTAACAGATGGGTGATGTCACAGAAACTACATTGGAAAATTTTAAAGCCTGTGCTAAAACTTGGCTGTTTTTTTTCCTTACTACTGCAAAACTCTTCATACTGATTATAAATTTGGTTCACAAAAGGTATACATGTTGAGCTCTGACTCTTGGTCCACTTCAGTGCAAATCTGGCTAAAATTGGTATCAGTATTGGTTTCTGACAGTCAATTCAGACTCCAGATTTCAGTAGTGGTATTTCTGTCTGTGTTGTACCTCCCTAATTGTGGACTTGAGCTTATTCTGATTCCCCAATCAATATCTAAAAAAGCCCAACACATCTGTTTTGGCATCAACCCTACTTTAACAAAGGTTATGCTTTTCAGTAATTGCTCACAGAGATGCTGATGCAACTTTTGACCCCGTCCTGAGGCTGTTCTCTGAATCATACATGTGGTACACTGTAAATTGCTCATATGCATGTGCGTGACAATTGGACATGCTCCCCTTTTAAATCCTATTGATTAGCTCAGTGGCCTGCTCCACTCTCACCCTCAGCAGTATGCTTTGCACTCACACACACAGTTTACATCTGGCCCACACATGTTGACCCACATTAATTGAACTCTTCATGTGGTGGAGTCAGTTAAAACTAACACACACAAAAAACACAGCTTCTACAAACTGAGAATGTGAAAACAAATCCATGCGTCTTTGCCACTGTGGTGAGTTCTCACCTGCAAATTATGTGAATGTCGCAGCCTCCAGTTACTGTGTACAAATCTTGTTCTGTTCTGCTGCTACTGCTCATTTTCCTGGAAGTGACAAATCAAAACAAAGGAAATAAGTGTCTGAGACTGCAGGAAGTAAGCAAGTAGGGTTTGTTTTATTGCCTCTGTGAATATGTGGGGATAAAGCAATATCAGAGCAGTCATGCTGTCAAACACAATCCTACTGTTCAGTTGATTCAAGGTTTCTTTTTTCACATGACTCAAACCTTAACATGCAGCTGTTACTCAGCTCCTCGCCATGATGTGACCCCTGTTTAAATGACTTCCTCCAAGTTCTAGCTGGAGCTAATGAAAACACAAATCACCAACCCCCCACAGTGACTCTGGTTAAGTGGGCTGTAGTTTTCCAATTGATTTAATGGTTGCTGGAAGGCAATACACACAAACACAGAGTGCCTTACTGAATGATCTCATCATGTGGGTCTTTTCCCACTGTGGCACTGAGGTGAATGACTTGGCTCCTTTGATCCAGTGTGAGCAACAAGCTAGCATACAAGTGGTTTGAATTACAAAGGGATGGTGTTGTCATTTGCTATAGTCTGGTTGATCGTTAACATCCTTACCAACATCGTTCCAATAAAGAAACATCAAGTAACCTCAGTTTGATTTTTTTTTTTGTTTCACTAATGTAGGCTCTTTAGCCTCTTACGCAGTTAGGTGGACTGATTGGTTTACTTTGATTTGGACTGAAATATCTCAACAAATATTAAAATTATAGAAGGCATTGGTAGAAATTTGGTGACAATCATTCCTCGTCCAAAACATGAATCTTGTCGCCTTTGGAAACCCCTGACTGTTCTTCTAGTGCTTCTTACAGGCTAGTCTGTGTTGACAACTTAGCAGTTTTGTCGCTACATTTAGGAACTCTGAACTTTAGCAACTGTTACCACTACTATGACTAATCCCAAAATAATGTTGTTTTCTTTTAATTCAATTATTATATGCAAAGAACTGTTCCAAATATTGGCTCCTATTTCTTGCTTACCAGGATGATCAATCTTGCTACATGTAGTTAGCAATTGGTTAGCGGGAGCAGCATTGCTACAACTAAACAGTACAGGCTAGCAACCAGTGCGGTTGGTACGCTGTAATGAAACTCTTGAACCCCGAAAAATAAACTAGATACACAACTTGTTACACTTTCTCTTAGGGAACAGATGCTAAGCGAGAAGTGTACATGTAGCATATGAGCTAACTAGCAGGCTAATGTTTAATGTTTCACTTCAGAGCTTCACTGTGACACCCACAATCATGATCATAATACACTTGCTGTGTCTCAGGTCAGAAGCTTCTGTTAGTACACTTACATGAAGTACACAGTGTACACTATGTACTTACTAGAGCAGTGCATGAATTTCTACAGGTTAGTGTTGTCTCAAATTAAACACTGCAATTAGCAGAAATGATTGCACCTTCCACAACCTAGCATAGATAGCATAGCGATCCATGAGTGTGAGAAGTGTCCAGTGTTCCACACTGAACTTTTTGACCATTCTGAGTGTGTAAGCCGAGAAATCAAAGTACACAATGTTTTTCGATACTGTCAGTGTGAATGCACTTCAGCACTCAAAATAGTAAGTGTAAGTACAGGGGTACAGGGTTTGTAAGGATGGGTACCGAATTCAGTACTTTTATGGGTACCAATTGAACTATACCTGTAGTACCAAGAACTGATTTGCATAAAATCAAACGGTACCATGATTGGGTACCTAAACACATCCTTGTGACTGTGAAGGAGTGGAAGAGTAAGCGATTTCCCATGGTGGGCATGAACACAGCATTGCAAGTTAAGATATTGAGAACTATGTTAAATTGAAAAACTTTAATTATTATTGAACAAATTCATATTTAGAACCACATAAACACACAAAAATACCAAAAATTGGTTCTGTTGAGCACCGATATCAATTGCCAGGTATCGGGCATCGGTACCCATCCCTAGTGACATGAGGCTTAGCAACTGACTTTGAGGGACTAACACAGAGTTTTACCGTTATTAAAGACCTAGAAGTTTTATACTTCACACTAACCAGGAGCTGACTGCTATCCCTAACATGGCATGCCTTAAAACTAGGAACCGACGCATGGTTTTTCACAAGTCTTGTTGGAAATGAGAATGTTGGCAGTAACAATTTGTGCCAATTAGCATGCTAGCATTGCTAAGTCCCTTGGAGCATAATATGGCTGTTGACTTTTTTAAAGTTTGTGAATAAAACTACTTAATGTTGATTTCTTTTATCTTTTAGGTACAATTTGAAAATTGATAAGTCACTGTTGTATTTGTGCTACCAGGTAAATTAAACTGTGAAGAACTAAATAAGCATAGATTCATAGAGAAGCACTCGGGCTCAGTTGTTTCCTTTCCCCTGAAATACCAATGTAGTGCTCACATTCTGACAGCCTGCCTGTGACCCCTTTAACCTCATGTGCTCATTCAAGGGATGATTTGACCGTATGGTAAGGCCCCCAGCTGGAGGCATGATGCACAGCTGACTCCCATGATGCTCTGCCACAGATGTCTCCCACTGTGTCCCATGTGACATGTCGGCTTAATTGAATTACAAGCAAGTTGTGGTTTCTGTTACAACAAGGGATGAAAAAAAAAACAGTTTCCTCAGCACCTATTCACAGCAGCTCATTTCATCTCATTGGCATCCCCAACTCTCTTTCTCCTTCAGCTCTGACCTGCTTTGTGGTTTTTGAAGTTTCAGGGTTTGAAGTCTGATCACATTCATGCATGACCAACGCACCCACTATTTCCGTGCATTTGTATGCAGCCTGGCAAAGCAAGGAGTGCCTGGGTCCTAATGCTTTCACAGTTTACTGAGCTCCTACTTTCAGACAAGGCTGGTGATAGAAACTCAAGACTATTAAGAAACTACTTTTGTTTTCTTAAAAATCTATTTTTTCAGAACTCTAACCACTGACTTTTGATTGCCTTTTCCTGAAGACCTGACCCTCCACTGAACGGAAAGCACACTGTGTGCAGGGCTCTTACAGGAGGAAGCAGGGAGCCTTGTAGAAAACCTGAAGTGAATCAGAGGAAGTGTTGCACAATAGGAAGTGGTGTGCTTTTTTAAAGTACGTCTACTCATTCCCTGTTTTTATAAAAAAACTAAATTAGTTAATGATTTAGGATTTTAAAATTAATTTGTTTAACAGAGCAAAGCTTTATTTTGACTGATACTATCGATGGTTATTTCAGGATTAGATCAGCGATGATAAATGCTGAAATCTTAAAGTCAGGCCTAGAAATTGTTTCCTCATTCGTGAAGAATCACGTGATGTTTTGTTGTCTGTGTTTCAGAGACTGACCTCTCCTGGAGGACTGTGACCCCGGGGCCACCTGCCAGGCCAGGCCTCCCTGCTCCTGACAGTCACACAACTCCACTTCTGCTGGTAGGTCTCAGAACCAAATCCCACGTCAGGGACTTGAGAAATGTTGTTTCCCAAAGGATTTGTCTGAGGCGGCTGCAAATTCTGCTGTAAAAGCTGACGGATCAACATGAGGCACTGGAATTCAGCTGTTGCAGTGTGAAATAGGTGCAGAGTTTTTGGGATAATTTCCACCAATTTATGTCAATCCATCAGTTTATGCTTCGCAAAGTGAGATTACAGATTTTATCCCAAGCAAAAATGTTTAACACTTAGTAGAACTTTGGTTCTATCCACAGTCAGATCAGTGTAAAATGTATAAAATCAGTCTCTGTCCTCAGAGACTCTCTTTGATCATTAAGACATGTATCTGTCCACTGCTGGTTAAAGATGCTATGAGGAGGATCTGTTTTGATTGCACTCCCTCGCCACCTTGTGGCCTGGAGTCTCTGCACACTGTCGTAAATGACTTTTAGTGAGGCGTGTGTTTGTTTTGGAATTAAATGGAGATCAGATCGAAAAAAAAATCTTTATTCAAGTCAACTTTTTACTGGAAATGACACGGCAAGGTAAGGGACTTATCAGTACTGTTACGTAGCGCTACAGTTTGACACCTGACATCAAGCAGACGTAGCAGTAGGCTATATGTTAGCCACATCGACAGCCTGGTACTCCACTGTATCTGTAGGCTAACGTGACAACAAGTAAACACTGTCAGTTTGGAAGTAGTTTAGTAGCTGTAAATAGTTAGCACAGCTGGAAGCCCGGTGCTTTAAGACATGTCCGTAATGTGTAACGTCAGTAAATCCTGGTTATGTCCTGCCAGCCATCTACCAATCAGAGCTAACGTAACCTCACTCTTCATTTTATTGATAAACTCTCAAGTTTGAACAAACCACTGCAGAATAACTGCTGACTGTGGGTTGGAATAAACATTATCACTAACAGCTTAGCCCCTGTGTTATGGAGTGATACAGCCCGAGCTAAAGGCTAATTAGCCTTTATCTTTCTTCTGCTCTTCTGTCCTTTTTCTGTCTGACAGTTAGGCTCCAGTGTCCACCATCACTACAGAATTAGTCATAGAAATAATCGTTTTTAGCCGATTTCTGTGTTTTAGCTTCTCTCTACTAAACTTCAACAGCCAGTGCAGTGTTGTCATAAAGACCTAGACGTGCCATAAATCAATCTGGTCCGAGTCGATCTGAATCTGAACGGGCTGCTAAGAAGTAGCAACTTAAAATAGCCCTGTAACCAGCAATATTAGCACTGACAATCTCATTTTAAAGTGTGGATTATGATCAGGCATAATTCTGCAATCCAAACCAATTTTATTCTTCCCTTACTTTTTTGTCACTTTTATTTTTTGGTTGTCGTTGAGTTTTCTAGCAGTTTCGCTGCTCCTGTTTGGCCTCGGATGTTAGCAACATGGAACGTCACTGCATGTCAAATGTCATGTTTGTACGTGCATTTGTAAAAAAAAAAAAAAATTACTAATTAATTTTCTAATAGATGATATTGAAAACAGTTAACAGCTAAGGGACATTTTATTCAGAGGACTAGACTTTTGCAGGTCTGAGGGGCCTCACCAAATGTGGGAAGGGCCATAGTTTGGGGACCCCCGATCTTAAGCAGTGTAAATGATCCTTATGTTCTCATCTCCAAGTGATGGTCTTGTTGAAATCCATCACAGCAAAGCTTATCAGTCTGTGCTTTTGTAAACTTTCCCTCTCCTCTCCATATATAACCATCTGCATATCTGTTGCTATTTGTTTACACGTCTATTTATATCCGCTCAAGGACTGATCTCATATCTGATCCTCATTTGAATGGACCGCAGTGCTTGAATCACGGGCTGCTGAAAAAACAAGGCTGAAACACTCGACGTCAAAGCTTGTTTGTGTGCCTGGATTTCTCCCATTGTTTCCAAAGCAATTTGGGTCACGCTGCATGCAAAAGGGCTTTGAATGAGAAAAAGAGGCATTCCTCTAAAACAGCAGTTGAGTCAGTTACCTTGCTTTTTCTTTCCACTTGTGGTAATTTCCATGTTCATGTGGGCTCAGAATGGGTGGGTGGAAGCATCATACAGCACAATATGCTATTTTTACACATGTTGAAAAGACATATATATTATTTGTTGTGAGCTCAGAAAATGCAGAAGAAGAGATGACACATTTTTCTGGAGGGGAACATGTATCTGGGACACCTTTGGCCTAGAGTTTGAATGATCCATTACATCGCCTCACAATCTGCGTCAAATAAAAGAAAAATAATGAAGGGGCACTCAGTGAAAACACAACATAAGCACAAAGATTTACTGACACGTTCTCTGTTGTAAAACTCCTCCTGTGCTGTTCAGCTTCTAAGGTTGAAGGATGTTGAAGATCAAACTTTATTTGCATCCATCAGCTCGACTTATTTCATCTTCAAACGATCAAAGATCCACTTTAACAGCCGCACTCCAGCGCTGGGTGCACTGATACAGCAGACATGTCATTATGCAAGACCGCCCGTGGTGCACCTTTGGCTATAATAGTCTTAACGTGCCGTGCCGTGGGTGTATGTGTAATTCTGGCTGAGGAAATGAAGTGCATTGTGGGCCATAAAAAGCAGTTGAGTAATGCAGGTGCTCCAACTTCCTGCCTCCGTCTCGCTTCAAGGCCGGAGTGTTTATGTAACCACAGGGCGTGGGGTCACAGGCTGACGTCTGCTCACGTGAAAGTCAAATCACGTCTTGAATAAGTGTTTTTTTTATCCGTTGCTGAATATTTGTGATTTTATAAAATCATTTTTAAACAAAAGTGTTGTTTTCGAGCAGGTTCTGGCTCACTTCCTGCTTCCCCTCCGCTGCAAAAAGGAACTATTTTTTCTCTCCTCCGCCGCTTTTCTTCACCTCTCCCCATCATTTCCCCTCCGCTCGCACGTCTGCTGCCCATCCCTGTTGTATTTTCCTCCATGTCTCCTTGGAGATTGTTACCATGACACACAGCCATCATGCGATTGGCTGAGCTGCGGTGCTGGAATGCTGCTCCGTTTTGACAGCTAAGCCTCAGGTGGTTCAGATATAGGCTCACTAAGTCACTGAGAGACCTGTGTGTGTGTGTAGACTAATGTCAAGCTGCTGCGCTTGCCCTAGTAAGACACAAATCCATTCACTGAAATAGCCCCGACTGAATGGCATGCTATTTCACCTAGCACGCAGTACACAAGCAGCCCGTGGCGGTGCAGGGAGGAGCGGCAGACGTGTTGCATTATGAATGTATAAAGAAGACGACTTAATGCAGCGGGCAGAGTTTTGTGTGAATTCATTCAGGATGGATTAGCCGCTCTGAGCCACGGGGGAGGTGTGCTACTGTAGCCTGAGGTGAAGCTTTTCTTGGCTGCTCTGTTGCTGTGAACATGTTTGGACCAACACTGCACCCAGGTGGTGAAACCCAGAAGGGTGTAGGTGATGAACTGTGCACAAGAAAACTGTTTTTTGTAATTTTCACACTTACACCTCCAGGATAGGGTATTCCCTTTTAATCTTTTAGTGGTAAAAAAAATCTCATTTAGCTTTAATTTTAAGGAACAATTCTAACTCACTTGCTCCTCTCTTGACTCAGCAGATGGAACACGCTGCATCCCCACCCACGGAGCAGGTCATCAGAGATGATACGTCTGAGTGGGTGTAATATGTAGAGTGGCTTGTTATGTCAGCTAAAAGCTCCCAGCTTCTCCTCCCCTCATCTATTATTGATGCCTGTAGGAGCTGACACCGTGTAACTTCCTGCTCAGGTTCTCCCTCAGGGAAGCAGCGTCCGGTTGCTGTCATTCCTCCGCGGGGCATTCGATTAAAGAGAGACTCACGAAAAGCAGCGTTTTACGTGAAGTCTGCAGAAACGTCACTGTGACTACTTTTTGCACTGATAAGCTCGTGTGCTTGTGAGCACTGGATGGCGCTCTAACATCATGCATTCGCTGTGCACATCCTCCAAAGAAATTGAAATCCATCTTTAATTTTTCTGCAAAATTCTGCTTAATGTGAGCATGTGCATGCAAAAACGCCGCTTTAAAAGACATAATCTGTCATTTGCATGCGTAAAAGTGACGTTTTTTAATGAGAAAGGCTTTGGGAGTGGTCTTCCCTGTACTCATCACTCCTTGCGAGCAGAACATCCTCCAGATGGCGCTCCTCCCTCACTGAATGAAATCTCCAACTGGTGTCTTCAATCTGATGCTCATCACCCATCCTAAACCTCCTCTGTGCCCCACCCAAAATCCTGTTAGGGTTATACTGTGCAGGAAAAATGAGTCAAAGTGTAATTTTCACCAGAATCAAGCTTCTAATTTGCATCAATATTTATTTTTTTTTGCTTTAAAGATGTGGTGTTCTTATATGTTTGAGAGTGCAGACAGGGTGAGATTCAAGGGTGCAGAGTGACGCCGGTGAGTCATAATCAGAAGGTCAGCCGAGTAACGATGGTTGGAGGCTGTTTTTTTGGCAGAAGAATGGGAGATCTTTACTTCACATGGGGTTTAGGAGACAGCTGCCCCCTCAGGAGGGAGCTGCTTGCTTAGACTGATGACAGTGAGTCAATGTGCCCCCCTGTAATGATTTCTTAACACATCTGAAGAAGAAGAAGAAGAAGAAGAAGAAGTCAGAGGACTCTCAAGGGCAGGGCGGGGAGGGCCGTGCTCACACTGAGGCAGATGTTCAGCGGGTGGAGCAGAGAATCAAAGAGTTTGTAGTAACACGGGGATAAATCTGAGAAAGATCTTTTTCTGAATGTTACGCAGCATCTTCCCTGAAAATAATCTCTCTAGGAGCCGGTGAACATGAGCTGATGTCGTGTGCCATGATTCCAAGCTGTCAGCGGCCCTATGTATGTGTGTGTGTGCGTGTGTGTGTGTGTGTTTGATGCTCTAAAGTGTCATATTGGCGTGACTGAAGAGCAGCGCTGAGAGCCTCTCCACGCGGCTCCATTTCAACTGAAGCCAGTGTTTTAGCTGACTCTTGTGTACGCGCCTGTTGCCATGGTTTCCAACTTTCATCAGGTGCTGTCCAAAGAAGAGGAAGAGGCTCTCCCGCTTCCTTTCATCCTCCTCTGATCTGCTCCCCTGGACAAACTGATGGTTTTACGCTCATTTCCATTCATGTGGACTGAGTTCAGGAGGCGATTTGCTGCAGGAGTCGTTGTTTTGTTTTTTCAAAGTGAGGGTGTATTTTTAGCAGCAGGAGTGAGGTGTGACAGCTGATGCTGGATGTCACTTGAAGTATCAGTTGTAGTAATTCAGTCTTCCTGTGAGGTTTGTTTTGATTTGCTAGAATCTGGGTGAGGGGGGCATTATCAGATGTTTACACGGGCGCTACAATTCAGAGGCGTGGCCACGAGGTAATCGAGTTCACCCTGTAAACAAACAGCAGCACCCCCCACCCCACTCCCCCCCTTTTTTTTTTCTACCTCGCTGTCATGTGCCCCATGAGCCATATTTAGTCAGCTGGGCAGGGTTGGCAGGACGTGTTTCAGGGGTGAGGAGAAGTCCAGTGAGGGGGAGGATGCTGTAAAGAGAGGAGGAGGGAGGGAGGGGCACATGCCAGCCCCATTTGGGAAGTGCTCCCCCATTTTCTGCCTGTCGAATCGGGCCAGTGTCAGCGAGCTCCAGCGGGTCCAGGTCTGGCCGAGTGGGCTAATGCGATGTGGCGTGTCACCCGGGGAATCTAGGTCAAGTTTAAAGCTGCCGAGCGCTGCCCGCCTCTGCTGCAGTGTGACGCTCTAAATCCCTCCCCTTCCACACACGCAGTATCAACACCCTCGCTCTTATCTCTGTTTTTTTATTTAAAAATCACAAAAAGGTAGGTTAATGCTTTTTTTTTATACTCCTGCGTTCTCAGACATAAACATGCACTCCCCACATCCACCCCCCATCCTCCACACCCCAAGCGAGCTCTCAGCCTCTCCACGGCAGAGCCCACGTGACGCATCACCCCCCCGTTCAGGGAGGGGAGAGGGGAGGGCGTTGTTTTCCTCCATAGTAAAGCAGCGGGGGCACGTGGCTCCTCACGCTGCAGCCTGAGTAGTGGAATGTCAGCACTATCCCCTCCCGTACATTAGCCAGGCAGGCATCGGCCCTGCAAGCTGTTTTTTTTTTTTTTTTTTTTTGTGGGACGTTGCCGCAGTGCTTTGGTTTCAGCTGTGCCCTGCTTTCTGTGGGCACTTCTGTTTTTCATATTAAAAGGAGAGGATGAAAGGAGGGAGACGGTGAAAGGCAGTGCCATGGAGAGGTCAGGCTGCTGCATGGGCGTGGCACTGTTTTGGTGTCGTTACCAAAATAAGCTCTCTGCAGCATCTGGGCATAAATCACATGCTGGGTTTTTTGAGGGTTAAACCTGACATTTTCACAAATTTAATCACACATTTCTATTTAAAGCAAAGTGACAAATACATAAAAAAAATTCAGCTGCAATCAGAGCAAAAAAAAAGGTTAATTTCATTAATATCTGAATTATTTGGCTTCATTTATAAGTGTAAAAATAAATTAGAATAATGATATTTTGCTGATCCACACCAAAAAAATGTAATCAAATTAAATCACTAAGTGCTCTGTAGTGGAATTAAATATTTCTCCTCATCTCAGTTGACTTCACTTCTCGGCTAATCCGCTGTTTTTGGCGCATTACCTCATCTGTATTAATATATTCATGTGCTTTCAAGTCCTACTACTACTGTACTCGCTCCTCTCACCGAGCTCGCCTCCCATTGGCTGCTGCAATGTTTTCAATGGCACCAAATTTTTTTTGCCTCCATGGATACAGTGAGCTGTTGGGTAGATCGGCTCAGCCAATGGGAGAGCTGCGCGGGCTCCTGCTTGTCAGATTCTGCCCCTGGCCTTAGAAGCAGCCCTCCCTCTCCGGCTCGCGAGCACGCGATGGCTCAGTGGGGGGGTTCAAAACAACAACAAGGCTGTCGTCGGGCTCTCCGCGCTCCCCGGGACATGCCAGGACTACTGGGTGCTGCTACAGCCACTGGGTGTGTGTGTGTAGGGGGGGTTCAGCTCCTCAATCTCTGTCTGATACAGTATCTGTGTGCTGTGAGCCAGCGCTGCATCCTCTCACTCTGACTCTGCTATCAGTGAGCAGCCAGTTACTCTCAGCCACACACATTGTTTCATCTTTAAAGAGCCTCACAGTGAGCGCTGGTTTATCAGTTGTTTTTATGTAATCTATAAGTGATTGTTTGAGTTTAAGAGAAGGGAATAAGAAGAGTAAATTATACAACTTTAATCAGCTCCTTTCTGGTTCACTTGAAGATGCTCAGCTGGACTTTGAAATGCAGCCACACAAATCCCCGTCCTTAAAATGACCTCGTTTCAAGCAGCCCAAGGGAGCGGCGCTGGGCCTACGAGGCTGCCAGCGCCCGCGTTCGCAGCGCCGTGCTGTGCCCGCCCCAGCAGCTCTGCCAGGCGGGCTCAATCTGCGAGCGGCTGAGAGGTGGCAGCAGAGGACCAACCGGGTGCCAGTGACAGTGATGGGCAGTGCCCGCTTCATCCAGCAGGGGCGAGGGCGGTGACAGCCGTCGTCCCTTCTGAGGTTGGATCAGGTGGTGCTTTCTGACAGCCGGCGAGGTGCCGGTGCTGGCACAGTCAGACATTCAGGTCACATTAGAGGAGGGAAGGAGACGAGGGTGGACAGGGCAGGTGGGTCTTTGCAGGTGGTCGCTGGAGTCAATGAAAGACGGCTTCGAGGGGGTTTACCAGTAGTTTAGAGAAGAAACACACTGTAATCTGAGTCTTACACATACTGTGTTAACAAAAAAACAACAGGTCAGTGACTGCTGCTTAATCAATACACTGTCAAGAACAGAAATAAATATATAAAACAAACTACAGCTACACTGATTCTCAGACATATACTCCTCTTACACTTCACTTTTTTTAAAGAGGGTAAAAAACTGGTAAAACTTGTTCAGTTTGTCTGATGTTTTTGAGTGGAATTTTAGGCGTGCAGGTGACAATAAATAATTCACACAAATTATATACATAAATATACATGTTCTGACATTATCTTCCCCCTTTAAGTTCACTTCTTGTTTTTAGGAAAATCATAAAACCCCAGCTGCATGAAGACTCATTCATGCTTTACGTCTCTATGCCAACAGAGCCTGCGCTCTGTCTGGGAGTTTACAGATAAGGATCAAATATTGCAGTACCGCCTGTCACCATAGGGGGCAGTGTTGAGTAATGCAGGTAACACTTGAAGCCAGCTCAGCAAAACACAACAAAGACAAACGCTTTGCCTGTCACCAGTTAAGTTTATTAGAATTATCAAAGAAACAATTTTGTTCACTGATATCCAGGTTAGTTTGTAGACCCTGACCGAAGACAAAGATTTCTCTGATTTCTGACTGTTTCCTACTAGATACAAAATCATTACTTCCTCTACTGACGTTGTGATTGTTAGCATAAACTTTTGACTCTCAGAGTGTTGCTGTGTTGAACATCCATCCCAATGAAGGGTCACATGGGAGTGTTTAGTGATGGTTATCTTCTGTCAAACCTATGTCTTAATGAGCCTTTAGTCGTTAATGGAAATCAAAAGTAGGATACATTCCTAATAACTGATTATTAACTATAGGCTATGCTAAAGAAAACAAATGAACTTTAGTTTTAATCTTATTTGTTGCTTTCTGAAACAGTTTAAACCCTTAGAGGTGGTCTTGAGACTTCCTGGCCAACAGCCACAAGCTCCCAACTGTAAGTTTAGCATAATTAGCCTTTAAATTGTCAAAACTAGCATATAAAGAAAAGTTTCACATTCTGAAAAGAAATTTTGTATTTTTCTCGACGAGGTTATAAACGTCAAATTTTATTTTGAAAATGTTAATTTTAATAATCAGAGTGGTTGGGACCTCCTTCCCTTTTTGAGTCCGCCTCAAGTGGACTCTTGAGGAACTGCAGTTTTGTCACTTATATTGGCTTCACATTTCAACTCTACAGTTGTGCCTTGTTTTGCAGTATCATCTTATTCTAAATACTCTGTCTTTTCACCTCTCAACAACTCTGTTCATCTTTTATACAATGTGGAAAATGAAATCTTTTTATTTCTTTTACCGTCTCACAACAATCCCAAACCACAAGTTATCAGTTTATTGCTCTAGAAAGTGAGAAAAAACAGCAAATCTTCACATTTAAGGAGCTGCAAACAGAGCCTTTTCTGTCTTTAATGTGAGAGTTTTTGTTCTGTCAGAGTCTCTTCGGTGCTCTGGAAACATGGAGCAAACCTGAGGAAGCATTAACATGTCAAAGACATTGCTTGCTTCTCTAACTCTCAGGTAGTCTAAAAATAGTCTGTGTCTGTGGAGTACCTGGTAACAGCCGTGTCAAATATGCCTATTCATCACTTCTGTTTCTCTAATAAAGTGAGGACATGACCCACTGCTACACTTTGAAGATGCAAGAAAGCATGTCTGTTAACCTCACCCCACTGACCGCGCCCCGCAGTGTTGCATCTCTTGCATTTTAAAAGCGCTCCGTCCGACCCTCTGCAGCTGACTGCTGAGCGAGGACTTGTCTGCAGCGCCTCCCTGTCTCTGAACGTTACCTGTGCTGGCATGATTTCTCCTGTCACCGCTCAGTCACCGTGGCCTTTCATCTGTCACTCATCTCTGGTGACATCTGCCTGCCCAAGTGCAATTTTGTCATTGCTCTGCGTTGACCCAAGCAGCACAACCTGTTCTTTTCCCTGCGTCACCAAGACTTAGATTGGTCTGTACACACACTGCAGCTTCTCTCCTCAATCTGCAGCAGATCTGCATCTCTTCGTATGTCTGTTGACCTTTACAGCTGAAAAAAGGAGTGAGAGGAGAGTGAAGCTGTGCACGGCTGTCGCTGCTCATTGCACAAGTCACAGCTGAGGGGGACGTTCATAATAGATACAGAGAATGTGTCTGTGAGAGAGTTCGCCGTTTGAATTCTTACTTTCTATGTTTTCTGAAGACTGATGTGACTATATTTTGACAAGAGGGAGGAGCTAAAAAGTAGCAAGAGGCTAGAAAATGCTAACTTGTTAGCTCATGTTGCAAAATCTTGGTTAAAGGTGCTGACTGACTGTTCATAGAGCATGTAAATGAAAACAAAGACTCTTCACAGTGTCGCTCAGTATACTTAAGAATACAGCAATAAAGTTTCCTCAGTGCCATGCCCAGTAAATTCCCGCTATATCATACTTAAAAAAAAATGCTGTGATGAAGAAGCTTAGTTGTTTTTTGATTTAACAAACCACGAGGAGTAATTTTTAATAAAAAAAAATGTTGCTAATGTCTACAGTTGCATTTTTTGGGAATAAATCTGAGCACCCCCCCTGCTGGCTGTTTGAAATAAGGCATTTTACGCCATGTCTGCACTCAGTTTATACCTTTAGATGCAGGAGCTTTCACCCTTTTAAATTTGACTTTAAAACAGTTAATGTTTTATGACATAGTTTGAATTTGATTTTTTTACGTGTCAAACCATTTAATTATGATTACCGCCCTGAAGCTGACAGTCCTACTTTTGACAATTTAAAGGTCCCATATTCTGCTCTTTTTCTGCAGTTTAATATGGATCATTGATGTCCACATGAAATGGTAGTAACATGTTTTGGTCCAAAAAGCTAATAAATCAAGCACAGCAGCATTGTTTCCAGGCTCTCATAGCCCCTCTGTTCAGAACGGTCTGATTTAGTGGGCGTGACCTTCATATGTAAATGAGCCACCACTGATACCGCCCGCTCTTCAGCGTCACTGAGAGCGGCGCCACGAGCTCCGAGTGCACAATGATTAGAAAACAGCGAAGCTCGTTTTCCGTAACATTACAGGCTAAAACAACAGGCTAACCACAGCTAAAGTTAGCATCCTGAAGCTAACACAGAGACAGGGAGTACACTGAGGAAAAGCTCTTCCATCTGCTCCACAGCCCACAGCATTTAAAATACTCACATTTCCAGGGTCCCAGGTTTGTAGGCGGATGGTTGGTAATGTGCCTGGATTCAGGACCAGTCTATTCGCTAGCCCTCTGTTGTACTGTCCAAAGTTGGAAAAGCACTCGGCCGTGAAGTGACTAGCACACACATGCACAGTTTTACTGGGTGTAGCTGGAACATTTCCTTGATAAATGAACTCTAGCCACTTAGTCTCCTTCTTCCGAGATGGGAAGCTTGTGCATGGAACTATTTGGCTGTTTACAGCCAATAAAAAGCAGTGATGGCTCTTCAACTTTGGCATTCTTCTCCCGGGGAGAGGAGTGGGTGGGGAGGAAGTTCGGGGGTATCTGCTCCGGTGGACCAATCAGGTCAGACTTGCTCCTGATTGGTCAAAGAAGGGAATCGCTGACGTCGCCAAATCCCAAAATCCAAACAGCTCATTTTAGGTCAGGATTTTACATTCACAAGCACTAAGTACAGGTTTGGTCATTAAATATCACATTTTGTGGGCTGGGAGGAAAGCCAAAGACCCACAAATTTCACTAAAAGACTTAATAAAGTGATTTTTGCATAATATGGGACCTTTAAAATCTTGGCTTAAATTTTCTTACTGCACCAAAAGCTTCTTTACTTTTTGCTTGTGTTGAATTTGGCGCCTCCCTGTGGACACACTTATCTCTTTTCTGTACTGGTCCTAAAATGTGTAAGTTGTGTTTTCTTTTTAGTAGTAAGTCCTTGCTTTTTAATCAGAGTTTATGACAGTGGACAGAGTAGGAAACAGGGTAGGAGTGGGGGGTGTGATACAGAAAAGTGTTGCCTTTTGAGTTTGAACCCAAGATGGCGGCTCAAGGACAAGCCTCATATGACGGGCAACCTGACCGCTAAACCTAGTTACAGGAACCTGAAATTACAATGTCTCTAACATCATCAACTAACATCATAAATAAGCCTCACTGTTAAATTCAGCCTGTTTGACCAACAATGAAAAGTTTCCTACTGGAGCTTTAATTCGATCTGTCACTAACAGAAGAATGCAATCAATGGTCTGTTTGAACAGAAATTCGTCGTCTGCTTTAATGTGATTTGATTTCTCACACAAAATGTAAGATCTGAAATGTCTTCATGTTTTGAGTTTTGGCACTTCTGCTTTTTAATTAAATCATCATTTCAAGTCAATAATTAGAATATCTGCTGACTAATTACATCACATTTCATCTTAATGATCAGTAATTTTTGCTGTTTGATTTTCTAAGAGTTAAATGTGCTCCAACATGAAGCACTGAATACATGATCTAAGGATATTTTAAAGAGAATGAATCAATATTTAGTCAGACCTCTTTGTGCTGTTTCAGTAGATGTAACATTCTGTTACTGTACAACATGTGCAGGGTGTGCTTAGGGCATGTTAAATATTGATGCTACGTGTCAGCTCCTATAACCAAGATGCTGCATTAAGCCTTTCCGCAGACAGTGGGATTCTGCAGCATGATGAAGCTTTAATTCACTGAAACAAACTTAGTAAGAAGGTCTAAAGCGCTGTTTTTCAAGGACATGTACAAACATCTAGATCAGATTTGTAAGATCCTCAGCGGAGGCTTCTGTTGTGGAGAACTTTGCAAACGACTGTCTGTAACTGCCTGTGATTTCTGGGAAGAAACTCAAAGAAGCAAAGCAAAACTCAAACCGAATTTTATTTTTAGAGATTTTTTTTCTGGTTTGACATCTGCCTCGTTCAGAGTCTGGGTACAGGAAACACACACGCCGAGGTCCAAGGGGAGCGCTGGTGTCTCCGAGCAGTGGGCAACATCTGGGGCAGTGGGGCAGTGAAGCAGAGCAGAGGCCGGGTGTTGAGATGTCATGGATACACTAAAGTCTCGCCACCTGCTCTTGTTGCTGCTGTGTTCTTCTCATTTATCGATTTTTCTCCTCTTTTCTCTCTGCAGGTATCGTAACATGGGGAACCTACTGAAAGTTTTGACTTGCACAGATCTGGAACAGGAGCCCAATTTTTTCCTCGATTTTGAAAGTGAGTTCTTTTTTTTTCTTTTTTTTTTTTTCTTCACTTTATCGCTCTCCTCTCCTGATATCGATCACGTGAATATCTTACCATAACATTATCAACTCTGGAACTCCTCAGTCTCCTCACCCGTCCTCACTTATCTTTTTACGCTACGCTCTTCCCAGCGGCAAAAAAAGAACCAAATCTTACCAAAAGAGCTGCTGCTGCTGCTCTCTCCATCAACCTGCCTCATGCACGCTGGAATGTGCACAGAATATCAATCAGGGCAGAGTTGCAGCAGAGCCCCCCCCTTCCCTTCCTCTTCAGATATAAAGCACTGAAGTTCAGCTGCTGTGTAGCCTAAGGCCCCTCAACTCAGCTTGATCCTGCACCGTGGTGCTCTCACACTTGGCAAACCTAGAGACTCAGTCATACCTTCAGAGAAAACAAAGCCTCACACAGCTCTCACTGTTTCTAGGTGATTTTTTTGGATGAAAAAAGATCACAATTATATATCCAACAAAAAAAACTCTTTATGAAACATTGGCTTTCAACTCTTCTTTAACGACACCTTTCCCAAAACACTGCTTCACCCTGAACCTAAACCTCAGGAGGCTTAAAAAACAGCTGATTTTAAATGAGAATAATCAGATTTCATCAAATAATGTTAATGACGCCGACTTTGAGATATGTTTTTTTTCAGGGTGCATGATTTTACAGTCATCACACTTGGCAAGGTGTTCTCGCTTCAGGTGTTGGGAAAAGTTCAGCGTTTTTTCTGTCGAACCAAATAATGAAAAACTCCAAAACGGAACAATTTGTAAGCCAAGAGTTGTTGCAGATCCACAAAGAGGGGCATCACCCGTCTCATTTGTCTCCTCTCATCATGCTCCATTTTCCTCCTCGCATCCAGGAAAGTGGGTGGTGTCAAATCTGAGCTGAAAGCTCTGTGAAGATGAGATTATTCCAGTGTTTTTTTTTTTCATTTACATAACTGGAAGTTTCTTACTGAGTTTGATCTCTCATGGGGAGATTTTATTGTACATTAAGCTGGTTTTCATATAGATTAGATTTACAATCTGATTTCAACCCCTCTGACCTTGTTGTTGCTGTCGTCCCCCCCCTTGCAGATGCCCAGCCCACGGACGCAGAGCGGGAGGTGTGGGAGCAGGTGGACGTGGTGCTGAAGGACGCGAAGGGTATCCTAGACGAGCTGCAGGCGTACAAGGGAGCGGGGCAGGAGATCAGAGAGGTACAGCTGATCCAAACTGGACAGGCTGACTGTACAGGAAAAACCTGGAGGGGAAATTTAACCCTGTTATTAAGAGTCTATGACCATGTGAAGCAATGAGAAGAAGCAAGATCTGATTAGTGTTTTTAATCCACATATGGGAACATCAAATCAGCCTTCTGCTTAGAAAAAGAGGTTAAAATAAATTACATGGAACAAACAGTTTTGACATTTCTGTTTAAAATGAAGCAAATGAAGCCTGAAACTAGAGAAACTTACCATTTATTAGCAAATGCCTCCTGTAGCATTAAAAAACGAGCTGATCAAAGAACTTAAATGGCTAACTCCAGATCACAGACTGAAAAACTATTTCTATACAAACTCAGCAGAAAAAGTTCAGCACTTTGTGTTTGGTTATTTTTTTGTTTTATCAATGTCTCTTAGCCATAAATCGGAGCCACGTTTGTAAGGGGGACATGCATTTGTGGGATGAGCAGCAGAGCGGTGGGTTGTGCCCATGAAAAAACTGCCAAATCTTCACTGCCAGTGCCACCAGCTTATTCTGCTGTTGACTTAAAAGACTGAGACTGTTTTTGAAGAGTTTTGCAATGGTGTCTGTTTGATGTGTAGACTGTAAAAAAAATGGACGTCATCTTGCTCAGCTCAAAGTGAGGTCGCCGCAAAAACTGCTCCTGGCTGCAGTATAGGTCAAAAAATCTAGCTCTCCAGTCATTCCAGATGGGCTGTGGTCAAACTTTAAAAAATGAATACACCTTGTAGAAATGTTTCTCACGTCTGACTGTTGTGATGACTTGAAGATATCATTTGGCTGCCTTGTGTTCAAATCTTCCTTTTACTGAAAAGTTTAGTTTTTATTGGTCATAAAAGTGGAAAACAAGGTTTTATATCAGATTTAACAATGATTGACAGCTGCCGTTCTTGTGTATTTTTTTCTGGGATTGTAAAATTAGACTCTCAAAAGAAAAAACAATTATCATTTTTGTCATCCGGCTCCACTCAGATTCTCCCAGAATCCCTCACAGTCTCTCACATACTGCGCAGACTCTGGCTGCACAACAGCTGCCTATGGCAGTGTCTGTGACTGGGGTATTTTGGCTTCAAAACTGTACAATGGTAAATGGTGGAGCCACGCTGTCCACTCTATATACAGTCTGTGGTCTGATGAGGAATGGTTTGAACATCTTCAAAACATTGGAAACCAATACAAACTTTTGGCTTATATTACCCACAATGCCATTTGACTTCAGACACATTGGTGTGGTATTTAGTTTAGCTAGTGTAATCACTAGTTGCTTGCCTTGACTTTTTGAAGCCGCGCCCCCAAATTCAGTCATATTCAAAGTCCCTCTGACGACTTAGTAAATGATCTTGAAAAAGTGTCACTTCCTTCTATATGCCTGATCATAATCCACAGTTTAAAATTAGATTATTTAATTGGCGATTTCTAGACGCTACTTCCAGTATCCATGGTCGGGCTTGTCCAGGACCAGAATGATCCACAGCACGTAGATGGCTCTATGACAACACCATCCAAACCAGTAAAGTTTAGCAGAGAGAAGAGAGATCTTTGTTTTTCTCTGCTGAAACGGCTTATTTGAATTTATTTTGTAGTAATGTTGGACGCTGGAGCTGGACTGGTAAAAAGAAAATGACGCCATAGCAAAAGAAAGCTAACCAGGAGAGTGATAGAGCATGAGCTAAAACACAAGTTTTGCAGTTTGTAATGTACGAAACAAAGAGTGAAGTTACGTTAGCTCTGCTTGGTGAGGTTGGAGTTGGTAGAAGAGCACTGGTAGGACATAACCAGGATTCAATAACCATATGGACAGGTCTCAGAACACAGGGCTGAGAGTAAATATAGCCAAGTATTAAACTACAGTACAAACTTTCAAACAATAGCTCTACGTTAATAAATACAATCCTGTCATTTTACAACCTGTAATAAAAAGTCTTGGACAAAGAAAAATAGGGTTTCAAAGATGTGCTCCCCAAAACAAATGCACACCTTGGCAAGAGTCACATCCTCACAACAGTAGGTGCAAGTGCTCAGGGGAAACAGTCCTTTTGGACTGGTGCTCAATCAAGTGAAATCACCAAGAATGTTTTGTTTTTTCAATCTAAGAGCTTTTTTTATGAGCCTCAAAGGAGGTGTTTGAAACTCTTTTGCATACTTCATTTTCATCTTTTGAATTGGATTTTAGCCAGGTGCAAGGCATGAAGTTCAAAACAGACATGAAAATCATACAAAAACACAAATTACACCAGAAAAGTAAAAGGATGCTTCAGTGCTGGCAATGATTAAAGAAAGGAAATGTGCGGAAACATTGTGGAAAAGAGTAAAATTGAAACAAAATGAACAAAAAAATGGCAGTTACAAACAACAAAACAACAAAAAGGAAACAGCTAGTTGAACCCAGTAAAATCCTTGGGATTTGTACTGAACGTCTTTTTTATGCTTCCGTTTCCAGGCGATCCAGAATCCAAACGACGAGGCGTTGCAGGAGCAGGCGTGGGCGGCTGTGGTTCCCTTAGTGGGAAAGCTGAAGAAGTTCTACGAGTTCTCCCAGAGATTAGGTACGGATCTGTCTTCATGAACGTTTTTGAATGTAGGCCAGAAAAATATCAGGAGCCGCTCTCAGGCTGAGGTGCTCAGGTGTCCTGTGAGATTTCGCTCAAATGCAGACATCGTTATGTGTCACAGGAGCAGGAGCAAAATCCCACTGTTGAAGGGAAAAACAGCGGCTCGATTAATCCAAAAGGTCGAACGCAGACAGCTTTATGTTCTTTAAAGGGAATCCTACATAGATACAACCTCCATATGTGACCTTAATTGTTTGCATGTGCATCTGAATTATTGACTGCTGAGCTGCAAGAGTCAACAGATATGTGACACACACACACACACACACACACGAACACACACATGCAGACGCAGACATGCAGCTCAGCCTTATCTAAACATGCTTCATTGTGCATTACTCCGCACGCTGACCTCTGCTCAGGATGGGGCTATAGGTTGTTTAATTAGCATGAATTCAGGGGGGCATGGGGGGTGCAGGCTTACTGCACCCTGATCTTCTTATGACCCTCAGGCTGAGGGGGGTGGAGCCCGCCACGCCTTTGTGCCCTCCACCCCGTAATCCCAGCAGCGTGGAGAAGGTAATAAGTGGGAGCTGTGGGCGGAGACAGCGCGGCGGTGGCTGTTATGTAACGAAGTAGGCCACCTCCCATCCGCGGCTGCTGCTCCACTTCTCTGCCTCGACTTTAAGGCTTCGGGGGTTGAGACGGCCTCGCAGCCGCTGCTGTCCTGCCTGATACGCATGAAGCTTGAAAGTCTTTTAGTGCACGCTGGTGGAGAGATCTGCAGAGCACGACTACTACGGTTGATAATACAGAGAGGAGATTATGCAACTAGCTTTGCATTTGAATTTGAAGGGACAGATTTATTCTGCTCCTGCTGCTGATGTAGGCATTGACACCAAATTTAACATGGCTGACAGAAATATATGTTTTCATAAGCTACAAAACCAGTGAGAATCTAAAGTGATGGCTTCATGGGGCTTATTTTGTTAGATCCAGGAGACTGAAACCCTGGATGTAAAATTGTCACATCTAAGATGCTGGAAGTGGTCATTATTTGATCCACTATGTGGGAATTTTGATGTAATGAACCTGAGATGAGAGGTCAAACAGTTAAATTTACAAATGAAAAAGCAATATGTTAGCTACTAGTAAAGGCTAGGCTAAATTTTTTTATTACATAATGAACCTCACTTGCTTAAGCTAACCTTGGTTACAAATCTGCTTCTGTTTTATCACTTCTTAATGAAGCTAGCTTTAGCTCTCGGAGTACAAACCTGCCAACTACAGTCTTTAGAATAGAATAAAATAGAATAGAAAAGAAAATACTTTATTTATCCCCAAGGGGAAATACAGGAATCGCAGCAGCAATCAAGAAAACAAAAGTGATAAAGGATTTAGAAAGTGAAAGAGGTCCATAACAGTTTGACCATCATTGTCCAGTTCAGCCAGCCTCCACCTCCACATGGTCCAGGACTGAGAACCAGCACGTCATCCTCACCTTCTTCTCCTTATCTTGTGGGAAAAAATCAGGCCTTACACCAGTTAGCATTGATATGCTACAGGCTGCTAACAGCTGATATCACATGTAAACAATGCAGCCATGGTTACATGTGGGATCTCCAGACAAACACAGGAGCAAAAATAGAAAATATATCACTGAAGATAAACCAGTTTGGTGTCCATGACCAAAAAATGAACCATACAAAGTAATGATCCACTCCAAATGTGAAGTTGTTGTGTAGTTGCTAATAGCTTCAGCTATCAGGATGCAAATTGCCCCACAGAAGTTGTCTTGTTAGCTTATTAAAATCTATGGTTGTTAGGTACCCATAAAGCATAGGCTTGATTTGTTGACTCTCAGCTGAAGCTTCTTTGTGAAAGCTAGGCTAAGCTAGCAGCTTCAGTCAACAAAATCCAAGACTGTAAGGTATAAATCCAGTGGGGTTTTTTGTTAGCTTGGCAAGATGGTTTTAGCTCAGGATACAAGTCTCAAATACAATTGTTATGTTAGCTGTCCAAAATCTTAAGCTAAGATGTGTGTACACTACACACAAGAAGCTAACATTGGCTAACATCTGACATAAAATAATTGACCAAAAAGCGTATTTATAGTGTTATTGATGCCACAGACAGTTGTCCTTAGATCAAAAATTTTGCATTCACATCCAAAGTAGGCAAAAATATTGCTAATTTTCTAGCAAAATAGATAAATAGATGAAAGAAATTCAAGTTTTCTTTATTGTCACAAAACAAACAGATCTAATCATTCCAGTCAACACTGTCTCTCCTCCCGCCTGAACTCCCGCCATCCTCTGACCCTCCCATCTCTGTGAGTAAGGCTCCTACGTGCCCGCATTCTGCTCGCCTGCTCTGCCGTGACCTGATGCGATGAGACATCCCCCCCCTTCCCGCCGCCCCTCCCCGCCCGACTTCCCGGCACAGCCGAATGAGTGGCTCATTTCTGAGGGCCTGCGAGCAGCTCTGTCTTAACTTCTGTTTTGACTGGGACATCAAGGGGAGGAGGGGGGATAAAAAACTGCACCACTAAGGCCATTTTTAATCAGCTGCTTCGCTGCAAACGCTGCCCAAGCAGATGGGAGTCATTACCGAATGGCAAACGTACTCAATTTACCACTGCACCGCCAGCGCTGTGCCCGTCTCCTGACGGTCCCTTTAGCTTAAGTGCTCCGAGTCTGCTGCTGCTGCTGCTGCTGCTGGCTCATGTTGACATGCTCATCGTCATATGTCATCAAAATGAATTGAAAAGTACACTTTAAATAAATTCATAGAGAGCGCTCATTTAGTGCCACGCAGCCTTGTTGCATCAGACATGGCACTCGTCTGGGTTATGTCATTATTGAAGCCTCTCTTCGGCGTCTAGACTGAATTCTAAACACCGTCTGCATCTATAAATAAAAACTCCCCCTGGGCTTTAAAGCTCTTCTGTTTTCTTTCTCTCTTCAAACCTGTGTGTTTGAACAAGACATGTCTGTTAAATCATTTTTCTGCTCAGAACTTCTTCACCACATTTCACTTAATCTTTCCCTCATTTCCCTGCCGGTGTTCCTCATGCATGCATAATTCTGGGTCTGTGGGTATGCTATGTCAAGCCATGGCACAGGCTTTGTATTTACTGACTGTCAAAACAATGAGTGTAATCCTGCTTGAATGAAATCCTGTTCCCTCGCTTGCCCCCCCCTCACCCATTTCATGCCAATGAGATAATTAGTCCCATGTCTCATCTGCATCTGAGCGGGGAAGTCTCTCTGCCCCCCAGACCCTCCCTCTGACCCCCTCCCTCCCAGAGTTGGCACCAGGCCTCGGGGAGTTTGGACACCACTGCTGCCCCACTATCTGTCCTAATCAGGATGCTTCAGCTGGCTGACACCGCGCTCATATCTGACTGTGGTTATGATCGCGTATGATCCCCTGTTTTCTCTTTTTGTACTTTTGACTGTTTGTCCTGACAGTTTCCCTCCACATGAATCGATGGCTGGACTGTGGAGGATGTAACAAACTGAGAAAAACCCTTTGGGGAAAAGTTTTGATTTTGAACAATATCAACATTATCGATCCGTCAAAGAGCAGAGCTCCATTAACCGCAGTGTTAGACTTTAGTTTATCGCTGCTCTGGCTTGTTTTGGGATGAATATGAAGATCAATACACTGACTGTAATATTGATGGATGTTTTTCTGTCATATTTTCAAACATTGGCGCTCCAGTTAATGATTATTTCATCATAGTAGATTATTTGGTGCCAGTTTGCATTAGGGGTTGAAACGTGCACCCTAGAAGATCAAATTCTCTGTATTTTCTGTCACTTTTTTGTGGTCCTATCTGAAGAAGCAATAAAACAACCCCAAAATTAATTTCATTGGATACATCAAGGTGCTCGTTTAGTTCAACTGAGTTTGACGTCTAAATTATGAAACAGAGAAATATAGGAACAAGTTTTTCAGATTGTAAAAAGTTTCATTTGTCAACAAAATCTCAGGGCTTATTTTAAAGATTAAAACTAGGGGGTGCACCGATCACAATTTTCTGGCCGATCACTGATCAGGATCTTTAAAAAGCCTGACCTGCTGATACCGATTTTTATTTCTTATTTTTTTTAACTGACAGCACATACCTTAAATGTTCCAATCTTATTTTATTGAAAATCATTGAAAAAAAGCCTGTAAAACAATAAAATCTTTATGTTTTTACTTAAACAACCAATAAAGTGTCCTGAGTTTGAGGTCTCAGTACAAAAATCAACAATGGCTGGCTGTCAGACCTTCCTGTAGGTATATAAGATCAGTTTTATTTGTAAGGTTCAGCCGACAAAGATCACAGATCCCCATTCTCCCAAAATTAAGGAAATCTGCACCAATCAATCCGCCGACCGATCGATAGGTGCATATCTAGTTTAAATGTGGACAAATGGCAGATTTGCACACAGATCTGAAACGTTGTCAAACCAATGATGATGATAGAATCTACCATTTCTAAAAAGTGTTTCATTTTGTAGAGCTGGAAAAATTAATCAACTGGAATCAACTCAAAATGTATCCCCAAATATTTGTTTTTATCTCTTGAAGTTATGTTTTGGGCTCTTTTAACTCTTTTTCAACTTGAGCCAGCTGTATGAATGCCCAACCTAACCACTAGGCCAAAGCCCGAGTCTGTTATTTAATATTTTAACGACAGATTAATTGTTGAGTTAATGTTTAATCCAGAAACCGAAGTTGTCCTTGCTTCTTAATTGTGAGTATTAATGTTAAATCCTGGGCATATACAGATACATCGGATACATAGGATACAGATACAGATACAGATACATACACTAATCGGTATTGGCGACTGGTATGGCTATTTTTGGAGGATTGGATTTCGTTACGTGATCGGGACGATCCAGTTTTCACATTTTCAGCACCGTCACACTTTACGGTCGCTGTGAATCAAACCACGTTACAAACATGTCCGCTGTGTGGGACTACTTCTCTTTGGAAAGCAATGACAGTAAAACAGCGACTTGCAACATTTGTAAAGTGAGTGGTCCTCGAGGAGGTACCATCAGGGCTCACTTTAAAACAACAAATATGATTCATCACGGAATGACGACGGAATCACCGAACAGAGTACAGGTTTTATCAGAGAAAGGTATCAGTATAGGCAAAACACAAGTTGGAAAGAAGAGCAGGTGCTGAGTCTAATTAAGGGTCTCAAAAAAGACAAAAGGTGGCTTGCAAACTGCAGGGCGCCAGTACACAAAAGAATCAATTCACCAGGTCTGGGATGTATCAGGTTTTCAATGTTCAGAAACATTTGATTTTTTTCTGTGACAAATCTTCACCAAATCAGATTTCTCAAACAAAGTTCGAAACACATTTCTTCAATTTTTTAATTAAAGAGTGTTGTAAATGTTATGAATATGTGAGTTAGATGTCAAACCTCTTACAAAGACATGGAATTAGAAAGTACTATTTTTGGGGCACAGTTGGCCATTCCCCACCTTCACCCTATTTCCTGCTTAATCCACTGTCCTCTCCTATCTGATTAAAAGCCTGAAAAAGCCCCAAAATAACTTAAAGAAAATGCTCTTTATGAGCTTCTTGATTGATTAGCACAAGATTCTAGCTCACATGGCCGCTAATGACTCTCTGTTGGTTGTACACCCACATTGCTTCTCTTCAATAAAGAGATGTAGGTATTTTTTTGGGGGGTGCAGGAATAATGTAGGTGATAGCAGAGAGATACACCCCATTAACTGAGACATAAACACTGGGGCATGTAGTGTCGCAGTGTTTTGACTGAACTAAATACACTTTTATAGCATCTGTTGTCATATCTTATGACTTTAATGTGTGTTTATGATTAGTTATAGCTCCCCCTAGAGAAAAAAAATAACAATGTTCAAAGTAGTCAAAGATAAGGAAAGTCTAGCTGCATCCATTTTATTTGATGTTATGAATAACTAGCAGCTAACTTAACTCGACAGTTTATCTGATGTAACTCGTTTTGTTTCTGAACATTCATCACTTTTCTATATTCTGACAGTATTTAATCCAGCTTTCACCTTTAAAACTGCATAATTTGAAACTTCCCTCAGCATCCACTCACTCCTGACGTGATCTAAAGCCTTCACTTGGTTTCCTTACACAGACATGTCTTATATTTCATCACAGAGGCGGCGCTGCACAGCCTCCTGGGAGCTCTGACCAGCGAGACTTACGACGACCCCACTCAGCACCTGGAGCGGGAGCAGGCGCTGGCCCGGCAGTTTGCAGAGATCCTTCACTTCACGCTGCGCTTCGACGAGCTGAAAGTACGTTTGTGTATTCCTCTGGCGTTCCCAAAGTGTCTGTTCCTGCTTTTAAAACCTGAACTCACCTCTTTAGATGTTGATTTAAACTCTGCACTTCCCTCCTGTGATACAGACCGCACCAACAAACTGCTGATACCCTCCAATTGATTTTTCGAGCTCTGTGCAATTTTCGACTGCAGCCACTGAGCGCATGATTAGCATTTAATTAGAATCCTGATACTGCTGCTGTTTATAATACAGCGGGTGTCAGTGGAATGGCTAATAAGGGTCTTGGAAGGGAGAGAACTCTGCAAATTGTTGCAGCCTGTAGCCGATTTCTGCATAATGCGGAATAAACGATTGAAAGAGCGAATTTCACGAACGTTTCTGGCTCGAATTCAGACACAAATTGCTTCAGTGCAACTTGGAAAACACCAAGAGTGAAGCGTGGGTGTCGGTCCAGTGCCCATTGTCAAAAACATAATTGTGTGAGCACTCATCTGGTTAGACAGGGGGTGAACTGGTTCCCCTTAACATCCTCGCTCCTGAGATACAAAAACTTTACACCCTGACACCCCCAGGCAAGTTGCTGCAACGTCCCAATTAGTGCCCACTATCCAGGCTGGCAAGAGAGAAACATGAAGGTAGGGGGTGCAAGGTGGCATGCCAGGCCTATTCATCAATCTTTCACACCCATGCACGGGCTTCTGACCTAGTTAAAGAGTGTGTGCGGCGTGCAGCCCCTCCCTGCTGAAGCAGCCTGTCTCTCCCGGTGCACACAGTGGACGCAGACTGAGTACCAGTCTATTGTAGCAGGATTAGCATGCTGCCAGCGCGGGATGAGGATAATTAGCTACATGATGAGCGCTCACTGGTGGTGACGTTTGAAAGAAGCCGGCTGCTTGTTCTGCTTCTGTTTCAGGGGTCAGTTCAATGCATATTTTGTGAAAAGTTAACAGACTCCTGTGGATTTATCAGCCAGCTAACATTTGTCCCCTTTCTCCCCCTAATGAGACCCTTTATACCTTTTTTTTTTGCCAGCTTCGTAATCGTTCACCCCTCCTGTCACAAATTGTACAAATCCACGGCGAGACTGTAACAGCAAAACAACCAAATGTGTCCTGACGGGGTGAGTGGGGACGTGGATGTAAAGGAGGATGAGTGTCAAAGGATTCAAATCCAGTTCAGCAAATAAACTTGTAATTGTATCTGTGTTCTTTTTATGTCATCTCCCCCCAAAGCTATGTTTCTGCCTTGTTGGCTAAAACATTCTGTCACGATGATGGCGTGTTTGATCCAGAGCTGAATGTCCCGCTGCAGGCTGTGCCACCTACAGACATGCAGACAAACACTCTCGCTGTCTCCCCCATCCCTCTCTGAATTAAGATGTAATTCTGTCGTCTTTTGCAGATGACAAATCCTGCCATCCAGAACGACTTCAGCTACTATAGACGAACTCTGAGCCGAATGCGGATCAACAACGTACCGGTGAGCACATTTTGTCCCCTCTCGTCTTGACAGGTCCATGAGGGTCAATCAGGGTTTCTGCAAAAAAAAAACATCCACAGGCCCACCAATAGACACAACAACACTATTTAGCATTTAGCACCTTTCAGCCCAATGTTTTGCTTTACACCTAACACATTGACCAGCTTACTCACAATACTTAGATCAATCCAGTTGTATTTAGATGAACTGCACACAGCACAAGGTCTGTAGTTTAATGATGGAAGAAGTTACACTCAGCTAGCAGCTATTGTGCTAACATTGCTAAATTTAGCAAAGAATCAAAACAATTTCTACCAGAGGTGAGAAGAAAGCAAAAAGTTTGTAAATACTGGTTTTGTGTTTCAAAGTGACTGCTGATAAAATCTGATATTGCTTTACTTTACTAACATAAACAGTTAACCTTTTTGCTAGTAGCTGCCTATTTTGACCAGGTTGTTTACAGCTATTTATGCCCCCCCCCCCCCCCCCCCCCCCCCCCAAATGACCATAAAACCAGTGATAGGCTGAAAATAGGTAATTCTTTCTTTGCTTCAACCTACTCCTCAGACATATTGTGGTTTAAGACCTTCATGTTTGTGAATAGTTAAAGCACATTAGCTGTATTTAGCTATTGATAAAGGGGCTCTTTGTGACACCGGACATATTTTCTAAACTGTGTAAGAGATGGTAAAGTGCTTAATAATTTGTTGCCACCAGAGCATAGTTTTTTGTATGTCTATAATGATAGACAACAGCTCTTCTTTTCTGCTAGTTGTTCAAAAGTGAAGCCAAAATATAAGAGGCGCTTACAAACCGGAGTCTGCCTAGTGGGGATCCGATGGTAAAGCCACAGTTTCACACACAACATGAGCTTAAAGCTCCTGTGACAAACTTTGAGTTTGCGTTGATTTTAGCGCCCCCTGTTAGCAAAGCAGTACTTCTTGTGTTGGTTTTATGTCCATATATGTGGAAGAATTATTCTAACACACAAATGTATGGCCTTTCCATGGATATGCATCAGTAGGGTGTAGCTAACCACTTTGACTGACACCAACCCTCCTGCCTGTTGTTTGAGAAGTTAAAATTAACTTTATAGAAAAACTCAATTTTAATGTTGACTGTTTTGTTTGCTTTAGTGGGTCATAAATGGAAAATAATATTAATTTTAAGTCTGTTTTATAAACATCCAAAAAATCCTCACAGGAGCTTTAACTTTGCAATATAATGGCAAAATCTCTCAAATCGACACAGTCAACATCAGAACGGATTCTTAGGCCATGTCCACACGTAGCCATGTATTTGGGAAACCGCATACTGCAGCGTGACGTCACTAAAAATGATGCTTTTGAAAAACTCTGGCCATAGTGAAGGTTTTGGTTAACGCTGGTTTCGTGGAGGTTCATCCTAATTGGATGGCACAGGCTTCACATCTGAAAAACACTGCCAGCTATGGGTTTGGCATTCTTTGAGCCACACTCAAAAAAGTTTTTGGAAAAACAAACAGGTGGGGGGTAATTTGTTTTGGGAAATACCCAGCTGCATTTTTACAAGCCCTTAAGCTGAGTTTGTTTACACATGGTGTTATGCTGTTTTTTGGCACAAGTGATAAATAAAAAAAATTAAAAGTCTCAGAAAAATGAATTCTGGGACATTAATCAGCATGTTATGAGCTTACAAAATAACACATTTTGTATGAGACACTCTCATCTAATAAAGACTTTTGTACATTGATCCATGTCCCATCAGTTTACATGGAGGGGGCTGGGGATGGGGCATATATTATGGCTTCACTTTTTGAGGGCTGTAATGTCATCCATCATTTTATATAGCCTGTATGTGAACTCATGTTGCTAAAATCAAACCGTCTGATTTTAAATTAACACCACATGAAAACCCACAGGTCACTTAAGGTCAAAGCTGGACCAGTGTCAGTCTCATTCACTGAGTGCTGCTCGAGTGATGTTTCCTGCATTGATTTTTCAGATGGTATCTCTACAGATAGTGGGTTTCAAGGAGCTGTTCACTCCCCTTTATCAACAAGCTGCACTTCAAAAGATTTGCATCTTTGTTCAGATTCCTCAAGGGCATCTAAGAGACGCAAGAAGCAGAGAGATTTCATTGTTCCAGAAGGAAGAGAAACGGCTCATAGTTTGACCGTTTAACAGGGGGATTTTATCCTCCAAACCAGAACGAGCCATTAGACAAATGGGCCCAGACAAGTTGTCGTTAGGACCTGTCACCGCTGAAAGCTGCTCAGGCGGCCATCCTCCCTTGTAGCTACGTCTCGCAGCAAATTTAGTCACCGCTCCGACAACGAATCAGTCAGACATCTGAGATGAAACACATCCCCCCCTGCAGAAAACCAAACTCTTTGAGCTCACATGTCAAATTTTGTTTGAGCACGAGTTGGTCTAAATATTCGGGACGATAATCCACAGTTTGTCAGTGGTCTTTTAGAAACAAATAAATAATAATAAGAAAAAGTGTTTTCATTTCTTGGATATGCAGACGAATTTAGAACAGTCTGTTCAAGAGACACCTTGTTCTTTGTTCCCCACCAGGTGTTTTCACCGTCTGCCTCAGTCTGGAGCTATAAAGCAGCAGGAGGGGTTAGTCAGCTGGGAAACCAGGAGCGTTCAGTGTTGTCTTTAAGTCAGCAGTGACATTATTTAATATTTTCATGTGCAGAGTCTGTCTGAGCTGCATGACAATGATGGGTGTGATACAAGATTAAACTTTCAGTTTATCCAGATGTTTTCCTTTTAGATTTTTGCATCTTTTAGTGTGTTTCAATAAAATGAAACTAACAGGATTCTTCACATCATATTCAATCACACGTTTTTGATGTGCAAAATCTCCACCTGGCTTCAGATTGTAGTGGAAAGTCACCAAGTGCTCAAACCTGTACCATCATGACGGACATATGGAATCAAACCTCACCTGTCCCTTGGTTGTCCATTAGGGGGCGATATGGGGAAATATGTCAGGATTTTTTAAGGCAGGCTCAGGACCAGGATTTTAAGACTATCTTGATCCACAAACAACATTTTTAGCCCTAAATTTTTTTACTCTGCATTCTGCCCAAATTTTCTGCACTACTTTCTGTCTTTTATACCTTTAATCTAGTGTCCTCTAAAGTGTTTTTTTTTTTAAGGCTAGATGTTCATCAAGCAAATGTTCACATCAGGATAAATCCATTCAGTTAAAGGTCCCATATTATGCTCCTTTACTGCAGTTTAATATGGATCATTGATGTCTTCATGAAATGGTAGTAGCATGTTTTGGTCCAAAAAGCCAATAAATCAAGCACAGCAGCATTGTTTCCAGGCTCTCATAGCCCCTCTGTTCAGAACGCTCTGATTTAGTGGGCGTGGCCTTCATATGTAAATGAGTCACCGCTGACCACCCCGCTCTTCCGCGTCACTGAGAGTGGCGCCACGAGCTCTGAGTGCACAATGTTAAGAAAACAGCAAAGCTCGTTTACCGTAACATTACAAGCTAAAACAACAGGCTAAGTGCAGCTCAAGTTAGCATCCTGAAGCTAACACAGAGACAGGGGGGACACTGAGGAAAAACTCTTACATCTGCTCCACAGCACACAGCATTTAAAATACTCACATTTCCAGGGTCCGAGGTTTGTTGGCAGATGGTTTGTAATGCAGGACCAGTTTATTCGCTAGCCCTCTGTTGTACTGTCCAAAGTTGGAAAAGCAGTCGTGAAGTGACTAGCACACACATGCAAAGTTTTACTGAGTGTAGCTGGCACATTTCCTTGATAAATTAACTCTAGCCACTTAGTCTTGTCTTCTTCAGAGATGGGAAGCTTGTGCATGGAACTGTGTGGCTGTTTACAGCCAAAAACAGAGCAGTGATGGCTCTTCAACTTTGGCATTCTCCTCCTGGGAACCAATTAGGTCAGACTTGCTCCTGATTGGTCAAAAAAGGGAATCACTGACGTCAGCAAATCCCCAAATTTCAAACAGCTCGTTTTAGGTCAGGATTTTAAATTCAAGTACAGGTTTTGTAATTAAAAATCACATTTTGTGGGCTGGGAGGAAAGCCAAAGACCCTCAATTTTCACTAAAAGACTTAATAAAGGGATTTTTGCATAATATGGGACCTTTAAAGGTGCTATATAAATAAAGTGGTTTTATTATTATTATTATTATTATTATTATTATTAAAATGTAAATGTTCAAATTGATATCTTGGGGGCCTGGGCTGACTTTGGGCATGCCTGATTTTGTTCCTTGATGAGCGGTAAAAGTTCTTGGTTATTCTGAATGTAGAATAGAATAGAACAGACAAACAGTGAGCCGCACCTGAAAATTTCAAGCTAAGAGGATTAATTTGCCATCGCTCTGTGTTGAGTCAGCACCTTAATTGGGCCTCAAAAAGTCTGGAGCCGCTCCTGTTTCATACAGTTTTGTGCTTGTACACTAAAGGTCTGTTAGAGCCCTGTTAGAGACTCTGATCCAGCTCCAGTTTGAACACTAAAATCAATCAGGATCTCATCTCTCTCACCCTTTCCTTACACAAATCTGATCCTGATTCTAGTTCTGCCTGGACTTTTAAAAACCTCAGTGGACCTGAATGTTTTAGGACCTGTATTCTCAAAGAATGACTCTCCTACTCTCCACTAACATGTCGAGCTTTTTAATTTCAGCATTCATATAAAGACACAGTGCTCCGGGGAAATAATAAAGGAATCATAACATAAAAAACAGCCTCATAAAAGCTTCTCACAAAGCTGCTGTAAAGGTATATTGTCCACTGAATTAAGGATATATATTATATGAAGGATATTATATATCACTCCTGTACTCCAGGGTCTGGGCTCTGGATCAGGTCCAGACTTTAAACTAAAATTAATGTTAAAAAGAAAAGATTATAACAGAGAAATGTTGTTAATTTTGATGATTTCAGGCAGAAGGGGAGAATGAAGTCAACAACGAGCTGGCCAATCGGATATCTCTGTTCTACGCTGATGCCACGCCCATGCTGAAAACATTAAGTGATGGCACGACGAAGTTTGTATCAGAGGTGAGACTGAGTGAAGAAAAAGTTGAAGAATAGTTCAAAGAGACATGTGAAAACATCTTGTCACATGCTTTGTTTGAACAGAACAAGAACCTGCCCATCGAGAACACGACAGACTGTCTGAGCACGATGGCGAGCGTCTGTAAAGTCATGTTGGAGACACCGTGAGTGACTTTCTGCACTTTCAGACCTGCTTCACTTTTCCCCTCCTGACATTTCTGCATGTAATCGATGCGCTTCGTGTCCTTTTCAGGGAGTACCGCAGCCGATTCAGCAGCGAGGAGACGGTGTCGTTCTGCCTCCGGGTCATGGTGGGAGTCATCATCCTGTACGACTACGTCCATCCTGTAGGAGCCTTCGCCAAGTCGTCCAAAATCGATGTGAGCACAGTTTCCTCCCCCATCCAGCCTTTACAGCTTTCTATTTCAAGCTAACAGTTGCGTTTCTTGTCCCCAGATGAAAGGCTGCATCAAAGTCCTCAAAGATCAGCCTCCGAACAGCGTAGAAGGCCTTCTAAACGCTCTCAGGTAAGCTCGTGTCCACACCAAATTGTGTTCTTCCCCCTGCAGCACAGCATGTAATGTGATTAGAGCTGCAGTCTGGCAGCATGCACACGCTCATTGAAAAGGACCCGGCTGCTCAAGCTGTGAGCTGAGCATAGTCGAAGCCTGCTCATGAGTCTCGGTTTATTCCTCCGCTCAGAGTCCAGCAGGGTGGGGGGGTGGTCTGGGTCAGCTGCGCTCCGTTTCAGGTTGGGGTGTCAAAAGCATTTCAAGAAACACAGATCACATCCGACACCTCGGTCTACTCGCAGAGTCTTCCAAATTTCATCCGCACAGCTGCTCAGTTCTGACAGATACAGATGTGAGGTCACCACAGAAATAGCGCCGTGCGCAGTGGGGAGCCTGGGGCATGGGGAGGCCACTCGGTCACGTGAGGTCACTCACGCGGAAAAGTGTAAAATTTTTTGTTGGAGGTGCATCTGTGATCTAGCAGATGGTGACAAAATACTGTCTATGGATACAGAGGTGGAAAGTGAAGCATCTGCGAGGAGCTTGAGCCTGGAAAGAACATAAAACCTCCTCCTACCTGAGATGAACTCATCCTAGTTTTCTTCTTTATACTTAAGCATCTCAACACTTTTCTCTCACTTCAGGTACACAACTAAGCATCTGAATGATGAATCAACCAACAAGACTATCAAGAGCATGCTGCAGTAGACGGAGCTGCTGCTACACCTGCTGCCTCACACCCTGCTGCGAGGAGACGCCACTCTCCTGACTGATGTCGGTGCACAGAATGTTTTTTTTCTTTTCTTTTCTTTTTTTTATATTTTATAACAGAAATAGAGCTACTGCTCCGCCCTCTTTTATAATGCAAAATGCTACTGCCATTATGAACGTCTTTTTCCGTGCCAAAAAGATGTTGCTAAATGTAATGTTTTCGATAAAAGGCCATGACACGATGGCAGCTAATGAAAGCATCGTGGTGTTTTTAGACGTCTTGTTTTTCCCTGTGGAAGGGGCGGGAGTGCTTTGACTTGAAAAATTTAAAAGAGAGATATATAGAGAAGTATATATTATTTTTGTTTGATTCGTTATTTAATATTACATCTTCTGCATGATGAAAATGATGTCTTTTCCTTCTATTTAAAAAAAACCTAATGGTTCAGTTTAATTTGTCTGCTCTATTGTGCATTATTACATGTTTTGTTATTGAAATGGTACCTGTCAAAATGAGGTTTAAGAGTACTGTTTTTATATTTTTTATAGGTTTTAATTTGTGCATACGTCCTTTTTTTTCATAGTTGTGTTGTATTTTTGATTTGGAAACTTTAAACTGTGATGTGTTCATAATCAGATGAAAACTGGGAGTGTGTACTGTAAATGAACAGTATGTTGTGGTTGGAGAAATTAAAGGAGAACTCTTGTTTTCTACAACTCATCTCGTCTGGTTTGATGTCTGAGCTTATATTATTTTCTGGTTTGAGGAGCTTTGATGTAATGGTTTACTTTCATTTTTCATTGAAATCATAATCATATTAAGCTCTGCTATCGAAAAGTATCCCCCCAAAAATAATGCAAAATTTAGTCCAGATGAAAACATGATGCCATTAAAATTATCTAGCTGGTTGGTATTATATTACATCTTGATGTAGTTGTTGTTTTTTTTTGATTAAGCACTACATCACATTTGTTCATTAAATGCTTGCAGAGTGATTTCTATTCACAATTTACACAATTACACATTCCATAATCTGTTTTCATGCCAATAGCTGTTGCCCTGTTAGCTTAGCATCAAAAATCTAAAATAGAAGAGGCACAATAAGATTGTCCACCAAAACCTCCAAAACAAACAACTTATATTAAGTCTGTTAAACTTTGTGAAAAACCAACATGTAGCTCTGTAACTTATTTGTGAAATTTGGTCCAGTTGCTCAGAACCAAAAAGCAGTATGTTTGTTTTTCCAAACGTTGGTGTTTTTTTTCTTTAGTTTTTATGCTTTGCTAACCAGCTTCTGATTATGTCCTTTTCAGAGAGGCAACTTAAACAGACATTAACTGGATGAGATAGCTTAGTTTAAGTCTCAAAGAGTCAGACTTTAAAGGTGGAGTGATATTAGTGATTTAGATATAAGCAGGAGGGCAAGCAAAGTTAATTTTCTGGGCGTCAATTTTAAATAAGTTGAAAGTATGGTGCCAAATTTGCTGGATATCTTGTTAAAAGTAAGTAGCTCAAATGCTAAAACGTTTTATGACTGTTTTTAACTTTGAGAGTTTTTTTCTCTCTCCTTTAGATTAAGCAATGACTCAAATAGATTTAACAGACTTAAAGGGATAATCAACACTGACCTTAATTAGACAATGGCTAGCTTTAGCATCCAACTCTTCCCTTTGTGACACTGCTGTTAGCTTGGGGTTTGCTACAAGCTAAAAATAGCAATTTTGAAGTTTTAAGCTTTTAAAAAAGAAATATGATTTGAATATGAGCCTTTTCTTTTGTATCAATTAAAACAGTGGTATTAGCTTTCAGCAACATACAAGCTATTGGTATTGCTACTGAGTGTTTTCATGTGACGTAATCAACTCGAGCTTGACCATGTTGGAGGCATTGAGCTCGCAGGTATATAGGATCGTTGTCGCACAAAATGGTTAATCATTGCTGTGTTTTTTGCTGCGCTAATCGGTCAGACTAAAAAAAAAAATTCATGAGCTTTTCAACACCAAAAATTATCGCAGATCGGGGTGAAGGGTGTAAATAATTGTCTCAAGAACGGAGAACATTGTGGTAAGCTTAACTCCATCAGGATTTTCAAGGCAATAATTTGTTGTAAATCTCAACATTGGAGTCCGTTCACAGCATTTCCTGTAAGGTAGGTCGTGTTCTCTGCCCATAGCATGTTAAAATCACACTTTAGTGAAGGTAAATATATTATGATAGAGTATAACTTTGATTAAGAGGTAATTCATGACAATAAATAGTACATAAGTAAAACTCAGTGTCTTTTGGGGGCTTTTTTTAAAGTGAGCCTCTCCCAAAAGAAGATAATTTATTCCATGGACCTCCTCTTCCATGAAAATTGTAATAGCAACATCTTTGTTTTCATACCTTTGGGTAGGTGAAGCTAACGCTCGCTTATTAGGCGTAATTTTTCAAAATATCTCTCTTTTTTTGCTGGCTGAGTCCTTCACAAAGAGTTTTACTGTGCTCTGTGTGATTTTCCACATTTGTTGGTGATAAAACATCTCAAAAGCACATTTTGCCGCACACTTCTATCTCTGTCCATTCAATATTTACGTTCATGTACCTCCAGTGTAGCCACACATCCGGGTAACTATATTGGTATTGCAATACAGAGGAGAGCTAGCTGATGTTAGCTGTTGCCTGATTCAGGACAAAGGGGCAATAAATGTTGTTCAACCCACAAATAATGATTCATATTTTACTATGTTAGCTTGACACAAATAGCGCATTAGGAAAGTTTCATATCCATCGAAAGTTAGCCTAAAATGGAGCTAGCTTCAGCCATTGAAAAGTTAGCCTGGCTAATGGGCTACTAAAGACAGTTACTACTCCAACGGTAGTCTATTTATTCACTTGCTGTTTCATCTAAATGTCAATTTTCTTTTACAAAACATTTATTTGACTTAATGTATTAGCGTATTGTTCTAGCTTCCAGCTCCTCGGTGTGTTTTCAGAGCAACGTTCGCTCAGGGTTTTACACAGGCTGTATCAAACATGGACGTAGCCTCCGCGACATCACCCGTCTGTACCTGATAACGCTTCTTTTGAGCTTCTTTTCGAACAGTTACAGGGCGCCTGTCAGTCACGTGACCTGAGCTGTGTCTCTGATTGGACAATCAAACGATCCTAATAACGTCTAAACCGCACCATACAGTGTGTGCTGATAGCGAAATCAGCGTTTCAGACCCAAATTGTTTTTGAACAAGGTTGTAAATATGCATTTTAATGCCATTAAAGTCTGTTTTTATGGCTGTGTGTGTGTGTGTGTGTGTGTGTGTGTGTGTGTGTGTGTGTGTGTGTGTGTGTGTGTGTGTGTGTGTGTGTGACTTTGGTCTTTCTTCAGCCAGCCTCAAGCAAATTCTCGAGGAACAGCAACTTCTAGCACTTCCGCGTAGGTTTTATTTGATTAAATATGGAGATGAAGCTTTTTATTTGAGACATTTTATTTTTCATTTTGTGACAACTTTTCTAGATAAAAGCTCACAATAAAAACATAAATATGTGGTAACTTAAAAAAAAAGAGCATCCCTTTATTTATTTTTCTGTTACTTATTCTTTTTTTGTTGGAGTTGTGTGCCTGTGTGTGTCTCAGAAATGCTCTTAAATTCCGCCCTAACCTTTCTTTCTCCTTCTCCTCATTTTCTTCAGCGCTGTTGGAGAAGGGGGCTCGTCTTGGGCGGGCACTGCAGCAGTATCAGCAGAGCGTTGGAGAACTTCTCAGGGTCAAAGAGAGCGCGGCAGCAGAGTGAGGCTGGGTGTGTCCTCTGCAGCATCACTGCACTCACAGACGGGAGCCGGCAGAGAGGAAGGAAACAGAAGGGAGAAAATAAAGTGGTTTAATCTTGGGTGGGTTTGAGAGTCCTTCAGGGAGAGAGCGGTAAAAATGGGAAAGTGCTGCCCTGAAGCTTCGGCTGCAGTTTTTTTTAATGAGTGACTGCGGCTCAAGTGTAGTGCTGTAGAGCAAAAGCAGCTTGTCACCGTGATAACTTCTCGGTGGGTGTTGGTAACCTTGTTGTGATCTTTCTCTCTGTGACCCCCGGTACAGAGGCTCTCAGTCCCGCTGCAGTCAGCTGAGATGGAAACTGACTTACAGATGGATGAACTCAAGTTCCCCGTGGGCTGCCTCAGATCCATCAAGCCAGAAAACTGTCACGACTGTGCTTTTGGGAGAGGTGGAAAAGACTGGTTTCACTCACTTTATCAGCGTGATTATAAATCTTAACACTTCACTTCAGCACTGAACAGGAAATATTTACTGTGATGTTTTTGCCACTGCTCAACCTGAAGATTAAAACAGTAGGCCAGGCCTACATATTAAAAATTACACAGAGTTTCATCCACAGTGAAGCAAAGAGACACAATAAGGCTCTGTCTTTGCTGACTCTGTACACCTGACATTAGATTTAAAAAAAAAAAAAAGCTGATGCCTACCTTTCACCAGTAATTCCAGTTATTGTGACTAACTACAAACACATGACCAGTCTTTCTTTTTAAAAGTCATATGAACTTTTAAACTTTTAAACTGAACTGGGCAAAACGGCTTTTGCATTTTCTGTCCCGTCTGCCTGGAATGATGTGCAGAAGTCTTGACACATCTTGTAACTCTAGGGGAATTTAAAACAATGATCAAAGACAGAGAAATTAGCTCAATTGGTTCATGTGACTGTAACTGAAATTTGTTTTATTTCTTATTTGTGCTGCCGTCTTGGCCAGGTCACTCTTGAAAAAGAGGTTTTAAATCTCAATGAGTTTTCTTACCTGGTTAAATAAAGGATATTATTATTATTATTATTATTATTATTATTATTATTATTATTATATAGAAGCATCAGTATCCATTTTATTCTGTTTTGAAAAGATTAAAAAGTTCCTTTTGTTGAAATGTCATTAAATGTTCTTCAGACAATTGAAGAACTGGATTTCCTCAAGGCAAGACAAGGCAAGTTTGTTTAGGAGGCTATAACATTTCAGCAAGGCAATTCAAAGTGCTTTACAGACAGAACATATCAAAAGAAAACAATCAAAATGCAATTAAAAAATCATAAGATACAATAAAACAAAATATGATTGAAAAAAAAAGTTAAAACAGGTTTTAAAACAGATTTTAAGATAACAGTCGAAATTGTGCATTTTTTTTTTTCAAAGAAGAGTTATTAAAATGAATTAAGTCATGTCAAAAGTATGGGATTTGTAATGTCCCAATCACAGATAAAAAGGTCATTACAATTAAAAAACAAAGAGCAGTGGCTTCACACTTGATGTCCTGAAAAGAAGAGGGCTTTATTTTGTTTCTTATACCTGAGGAATGCCCAGTGGTGATATCTTTAAACCTCTTAGACTCAAGGATAAACTGAGAGGTTTTTGTCAACGAAAGGTCAGAGGTCTCTGACTTCCTGTTGGTCCCATTCTTATGTCCCTGCTTTGAAAGATCAAGATTTAACATCTCCTCTTTCATGAACTGCAAAAACTGAAATCTAACAAAGATTTTATGTCTTCATTTTAGTAAAAATTGTCTCATTCAACTTAAAATTGGCCACATTTACCCAACAAGTCCAGAAAATATGTCTTATTGCAAGTCAGTATACAACAACAATGACACCTGAATTACATTAATTTTTCAGAAATATCCAAAGAAGTAAATTTCACGATTGGGGTCACACCTCTGAGGAAGCCAGAGTTACATTTGTCTGTACCTTACTTTTAACAGTGAAACCTCGACTCACTGAAGACAAATAAATAGAAAATTTTAGGGGTAAAGAAAAGACCCTGGAAGTATCAGTGGTAATTTTGCACTATAACTGGATAAATCCATTTTTCTTAAGGGTTAAAACCACTGGCCTAATTTTTAACAGTGAAGCTAAACATTTTCAAAGATAGATAAATGAGCTCCACTTTGAAGGATCATGGTTTAACATCTCCTCTTTCATGAACTGCAAAAAGTAAAATCTAACAAAGATTTTATGTTTTTATTTTAGTAAAAATTGTCTGATTAGACTTAATACTAGCCTGACAAGTCCAAAAAATAAGTCTTACTCATAGACATTATTTGATAAAAAATTACGCCTGAATTACTTGTAAATAATATGCAAGCTGAGTAAGAAAAGTTTTCTTCTCGAAAGTTCTTGGAACAAGAGTAATATCTTATTACAATAAATATGACAAACATTTTTCCTTTGTCCAGTGGCTGATCTTTTTACTCCTTAAAAACAATTCAGGCATCGCTTTTAAGAAAATTTTCAGAAAAAAAAAGATAAGATATAGCACTTGTTTGGAGTAGTGTATGGGTCTTTGTTTCTTCTTTTAGGGTGTGAATTCTTCAAAGTGTTTCTTTATAAAAAAAAATCCATCCACCTAATCAAACAGAGAAAATATCAAAGTGATGAAATATCAGTTGAACTCTTCTCTCGCTAAAGAAAACTTCGCGAAAAGATGTTAAAAGATTGTTTAGGTGGAAATCTTAATCGTTTTTTGGCCAGATGGGGGAAAAAATGTAAAGTTTCAACAGGTGACTTCTTAAGATTTAGATTTGATGTTGAAAAGTATGATCAATGATGGAGAGTTGAAGATTATTTCTGTTCATAGAGTAAAGGATAAGTCCTTAAATTGTGTTGAACTTGGGGAAAAAAATACATTTGTTAATGTTGGCTGAACTGGACTCGATAGAAGTCATCAAATCAAGTTTTCATTGAGAGTGTTTTGTCACATTTTCATGCACGTTATGCCTTTAACAAAATAATTAGGAACGTTTTTCCTCTAAAACAAACATCTTTCCCATCTTGATGTGTATGATGCAGCCACGAAAGGGGTTACGTTGTGTTTTACCAAAAAGATAAGTGAAATTTTTCCATGTTGGTGAACTATACTTATCCTCTTACTGTGAAAGAGTACGAGGCCTTTTTCCCACGTTTTCTTACAGTTTATTATATAAAGTATTACTTCAGGGGCACAGTGAACTGGCACAACTGTCAGTTATTTCTGAGTAAAAAGTTTCTTCTTTGATTCCAGTGAAAACCCACCAGCCTGAGAACTGCACTGTCCATAAACCACAAGGCCCTAACACATTGCCCTTAACACATCTGTCTCTTGGGTGAAAACAATTTCACTTTTCTGAGAAAGACAACGGCTATCCTCTGAGACCAACCCCCTCCTCACAAACACACTGACACAGATGCAGAGCCCTCCCCAGAATCCCACTTCCTCCTGCACGTTACTTTAATCGTGGGGGGAGTCTTAGTTAATCAGTTGTGTCAAAACATTAACGGCTCATTGAGGATCATGTTTCATGCCAGCTAAACTGAACCCAGAGTGCTGTAATCTCTGTCCGTTGGCAGATAGGACTCTTGGCTTGGGCAAAACATCCGAGCTTTATCAGGAACTAAGACCAAATGGAAGTATTGCAACACATGAGTGAGAGGGTCCTCAACAAGTTCCTCTGAAATAATGTCAAAGAGAGTGAATGTTTTATTCAAACACTAAACCTGTTTGGATGTAGTCCAGCTAAAGATGTACAGTAGAGTTTAGATACATTGAGAAGAATATGTGTAAAAGTAGTTGTCAAAATCTTACTGCTCTCTATGGATTCTTTATAAAACAGAAACTTAAGATGTATTCTAAAAGATGATTCCATTCAAGATGGATTTTGCAACGTTTGCTTTTAACTTTTTGCAAATCTGCAACATGGTGTGTTTATTTTGCCCAACCACAGACCTGTAGTGGCAAGTAAATCGCAAAAAAGAGTACTCTTTTGGGGCTTCATATCAAAACAGCCACCGTGTAACTCAGTTTTTTAACAGTTAAACTGAGACTTGCCAAAGACAGATGAGTGGCTGCTACTCTGGGGTGTAAGTCAAAAGAAATATTTAAACATTATTTTTTCTGAAATATCCAGAGAAGCACATTTCACCATTGGGTTCATACCTCTGAGGAAGCCAGAGTAATGCCTATCTGTACCTTACTTTTAACAGCGAAACTTAGACTCACCAGAAACAAACAAATAGACAATTTGGGGGGTAAATGAAAAGACCCTAGAAATATCTGTGTTAATTTTGGACAATAAGTAGAGAAATATATTTCACTTTTGGGTTCAAATCACTGGCTTAAGCCAGAGTAAGACCTCTGTGTACCTCACTTTTTACAGTCAAACTAAGACTTTTCAGTGACAGATAAATGAGCTCCACTGGTGGGAACAAAAAAAAGAGAGAAAAGGATCATCTGCAACTGTTTTGACGCTCTATCTTAAGGTTAATTTCACTTGAAGGCTCATACAATGTAAGTAACCCCCAAAAAACCTATTCAGTAACTTACTTTTAACAATGAAACTGAGTATCAACAGAAACAAACTAGAAAATGATTGTATTGGGAATGTAGGAACTTGGAAAGTGACAGTGCTAATTCTGTTAAATTATCTGCTGAAGTTAATTTCACTCATGGATTCATAACATTGACTTTAGCCAGAGTAAGACCTTTTAACAGTGAAACTGCAACTCACAAAAGACAGATATATGGGTGCTATAATAGAATTATAACTAACATGTTTGTAGATATTTCTAGAGAGGTAGTTCTACTTTGAGGTACATATCAAAGTAGTAAATTTAAGTGAAGCCTCCATGTTATTATTTTTTTAAACTGTGAAACTGAGACCCACTACAATAAATTAAACAGACAATTCTTTGGGGAATTTAAGACCCAGGACACATTAGTGTTATTTTTACAAAAGTATCAGAAAAGTTGAATTTCAGTTGTGGGTTCATACCACATTAGTAAGCCAGAGTAAAGCCTTTCTGCACCTAACTTTTAACAGTGAAACTGAGACTCACATTAGACAGAAAAGCATCCCTATAAATGTAAAGAGCAACAATTTTGCAGTTCTATCTTGAAAGAGCAATTTCACTTTGAGGTTCATAGCACCAAAGGAAGCCAGAGTGAAGCCTCGCCATAACCTGTTTTAACAGTGAAACTAAGACCCACAAGTAACAAAATAATAGATGTGAATTTTTTGTGAATGCAAGACTGTGGAATTATTGACGCTTGTATTGCAGAAAATTCTGGATAGGTGGCTTTTATATTCATACTACAAAAGTAAGCAAGAGTACCTTACTTTAAACAGTGAAACCAAGACTTATCAAGGATGATCAAACGGGTGCCACTGGAAGGAATATAAAAATCAAGAAATATCAGCAACTTTTTTGCAGATCTATCAGGAGTGATTAATTTCACTTGTGAGTTCACACCACTTAGGTCTTTCTTACTTTTAACAGTGAAACTAAGACTTCTCAGAAAATAAATAAAAAAGAAAAAAAGAGCTTTTGAGGGTGATTCATGAACCAAGAAAAAACAACAATTTTTTGCTGACATATGTTGAGAGGTAAATTTCACTTTCATATTCCTCTTAACTCCACTGCCTCTTAAGCTGCCAACTGAACTGTACTTAGCTAAAGGTTGTGTAATGCGCTAGGCCCTAGCCTCACTCTTTTTTTATTTGAAGCACAGTTTTTTATTGTTGAATTTGTTTTGGGATTTTGTAAACATGTTAAATCTTCAACATTTCTGAATTTGCAGCTTGTCTTGTAACCAGAATCTGTTGTTTCATGTCTGTCGGCTACCACAGAATCAAATGAAAGCCATGTTTATGTTGTTGATCTCACCAAAACAATGTTGTCAGTCTTCTTAAGGAGACATGAGATGCTCACACCATGTGAATTGTCTCTCCTGATCACATTCATGCTTCACACTTTCAGAGGAAGCTTAATGACGGTGTAAGAGTGTGAGATAAACATTACTGGTTATAGTTTCCTTTTAGACAGCTGTATTTATGTTCAACATGTGTGACCTCGCTGACCTCTTTCTGCACGTCCCCACAGCAGCCATTCACACTCTGAAACTCTGAACAGAAACCCATCACTAAGCTGAGGTCTGTTTAAATTTAGATTAAAGAGGTCAGTAGCTTAAGATTGTCTTTCAGTAGTTATGCCTCTCATTTTACTTGAGGATCATTTTTTTAATACTTTTCCATCACACCTGCCTTCCTGCAGTTGGAGTTTTCACTGGAAAGCTCTGGATGACTAACACCAGGCTTGTACATCAATATGTTTGCCTGTGTGTACAAAACTGTCTTACCCACATTCACTTCCACAAGCAGATTTGATACACCCTGTCTATTGCAATTTCCTCAGACGGAGGTCCTGAAGGGAGTCGACCGTTTTCTGTCTTTCTCTAGGAACATAAATCATGGCTCTGAGTCCTGATGACTGTGCAACTGTGGTTTCAGTCTCCACATCCAGGTTTCTCTCCATCCATCCTGTCACTGAGTAATATCCGACTGAAGCAGTTCAAATGAGGGGCCTGGCCATGTGTGAAATCTGCTGGTGTGGTCTCACCACGCTGTTGTCATTCTGTGGTCGTCCAAATGTTGAAATACTTTTAGAGTTTTTTATTTTGGTAACAGGAAGTCTTGAGCCTGACAGTGTGGAAATGTTCAGACCTCTTTAACACTATTGAACCTGGAACCAAGAGTCTGTTAGCTTAAATTAGCTTAGCATGAAAGAAATGGAAGGAAATACTGACCTTATGTGAAACCAAAAGTTAAAAAACCCATAAAAAGTACAAAAATAAGTACCTCTACACAGCTTTAACAAGTTATATGTCATAACACAGGTGTCGGTACAGCAGGCAAAGGATTTATGTGGCGTTTCTGTACTGCCTCATTCAAACCTCATTCAAAAAACAAACTTTCATTCCCAAAATTTTAAACAAAACAAAACAAAAGGTAATATTTATGATGGAGTCTTACTGCTGTTTGAGACTTTTCTTTTTTGTTAAATGTTAGAAAGGTTAGCAGGCTAGCATTTCCCTGTAGACTATTTGGAAGTTGATGTAGCAATCCCAGTTTCACCTTGTAGTTTGTTGTTAACCATTTCAGCCTTTCCCTTTTTTTTTCAGCCCCTCTTCGTTAAAGTTTTAGGAAGAAGTAAATCAAAAAGAGAGGAAAAAACGTTGAGTCAGTTTTTAGAGCTAGCTCTATCTAACTCGCATGATTAGCTAGGTCTGTTTTACACTAACTGTGATGTAAATCAAAATGCTAGCTCAACAATTTGCTGAGTTGAGATTGAAGATAAAAGAAAACTCAGGTTTAACGTGTATTTTAGTAAATCTTAACGTCAATCAAGTGATTTTTGTGATCACTTCTTGCACTTTTTGAGTATTGTTGAATTCTACGTTGTCTGGCTCTTTGTATCTTTTCATCTCTTGCATCTTTAGGCTGTGTTTCTTTCTTCCTTTTTTTCTTTCTAAATAGAGTTTGATGTTAAATTAAGACTGAATGTCACAGTGTGGTCACCATCAGTTCTGGGCTTATGGCAAACACTTTTTTTTTTAAATAATAGCTTTCAGTTATCAAGAAATAACAGACCCATATAGATTAATTGACCAATCAGAACCAATCTTCAATACACAGCCTGGAATGCTTTAATGTTATGTTGTTGAAAGAGTTTTTGATTTGCTGTAGAGCAATTATTTTTGCTCCCATGACTTAAAGCTCCTGTGAAAAGTTACGAGCTGGTTATGATAGAAACTGACTTTAGTGAATTTTGCTTCTCGTTAAACTTTCAGGAGCAGAAGAGGGGGAAAAAATTGAAAAAAGTGACAAGACGTATTATTTCCTCTGACATATGTAACCACTGTCACAGGGTAGGTGTCAGAAAAACATTTGCAAAAGCCACCTTAAATTTGACGAGTTGATTCATAGTAAGTGATATGTTTGATTGTTGAAATGATAAATCAGGGGACAGGCTATCTTCTGGAGAGAATAAACAAAGAGGTTGGCGAAACAACTTTGTGCACAGGGGGCGCCAAAATCATCACAAACGAAACCGTTCTCACAGGAGCTTTAACGAACTTTGATTCTTTTTTTAAGCTACAGGAAAAAAAAAATCTTTATCTTGTCCCTTTTTTTTCTTTGGTTTTAGGGGTAGCATGAAACTGCCAGTTAAAGATTGTGTTAATGACTGACTTGGCTTGAGAATGAGGAAGCTGTATTACTTACATTGTTCAATTTTTTTTTGAATTTATGAATTAAAAATACTCAATTTTACACCATCACTTCATTCAGGATGAATCTTGAATTAAAACAAAACAAATATTTTTTTTTATCTATTGATCTTTAAAAAACTCAGAATCTGAGATTATAAGACACTTGACTCTGCCTTGTGTAAAAACAGCTCTGCTTTTGTCTCTGTAATGTTTCCCTCAAAAGGCTGGTGGACTGTTTTTATATTGAATTAGAAACCAGGCAGTGAATGTGTGTGTGTATCCATGTGTGTGTGTGTGCTGGGTGTGTCAACCGGCGCAGTGCTGCTGTGCTGACTTTAGCCAGAGCCGATAAGCACCAGCTGCTCCTGAGCGTTCACATTACTGTAATCAAGCCCTGCTGGCACTGGTTACTCTGTTCCTGTGCACCTTCAGCCTTCATGCTGCAGGATTATCTTACATTACTAGAAAGGGTGCTGTTAGAGATGTCAAGCTTAAATAAGACTTTTAGGTGTGCAGATTTTTGCACGTGGGGTTATTAATCACTGATGCACTTGTCTCTCACGTAGGCTCGGCTATCTCTGAGGCTGCAGAATTAGCTCTAAGTGTGCAGCTTAAATAAGACTTTTTGCATGTGGTGTTATCATCATTGCTGCACTTGTTTCCCCTTGCAGGCTTATTTTTGGAGTTTCCCAGCAGCACAAGGTCAAACTCTCAAACAGCATATTCTAACTGAAAGCATCTGAAGATTTAGCCTGAATTTGACCTCACACGTGCACAGCGTCCAGCATCCATTGCTGACTGATTCTCTCTGCAGGGTGTGCCACACGACACATGAATGGGCAACAGCATCTACAGCTGCTGCCACTCCTGCAATATCCAACTGTCTTTTGACAGAAAGATTGTGACAGAGAAACTTTGCATCCTGCGCCTTGAAGCTGGAAGTTTTACACTTCTTTAAAAGCTGCCTCCCTTTAACTGCTGAAATAATAATAATGCACTTGGCAGAAAACTTCCCAATGTCAAGCTCATTTTTAGGTATTCACACCCTCTGCGCAGCACCAACACTAAACACTTGATGTGTTGGTGAGCCTGCAGGTGGAGCAGTAGCATCAGCTTTGGCTCGCAGCCTCCGTCTGACAGTCGGCCTCTCCCTGACTGGAAGAGAGGAGCTGCTGACTGGAACACATTTGCCCCCGCTTGGCTCCCCCAGCTCTGCGCTCTGCAGAGAAAACACTTATTCAGCTCTTATGGGAGAACCCTGTCTGTCTCTGGGGGTGAGCAGGGCCCAGGATATCACCAGACTCCCACATCCCGTCCTCAACGCCCTCTGACACTCATTGAGAGATTTCTAACATGATGCACGTATTGATTTGCTCTCATCTCCATCACTGGCTTCCCTCCGCTGATGCTGAGTTTTCTGCCCACGTTTTGTGAATTTAATTGACATAATTTGAAGCTGACGTTAATCTCCCTTCCTTCTTATGTGTCAGAAACAGACATTTGCTCTCAGAGTTGAGCCTGCAGTGTATTGAGGAGGGGGATCAGTGTCAGGGTGTAAAGCAGCCTCGGGGTAATGATAACCGTCTGAGCGCGGCTGCTGCGTGGACGACCTTCTCCGCAGCCTGGCAACACCCTTACACCTTCACATGCCCCTGCAGAACCTCGCAGACCCCCCTCTTTCCTCCCTCTTCTTCCTCTCCTTCACAACACACACCAACCCCTCACCCTGCTCCTGCTCCTCTGCATGAATTATGCAGCAGGCCTCCTGGATCGTCGCTACCAACATGCCACGGCATGTTTTATTCACACCAAAGTCAGACAGATCCACCCTCGCCAGTGCCCGAATCCGTAAGCCGCCCGTCGGCCTTAGAGCCGTCAGCTTCCTGTGTCTGTCTCCTTGACCCTCAGGTCCCTGCAGAGAGAGTGACCCCTCCTCTTAATGGCTGCAGAGCTGAGTGTAAATATTAGCATTTAATTCTGGAAACACTGTCACACCCTGCTGAAAATAAATGCTCTCCATCTCGTCGTCTACTTTCCCATTGATTTAACCGCTGTCTTGATTTTGTTAGTTCATCTTCAAGGTGGAATCGTTGACACACAGAGATAAAAAAGTACCCCAGAGTTCTTATCCTTGATGTTACTGTGTTCATTTTACTTATTGTTGATGTGTAAAAATAAAACTTTCACCTTTTCTTATTGATCAGATATTTAATGGATCCTCCTAATTTTTTAAAAAAAAAATGAGATAGATAGTGAAGAATCCTGATCAGTAACCAAACTTTGACCTTATGGAAAACTGCTGCAGCCAAAGAAACTTTGGATCAATGCAGACAGCAAAGAGTTGAAGTAGCCCTTAAGACTCGATGAAAACAATTCTCTACCTCTTAGCCTTAAGATAATAATAATGATAATAAAATAAAAATAAAAATAAACAATAATAATGATAGATGTGTTTCATGAGCTGTAGGGACAAAAACTAAAATCTCCTCCCTTTTCTATTATCCCTCGCAGTAGTTGCTTAAGGATACACATCAACAAGTACCTGCTAAAGAATAACGTAATATGCTAAAAATTGATGTGAAAAAGCAAGACTAGAAACAGGCTCATGGCCCAATTGTTGAAAAACATGCACTAAAGTGCCCACTTTGGTGCTAAAATGCATGCCAAACTGCCCTCTTTGGAGCCAAACATGCACTTAAGTGCCATCTTGGTTAGCAAAACACTTCTACCTGCCCTGATGGCTGATTAAAATATGATGATAATGTCTCAAGTGCTCTCAAAACAAATAGAACTTAGCACCCTCTTCACTGGGCAGCTTGAGCTGTATGTGCCTTTTTTTCCTCTAAAATGCCTGTGCACGCTAGAGCAGGCCTATGTATAGTGACTTTTCAAACTGCTCCAGACTTTTTCTGGAGTTCGTAAACTCTGATGTGGAAAGCACGTGTTGATTCTAGTCTTCTCAACAAGCGGTGTGTGCTGCCGTGATTGCCTCCCTGGTCTACGCCACAGGCAGACGAGTCCTCCTGGCTTGTGCAGCAGTCTCTCCCAAAGCAAACAACGGCATAAAAAAGAATAATGCAAGTGTGCGTCTCTTTTGGGTCACTTTTGCAGGTTCCAGCCCAGATAAAGGAGAAGGGTCATGAGTAAAAAATATAACTCATATACAAAGTTACATTTTTTTCTCACTTTTTGTCTCTGCTATGATTTTATTCCTCTCTCCTGAGCATCAGCTATTATACCGTCTCCCTATTAAGATAATAATAAAATAAAATAATGATAAAAATTTCATAAGCTATAGTTTAACTACAAATTTAGCTACTTCTAGCTAGCTAGAAGTAGCTGTTCCTTGCTAGCCCACTTTTTTCTATAACCAAAAATAAATGAGCACAAGGCAATAATACCCCTCAAAATTTTAAGATTAAAGAAATGTTTTTGCTTTTTAGTAGGAGATGTATAAGTATGCCTAGTCAGCGTATGATTGGCCTGACATTTTTTCAATTTAGGTTGGAGTTATTTAAGTTTTGAGTTTGCTTAATGTAATTAAAGGACACTTAATGGCCAGGGTTCAAAAAGTTGTCAAAACTGGATTTTGGAAATGGGTTAAGTTTCTTTATATATATATATATATATATATATATATATATATATATATATATATATATATATATATATATATATATATATATATATATATATATATAAAAAACCAGCAAAGATGAGTGACGATTAAGGGGCAACATCCGGTTAGTAAAAATGAAGCCTATGCAGAAGCGCTAAAAGTTGCTGCTCATTGAGAATCTGCTTGAGGCTGGCAGCAGAAAGACCAGAAGTCACGCACACACCCAGCCATAAAAACAGACTTTTACAGCATTAAAAAACATATTTACAGCCTGGTTCAGAAAACGTGTGGGGTCTAAAATGCTGGTTTCACTACCAGCACACACTGTACGGTGATTGTTTTTCTAACTTGACAGTTTAGAAGTTATCAGAATCGTTCGATTGTCCAATCAGAGACACAGCTCAGCGGTCACGTGACTGACGAGCGCCCTGTAGCCACTTGAAATGAAACTCACAGCCGGCGTCTTAATGAATTTGGCTGCGCCCACGGATTGGCTTCATTTCAAGGACCAGGAACAGACAGGTGACGTCGCGGAGGCTATGTCCATGCTTTATACAGTCTTTGGTGACAATATGCAAATAGTCAATTATGTGAGTTAGGTGATGATGTCATTTTAGCTACTTTCCTAACTGAGGAGCTGGCAACACTAGATCCAGTGATCATACATTTATCTGGACTATCCCTACATAGACACTCTGACGCAGACATTTGTGGGCTTCAGGACAGCGTCAGCTCCAGTGATGAAGAGTCAACGCAGACGTATGAAGAGGTATTGTCTAAATAATTAAACAGATAGAGTCAGACAGACTTAGCAAACAGATTCTTCATATGTACATGACAGAAACACTGAATCCTCCATGAGCTGTTCCTGTTTTCCCTTCCCTGTAGGACCACCCTGCTCTCATGTTCTCTTTCACTTTTCTGTGCATCAGTTTACAGCAGCTCCATTTCAAACCACTCCAGAGAACACCAAACAATGAAGACCTGAGCCGAGTGTTTACCTGGACCGTTGTCCTGCATGTTGGACGTCCTGTTTTGTGTATCATTTGAACATGCATGCAGCCATGAGTAACCTCCACTGTTCCTGTTTTGAAAACAGCACGCTCCTCTTACTCCAACAGACGGTGTTGCCACATCAGAGTTTTTCACCCTTATCTGACAGCCTGATCACCCACGCTCATTATCTTATGGCACGGTCCGAGAGCGGCTGCTGGTCACGCGTTGCCGACCCTCCATGGCCACGTCAGGTGGGCTGACAAGACTTTGATGGACCATTTGTTACCCTACGGGACTCACAGCTCCTCACCTTTCTGAAGTACTTGATTCATTATTCATTTGCGCTCCCACCGAGGCGCAGGAAGGTCCCAGGTTCAGTCACTTGTTTCACTTTTCATCTTTGATCTGATGTTGTCCTGAAGACTCCAGTGTGTTGCACAATTTCAACAGCTTCAACAAGTAAAACCAACCACGTGCAGTCCTCAAATGATCATAAATGATGCTAAATTCACTTCTCTGTTTCCTTTTTCACCACAAACGCTATCTTGCATCGTTTAGTCTCTCTTTGGTATGCATCCCCCAAAAACGATCCTTCACCTCCAAGCGCTGCAACGTCCAGCATCCAGATGGTCAGACATGGCAGCCTCTTCATCCTTGGACACGCTCTTAAGAGCTAAGATTGGCTGTTACCGGGCAAATATATGACTGGTTTTGTCAATCATTCTTTTTATTTCAAATCCTTCAAAAATCTACTTTGATGTCATTTTTTTTCTAAATTTGTATTTGTAGTTTTGATGTGAAAGGTACTCTAATTTAGCGTCTGGCCCACAAACAGTTAAAGACTTCCATCCTAATTGTGCCCCTGAGGAAAAAAAAAAAAAAAAAGTGTTTTCATCCAGTTAATAAATCAAACCCAAAACAAAGTGTTGATGATTTATGTTTTCAGTGTCTTATAGTCTCAGATTACTGTCTTTACAATAAATTCAGATTCATTCACAACAATCCTCTAATTAACCTTGAAAAAAAGTCATGCACAGTCTCAAAGTCCCATTTATTTGTGGTATGTTATACTCAACTACAGTCAAACATATGGACAATGGTTTAATGTAAAGATGTCAGGTAAATAGCCACTGCTGTTAGCCATAAATTTAAGCTAACTGTCTATTAGCTTATCTCCTCTGAACATCCAGAGGAGGTGATTTAGTTTTCTTTTACAAAATCTTTAAAATAATCAAAAATGGCATTTTCTTTGCCAGTTCCAATGATTAATCTGTTTATTTTGCATGTCGGGCCAACAGGCTAACAACTAATAGCAGTAGCGTCAGCAACACAGCTAAAGGGCACAGAATAAGATTCATAAAATTTTTGTGCTGTGACAAAGAAAATAAGATTATAGGAAACTCTTGCAATCACATTGTTGTTTTGTGATGTTTGTTGGTAGCACTGAAAGGCTAAGGCTAATGTCATTTAGCTAATGCCTTCTTAACGTTTGAACTTTGAGATGTTGTCAAATAATGTCTTACTTGATAACATTTTCTTTATTTGTTTTATTTAAACTTACAGGGAAAGGGGTATTGTTGATAAATACCAACACTTACCAAAAGCTAAGAAACTACGCAAGCTAACTGAACAAATAAAGTCCTTATTCACCACAATTTGATTAAATAAATTGTAAGCGTGTTCAAGACTCATAAAACAGTTATGTAACACTTTACTTCACATCATTACACTAAGGTAATAAAGTTTTTTCTTATTTCTTTGAAATTAGCACAAAACTTCTTTTGAATAATGTCCAAATTTGTTGTCGCAAGTCACAAATGGAAGGCTACTAGTTTTTTTCCAGTTTCTTTGAAATTTACTCCAAATTGCAAGGTAAGAAGGTGACGATTGGCAAATAATTTGTTTGAAATTAAGTCACAACCCAACACAAAATGTTTTTAGAAGTATCCCAACGTTCTCAGGTATGAGCTAAGAAGTAATGACATGGACATGTCCTACCATCCATCGTTATTAGGAACGTAAGATCTATCTCCAATAAGGTGGAGGAGCTAGCCATGCTAACCCAGCAACCGAGGGAATACCAGAGGGCAGAGTAGCATCATGCTATTCACAAACATGGCTAACGGAGCTAACATCAGACACCAACACCACATTGGAAGAACTTCACCTGCTGAGAGCAGACAGGATCCAGGAGACAGAGACTGAACAGACTGCTGAAGAAGCTCAGTCCTGGACCCTGTGGAGGTGGAGGCTGGCTGAGCTGGAGAATGATGGACAAGCTGTCATCATCTGTTTTCTTATGGACTTTTTTGCACTTTCTATACACTTTCTTACTTTGTTTTCTTGATTGCTGCTGTGACTTCAATTTCGTTGTACTTGTTACAATGACAATACAGTTCTATTCTATTCTATTCTATTCTATTCTATTCTATTCTATTCTATTCTATTCTGCTATTTCCAGAGAAGCAGGTGATAAATAGCTGCTTAGTTCTTGAATACAGAAGTTAGGTTCATCGTTTCCTCTGATAACTACCTTTGAAATGTTGAGTGAATAATTCAATTTCCCATTAAGCAGTTGATAGTTAGCGATTTGTTATTTGATTTCACCAAGTTCTTTAGTACTGAGTTTGTTGATATGCATAATTGAGATCACGTGAAAATGATCAACCTTTATGATTAGGCCTATAATGTTTTACACGATACAACTGAAGGCTTCAGATGTGATATTCACCAAGAGTGGGGTTGTAAATTAGAATTACCTGATTGTGATAAATACTGTGAGTACAGGCGCACTGCAAAACAGAATCTGACCAGAAGTTATGTGCTAACTTTCACCAAATTCTCATGAAATTTCAGGAGTAATTTCACAGAAATGATAAAAATCTTTGTCTAACTATTACCTAAGTGCGATGAAATTTGTGGACCTCTAAAGTAAAGTGTTACAAACAAACAGAGAAGACTGCCAGCACAAACAATATTTTGACAGTACATGTCGGGAAGCTAACTGTTAGCTATCATGCTTAAAGAGGGGTACTGTGCTTTGCATTATTCTAAACATGGGTTTTAATTAACAATGCCAGATTTTCAAACTAGATGTTTGCCTTTTTTTTTTTTTTAATACTTATCTGTTGTAGTAATCTCTCTCAGACCTTCAGGGGGTTGGCCAATCAGAGGGAAGGGGGTTTTGGGGGCAGGGAACCTTAAAGAGACAGCACCTACAATGAAGCATTTCAGACAGGCAAAATAGATTTTTTTGAGCCGTACGTCTCATAAAGCTACTACAGGGAAATCAGAGGGACAATTAAAGCTTTAAAAGCACAATACCCCCTCTTTAACAGAAAGTCTGTATTTACTTGTCTTTTATGTTTATAGGAGGATTACATCGTTGAAAAGAGGAAAAATAACCTCTATTTGTCATTGACTTTACACACCACACATCACATAAATACCACATTTTAACACTCGTTTATGTCTAACATGCCTCAGTTTATGGATTGAGGATGCTGAAATGCCCTTTACACTCAACAAGAGGCCTCCTGGGAGTGTCAGGATCTGCTGCTGTCCTAGTTTAGTAAATACGACCTGAAAACAGATGTTGCTCCTCAGATACCTCAGATAGGAGGAAGGACAGTAGGCCCAGTGGAGCGATCCTGGCTGACAGAGGTCATGTTGTGTGCTGGGAGAGTAACTGAGCACATCATTGAACGCTCAACTTGACCCTCTGTGAGTTATTGTGAGGAGGTGGTCTGCTCTGGTGAGGGGCCCTACTCAGATCGCTTACATCTCACGCTACCTGTGGTGCTCCGGGGAAAGTCCTGAGGGGAAGACTCTGTGTTTGTAGGTGAAACATGAGGGTGTTAACATTGCTACCGAGGGAGAAAGCATTCTTCCTGTAGCTTGAGTAAATTCTGTGTTTCTCTCATGCTAAATTCATAAAACACTGAGCTGCTGTACCTCCAGCTTTTTCCCTTTTTACCCTGTTTGAAGTGTTCCCATCATTCACTCAAGGCTTACTTAACCAGCAGAGTGGAGATGAAAGCTTGAGCATTGGAGTACATCTAGGATCCTTTGATGCTCAACCATGAAGTATGTCTTAGAGCTTTTAGCATTCCTGACTCTGGAAATCAGGCAGGGAGATTTTTTTGTAGTGTGTGTGTGTGTGTGTGTGTGTGTGTGTGTGTGTGTGTGTGTGTGTGTGTGTGTGTGTGTGTGTGTGTGTGTGTGTGTGTGTGTGTGTGTCTGTGTGTGTGTGTGTCTGTGTGTGTCTGTGTGTGTGTGTGAACATGTGTGTGCTAGAGCAGGACGTCCTCACAATGAACAGTTTTCCTGAATTCAACATTTTCCTCTGAAGTTGAGCAAAGAGTGAGACATTTATAATCTATGACAACTAGGGATGGGTACCTTTGACATATGAAACCATTCGGTACCTGGTAATCGATACCAGAACTCAACGGTATCAATTTCCATTACTTTTTTGTGTTTATGTTTTAAAAAATAAAAATATGTTTAATATTAAAGAATTCTAAATTTAGCACATTTATTTTTTACTCTATAACCTTGCAATGCTGTGTTCATGTCCAGCATGTAAAATCACCTCTTCCACTCCCTCACAGTCACAAGGATGTGTTAAGGTACCTAAACATGGTACCTTTTGATTTTGTGTTAATAAATACCCAGTACTTTTGATAGAATTCAGTCAGTACCTATGAAAGTACCTAGTGTAGTACCCATCCCTATCCTCAACCACAACACACACTCTTCTTTATACAAAACAATCACATTAAAATGAGCAAAAATAGGAAATACAACATAAACAGTTAAAAGATCAACAAGACTTTAACAGCATTTGTTATGTTACTCACCCTGTAATGTTAGAAATTCGATTTTGAAGCAGAAATATTGTTGTTGTTTTTTTTTTATTTTATTTTTTTGAATTTTATTTTTTATTTTTTTGAATTTTTTTGGGATTTTTTTTTTTTTTTTTTTTGCTGAACACACATTTACATACACATTTAAAAACACATTTACAGGCATTTAAAGGGAATGGGAATTATTGTAATGTCTGTGACTGATCAAGTGTTTACACACTCAATGAAACACAGGCATTACAACAAACAAAGTTAAAGGAGAAACAATGGGGGAACATAGGGGGTTTCAAAGGGGGTTTCAAAGGGGGTTTCAAAGGGGGTTCAGAGGGGGTTCAGAGGGGGTTCAGAGGGGGTTCAGAGGGGGTTTAGAGGGGGTTTAGAGGGGCTGACTGGTCTTGTGTGATGAGGTCACTGGCCATCACTAGAGGTTCCTCTGTTTCTTCTAAAAAGGCCCAGGAACCTTTTCCTCAAGGATTTCTTTGGTCTTTTTTGGGCCAACTCCTCTATTTGACCATCAAGGACTGCGAGAGTGTCCATCACAGAGGTCGATGGTCTTACTTCTCCCTCTTCCTCCTCCCCCACAGGAGTCTGCTGAGTGTTGTTAATAGACTCTAGGAGAGTGGCCTCCTCCTGCTGCCACTGGTCCTGCTGTGGTGCCAGATCTTCTTGCACTTGTCTAAGAGAGGCCGTGAAACTGCAGGTTGGTCTTAATGCCTCCTCTTCCTCTTCCTCCTCCCCCACAGGAGTCTGCTGGGTGTTGTTTACAGACTCCAGGAGAGTGGCCTTCTCCTGCTGCCACTGGTCTTGCTGTTGTGCCAGATCTTCTTGGACTTGTTCAAGAGAGGCCCTCAACCTGCAGGTTTCTCTCTGCTCTGCGAGGAGCTGTGACCTGACAATTTCCCACTGGGACTTCTGGGTCGTCAGCTCCATCGAGACCTGTCTGAGGTCCTCTGACATCCGGTGGGTGTCCTCTCTGTGTTTTGCAGTGAGGTTTGATTTTTCCTCTTCCCACTGGTGTCTGCAGGTCTCCAGGTCCTCTCTGGCCTGGCAGAGGGCGGTCTGCATCCTGTCAGCTTCTGCTTCTTGTGCAGACAGGAGATGTGCTCTTTCTTGATTCCACAGACGCTGGAGTTTGTCCATGTTGTCTTGTGCCTCATTGTGTCTGGCCTGGATCGTCTTCTTCTCCTCAATCTGTTTTTCCAGGAGATGAAATCTTTCTTTCTCCCACTGGAACCTCAGGCTGTTTGTTTCATCCTTGGCTTGTTTCAGAGCAGCCGTCATCCTGGAGGTGGTCTCCCTCTGTTGTTCCAGGAGACCAGATCTTTCCTCCTCCCACCGCTGCCTCTGACTCTTCAGCTCCTCTTGGGCCTGATGCAGGGCAGCCTTCAATCCACTGGTCTCCTCCTGCTCTGACCGCCTTTGGGATCTTTCCTTTTCAATCAGCTGCCTCTGAGTGTCCAGGTGCTCTAGGGCCTGGCGCAAAGAGGCTTTTAGCTTGGAGGTTTCTCCTTCTACTGATCGGTGGTGTGATCGTTCTTCCTCCAGCTGCTTCTTCTGACTTTCCAGGTCTTCTTGGGCCTGGCACAAAGAGGCTTTAAGGATGGAGGTTTCCTCTTGTTCAGATCGGCGGTGGGATCTTTCTTCCTCCAGCTGCTGCTTCTGATTTTCCAGGTCTTCTTGGGCCTGGTGCAGAGCAGCCTTCAGTTCCTCCTTCTCTGTCTCATGATGGGACCTCTCCTCTTCCAGCTGGTTGTTTTTATTTGTTGACTGATCCTCTGGAGCCGTGATCTGTGCTGGCTCTGAGGCTGTTTCAGTCTGAACCTCCTCAGGAAGATTGGACCTGGACTCAGCTGACTGTGTCTGCTGCAGAAAAGCATGAAGGCGTTTGATTTCTTCACGGAGGACATACCTCTCTTGTGCCCACAGTTGTGCGTTGGTTTGTATGCTTGTGATAATCTGGGACAGATAAGCTTTCGCCTTGTTGGTCTCCTCTGTTTGCAGGGCCAGGCTGTCTTCAGTTACTCTGCACCTCTTCTTCTCAGCTTCAAGACCTTCTTTGAGATTTTCCACCTCAGTGTTTGCTGCTCTTGTTGAGGCTTCATGATTTTTGAGCTGCTGTTTTAGCTGCTTTACCTCATGAAGCAGACCCAACTTTTCCTCCTCAAGTTTTGAGACCTGGTCTCTTTTTCTGATGAGGCTTTGAAAGTCCTGCTCAGGGATCTGTGACACAGCCTGTTTGGACTCCTGAGGTTTGATGTCTGGCTGGGTCAAAGGTTTCTTTTCAGTGACCTTTTGTTTACCTGAAACCACTGCACTGAATGACAGAGTAGAAACAGTTTTTTTGTACGTTTCTGCTGGCTGTGGTTGTTTTGGTGATTGACCAGGCTGTGGTGCTGGCTGGGGTCCTGGCTGGGGTCTTGGCTGGGGTCCAGGTTGGGGTTCAGGCTTGTGTTCAGGCAGTGGGTTTGACTCTGCAGGCGTTGGTGTTGGTGGTGCTGCAGAGGCTCCTGTCCATTTTCGGCACCCCTCTGCTTCCAGTTCCTCCTGAGTATAATCTCTGAGCAGGACTGGAAAGGACGAAGCCAAGTTGACCTCTCCTTGCTTTTTGTTCTTCTTTTTCTTTGAGAAACTTCTCTCAAAGTAATACTCGTCTAACTCCTCCTCAACAAGGTCGATGGGTCTGAGCTCAGTGTAGGATGTCTGAGCCGTTGGGTAGGAGACGACGTTGTTTTGAGTCTTATTTCTGCCTTTTCTGGCGTTCTTTCTCGTTCCTTGAACAGTTTCCATTGTGTAATTGCTTTTAGATGCTGTGATCTGCAAACGTGGCTCTGTCTGTTGCTCGAGTGAGTGAAATGAAGATTCTGGTCTGAGGTTCTGAGGGTAGTTCATGCAAAGCACTTGATGACATCAGAATGTTCCACTCTGTGACATCAGAATGTTCCACTCTGTGACATCACGATGTTCCAAGATAAAGGGACAGTCTGTGTTGTTGTTTTTCAAATTTGAATAGAACAATCATTCAAAAAATCCAGTCATTTGTATGTACTTTAACTTTTTGCATGTACCTGTTTTATCTAAAACAAAAAACAAAGATAAAACAGTGAATCCTTATTCTTTAATTGTTTGCAAAAAGCCCTGACGAAGGGTCATTCACTTTGTTCAGATTCAATTAAACATTTATATCAGAGATACTCTTTGGATGTCATGTGTGTTCTCACCCTTAGCTCTATAACATTGTTAATGTTTTCAATCTCCATACAAAGAAGTTCTGACATTGAGAGCGATCATAAACATGTTGTGCTGTTGTCTTGCACCTGATATTTACTGTATTGTTAGCTCCAGCTTGTTTTGGTGGTGAGTTCATTCAGTGCCCTGTATACGCAAAGAAAAATCAATGAGCACCTTAAAACATCTTGAGCGTCTTATGATAGTTTGTGCATTACTTTAGACTTAGCATGTCCAGTTCCTGGCTTAAGGCCTTTGCACACTGCGTCTGTTTTTTTTTTTCATCCAAAATTGGTGAAACTTTCGTCCATCAGTATTTTTTTCAGAACAGTTTCAATTTTCTGTTTTTTTTTTTTTTTTTTTTTTAATTAATTTTTTTTTTTTTTTTTATTATTATTAATTTTTCCCAGCTCGTTTCCAGGGTAGTCACTGTGCCATTCATAAGACTAAAGCACTTGCTAGCTAGTAGCAGCCTGACTTTAAAGTACAACGCTAACCCACAGGAATTATATGGAATTGGTCTGACCGCCTTCTCTTCTTTATTTCTTCATCATCTTATCCAGAGTAGTTAAAATCACAGTGTCTCCAGCACATTAGCATTCTACAAGCTTGAATCAGCAGTAAGTAAATTGAAGTCACAGCAGCAATGAAGAAAAAAAAAAGTAAGAAAGTGTATAGAAAGTGCAAAAAAGTCCATAAGAAAATAGATGATGACAGCTTGTCCATCATTCTCCAGTTCAGCCAGCCTCCACCTCCACAGGGTCCAGGACTGAGCTTCTTCAGCAGTCTGTTCAGTCTCTGTCTCCTGGATCCTGTCTGCTCACAGCAGGTGAAGTTCTTCCAATGTGGCGTTGGTGTCTGATGTTAGCTCTGTTAGCCATGTCTGTGAATAGCATGATGCTACTCTGCCCTCTGGTATTCCCTCTGTTGCTGGGTTAGCACAGCTAGCTCCTCCATCTTATTGGAGATAGATCTTATATTCCCAATAACGATGGATGGAAGGACAGGTCCATGTCGTCACTTCTTAGCTCACACCTGAGAACCAGCACGTCGTTCTCACCTCCTTCTCCTCACCTTGTGGGAAAACATCAGGCCTTGCACCAGTTAGCATTGACATGCTACAGACTGCTAACAGATGATTTCACATGTAAACAATGCAGCCATGGTTACACAAAGGATCTCCAGACAAACACAGGAGCAAAAAGTAGTAAAAATATCACTGAAGACACAAAAAGTTTGGTGTCCATGACCAACAAATGAGCCTAACAAAGTAATGATCCACTCCAAGATTAAAGATTACGAAAAAGAGACGAAAAAATCACAAGAAATGGACAAAAAAGATACAGCTGCTGCAAAAGGCAGCCATAGCCAACATGGTGGAAGAAGATTGAAGAGATGAGGTGTGATGTTAGCATTCAGCAACTTCAGCTAACTTTCTGCTGCTAGCCAGAAAGTAGCAGAAAAACTCTTGTTTGAAAGTGGTACATGACACTAAAGAAAAGAATCAAAGCCCAAAGAAATATTGGTTCATGGCTTTAGCCTATTTATGTCTCGGGCAAATGTTAAGTAATTAGCCAGTAGCTGATGGGTAGCAATAGCTGTTTTCTGACAGTAGCTAATTCAGCTTTATATTAACTAACAGTTGTCTTTTTGGTTCATTTTACACAAATATCAGTAAGATGAGAATTTTTTTCCCGATAATTTTGACAAAACTTCCTAAATGAAGGACACATCCGTGTTTGAGTCTCTCATCCTGGTTGTGATGTCACAGGAAGCAGGCCGCTGTTTTCTGAAGTGAAGTAACTGAATGTTGTTAAATTGTCGAGTCAGGAACTGCTGTGTCTAATCTTACCGAGCACTCACTGGGTATCTGTTTTTGCAACAGCCAAACCGTTGCTGAGCGTTACAGGTTACATAGATTTAAAACCGCTCTTTTGGTGATAATGTGCAGCAGTTGTGAATTGTTTGCTCCAGATACACTACAGGGCCTCATATCTGCTATTTTCGAGCCCAGCTGTCTATTAGCTGAGTGCCTGTAAGCCAGTTTTTATGCTCTCAGCTTTTTGTCAACTCTGCTGAGATTTGGGTAATGGCTTCCGCGCGGCTTAAGGAGCAGCTCTCTGAGCGTGCAGACAAGACTTCATCTGCTTCCCTCAACAGGCTTTCCTCATCAAAAAAACAGAATCCCAGAGGTCTCTCTCTCTCTCTGTGTCTGCACTGCCTGCGTGGGTCCTCCTGGTCTCAGCTGTTCAGACTCTAGAGAGCATCGGGGCCCACTCAGCTGTCTGTTCCTGTCCTAAACCCCCACCCACCCCACCCCTCTGCTAACCACCGGCAGTATAACCCCCACTAGAATTGACAGCATCTGTCAGTGTCACTCATTCAGCAGCTTTCTGATGTTTGACCTTTTGAGACGGGAATGTGCTGGATCTGTAAACACTCTTTGTTTTATGATTATTCTCCTCTATAAAGTTACGGAGGGGACAATACTGCTCAGCACATACCTTTTTGAGGAGCATCATGAGCGGGATATGACTCAAAGTCGAACATAAATTACACATATGAGCGTCAACACAAGCAGCATCACTTCTTATTGACCTTTATGTTCAGATTGAAATCAACACAGGGACAGAAGGAGCCAGAAGCTTCATGATGCTGCTGTCACACTTTTTTTTTAAGGCGCTCACTGATCCGCAGGCCTCGTCGTTCCCCACGCGGGGGAAGTCGTTTGTCAAAGACAGATCCCCCCAGGAGCTCTGCTGGATTTAAGGGTTTCCTCCGTTGTTCACGGGGGCACATTTCCCAGAATTACGCTCATTCATGATGAGTGAAAGCATCCAGAGGGGAAAAAAAAAGAGGTGCTTCTCGCATCCATTCAGCAGCCCAGGCCCCTAATCTCTGCTGGGACGGCCCACAATGAGAAAGGAAGGCCGGCACTCACATCAAGCCCCAGCACGATGACAAAAGATAACATTTCATGGTTTAACGTGGACTGCCTCATTTGAAACTTTAAAAACACTTCAAACAACTCTCAGTTTGTTATTATGTTGGATTTCAAAACTAGGATAAAGGATCCTGTGACCAGAGTATGCACAGTCTTCTTTGTGTGTAACTTTATGATTTTGTATCTTAATGAGAATACTCCTGGTAAAACAATGGCTAAACACAAAGATAAACAAATCATTATAATGAGCCCCTTATTGTTGACTCTCTCTCTCCCCCCCCCCCCCCCCTATTGCTTTTCCATTCTACTTGATAAATGAATAAAATCTTGATTATATAGTCTTTGCACACACTGTATCAGTTTGTTTCAACACTCCATTATCCTGATATTGAAATAAACCTGTAAAACTATACCTCTTTACCCCCTGATGTCAGAGTCTTGACTCACCCTGTCCAGATTCCATTTCACATAACAAACAAGTTGATGCTAAATCATAATCTTAGTGTAATTTTTTTTTGTAGAAATGATTTATTCATGCAGCTAATGAAAAAAAAGGTCCCTAACCATAAACTGTATAATTAATTGACACAGTCTTCTTGGCGTCATCCGCCTGTTAATGAAACAGATTTTTGAAGCATATCGGCTGTCACAGCCATATTGGAAGTGACGCAGGCTTTGAGCCTACACACCATAGACTGTATATAAAGTGGAAAGCGGGGCTTTGACATTTACCATTGTACAGTTTTAAAGCCAAAATTCCCCCGTCACAGGTGTCACCATTGGTAGCATTTGTGCAGCCAGAGTCCGTGCAGTGGAGACGATGAGGGATTCTGGGAGAATCTGAGTGGAGCCAGGTGACAAAAATAACTTTTTTTTTTCTTTTCTTTTGCGAGTCTAATCACTTCTTGACTCTACCTCCTGACATATTTTACTATCTCTGAAAAAAATACACAAGAATGGCAGCTGTCAATCGTCGTTTAATGTAATGCAAAGCCTCATTTTTACCTCTTATAACTTATGAAAACAAAACTTTTCAGAAAAAAGAGGACTTGAATACAAGGCAGCCAAATGTCATCTTCAAATCGCCACAACAATCAGACATGAGAAACATTGCTACGAGAAGTATTAATTTTTTAAAGTTTGACCACAGCCCATCTGGAATGACTGGAGAGCAGGATTTTTTGATCTATACTGCAGCCAGCCACCAGAGGGAGCAGTTTTGCGGCAACCTCACTTCGAGCCGAGCAAGATGACTGTCTGTGTTCCACATAAACAGCTAAAATCACGTGAGCTGAGCTGATTGAGCAAACTCACATTCTTACTATCTTCTAAACTGGCATGTTAGAAAAAAAAAATCATACTTCAAACTTTTTGTTTGAGTATTACTTGAGTGTTTTCTCTGAGCTAGTGACATAAATACCAATACTCGCATCTCTGAACAAATTTCACAAATGTTTCTTCAGCAGAGACCCAAAATAGAGGCCTGGGCTCTCTGGGTTCAGTAAAATTGTTGTATTAGACTTATTATGTGCCATATTCACCTAAAAAGTCACAGAATATGTTTTATTTCAATATATTAGAAAACAAAAATTTGATGCCTCAATTGCTTGTTTAAAGTAGGAAAAAGATTTTTTTTTTTTTTTTTTTGCCAAATTATTATTAGGAAAACATAAAATCAAATTTATAAATCTGAGGAAGTCAGTTTGATGGATTGATTTGACAGGATGTGTGCTCTGGCATCTGTTTTGTTTTTATAATTAGCTACAGTTGTTATGGGCTTTTAGCTAATCAGAGTTCAGTGTTGAACACAGCTGGAGGATTAGTCTGAAAGTCAGACAAAGAAGTGTGACATATTCAGACATGTAGCAAAACTAATCAATCAATTGGAATAAATAAAACGTTTAATGCTTCATTTAAACCCATCCTGTCGTTTATCGTATGTTTGTAAAACCTTCTCAAAGTAAGCACACACACATCATGATTCCTTAATGACCGACCCTCAGCGGTTCATTCATGGACTCAGAGAAGCAGCTGGATTTTAATCCCGCATTTTTACACACAGAGTGAGTTTCATTAGGGTCTTACGAGCTGAAGATGTTGGGAGAGTTTCCCGGGCTCATAAAGGTCAGCGATTTAATGAAAAATAAACCCTGCAGAGTTTTGTGGAAAGACAAATTACTCTAAAAAAAGCAGCTTTTTTTTCTTTTTTTGAATGATTAACTCGACTGAAAGACTCTTAAATTATTGTTGCAAGGCTTAAAGTCAATTTGTGGTGTATTTCAAGCGTGTGTGCATACAAATTTCAGTGTTTTGCATGTGCAGGACACCTGCTGTGCACTGACTAGGGGAACTTTCTCGGTTTTGCCAGCAATTACTGTAATTGGAATTAAGTACTCGGAGTCCGTCTGTGCTTTCTGTGAAACTATTACTTCAAGTTCACAGCTCATTTTCACGCAAATAATCAAATGATGGAGATTTTACAGACTGGAAACAAATTTGATTTATCTGGAGTCATAATTTTTGCATGTTTGGCGATAAATCTTTTTCTTACAGTGTCCAAAAGTATGTCTGTTTTAAAAGATCTGCACAGAGCTATACATTACATTTAAAGATAAAGGATTGCTAAAACAGTCTCTGCAGTAATTGGCGTCAATAATTTGATGCTGCAGGCAACAACAGCTCTGCTACCTGGATGTTTTCCTTTTAATTTAAATCTGAGCTGTGTGTTAATTGTGAGAACAGCTTGGATGCAAACAGCGACCAGGGAGAGGTAAATAGCTGGTTGCATAATGAGATGGGTTAACACTTTGCTTCAGGCTCTCTGCAGAATATCTGTCAGGGAAAAACTTCACCCAGTGTCTTCATGACCTGATCCTCGTCACAAACAAACACTCGTTTATACTCTTCAAGCTGCAAACGTGCATAAATCTGTCCTCCGTCTGATGCTCCAGAACCAGTGGCCTAGATTTCACCAAACGGAGCCAAAGGACGTTTTTGGTAAATAGCAGTAGCCCTCGGAGCCGGTGGCGCTCTCCTCTTCTGGTGCTGTTGCTAGGAGACAGTGGGTCTAAAATCTGGCTCTGATGAGGTGCACCTGCTTCACGGGGTCTGGCACATTCTGCGTCTGCACGTTCAACACATGGGAGAAGAAGGAGTGATCCAGACTGCGTGATTCTAGTGGGAGTGTCCCTGCGATCAATCCTGCTCCTCCTGATTAGATAATTGGACTGAGAGGAGGAGTCATTTGGGAGTGTATGTGTGTGTGTTCGTGCAGGTGTGTGTGTGTGTGCAGGTGTTTTCTGCTCCTGTGCCCTTGTTGTCCTCTTCTGCCTCACTTGAACACGCTCTTCCGAAAAACTCCAAAATCGTCCTTCGCTTGTCTTTTGCGAGTGAGTAAACACAGCACGAGCTGAGGAGTCAGCGAAGGACAAAAGGATTTAAAATCACGCAGCTCATGTCATTTTGAAGAGAAGCAGAGCGCGCAGTTAGCAGCTCATCCCCATTAGGTCCATAAAGACGGACTCAACTGCACTTATTCTGTGTGAAAAATGGGTCAGTTCATGGTAACTCTCTCCGACATGTCATGTGAGCTGAGGTGATAAAAGCCGGGATCTGCGATTATGTAACTGGAGGTTTACTGTCAAACTGTCAGCTGGGACACAACAGCTGCCTGCTGTGACCCAGAGACCATCAACAGACAACTACTTTACACGCCATCATGTGGAAAAAAACCCCCCAAGATCAGTCTCAGATCAAATCAACTCACGTTTATATGTTGGTCTGTTTGTATCCCATTATCTAAATCAAGACTATAGGCACCACAATATAATATTTCTTAGCATCTGTGACCATTTTGAGCAAGGCATGTTGACTGAAAGTCCCTTTCATGACACTTCTCTGGCTGGCTAAGTTTAGCATGGATCTGTCCTTTTTCTTGGATTTCTTTTGGGGTAATGGCAGAAACTTGAGCTAGACTGGCAAAAGAAACAAATACGAAACAACAAATCAACAAACAAACAAACAAACAAAAAAAACAGAAGAACAGAAGAAAGCTAATTAAGTTAACAAAGTAAGCTTGTTGTGACAAAAACAAACAAAACAACAACAAAAAAACCCAACAAAAAAAAACAAAAAACAAAACAATGAGTGACTTAAACTGTTTTGCAAGTTTTGCAAGTTTACAAAACAAACCAAAAAATAAAATAAAATGAAATAAAATAAAATAAAAATAATAATAAAAAACAATGAAATAAAAATAATAATTAAAAAAAAAAATAATAATAATAATAATAATAATAATTAAAGGGAATGTGTCTTTAGTTTTTCGGGGCAAACAATAATTCACATACATTATGTCAGTAGTCTGGGTGGATAAGAAATGTGTTTGTTTTCTGTGAAACTGGCAGAAAAAGCCAGGAAAAGCAAGCACATGTCCACACTTTAGTGGTAATAGCAACATTGGGACAAAGAGGCAGAGTCCCATCTGGGAATACTTTGAGTATGACTCGAATAGAAGCAAGTATTAAGGGGAAAACTGACTCATCTCAAAGTCCATTTGAAAAAGCTCACACAGTGAGGCTAACCTAGCTTACCTTCTCAAGGTCAGGGAAAGCACCCAGTCCCTTTTACGATCCCCGGCCAGGCTGCACAGCTCTGGTGCAGAACATTCCTGATGTAAGAGGATGTTTGTTCATCCATATTCAGGGAATGCATTTAAAAAAATGGAATAATGTTTTAAATATTTATTTCAAGGGCCTTTTTTTTTGTTTTACATTTTTTAAATCTTGTCCTGACAGCATTCACATATCACAAAAGAGACTAAAACTATTAAAAACCAAACTGAAACAAATAATTTTCTAAAGATAAAAAGCAAGCTAATCTAGAAAACGATGTAAAAACACTTGAAACTGAACTGAAATAATAATAATAATAAAAAAAAGAGATAAAAATTAAAGCTGCAAGCAGCGTTTAGCGGGGTCTTGCCCGTCAGGGCATGTCCTGGCCCCCACATGTGCAGCAAAATCTGCTTCAGCCAAAAGCCATGTGAGTGGATGAGGTGTGGTCCCTGCAGCAAACATACAAAGACTTCCTGGTTCATGGCTAGATATCAGAGTTTGACTTGACGCCATAGACACCCTTACCTCCCGTTGCATTTCAATGTACCTTTTCCTTTTATGTATTGTTCTTACAGTATTGTTTTATGTTTCTTTTATCTATAGTCTTCTTATTTATTCTCTGACACTGCTGTAAAGCACTTTGGCGGCCTTTTGGGCTTCTGTAAAGTGCTTAAGAAATAAACATTGATTGATTTAACTCTAAAACACGATGTAATCCGTGATGCTTTATGAACTTTACCAATTCCAGCCACAGATGTCACTGCAATCAGCGCCAAACAGATAGTCCTCCTAGCATCTTTAAAGGATGTGAGAACGAGATTTTTTAGTCAAAAACACTACAGACAAAATCAAAGATAAGAGGGACCACTTTTTCTGCAGGGGGCTTCGAACTCGACACTAATAGAAAGATGTGCAGTGGAGCTTTAACACAGGAGACTTCACATCGCCTTTAAAAGAGCCTTTGAAGTTCATTAGGTTGTTTCAATATAGATTCAACAGTTTGATGTCCAGACATCAAAATCATTCAGAAAACTGCAAATACCTTCTTCCCTTTTTTGTATTTTCTCTGAACTGTTCATGGTGAAAAAGACCTCAACAACACACCTTTCTGGAGTGAAGAAAAGTGAAACAAAGCCGTCTCTGTGCACCAACATGAGGATGAAAATAGCACTTGAGCATCACTTCTCTGGCATCTCATTGGTCCCTCTGTGCTGCTATGTGTGTCACAGCCTCCGTCTGTGTGTCTGCTGGGCTCCGGCTCACTGTACTGTGCATGTGTCAGACTGGAGCGCCTCCAGCTCCAGTCTGGAAGACGATCAGCTGGGCACGATGGGCTCCGTGAGGGAACCACCGCCAACAGCCAATAAACACGTCGGTATCCGCACGCTGACCTGCTGGGCTGCAGAGTGTTAATTGTGCTGTGGGTCATTAGGCTGAACACAGGCATATTTCAGACCTGGCCTCTGTGCAGGATCTGACCCTCTGCTGGGTAATATGGGACGTGGGCGCCAGCCTCAAAGTGACAGGCTTGAGCTGCCAAGTTAAAATTATCACTTTCTTCATAAGTAATGAGGAGGAGCTGACCTACTGGCCCTGATACCAAATGTAGGCTACAGTAAAAACTTTTACAAGATTGGCATTGAGCTGCTTTTGGATGAAAATGATTTAAGGAGATGTGTTTAATTTGATTAAACTGGCAATTAAATTCCTGACAAAGTCTCTCTGGTATCTTCGAAAAGTTTAACCTAAGGAGAAGTTTGACAAATCTACATCAAGAGGCATTTTCCAAATAATGTTGACTTGAAAAGAAAAACAAGCATCCAAACTACAAAATGTGACATTAAAGAGGGGTATCATGCACTCCCATATTTAAAACATGGATACAAAGTAAAGAGGCTGGATGTTCAAAATCAACATGTGCAAATTTTTTTGACTGATACATATTCATTTGTCGTAGAGATCCCTGAATTTGTCTGTACACTGCTCAAAATGTTCTGAAAATATATTACGAGATCCAAGTGCAAAATGTTTAGAAAACAGCGAAGCTCGTTTACTGTAACATTACAGACTAAAACAACAGGCTAACCGCAGCTAAAGTTAGCATCCTGAAGCCAACACAGAGACAGGGGGGGCACTGAGGAAAAGCTCTAACATCTGCTCCACAGCACACAGCATTTAAAGTCCGAGGTTCGTTGGGGGATGGCTGGCAATGAGCCTGGATTCAGGACCAGTATATTCGCTAGCCCTCTGTTGTACTGTCCAAAGTTGGAAAAGCAGTCGGTCGTGAAGAGACTAGCACACACATGCACAGTTTTACTGAGTGTAGCTGGCACATTTCCTTGATAAATGAACTCTAGCCACTTGGTCTTGTCTTCTTCTGAGATGGGAAGTTTGTGTATGAAACTATGTGGCTGTTTACAGCCAAAAACAGAGCAGTGATGGCTCTTCAACTTCAGCATTCTCTTCAGGGAGTGGGCAGGGAGGGGGTTTGGGGTTATCTGCTCCGGTGGACCAATCAGGTCAGACTTGCTCCTGATTGGTCAAAAAAGGGAATCACTAACGTCTGCAAATCCCCAAACTCCAAACAGCTTGTTTTAGAGCAGGATTTTACATTCACAAGCACTACTAAGTACAGGTTTTATCAATAAATATCACATTTTGTGGGCTGGGAGGAAAGCCAAAGACCCACAAATTTCACTAAAAGACTTAATTAAGTGATTTTGCATAATATAGGACCTTTTAATGGCACATGATAGTTTCAGCATTTGGCTAAAACAGGATGGTTGAGAACAAACACAAGCCTTTACAAGAGTCACATCTATACAACAGAGGGTGATAGTACTCATGGGAAACAGAATTTTTCTTTTCCTTGCAGCGTCTTTAAAGGACGGCCTAATGAGATTTTAAGTCAAAAACACTTTAAAAAAAATCTAAAATATAAGAGGTACCACTTTATCCTTCACAGCGCCTACAAAGACCCTGAAGTTAATTGGGTTGTCTCTATACAGATTTGACTACTTTCAAGTCCAGACACCAAAATCAGAATCAGATAACTGCAAACACCTTCCTGTCTTTTTCATTTTCTAATAAGTGTTCATGATTAAAAAAAGAAAAGAAAAGAAAGAAGAAGGTAAATACGAACTGGTTTTATTTGTTTTACTTTAAAGGTCACTACTTATCAGGCAACCTGTTGGATGAACCATGCAGCCTGACTGTCAGACCGGAGCGGTGACGGAAATCTATCTAATCTTGTGCTGTGATGGAGCGAAGATGGACTGGAGATGCATCTGGTGTATTTCACCCGTCAAAGCAGAAAATAGGATAATGAAAGTAAATAATGTTCTGTGTGCCTTTTGGAGGTTATATGCTGCCACTTCCTTTAAACCTTTTCACAGCATTGATGAACATCACTGATTGCACCTTCCAGCAGTTGTACTGTAAATGTCCCGAAACGTTTCCCACGCAGTCACAAATCTTGAGGAGGATCCAGAGGGATTCATGGTTTTAAAACTGTAAATTGGGGCTCAGACAAAGAGGAAAAGGGTCACCTTTATGACCCTTTTACCTTTCGGAGAACCCACCTCTTGAAGCCATCACAGAGATTTACGAGTCCACTCAGGTCAGTGGGCAGCTCCATTTAAGATGCTCAGTGAGGCGGGTTGGGGGGGGTCTGTTCGGTAAGTCTCGAGGGAGGGCAGGAATCATCCGCTCGGCTCGTTTGATGTGTCTGTCTGCGCCGCACTGCCGTGGATGATACTTAAGGTGTGTTTGATGGGTGCTGCTGCCTGCTGGCCATTTATTTTCTACATTTTGGGAACAACAACCCAGAACCCGGTGGGATGTTTGTTTGTGTGTTTTTTTATTTGCTCAGTGGAGGATAAAGCGGCGCAGGGGGAAAGTGAAGTAAAAGACAGATAAGAGCCTGGAGCTTCAGACCTAATTCAACCAGTATCTCCTGCTCTCCAGGGCTCTCCTCTGTAGTGGGCTGCTGCTGGTGAGTCAGGCAGGTGACGAAAATGGATTCTCCTGCTTGATGTAGTGACAGTGACACAGAAAAATTTCCTATTTTTAGTCAAATACTTTTTACTTGGCTTTGGTGGCTTGAACACAAAATATATCAACACAAGCAGGGAGGAAAAGATACGCTTGATGAGGCTGATGAGGATTTCAGACACACTAAACTTTGGCTAACTGATGGTTCAACTTCTTTTATTTTGGCTTAACTTATTCACTCTTAAAAATGCTCAAGACACTGTGTTTTTATCCTTTCCACCATTTCTTCTCTGCTGCAATTAACTGTCTCTGGATCAGCCCCAACCCCCTTTTCTCTCACCTTATCAACCATGAAGTACAGAAGCCCAAAGAGCCAAAAAACTAGAGAAGTTGCATTTCCAAAATGGCGAAGTGCTAAAGCTAAAATAAGAGAAGTAGAGGCAGATAAAAACACATATGTGTCTTTACCGCAGACTGTAAAAACATGGACGTAGTTTCTGCGATGACACCTGTCTGTCTATGAAGTCAATCCGTGGACACAGCCACATTGGAAATTACACCAGCTTTGAGTTTCCTTTCAAACAGTAGGGCACCTGTTGGTCACATGAGCTGAGCTGTGTCTCTGATCGAACAGTCAAACAATCCTAATAACTTCTAAACCCCCGAGCCTCAAGCAAATCCTCGATGAACAGCAACTTTTAGCACTTCCGTACAGGCTTTATTCTACACCAAATGTTGCCCCTTGGTCTCTACTCCTGAATGTTTTGACTGGTCATTATAAATAACTGTGTGGTTTTGATGTTGAACTAGTATCTCCATTTATTTTAAATGGGGAAAAAAACAATGTTAAAATGTTGGATATTTTAAAAAATTATAAGGGTTAGAAATGTGAAAAATAAAAATACACTTCTCCTAGACATGCTGAATTGTTTAAAATTTAAACTGTTATGATCAATAAATATTTGGAGTCGGGTGACCAGGTGCTCATAGGCCACATGTGGGACAAGGAGTTTGTTTGTGCTGGACAATGTGGGACATGTAACTACAACGCTAAAACATAGACTCAAATTTTAATTAATGTCCATCTAACCCTGAAACATTGATATGTCTAATGAGACCAAGCTTATAGCTATACAAATATCAACAATTTGATTTGGTTGCACACAGTATGCACATTTGTGTTTTGTTTGTTTTTTTTCTCCCTTCAATAAAAAAAAAATCCTATTGAAACGACAAGGAAATGCATTAGTCACAGAAAAGTGATACTCATAAAAACATAAAAACAGCTCTTAAAGGGATAGTTCAGTTTTTTTGAAGTGGGGTTATATGAGCTCTATGTGACCACTAAGGTCCGTGGATGTTTCCTCTGTATTCCTTTCAGTCTCCATCTGTTGGAGCTCCTCTTCTGTGTACTCCGGTTCATACAGGTATCCTTTTGGTTCCAAAGTGAATGAAACTTCTTCATCGCTGTCATAGTCACTCATTTTGAATTTCCTACGCTGCCTCACAATCCTTAGAGTACAAACAAAAGAATTACTATACTTGATCAAACTTACACGAGGCTAAAACCGGAGCCCGAAGCATAGCTTGTTTACATTCCCTACAGCAGAAAGGAGGAGGGGGATGGAGCGCACTAGCGCTGCGCGGAAGGACACATGACCAGTTAGTTAGGTCCGGATAAATGTTTATATTTCCAAAGACTTAATGCACTTAAAAATATTTTATGTAGCGTACTCTTAAACTGTGGTATTACTTTTTGATTTTAGTTCTTGTAGGCAGAGAAAATAGCCTTTGAATTTGGTACGGTCTCACCCTGTTAGCGTCTATTTCCTTGTCACCATCGATTACAGTCTGTGTCTTACTGAGGGAGAGGAGATACCTTTCTACTGTATCTAATGTCCTTAGTGGTCACATAGAGCTCATACAACCCCACTTCAAAAAAACTGAACTATCCCTATAAAGGTCAACTAGTCTGTATGCAATAAAACAAAAAGGCACGGGTGATGACATTTTAACTTTCTGTGCTGGCCGTTTTTGTAGGTTTTACATCATGACGTATTAGCAGCTCTTTTTTCTCCCAGGAATTTCTTGTTTCACGACCAAAGTCTGCAGTTTGGTGGCTTTTACCTTCGTTTTCGTGTCAGTAGGTGGAGGTAAGGAGGACGTAGGTGACGGGTTGATAAACTCCTGACGCCTCATGTACGTTTGATTGACGAATGTAACGACGATCGTCCTCTTTCAGCTATTGGATGAAAATCATGATTTCCACACTTTGGAGACTTGAGCTGGAGCCGATCAAATGCGGGACGTCGTCTCAATTTGCAGGACATGGGAAAAGTGGTTAAAATCCTGTGCAGTCCCGCACAAAGCGGTACACCTGGTCACCCTGTGAGGTGTGCCAAAAATGTATGGAAAAACAAACAAAGAAAGTAATTAAATAATGAGTGTTTCTGCTTAAGAAATCAAGAAAAAAATTTTACCAGGTAAAACCAGAAAATTGTTCTTCAGCTGTGTTTCATCAAGTTTTTACAATCTGAGCTGCGTGTAGAAAAGAATTGTTGCTGATGATGTCTGGCAGTATTGAAAAATAATGTGAGTCTGAATGAAATCAGGAGATTTCACTAGCTTTTATGGCAAACATCAGTTTGAGACGTACTGCTTTTCAAAATAAAAGCCCATTTAGACATGTCATCAGAGGTAAATCACTTTAATTTAATAGTTAATTTTATTGTTATCCACACATTTAAATTTGAGACACCTTCTGTTAAATAACACCCAGACGTTAAGGTTTTCGAGAAAAGCAGCTGCACTGAATTTAAGGTGTTGAAATTCAGTCCAGGTATTATTTCCACTTGACATTTTCATTCATAGGCGGAGCCTCTGGAGAGCTTTGGGTAAATGACAGATCAGCAAAGTCAAAAAGACAGCGTCTCTGTCTCTTTGTTGTCTGAGAGACACCGAGGAGGTTTGTTGTCGAGCGCCACTCCTACCCTCCGCCCGCTCCCACTGTGCCACCAGCCTTTTAACCTTGACGACTTCAGCACTAAACAGCGTTTCCATCAGTCGACGGAGAGTACCCTGGTGGTTTGCATTGATGTCGCAATCAATCTCCTTCTGCCAGCCAACGGGGACCTTTCACAGAGCGGAGCGCAGAAATCAAACACTGAGCAGCTACCTCGAATCCCATCGTGCTGAGAAGCTGATTCAGTTTGAGCGTCGCACTCCAGTTCTCACAAATTCAAGAGGTTTGTTTTATCCTGCTGGAACATGTGGGACATGGGGAAAATAAGAATTACAAGAAAGGAAAATGTGTATATGTTTTTGTGCTTTTCAGCATTTAATGCAAATACTTGGTTATTTTTTGGCTCTATGTGAAATGTTTAACAGTAGCCTGGAGGGGATTTCTTCAGATTTGGCCCAAATGTTGACATGAACTACATTTTAATAGATCAAAGGTCGAGGTTCAACCATCTCTGCCCTGACTTGGCTGTTCTTTCATTCCCACGAACCCCGACACTGTCACCTGACGCCAACAGTTTCCAGAAAAGATAAATAAATTCTGGATCACATCGCTCTATAAGCAGCAGCTCTCGGGTTTCTCCCACCCCCTCGCAGAGTACATTATGGTTGCACATTCCCGTTCAAGGTTCAGGCAAGGAGCCAGAAACGACGCTACTCAGAGTCCAAATGCCATCGGGACCCATGTGTCCCCTCCTGCTCGTCCCCTCACCTGCTGAGCGGCTCCACATTCCTCAGCTTCCACTGGAGTCAGCCCCCAGATCTGATGGGGGTCTTACTTCACTGAGTCTATAAGGGAGGAATGAGGAGTGTATCGTGTCCTACAGGTGTAAGCTTTGCCCCTGACCTTTGCCTTATATCAGGGTGTCATTCATAGTCAGCTAGGGGAGCGACCTTAACCTTTTCCTCTGAAGCATCATTGAGGAATACAAGGATAAAAACACCCTGATCTTTGTGGATGTATGTTTTCTAAGAGAGTTCATTCAAGTTAAAGCTAAAGACCCCTTAATGAGAAAAGAAAAGAAAAGAAAGATGCCTTCATTAGCGACAGCTATTACTCAGTTAATTGAAATGTCTAATGTTATTACTTTGCTGCTTGATGCTGTTTGATAAACAACAATGGAATCAAGCCTGATTCTGGTTTTGTTCATTTAAGTCAGATGAAACTTAAAGCAGGGTACGGTGATTATTTTTAAGGTGTAAATTATTCTTCTGGTGCCCCCAAGTAGCTTTCACAGTCTAGAAATAAAATCTGTTTCTTTTCTTTCACTCACACTGCTGTTTTATAGACTCTTATTTTAGCCAATGCTTCATTGAGTTGTTGCCTCTGTAAAGGCTGTGTTTTGCTTTGTGAGAGAATACGTGAGGCTGTCCATTGGTGTCCATTCCCTCACAAACGTATGTCAACCACAGTACTAACGAGAGTTGAAGAAGTCTGTCCTGAAGATTTTTCGAGGTTCTTTTAACGGATTCCTCCTCTCTACAAAGAATGGACCTAATTTCACGCCATGAATTATTTACCACTCGATTATCACAGCGATCTCTGTGTGAAGAGTCACACAGATACCTGTATTTCGGCACTTCAACTACTTCAGCCATCTTGTCCATGTGTCTTCGTCCGGCAGGTTAGAAATTTTAGAGCGTGCGCTGTTCGAAATTTTCTGTGTGAAAAGCCCAGTGCGAGGAGGCACAGGTGAAAAAATGACGTTATTTGTCCACAGGAAGCTGCACAGACCTGCAGACACATCAAGCATTAATCAGCCTTAAGGCTCCCTGATCCACAACCCTCTTCTCTGTGATTGGCTGTCCCTCTGGAGGCTTGTCAGGGGGCAAAGCTATGTGCAGACCTTTGTATTTGAGGCCCACCCCTCCAAAGCAGTTTGTCATGAACCACTAAGGAGATCCCCATGTAATAATAATAATAATAATAATAAATAAATAAATAAAACAATAACAACAACAATAATAATAGTGATAAAATAACAACAAAAATAGTAATAATTATAAATTTATTTGTATAGAGTGATTATTTGCTTATCAACAACGCCGGATGTGCGCGCAACTTGGGTGCAGAAGCACTGCGGAGTATAATGGTTTGTCAAATGATGTAGAGGAGATGACCACCAAAAAACTTATTTTTGAACTTAATATCATCACTTTGACGGAGAGTAAATTGCTTCAAGATTTGTGAAATAGCAGTGAGTGGACAGAAGAGATCAGCGAGTGGACAGATATTAGGTGGACAGACGAGGAGTTTAAACATACAACTGTCACTCGATGCTCATGACTTCATTATCCATGGACACTTACCAGATTGTGACACCAACATGTGTCAATAAACCGCCCCTGGCCAAAAAAGCACACAAACTGTTGAGTTTATAATAAAAGAACCAGAAAACTACACCAAGAGAACTGCACCGAATCAGATAAAGATGAAACATTTAATTATTTACCCGCAGACGTCGCTGGTGTATCAGTGTAAAGTGTGACCCAGTTAAGTGGTGACTCTCAGCCATTACTCACTGATACTGTCCACTGAGAGTCACCAGTCAGCATGGTCGCTATTAACTCCAAAACACCGGTTGTTCTATGACGGTCAAAACTTGATAGATGTTGCCTCTCTTGTATCGAATCGTTTTTAAAAACTGACCACAGAACAACCGTACATTTTTATGCTGATAACAGGTTGAGCGCAGCTTTATGATGACGTAGACTGATGATCCCTCTATAGCACTTTTAAAAACAGAAGTTTGCAAAGTGCTTTGACAAACAGTCAGGACATAAAAACATAGAACACAAACTTCAGCACAAAGAAAACAAAACAAAACCTTTTGTGATTACCTCATTACATCAGTAAGTCTCGTCTCTCTGAAGATCTAGTAAAGATCTTGTGAAGATCTCACATTATCTTTTTAGAACAGACTGTTTGAGCAGTTTCCAGACATATTCAGTGATTTCTCCAACATATGAATTTGTATCACTTTCTCTCACACACATCTCTTTTCCTCCCTGCCTGCCCACATCGATCTCTTCCAGCTTCTGTCACACCTCTGTTTCTACCTATACTAACTACTGATATTCATATTGCAGCTAAGACCCTAAAGGAGAGTAAATGCTGTGCTTTTTACTGACCAGATGAAATAGACTAATTGCAACCATCACACCTTTCTACTCTGCTACAAACTAGTGACACCTGAAGGACTTTTAGTACCCATGCCTATTATCCCTGCAGCAAGTGAAGAGCTCCTATTAATAGTCTAATGGAGCAGAGAAGTTATTATGTGCTCAACAGCCTCTCTGCTAACAGTCAATACACCACTGAACCGCTGTTACTCAATCCAATCAGCTAAAGAGGTGAACTGATTCGTGTTCTGGTTTTTCAGACCCAAAGTGAGAGCAGGTTTAGAGTTTCTCTTTGTTTAGGCACACTGGACTGACTCAAAAACATGTTTTTTTATTAGAAAATACATCATTAGAAGTAAAAGGAACAACTTTGTCCACAGGGGGCGCCAAAGACAAAACAGCTTTAATTCTCAAATTTTTCTTAAAGGTGTAGTCAGCCATCGTCTAATCTGCACTATTTGTCAAAATCGCAGTGTTTCTCCTCTCCATCCACAAGATATCATCACTGACAGCATCTGACAGGGGGGGTGTATGTTGCGTAGCGTGCGCAGTTAGCGTAAGAAAGCAATGTGATACCAAAAGTAGCAATAGCCAAAAAACAGCCCAAAAGAAAAAGGACAGAAGAGCATAAAAAGAAGAATGAAAAAGAAGGTCTATGACCATAATAGAGGGAAGACCCGGGTCAACATTGGTGTGGCTTTCCGACAGTGGAGGGAACTCTGTGATTTAACAGAGCTGAAAACGGACGCCGAAGTCGCCGTTTTTCTGCTGGACAAGTAAGCAAGATTAGCTTTGTGCCGTCGGGCGTTCATCTTTTTGTCTAATCTGCCAAAATGTACTGTTGTTGTGACGTTATCAATGATGGCAGTCGAGTTGTGGCTACTGTTGTCTGACGAGTCAGGGTTATCAAAGAACCACGAAACCCAAACAATAGTAGTGAGGTAAAGATAGAAATACCTTTAAAACAGCTGGAGCCAGTGAGTGTCGCATATTTTGATCGGAAAATATTTACATATCTAAATATTATGATATCTTTTGCTACAATACTACTAAAACCCGTCACACTACGACTCCTCTTTCAAAGCAATAAATACTGCTACACGTATTGTAACAAACTGACCCTTGAGCGTTCCCTGGTCCAGCCTCCGCCATGTTGGTCAGCTACGCAGTTTCTACATGTTTCCATGACGATGCACGTCCATCATCTTTCGGGCGTGGAGCCAGGGGTGGGGTATGAAGGAAGAGGCAGGTCTAAATTCGTTTATCAACAACCTCTCCACTCGTTTTCTCCCAGACTGCTGACTACACCTTTAAATTACTGGATGATTTTTTTGTTTTCACTGTGCTCAAATGAGTCTTTGTTCTCAAAGCGGACAGAAAAGGTCTTACTTTTTTGGGAAACGTGTGTCGCTTTCTTTCTTCCTGCATGTCTGGAAACACAAAGCCATCATGAATTTACAGCCGTGTGTGAATCCAACCCGTCCCACCAGCCTCATGTAGACATCTCAGCGCTCCTCTGATAATAGGAGTTAATAAGCACAACAACCTAATTACACTTCATAATGGAGATGACTAGCATGTCTCAATAACACAGAGGGGGGTCTCACATGAACAATGGGCTCCGTTGCCGGCGGGGTGCGGACCTCCTGACTGTGACCCTGACACGTTCAGCCACATCAAATAACTGCAGACAAACACGCGGCCGTTAGTACGCAGAAGGAAGCTTTTAGTGATTTTCTTTTAACCAGCCAGAGACGCGTCCTCGTTGTTTTGTCTTCATTGACACTAAGAACCGACTATGGAGGACTGTGGATTCACTGTTTTAAAGAAGGGAGGGGTCAAAGGTTTTAACAACACACCAATTGCACAAAAAAAAGTAAAAGGACAAATGTGGTGCTTGAGTTTAATGATCTCATGAAGAAAGAAGAAATCAAAAATCTTAACCGTGCTCTGTAACATCATTAGATCTGACGGCTGTGAACGTGCTTCTATCCTAAGGCAAACCAGGCTACTGCTCCAGACATTTCCTGTCCTTGTGCTTCAAATATTACAAGACAATAATAATGTTACCTTGTTTTCTGAGTGTTAGACAGCTTAACCCAAAATTCATTGTCAAAATAACTCTGAAACTCGGGGGATCCCAACCTGTTGTCGTGCACTCTTGCCTCTCTGCCTCCAGGCCATTTTTAACAATGTGCTGTTTCATGTCAAGAACAAAAGAGCCAAACTAAATCCTCCTCATATGTTTGAGTTGTGGGAATTTCGAGCCCTTAACCTGGTCATTAAATCTGCCTTGTAATGAAACTCAAACCTCGCCTTGATGGAAGAATAGTAGCAGTAAAAAAAAAAAAAAAAAAGGTATGAAGGATGCATCCTTTGTGCTGAACATGTTAAACAAGGACAAACATGCATCTGTTGATCGTGTGTATGTTTTTCTTTCCCCTGCAGCTACATATTGTTCCCTCTTTGCTCCCCGCTACTGTGTGTGTGTACAGAAAACGTCCTAACTAGCTGATTTATTAGGCTGCACAAGCATCATACAAACCCAAACCTCATGTGAGCCCACCACCTTTTTTTTTTTGTTCCTTGAGGCTACTCTTTTCCGGCCTTCTCATGCCCTTGATAGAAATATGCAGAAGGTTTTGGGGTCAGGAAATTCATTGCTGTGAAGGTGCTACAAGCGAGAGCAACACGTTTGATCTCCGTATGGCGCTTGTCTCCAATAAATTTACCGGCAATCAAGGCTATTTAGTTTGGTTGGGGGCCATTTGTGCAGGCATCATTAACTGGCCAAATTCAGGTATTTATGAGGAAACATGTGCTTTGTCCTCATTGAAGCTCACTCCAGAGGGTAACTGTGCAGAGCAGGGGTCCTGTGACTCAGTACCCGGATGATGAACTTTCAGGGGGGACGCTATGATTACTTTTTTAATGAACACAAAGCAGAGTTGGTGTTTTTTCCACTTCAAAAGCAGCTTGTTTCTCATATAAATGAAAGGCACTTATTGCCAACAGAAGCCTTTGCATTACGCTTGTCTCAATACATCAGTCACTCTGTAGTCCAGAAAGGCCTCTGTCGTCATTCAGTCCAGATGTCCTCAGAGACCATTATTTTTCATTAGCTTCTCCTTATGGGAAACGGTTCGTAAGAGGTTAAATTTTATCTTGCACTCCTTCAGGTTTAGACTCTGTAAGCAAACACCCTCCACAGTCCCACCACTTCCCTCTTACACCAAACCTGAGACATTACTTCCTCCTCGCTGCAGAAATGATCGAAATGAAAGGCTTTCACACCCTCTCCTCTTCAGTTTCAAGTCGCATGAGCCAGCAGGTGTTTTATTTTTTTTAAAACTCTGCCGTCAATGGACTTCACATAGCTTTCCCCAAAAGCTTCCGTGAAGTCATCCGCCAACACTCCATTACAGGTGGTCAGAGCGTCTGTCTGTTCGCCCACGTCACGGCAGATCAGGCAGAGGAGGTTTCCATGAGGAGGATGGCTACGCTCTGAAGTATCATCATCTGGCCAGACTTCCTTCCTGGTTGCCCATGTGCAAGAACAAAGAGGGAGAGTGAAACCTGATGTAACACCAGGGAGATTTATGCCCCACAGTACGTTTACACAAGTACTGCTCTTATCTGAGGGAACACGTACTAACAACCCACAAAAAAAGACCTTATAAAAATATAACTATACTGAAATATTTGACCATTTGCATCTGTATTTAAACATTTTAAATGTAATGTTTGTTTTTTTTTGCCCTGCTTCTTTTGTTTCAAGCTCTAAAACATACTTTTATATACCCTATTGTTAGCTATTTTTTTTTTTCTTTTTTGAGCCTCTCTATTAGGTGTTATATGTCTTTCTCATAAAAGTAACATGAATATATTATAAATATGCTTTTCAAAATGCTTTAGGATAATCTAAGTATATGCAGGCTTAGTTGTACACTCTAGCATGCAAGACAACCAATGGCATTTCCCGATGTTGCCACATTTAGCTACTGTAGCTAACTAGCTAGCAAACTACAAGCACTAAAACACTTTCTTCCAATTATATAGCTTTCTATTTTTAAGTTTAACATAATTTTTTAATATATAACTAATACGGAGGCAGTTAAATAATGACTAAGATAATTTAATTGCTCACTGCCACTTAGCATATTTCCTTTCTGGCTCGTAAAACTTAATGACTAACAGGAAAAAAAAAAAATCTTTTATCCAAAATGTGATTTTTTTAAATTGCTAAATTAATTCCTTCTTGTTAAATTTAAATTTCTGCTGTTTTTTTTTACTTGAGGAAATGTATGCTAACTCTCTTTAGTGAGCTGCTGATGGTTAGCTAGCTTGAAGATGGTTAGCTAGATGGTTAACTAGCAAACCGTCTTCAAGCTAGATGCACATGCTAGTCTGTAAAAACACTGTATGAGTTCTTATTCTTTTTTATCTTGCTTTCTGTTGAGCTATGCAAAATTTATTTCTGCATAACAAAAAAAAAGATTTTAGCAATGACTGAGCCAGTTTGCCTACTAACTGTTACTTAACTTATCGAAACTTAAAAAACAGGAAAAATGTCAACAATGATTCCAAAGGTGAAAATTCCTAATCATCTTTAAGTTAGATTTCTGTAAACGTTTGTGGAGGGAGATAGCTCCCCTTGTTGTTGTGCTAATGAAGCTAGCTAGCTAGATAACTTTATTCAAGCTACATGCTAGTTCTAGTGAGTAAACCCAATCTCTTCTATTATCGAGCTTTCTGTTTTGAGGTTGTACATAATTAATACAGAGTGAAAATACTTCAGCTATTTTTTCTCTCCAACTTCCACATATCATAAATACAGAATACAGGGTGCTACATTGCTCATGCTAATTAGCTGAAAGGCCTGCTCATTTAATGAAGTCTGCAAATTTTCATGTAAAAATGGCTCATCTTGAATTGACAATTTGGTTGTATTACACCATATGGGTTTATGAAAAAAAAAGTTGATTAGATGTTTTAAGGTTGTCTGGGACTTTTAAATGTAAGCATGTAAGCAATCAAGGAGGGCTTTATGACAAAAAATAAAAGCTAGATTCTGAAATCTGAAAACAAACAGTGAGTTTAGGTTACTGTACATGGATGTGTTGAGGTTTGAATTTACCTGTTTAGCATACACGCATTCACAACTCAAGCCCTGAAGCTCCCTGGGGATGTTTGTATTTGACCCGTCAAACTCCAAACGTTCCCAGCACCGGCTGTGGCTGCTCGTCTGTTTCTGAGTATCTGTCCTCATGTACTCACTGAGACCTGCTGATGTTGTGGTCACACAAATGATTTGTAGCCATGAGGAAAGCCTCGGACTTAAACTGGACACCACGGGGGCTGACACGTTTTGAGTGGGACTAGTAAGTGTGGCTGATGGTTTGACTGAGTGCCAAGAGGAAGCACTTCAGATGAACATAAGCCTGCATGACTCATGTCCTAAAATACATACAAACATTTGGATGAGTGTGCTATATCTGAAACAAAGTGTACGATATCTGCCAGTACACATGAGCACCAGCCCATCCCTGTATATTTGTCACTTTGTATGTGTGTGTGTGTGTGTGTGTGTGTGTGTGAGATACATGCAGTAACATAAGCCAACAGACCGTCTCCAGATTCACGTCTCTAAAAATGGGGAGAAGTCAGCGACACAGGATTTCTTGGAAACAGGAATTGCTGTGCAGTGTAGTTCGCTAAGTTTGGACACATCTGTCTTTGTTCACACTAACACACTCACATATACACATACTATCTTTAATACACACACTCAGCTGAGATTTATGGTGCTGGTTCCTGGAATGTGGAGCTGGTTCAACAATTCCTCACACAACTCACATTGCAAGTTAAAAAAGACACAAAAGTGCCAGGGGACCAAATCTTAATTTGTGTCATGTGACTGAGGTTAAGTAGAGTCAAAGGTCTCGAACAGTAGTACACGTGTTTTCAGTGTGAAAACAGTGTAAGAACATCTCCATAAGTTATATTAACATGCAGATATCCATAATCTATGACACTGTTTCTTCTGACAGCATGTTCCCAACACAGAATAAACAAAGAAATGTGTTGATTGACATCATTATAAAAAATATGACCATCTTTTGGAAGGATTGTTTTGGTGGTCAGAGGTCGAAAACATTTTGAATCTTCCATGTCTCAGTCTAACTCAAATTTCTATCTTGAACTCCTCACCAGGGGGTTGGTACATCGCTTTCAGTGGGGTCACGGGGTGATGCGCTGGGGCCATGTTGGAGGGTGTCAGGGCGGTGATGGTCACAGTATGTCCTGTCCTGGCCCCTCTCCCCTCTCCTGTAGAGTGGGCCTGCTTGCTGACAGCGGAATGACATCACCAGGGGGGCCCTTTGTCCCTCTTTTTTGGGAGCGTTGAAATTTTGCACACAAAGGCTGCGCGGCGCTCCTATCTCCAGATCTGAGTGGACGCAGCACTTTTGAAAATCCCTAACAAGATTAAACCATAGCGCAATCAGCTGTCAGTCTGCACACACTAGCTGCTTCTCAGAACTCACATAGGATCTAAGCCCTGCTGTTTCTACTGAACACACAGGGGACCTATCCTAAATTATACAGGGTGAGATGGAAAGATAATGTGGTCTACGACGGCAGAGAGCAGAGAAACTTTAGAAGTTCTCAGGGGATGCTTCCAAACCTTTAATGTTAAATAGACATAAAAAGCCTATAGTTTATACCTGCTTGGGTGATAAACAATGTACCACATAAACAAATTAAACTATACTATGCCTAAAATGACTGCAGAGTTTGAAGAATAGTTAGCTTGTTTTGGCTAACATGTACAACATGTCCTTTTGCCATTTTCAACCCACAAACAATGTAAACAACTTAGGAAGTCATTCTTAATTTTCATTCACCCATTTCTGTAAGACACTGTGCTAAAGTTGTTTGTTCAAACTAAAACAAATTAAAATGAAGGCAAAAGCTGACACAGCAGCCAGCATTTCATAGGCTAGTTTGCAATATCAAGGATCCAGCTACTGTCGTTTTTTTTATTCCAAACAACTAAATCTAGCCTGGACCTCAAGATTGAAGGTTTGTTGACACTTCAACCCATCCAAATGTGTCTCTCTAAGACAGCTAGCAACACAGCGTCATAAATTCCTCTGGTTGTGTAGTATCTGCTAATTTCTTAAGCTAGTTTGCTTTACAAACAGAATAAGCGAGATTGTTGTGACAATAAATGAATCTAATCCTTTATGTCTACAGACAAAAGTTGAGAGGGCAACTAGCTCACCCAAGCTAGTTTTAGCCCTGTAAACTGTAACAAATTACATCCAAGGGAAGCTAAAACAACAGTTAGCATTTAATATTCTAGCTATAGCAATAGAAAGGGTCTAGCCGCTGTTGTGTCATTTAGCTAATGGATTTAGCTTTGACCATAGTTATCTGAGTTGAACACACTGACTGCTCAAGACTGATTTTTGTCAACACTCCATTCCATCCAAAAGTACATTCTTAAGACAGCTAGCAGCACCAAATCATAAGTTCCACGAGTTGTATGGTAGTTGCTCAATTCTCAAGCTAGTTTTCTAAAAAAAAAAAAAAGAACTTTTTTTTTTATGGTAACTGAATCTACCAAGAACTTAATCCGTTTAATAGCTCAAGATCTGGCTAAAAGATAGTTTCAGAGAATAAAGTTACAAAAATATCACTAAAGGTAGCAGCTGGGAGGAAAGCTAGCAATGTCTCACCCAAGCTAGCTTACCCGAGAGTTTATGCTAGCTAGCTTTTCCCACCAACTGAAATACTGTTCAATTTAAAGACTAAAAAACTAAAGAGAGAAGAGTCTTAACTCTTTTGGTGGGATACTTACTGTGAAGACATGGGTGTTGAGGGAATTAGAGATTAATTTTGGTGTTAGCTTGAGCTAAAGTTAACCATACTACTTCTCACCTCATTGTAACCAGCTACCACTTTGTATAATCTTTCCACTTCTTCATCAGTTATCTGCCTGTGGGACTTTACAACAAAAGGTATTGGGACAATTTTTCAGTTGCACTATTTTCAAGACAGTAATTTTTAGATCTCAAAAAAAAAAAAAAAAAAATCAAAATAGCTGAATTTCTGCATTTAATTATTTGTGAAAAAAGTTTAAAGAACTATTTTTGTTTGCACTACTTCGAACCTTGGTCCAAAAACATCAAGAGATCAATAAGATGAATGTTTGCATTATGTCTGTACCTGTCTTAATCTGTTCTTTCAGTCCATGTTATTGTTGGACCATTACTCTCATTGCATGCAGGACTCTTAGGTGTGTATCCATCCTGTTACATCACTGCGCTGTGAGAGCTGCCGACTCCACGTAAATCAAGGCCATACACTGTGAGTGAGTTCTTTCATCCTTTTTTTAATCCTAAAGAAATGTCTTTCCTGTGCGGATGCATTAAAAGTGAGCTAACAGAAACAGATGAAGACGCTGTTGTTGCTGCTGTTGTCCAGATGTGCACCTAAAGAATCTCAACGTTTTCTCAGAATAGACATAACTCAGAAAAGAAAGGCACACATGATGTGAATAAATTCCTGAGCTGAGAGGGGTACATTCTCAACATATGTCGGGATTTCAAAGCCAGTGTCAGATTTTCTTCCTGTGCTGTTGCTATGCTGTGCCTCTGCCCTGGAATAACATGTTGTCAGTGTGTTAGGATGCATACAGCCAATAACTGTGAGGATGGTCCTCCATGATGTAGCTCATGTTGTTGCACCATGTGAATTTGACATTAAAAGTCTTCATAGTAAGACATATTTTAAGACAGGGTACAACTTTCCCAAGAAAACATTATTATTGAGCAAGAACTATTCAAAACTACTAAAAAGTGTGGCCATGGACATAGATAGAGCCATGCAAACTGAGAAAATCACCTGGCTGCCATGAGAACATAATTATGTAACCTTTTGTTCAAGAACAGCAGTAAAAGGCAATTATGTGATCTTAATGTGATTGTTTTTTAATTTGAATTTAGTTAATACTTCTAAATCCACTATTTAGCTCCAGCACTTCAATTCTTGCACTCCTGCAGCCCAAACCTCATCAGAGCCTCTTGTAATTAAAAGTGGTTTTAAAACAAATTTGCGTCAAATGGAAGCTGATTAATGGCTGCCCAATGCGCATTTATTTCCAGACGACTTGCTTTGTGTTTGTGTGCTCTGACCGTAAACACTGAACATCTGATGACATGTGCGCGCGCATGTATTAATGTACACATCCAGCAGACAGAGACATTTAAACAGATAAGATGATGTCGCTGGTGCTGAGATTCAGTTGACATATCAGTAGAAAATCATTCAAGGGTTTAACAACAGGACATGAGTTAACATGGAAACAAATCTAATTACAGTGAAATCACACGACATCTGGGGCGTTTATGCTTGTGAAAAACTGTAGAGGGTGCTGGAGAAGGTTAAAGGGAAAACAGATCTTGATGTTTTGTTCTAGAAGTAAAATAATCAAATAAGCCTGTTTAGATGCCTTTGACTCTGAATCTATTTACAACAATAATAAGATCATGACGGTCACCTTTCCTGAATCTTTATCTGTTGATTCATTCCTTTCCAACACACATAATCCATAACATTGACGAGGTTACATGCAGAAACAACCTATTCAGTGGCTAATCGCTAAAAGGTAGAAAAATTAAGCTTGGGTTTAAGCAATGCATTTACATTAATGACCCATTATTATTGCTAGGCGCCGCCCTGTTGGCTACGGCTGCCTTTTGCAGCAGCTCTCTCCTCTTTGTCCGTTTCTTGTAATTTTTTTGTCTTTTTGTCATCTTTGTATTTGGAGTGGATCATTACTTTGTATGGCTCATTTGTTGGTCATGGACACCAAACTTTTTGTGGCTTCAGTGATATTTTTACAACTTTTTCTCCAGTGTTTGTCTGGAGATCCTCATGTGACCATGGCTGCATTGTTTACATGTGAACTCAGCTGTTAGCAGCCTGTAGCATGTCAATGCTAACTGGTGTAAGGCCTGATGTCTTCCCACAAGGTGAGGAGAAGGAGGTGAGGACGACGTGCTTCCCATAAATCTTAGATGTAAAATCTTTCAAAGAGACCAGTTAGTGATTTGGTTGTGGGTTTTAGCTTAGAAATGCTTTAAAAATAGCAGAAACTGCAGTTCATTGAACGCCCACTTAAGGCTTGCCCTAAAAGCGCATATACACTCATGCAAAGAAGCTGAACTTCACAATGAAAATATATATGTGTGAACAGCTGACTTTGCTAACAGGTGGGAACACTCCAGCTGTAAGTGAGGATGCTTAAAGTCTGCCTTAACTAAAAAGCAGGGCTGGCAGTCCTGAAAATCTAGCATGAATTTGAATGTAGCATCCATAGACTGTATAAAACATGGACGTAGTCTCTCTGACGTCACCCTTCTGTCTCTGAAACAGAAAATGAGGCACATCGGCTATAGCGGTCATATTGGTAGTGGCAAGGGCTTCTTGTACAGCCATAGGGCGCCTGTCGGTCATGTGACCCTGAGCTGTGCCTCTTATTGGGAGAGCTTGCGATCTTATTTTCCTCTGAAGGGCCAAGTTAGAAAAAATTCACCCTGCGTACACTGGGTGCTGGTAGTAAAATTAGCGACTCAGACAGGAGACATTTTTTGAACCAGGCTGTAAATAGGTTAATTTATGCTTTGAAAATGGCTTTTTTTTGGCTTGTTGTGTATGTGACTTCCAGTACTTCAGGAGCCAGCCTCAGGCGAACACTCCAGAAACAGCAGATTTTAGCACTTCCACATTGTCTCATATTCTTAGACCAGAGGTTGCCACCTGGTAGCATCTCGTTAGGATTCGGCCTAGCTCCTCCTCCTTCTCCCCTTGGTGCCCCTCCAAAGCAACGACCCCCGCTCACATGCATGAGCGCCGCTGATTTGCGACTATGATTGTAAATGACTGAAAGACTCAGCACATCATTTTATGTTTTGCACTACGCTGAGTCATGTCTCATTTAGATGTAAGGAAACACCAAAACGTTACAACGTAAAGTTAAAAAACAAATAAACTAACGTGACTTTTGTTTGTACTTGCAACTGTCATGCTAGCATTATCCACTTTTACCAATGACACGACATCAGGAGTAAAGCTATAATACAAAAAGTACATGTACAGTTTCTCTAGGACTTACTAAATATCACAATTTTTTTCTTTGCTTGTCAGTGCCCCTGTGGTGAGAGTTTATTAGACTCTGATTCGGACAACAGCCCAAAGCCAAGTACCTCATCGGGTCAGGGGGGACAGGCCCGAGGTCGAGCAAGGGCATTAAGTCGGGGGCAGTGCGTGCCAGTGAAATGTACGCACAGGAGGAGGGCAAAACAGCAAGATGGGATTTGATTGGTGTAACAGATTGGATCCTAATTGCTGTGATTGGGTGATGTTTTCCTGAGTTTTCTCCTGCTGTAGATAGCAGATATTATTCACTCTCATTTAAGAACATATCAAGATCATTTTAACCAGTTTAACAAAAAGTGTATCTAAATCAAACTACCAGTTATACCTTTAATCTCTTTGCAATATTCAGATCAACAAAAGTTAGGTTGAGTCAAATATTGCCAGTATGTTGAAAACCAGTGATAGGCTTCAAAACTCTCCTCCAAAAACCAAGTGAGTGATGTCACAGAGACGATGTCCATGACAGGTACAGTCTAAGGTGTGCTCAGCAAAATGAAGCCTATATGAAGTTTGAAATTTCACACACTATATTCAATATAAATAACGATTTTTTTAAAATCTTTTTTTTATCTTTTATTTTTTACAGAGATTTGTGGTCAGTTGTATGGCTGTGTGTTTGAAAAAGCTGACATCCTAGATGATTAAATGAAATCTAAATTCAGACTAATCTACTAACTAAAGGATAGAAAACACTCGCAGTATTCAAGGATAGTACACAAATTATTCCACACATCCAAATATTGGAGTCTGCATACAAATTAAGCTGAATCAAAACCTAGTTTCCACCTTGTCTCCTTATTCCATCTTAATGAAGCTATCAATTAAATGAGGTAAAATTCAAACAATGACTTTTAAGTAATGAAGTCTCCTCTTTAATTTCTGACCTGAGACATTCAGGGATAGACGAGCTGACATGAAGACGTTAATGAGGCCAACAGAAAGGATGGGAAAACAAATAGGTCAGCTTAAGACAAAGGGCTGCCTTTATTAGTGAGGGCATTTTAATGCAAACAAAGGGCTGTCACTTAACGTTTAACTTAACTTGTAGACTCCCAAGTCAGGCTGGTGATGAAGAGTCAGTCTATTTACAAATCTTGGGAAAAGTAAGGCAGGAGGAGTGAAAATTGCTTCTTCTGTTAAGAAAAGCTCCTCCAGTCGAGGGTTTAACCTCTGTATCGTCTGGAAGTTAACACCACGGCTGCAGGATCTAATCTAAGTCTTTGCATAATTAGAAAAAAATTGAGCCATTTAGGGATCATTAGAGGAGAAGAGCTCCTTTTTTATGAAGTTTTGGAGGGTGAATGTCCCCGAGTGGTTAAGCACTTCCTCATCTGTTAAAATGTCTGCCCTGCGCCCGTGTCGTTGATGCCACATTAACCATTAAAGTGACAACAATACCAGCCCAGGCACGCTTGTCAGATCACTGAAAACAGGTTCTTGACAAATCAAAGACCCATGACAGTATGGATGACCTCTCCACCCGGCTGACCCCGAACACAGCTGTCTGCAGCTTCAGCCAAAAAGGGGGTCAGACTGGTGTCAGGCCCTGCGGTTCAAAGGTGAGAAGAAGACCAGTGCCATTCGAGGAAATTAGACCAAACTAATTGTCCATCAGTCCACTTTAATTACAGGCGAATCAAAAGGAAGGCTAGTTCACCCGTTCCGGGGCCATGACACCAGCAATGGGCGGAGGGGGGGCGGGGAGTTATTATGGATGGAAAATTAAATTATGCATGCTGCAGTGCTTTGGACACAAAAGCAAATTCCCTATTTAATTAACAAACAAAGAGCCTTTAACGAGAAGCATACACTCTAGTCGGGTTACAACAAATACGGATCGGTCTTTGGAAAGCTGTTTTTGCATTTTCTAGGAACGGAAAAAGTCTCAGATTGACTTGCTCATAATTTAACCAATAATCAAATAAAGTCAGTGTAATGTATTAAAAATGCAGGTTGACATTGTGATTCACATTTTAAGTCCGTGCAGATTTACATAACTGTAATGTCAATCAGCATGTCTCTAATTAAACCGTGTTTATCATTCAGAACTATCCCCGAGGTGAAACCTGACCCTTGTTAATTTGCTCATTGCTCGGGCTAAACCCTTGCGCCTATGCGGAATTGCGATTAGCATATTGACATTAGCATGTTTGCAGCTAGTTAGGAGTCCAGGCGTTACACCCCCCCTTCTGCTATTCCCACTGCAGTCTGTTTCACTTTGCAGCAGCAGGGATCTCCATCTGCAGACAGCGAGCGCTCCCTCGGTGAAAGGTTTAGCGCTCCAGCTTTGATCAGATAAATCCTCATGCCAGTGGATGCGCCATGCTTCCTCTGTCTCTGCTGCATTTTAAAAACCCCGGCTAGAAAGTTAAGCCACCTGCAAACCCATCTCTTTACAAGGGTGCAGAAGAGGCAACAACATGTAATGCACTTGACCTAAAGGATGGTTTAAGTGCTCTTGAGTTTGCAGTGCCCTCCTTTAGCTGAACTAGAAAAGAGTGGAGGGGTGTGCAGAAGTGTGGTGGACACGTCTGGAGCCTGTTCCTTCTTGTTTTCTTGACCCTGATCCATGCCCATGACCAAGTACAGTGTGTTGTTGCCGGTGGTCGCATTCCATATCACGGTTCAAAGTTTGCCGCTAAAGATTTTGAGCCACGTGTGGCCCAGAAGAACTGCTATAGAATATCATCCTGCAAGCAATTTCTCACACAGGAATGCCTATTTTTGGCTGGACTGCTGCATATTTCAGCATGGGGGAAAAAAAAGTCGAGCCCCTGTCTGACAGCACTGTTGAGTGCTGTTGTTGTAAAGGTCTCTTACTGTAAAACATGTGGCTGCCTTTCTTAAATCAAGCTACTTGTGGCTTCATAATTACAGCCTAGACATGCTCCTGCTTTTCAACACGAAGCAGGAGTTACATCTGTATCTGCAAATAACTCACACACAAGATTTCTGTAGTATAAAAACAAGGAGCTAAACACCCTCTCAGTAATTAGAAATGCCTTTAAAAACAGAGGATGCTGATTTGCCTTATTTGCCAAGAATACAAAATAAAGTTTTTTACTCAACCCATAAACAGCATTAGATTCTAGTTAGCTTAGCTAAGCTTAGCTTAGCTTATGGACTTGAAGTACATGGAGCGTTTAGCATGGCTCACTTGAAAAGTAACATTAATCTAACGTGAATGAGTTAGCTAAAATAATATTACATGGCTGTAAGGTTGCAACTAGCTTCACTTTTAGGTTCTGTGCTTCCAAGACAAGAAGTTACTGAATCCAAGAAGTATTTCATAAATTAACCCTTAATACAGCCACAACTTGTTCATACTGCTTTTTTAAAAGCCCTATTATGTCTCTCTAGCTTTACATGATTTGCAGCTCACAAAAATCCCTATTTTTTTCTCTCAGAGGTGTTTTAGAAGACCCTACTTCAGCTTCTATTTGAAAAAAAAAAATAAAATTCAGAAACTGTTTTGTCTCTGTGAACCTGTGTTTCATTAAAATACTTGCATTGAACATTGAATTGAAAATGTGTATTTTGATCATGTAAAAGAAAATAATGAAAAGAATCCACAGACAAACAGAAAGTCTGAGAAAAGAAAACTTTTTTGCAAAGAATGCAAAACAAAACCAGCTGTTGAATGAAGGTCTGTTGATTATCTACTGTTCAGTTGTAGTTTTCATTTAATTTACTTTTTCATTTTGATTGTGTCTAAACTGCAATTGCATCAAGGAGCCACATTCCAGTCACAAATTAATAGAATAGAATAGAATAGAATAGAATAGAATAGAATAGAATAGAATAGAATAGAACTTTATTGTCATTGTAACAAGTACAACGAAATTGAAATCACAGCAGCAATCAAGAAAACAAAAGTAAGAAAGTGTATAGAAAGTGCAAAAAGGTCCATAAGAAAACAGATGATGACAGCTTGTCCATTATAAGTTCTTCCAACATGGCGTTAGTGTCTGTTGTTAGCTCTGTTAGCTGTGTCTGTGAATAGCATGATGCTGCCTTCTGTTATTCCCTCTGTTGCTGGGTTAGCATGGCTAGCTCGTCCATCTTATTGGAGATAGATCTTACGTTCCCAATAACAATGGATGGAAGGACAGGTCCATGTCGTCACTTCTTAGCTCACACCTGAGGACCAGCACATCGTTCTCACCTCCTTCTCCTCACCTTGTGGGAAACATCAGGCCTTACACCAGTTAGCATTAACATGCAACAGACTGCTAACAGCTGAGTTCACATGTAAACAATGCAGCCATGGTTACATGTAGGATCTCCATACAAACACAGGAGAAAAAGTAGTAAAGATATCACTGAAGCTCCAAAAAGTTTGGTGTCCATGACCAACAAATAAGCCATACAAAGTAATGATCCACTCCAAATACAAAGATTACGAAAAAGAGACAAAAAAATTACAAGAAACGGACAGAGAAGAGAGAGCTGCTGCAAAAGGCAGCCATAGCCAACAGTGTGGTGCCTAGAAACCAGGCAAAGAAAACAAATTGCTGGCTGTCTTCTATTGTTGCTCTTTGTTTACTGTATCCCATTTTCTTCTTTGTTGGATTTAATAGCAGGGTCGCGTTGCTTTGGCGTCACCATATTACATAACTGACGTGGCTATCTGCATTCAACTTACACACCACCTACCAAGAGGGGGCACAATTAACTGTGGAAATGCAAACAGGACCAAGCTTTAGCATTCTGACCCGTACCAAACCGTACCAAATTGATTCAAACCGATCCAAACTAGACTGCTTGGTAGAAACATTGGCATACTCTCCCTCTGGTAACCCCCTAGTAGCTTTACATAATTTACAGCTGAAAAAAATCCCTTATTTTCTCACACTGGTGTTTAAGAAAACCTTTATTTCAGCCTCTGCTTGAAACACTCAACTTAGCTGCTGTCTCTTTAAGACTTCCTGCTTCACAAAACCCCTTCCCTCTGATTGGCCAGCTCCCTGGAGGCTTGTCAGAGGTGGAACTATTGGCAGACCTTGGTATTTGTGGCCTGTACCTGTGTGTTGAAATCTGTATGTGATGACCTCATCATTTTTGACAGTTTACAGATTCAAGGGTTTCTACAAAATGTGAACATGTAGCTGATTAAAAATCTGCACAAATTTAGTTTGAACACTCAACATTGTTATTTTAATATCAATGCTTAAAATAAGGGAAAGCAGAAATACCCCCTCTTTAAAATTTACAACATCCTACAATGATCATTAATTCAGGCAGTGTGCATTATCACTCACTTTTCACTTAATTTTGAGTTGTTTATTCATGTTTATCACTGTGATGGGATTGTAATTATGCTTTTATCAATTTTTTTTTTAAACTGAATGATTAACATATTTACTTCAACAGTTAGCTGATAACAAGTACTTACTCTCAGGTTTAGAATTGGGTTTATTTGTATGCTAATTGTGCTTCTGCCATAAACTTTGGAGTGTTTACTGAAAACAGTGTTTGAAACAAAAACAAAAACAAAAAATGTTAGAATTCAGTGACCAGAAAGTTCTAGATGCCATATAAATACTTAAAAATTTGAGGGCAGGGAAAAAGTACTCAGGCAGGAAACAAGTCTTATTTCTGACTTCACAGCTGCAGGATCGGGTCCAAGTAGAAGACAAGGGAGTTGTAGAAAGGCATGTGAAGTCTTTCAGGAAGAAAATGAGTTTTCAATTCACAGCAGAGGAAGAGGAGGAGGAGGTTTGGGGAAAAAGCTGATGCGGTGTTGATCCAAACATCTCACAGACGTATGAACACAAAGATCAGCACATCAGTCGTTCGTAGATGTGATGCTTGTGCGTTGGATGTTTTATCTATTTAAAACACATGGATGTGTTTTTTGTGCAGCAATTACGTTCGAGGAATAGAGACTGAGGATTGAACGTTCAGGCCTGAGAAACCTGGAACATATGCTGGTTATATAATCTCACCTAAATAAGCCGCTTCGAGAGGGATTTATGTTGAATGTGTGGAGAAGTAATTGTGAGCGATACGTTCAGCTGACTTAAAGGTCTACAGTTTTTCATATTAGCGCTGACAGGGAGAAATGACTGAGGCGTCATTAACATAGCTGATCCCTTTTAGCCTTCAAGAAAGCTTGACAAAGTTGATGTTTGTGTCAATCAGAAGTGTTTCCATTATGGAGCCGTGAACTGTGTGACCACATCCTCTCGTACGCTCAATGTAAAAAGGGAAAGTCCATCAATCAAAGTGTCTTTAAGTGGAGCTATGAAAGGATTGACATCACATGAACTGTAATTTGACTCGTCGTGCCTCTGAAGGAGGTGGGGGACCTTGCTGTTGTCACGTTGTCTCCCCGCGTGGAGGCTCCCGGCGGGGGGTCCACCCAGCTCCGACTGGGATTCCTGCATCAATCTGGAAGTGTCTCCTCGCTCGGAGAAGAGAGGCCTAATGGGAGAAAATGTACCACCTCATCACCACCTCCCAGGGCTGCCATAATGGAGCATCCATGGTCATTAAAAGAGCGTACCTCCCACCTCAAGAGCTTCTATTCAGTCTCTGTCATCATTCACGGCCATCACTTCCTCAGAATTTAATGGTTTTGGAGGTTCCTTTTATCCCATTGTCTCTACGCCTCTGTGTCCTTTCCCCATTTAGGAGCCCAATCTAGAGGACGGGCCTGTTAGCTGGGCGTCGGGCCTGACCTCTGCACCCCTTCACTGGAGACTCCTTCAGCTTTGTTTTGGGCTTCTGTCCCCCTTGCCAAGGCAAATCAGACCCCAGGCGGGTCATGGAGAGAGGGAGCCACTGGGGGTCTCATTGTCTTCCTTTTCACATCACAGACAAGTGGCCTGGAGTGGACATCAGGCGCTCCCCTATAGCCACACACACTGAGGGGACAATGTCCACGCAAAGTGACAGCTCCTATTGGGCGAGGAATGCATGTGAAACCAGACGGTTCAAAGAAGCACGCCAGCAAACCAACGACATGGGAATATTTGATTGCCAAGCGCTATTTCTCCCTCTTCCATCATCTTTACCAAACAATTGGAAGATTACAGTCAAACTAACTTATTGTAATGTACAACTCATCATATAGCATACTTAATGCATTTGGAGAGTGTACAGGAGAAGTTGTACGTTGAATTTCCCAGAAATGCCTCAAGATGTGAGTCTCAGAAGTCGCTGGCTGATTCTGCGTTTTGTGCTTTAGGGGGCAGGAGAGACCTGGAGGAAGAGAGATTGGCTGGACCGCACAAGCAGGGCCGAGGGGTCGGAACAAGCCTGCAGGATGGGGGGTAAGATTAGGAGGCAGCTGAGAGAGGGCACGCAGGCCGTCTTCCAGTACGCATTCCCGCCATGGCCTCAGGCCAGGAGCTGCGGATTAATATAGACTAAAGAGGAGTGCTGGCATTGGCGAGTCACCGGCAATCATTTCCACGCATGTTCGTCTTTTCTGATGACAATGTGCATTTGAATGCATGCAAATCAGGGTGCAAGGATTAAATTAGAGGAGCATGCCTGGCTCATTTAATCACAGCTTCGTTTAATTACCCTCTCGGACACTTGGCAAGCTTTGCACATTTGTCGTTCTGTATAAAATACGGGAATGTTGCCATTGTGTGCTTTAAATTTGATGAAGTTTCCCTTCAGCACGTTCCCTCCACTGTATATTTTTCTATCTCCTGTTTTCTCAAGCCCTAATGTTGTGAGATTAAAGCTCCTGTAGATGTATTGACCATCGATTCATCGGCTCATCACGGGACATATTGCTGTTTTGTTATCGCTGTGAAAAGCAGCTTAAGAGGTTCATCCTCAGTGATACCTGCTGAGAGGCAGCGCTAAACCTGAAAAGCAGACTGTAATAGCCTTTCCAGTGTCTGGAAGGGGAGCCTTCAATCTAAAAGTAATCACATCTGCAGAACAGGAAGCTGGAAATCCAGGTCGGAGTGCCAGGTGAGAGAAAAGTGGGTCTTTTCTTTTTTAACTGTTTTTTTTTTTTTATTATCTGCTTCCAAACTAAATGGAAGAAGGTGATACATGAGGGGCTTTTAGTTGTCTCACATGAATCCTTCGGCAAATATTTTTTTGGATAATGTCAAAGATCGATTCGGGTTCAGAAATGCAACTCTACAGAGAGATGAGGAAAACAAAAAAAATGCTGACCCTGTGGTAAAGGATGGGAGATGAAGAATTTTACTTTGCAATGATACTTAGTCTCTCAAAAATTCACCAAACTCTCTTCAGTTCCAGTAATCAAAAGATATAGATTCTTATGAAAGCGTGAGTTTAAGTTTGTTGGTGGTAGTGGTTTGAACACCAAACTTGAAACTCCTCCTTTAATGAATATGAGGGAAGAAATTAAATGCCCTCATGTTTTTTTTGGGGTGAGGATGCAAACTCTATACCATTGTTTACTCTCCTTTTCGTTGTTGTTTGTCCTGGTGTCACTTCATTCCTTCCTGAACTTCTTTGATGAAATGAGATGTATTTACTCTCACACACTTACATGTGATGCATGTTTGTGATCTCCATCATAAGATACTCTCAAGATGAATTCTTTCGTGCAAAACAACAAAAATATGCTCTCTCTTCTTCTTCATCAGCTACAGCAACAACAACCGCTGTCTTCCTCTTATACCGTGAAAACAACCTCCTCTTCTTCTTTAGGACCAGCGCCCAGGCTTGTACTTAAAAGAAGCTTTTCACTCTTTCTGTCCCGCAAATCTGCCGTAGACAAACATGGCCGTTAGTGATGACTGTATTTCCACTATTTCTCTTTGGCAAAATGCTGCCAACTTCTACACACTGTACCTCTAATAACAGTTTTCATGTCCCGTCAATACTTGTTTTTGATCATCTTCTACTGCAGAGGTTCTCAAACTTTTCTCAGTGACGTACCCCCTATGACATGTATTTTTTTCCACCAAGTACCCCCCTTACAAGCGCAAATTAGTTTTGGTTGAAAAAAGAAAAAGTAAAATAGCGCTGTACTATTAGTGTCTATTGGATAGTAAAAAGTGGTGGACCGGATGTCATCATCTATTTTCTTGTGGACCTTTTTGCACTTTCTATACACTTTCTTACTTTTGTTTTCTTAATTGCTGCTGTGACTCCTGAATTTCCCCTCGGGGATAAATAAAGTATTTTCTATCTTTCCATCTATCTATCTATCTATCTATCTATCTATCTATCTATCTATCTATCTATCTATCTATCTATCTATCTATCTATCTATCTATCTATCTATCTATCTATAAAGTACTCAGTTTAAGAACTTAGACTTATTTGGATTCAAACATCGATTGAATAAATTGAGTTAAAGGGGTTTTTCTTGGTTAATATTTATTTTGAATACACATTTTTGAATCTTGGTACCCCCTGGAGTGCCCTTGCGTACCCGCAGGGGTACACAAACCCCCATTTGAGAACCACTGCTCTAAGATGGTACCCTAGATCAGCTGTTGTCATTTCCCTTCACAGATGGAGTTAAGTGGTGTGTGTGAGTCATACTCCCTTTTTACAGGGTCATTTTTTTCTTTTTTGAACCTAAATGTACTTATATTATGCACATAGAATTTATCCCTGCAATTTTTTTTGTAATTTTTTCACATTGTTAATATTTCTTAGACACTACTCTCAAATGTATTTTATTTTTTCCATGCTTATTTAATTTAATTATAATTTTTTTACGTTATTATTTTTTTAGATTTCTACTCTTGCACTTCGATTCTTGTCTTTAAACTAAGAGGTCTGCTTGTTGGTCTGGAAGGGTTAACAGGGTGACGCTGTACTGGGTTTTTGAATGTTTCTGGGGGAAACAAGAAAAGATTGACTCCAGTCCAATTGTACTGTGTATTATGAACTTCCTTTTGTGAAAACGTGTGAAAAATGTACTTTTGAATACTTAATTACTTTTTAAAGTAAGTACTTTAGTACTTTGACTAGAGAAACATTTTGACCAAGCAACTTTTACTTATAGTTGAGTAAGATTTGAACATAAGTATCAATACTTTGACTCAGGCACTGAGTTTGAGTACTTTGTCCACCATGCAAATGTGAAATAATAATAATAATCCAGCTGTTTCTCATGTGGAACAAATTATTGGTTGCTCTGCAGAGTAAGAGGTGAATACAGAGTAATGCAGGATGTGTCATATTTTCAGACAGTGAGGATTTCAAAGTGTAGATTTTTTCCTCTCTGTGTTCCCCTCTCTGCTCTTTGTGACTTAAAGCGGATTAATCGAACCTTAAACACACCTAAACACAGCCCAGTCTCCGTTCGTCTCCCCTCTCTGCCTTCCACTGCTGCCACGTCCACGTCATGGAATGTGTGATGTCATCGCCAGAGCACACACACACTCACACACACGCACACACACACAGCACATGCTCTCACCTGGTTTCCGCAGCAACCAAACCACAGCTGTTTCCTTCCCTGCACACGAAGCAAGATGTGTTCAGAGAAAGGCCCCTCACATACCTAGAAAACACAGGAGAATCAAAAAAGTGATGCACACGTCAGGTGTGTGTGGTGGACAGGAATAGGTTCTATCTGTTTTTATGTGCCCTGTGTGTGACTGTGAGCCTCACACACACACACACACAGACCTTAAGCCGAACGCTGTGTAGCTTCACATTCAACTACTTTCACACACCACATCAAAGGGTCAGTTCGTAACACCCTTTAGGCTGCAGATGCAAACTTAAGTCACCAGGCAACAGATAAAAACTTTAAAAGCATTTCATGTGAAAAACTCTCAGTATTAAATCACTTTCATTATCACATGTTAGTAAGTTTTCCATGAAGTTGTCCTTGATTTTCACAATGTGGTTTAAAATGCATGAAAATGTGTCCTTGGATCTGATAAAAAATGTGCTTCACACAAAGTCGGAATGGATAAAAATGGGATAAATGGGACTCTAAAGACAAATTTTTCAAGTTGCTCAGTAAATGTCCCAATATAATAAGCAGAACAGTTTATTGTATGTTTGTGATGTCATTTGAGGATGAAAACATTGTGAACCAATGAGAGAATTTGTATATGTCTTGTTAAAAAATGTAAAAAATGCATACTTTACACACACATTTTATTTTATTCTGATGTGTAAAAGAAGCTTTGTTTACCTTTCATATATCAAGTCTGTGTTTGATTGCTCTGCGATTGCTTTAGTCTCTGCCCTCGGCTGGCATATCTGTGATAAATCAGTGTTTTTTCCAAGCAACAACCCCCAATCTAAGAATATGAAGCTTGATGTGAATGTATTAAAAACTGCAGTTCCTGGAGTGTCCACTTGTGGCTGGCGACAGAAACACTAGAACCACATACACACCAATTAAAAAAGATTATCATGAAAAAAAAAACGTATTTACAACCTGGTTCAAAAACTGTCTGAGTCTGAGTAGCTCTTTGTGTTAAATGACTTTTTCTGTTTTTTTTGAAGTTGTCAAATTTACAAGTTCTGCCCATAGAGGCCCATTTATGCTCAATGTTAAATACAGATATGGACACAGACAAAGACTTTTGTCTGTGCTCTGTGTTCAATTTTTCCATATTTCTGCATGTTTCCAGAAAGCTTACGGATACAGACCAAACAGAGTAGGACCACCTGAAACCGTAGGGGCAGTGTTGCTGTTGCTGTCCCATGAGTGACAGATAGTTGAAGATCACATAAATTAAATATTTTTGAATTCAAAAACAGTGAATGCAAAAATTTAAGGGAAAAAAAAAACATAAAAATGAAATGATAGAAAACATTTCATGTCCATCTTTTTATCTCTAGCAAAATGTGTCATTCCCTGTTTAAATGCCATTATAATTTTTTCACAATACACATTTTTCATTGCAAAATTTTTATTTTCAGTATCAAACATTAGAGTCATTATTTTGGCTTACATACATTCTACCAGTCCCAAGCCCGGGTAAGGGTGGAGGGTTGATATTATGACAAATATAATAAAAAAATAAAGATATTTAAAAAGAAAAAAAAAAGAAAGAAAAATGTTTCATTCTAAACATTTTTATTTAACATACTTATTATTTCTGTCTATTTCACGTTTTTTCTCTCTCCAATAGCATCTCTGTCATTTACAAGTAAATGGCTTTTTTACGTGATGGCATCATTTAGCAACTTTTAGCAACTTCTGGGAGAGCCAATAGAGACTTTCCTTACTTGGAAGTCGGCATGTTGAAACTAGCAGTGTCACACTCAGCTTAAAACATGTTTCAAATGGCAAACTGCCTCGTTTCAGGTTTTACATGACTGTACATCACATAAAAACAAACAGTTAACAGTAGACTACTAAGGTATACAGCTTCTGGGGCGTTTAAAACATGAACAGATTGATGTTTGGAATGTGTTGTACTTCATCAGTGTTATTTTGTATATACATTTGACAGTTTTAGGAGGACTAATGTTTTTGCTATTTTATTAATTGATTTATTCCAGCTTCATGGGATTTAATGATGCCACCTGTACAGATCTCTACCGGTAATACACTGTAAAATGGTTCAAGTTGTCCACTTGTTAAATTTCTAGGATTTTTCACACTTGTCTTTTTCTCGCACTGCTCATTTGTTTACGCAGTGTTTTTCAATCGCTGGAAAATGATCCAGTTTCACTTAATTTTTCTAAAAATACTGATTACATTGTCAAGTTGCTTTGAACGTAATGTAACTAATTGCTGTAATACTCCGCTATAGCGATGCACAAGACAGGTAGTCTTGACAGTAATGGAGAAATTTATGAAAAGGAATAATCCGAACTCCGACAAAATTCAGACCCTGATGAAGGCTCTAGTATGGGAGGTAGTCAAGGAAAGCAAAGATGGTGAACTCAAGCTGTCTTTCAATTGGATTTACTTTAACTAGAATGCAATGACACCAACTCTGGTGCGCTTGGTCTGTGGCGGAAAGCTATCCAACAACACCATGGTCCCAAGTAAGCGTATACGCCATTTCCAAATGAACCACCTGATGCTTCAAAACAAGCAGGTGGACAGTTTTGTTTGCCTGTGTGAAAACTTGTTGATACAGCCAACTTTTGTGTGGAAAAACCACAAAGGAGCAAGTCCTGAAAGCTAGCTACCACCTTGCTGAACTTGTTGCTGAATCAAAAATTATATTACCATCTGCCTGCAAAGCTATTGCTAAGGATATCAGCTTTGTGTTCATCTAAACAGGCCCAGATTTTGCAGTGCGTGAGTGTAAGAGACCATGTTGTTATTAGGCTACAGAGTTATTTTTTTATACTTTTGGTCGGTGGTATGCCATGGGACTTTTTCCAATGTTAAAAATGTGCCGTGGCTAAAAAAAGGTTGAAAAACACTGTGTCAACGATCCAGCTGACTTCTCTCTGGGTAAAATTCAACCAGGGGCTCCATATTCCGCCTGCTGACTTGATTAAAGCAAAACAAACTTCTAGCTCAACATTTGTACTTTGAAACTAAAGACAATGCCTGACTGACTTCTGCCAACTGGTTTGTTCACGTTGTGTACAAACACAATCAGAGGGAGAAATACGGTGCAGACCATGACAGCTAACAGGCTCAGGCTGATAAACAGCTGGTAGTGTCAGTTAATCAACAACCTTTTCTTTCTGCGGCGGTTAACAGACCACACGGTTTGACTCCTAACAATACAGACGAACATTATCCAGGCTAACTTGACACACACGCACGCACACACACATGAGCAAGCACGCGCTTACTACACACAGCCTGCTCGGCGCCGTGCCAGGCCTTATGTGTAACTGGCATGACTGGTTATCTCCATGGCAACGAGAATGTTGGCCCCGGCCAGTGCCAAGAGAGCAGCTGGTCGGTAGTGGCAGATTAGTCTCCAAACAGATTTACAGCCAGTCAAGTACTGCATGGCCTTTGAACAGAGGAAGAAATGATAAAGAAGCCATTAGAGTGAGAGGAAACAAAGAGGAGATTGTAGTACAACCCGGCGAGTCCGCTCCCTCGCTCAGACGAACACAAACCTTTTCCTGGTCGCTCTGCCAGCCTGGAGGAGCTCTGAGGAGCTGCTGAGTGCGAGTGGAGCTGGTAGCTTAAAAGAAAATGATCAAAAAAGAGCTTCAGCTTTCTGAGGAGGGAGTGAGAGGGTTGACTGCTGAGATTCAAGACAGTGTCAGAAAATTCAGCCCAACTGCTGATGTGAAGCTGTTTTTATGTTCAATTAGCCAGTTTGATAGTGATGACAACAAGTCTCAACTGACTGATGCTGTCATTCGTGTACGCTGGTTACCAGCTTATTATTTTTCTCAGATGAATTAAAGACTATTACGAGACAGAGATTCAAAGAGTTAGAATTCAAGAGTAAATTTGTGTTTTTTGGTGGGAGAATATAGCAAAATACACCAGATGTGTCTCCACACCATGAAAGCTGTGTGAAAGCTCAATTCAAGTCAGCCTATGTTTACATGCAGTCAATATTCAGGTCAAGGTCAATATTTCGGTTTCTGGAACATTCGTAGTAACCCGTTTACTTGCGTTAGCAAACAGGGTTATACCTGTTTACACAGTATCCCGATCAGAACGGGTAACATCTCGATGCACGGAAAATGTCATGACACACTGTGCGTCATCTCCACATTGTCTTGCTGTATCCATAGCAACAACAACAACAGAAGCAGCACGGCAACTTCCAGCACTCAAAAGACCTAGATTCTTTGCGAACAGAAGTTAATTTTCCTATCGATGGAGATATCCCTATAGGCGTATACATGACCGAATATTTGGGTTAGAAAAAGAGTTACCTAGGGGTGTTTTTAAAAGCCAGAATATGAGCGTTTTTCTAAAGGGTTATTGGTGTTTACATGGCCCTTGCACAATGGTTTATTGCTAATATTCCAAATATAAACGGGTTACTTCAAGCACTGCAGTGAGCATTTTAACTCATACCAAGACCTTCAGTTCAGATACACAATACTTTTTTTTTTTTTTTTGACAGATGTTGGGGCGAGGGGAGTCCTGCTGGGAAACCAAAACATTTGACTGTTAGAATATACAACCAACCATTTCAAAACCAGATCTTATTTAGGCTTGACTACAACAATAAACCAACATGATGAGCATAGCCAGACCAGGAGTCAACAGGTTTGAGGTTTTACAGCCAAACATGAATGAAGAGAGGACCATCAATTGAGAGGGAAGTGGGGAAACTCCTTGGTCTCCCAACTTCTGCTGCCTGGTAGTCCTACAATGTGCCGGACTGAACCATAGACTGTAAAAAAAAATGGGTGACATCTTGCTTGGTTCGAAGTGAGGTTGCCATAAAAACTGCCCCCCCCTGGTCACTGGCTGCAGTATTGGTCAAAAAATCCAGCTCTCCAGTCATTCCAGATGGGCTGTGGTCAAACTTTAAAAAAATGAATACACCTCATAGAAATATTTCTCATATCCTCATCACAGCTGCCGTTCTTGTGTATTTTTTTCAGGGATTGTAAAACATGTCAGGAGGTAGAGTCAAGAAGTGATTAGACTCTCGAACCCAGCTCCACTCAGATTCTCTCAGAGTCCATCACAGTCTCTTCTGCGCAGACTCTGGCTGCTCAACCGCCACCAATGACGACGCCTGTGACGAGGGAATTTTAGCTTCAAAACAGTTCAATGGTAAATGGCGGAGCCACGCTGTCCGCTCTATATACAGTCTATGGACTGAACACGCAGCTGGTGTGAGCTGACAGAAGCAGCCAACATGCAACCGAGCTGGGCCTGGATTGGAGATGTCCAGATGTCATCTGGTGTATTTTTGGTCTTACACCAGATTTTCACCAGATCTGTGTCCGGTACGTCTCAGCTCCATTGACACTGACACTAATTACTGAATCCAAGGCTTTCCCGCTCAAAGCTTCTGACAATTGTGCTCAAGCATCAAGAGGTTGTACAAATCAGCTGTGGGAGGATCCAACCTGCCAGATCTAAAACAGATGAAGCAGATCCAGGAGAGGTAACCGAAATGACTTGAATTGATACCTATTAGATCTGGTGCTGTGATGTGGTTAGCTGCATAACTCTAGAAAGGCTCATTTTATTGTCCAAATTACAGTTAAAAGTTAAATACATGATCAGATTATCTAGTTGGCTCTGTAGCTGCAAATCTTTCTGGTCTGTGTGCTGAAATTCAACCACTAATTTTAAAGATGCACTTTGTTTTCTTCAATAACTCATATTTCAAAATAAAATCCAATGCACCGTGTAACGACATGTCAACAAGCTCTAAGTGCCCCCTGGTTTAATATTCAGTTTCACTTATTTTTATGACTTTTAACGAAACGCCAAAACACATTTGTCACTGAGGCATCAGGTGATTGGGATTCAGAGCGAGTGTGCTTGAGAAGAGAGTGTGTCCATTAAAGTGTTTTATGTCGGCTGCTGTCACAATTTACTGACTTTTATTGCAGCATCACAAAAAATGTAGAGCACGAGCGCTAACTTCTGCAGAGCTGCTTCGAGTGTTGATGAGACTGGAGCAGATGTTTCAGGTTTGAGCTGATTTATTTCATTTTCCTGAAAATGTAAGACAACAGCGCTTGAACAGAGTTCCCTCATTATAAGTTATCATTCTGAATTGTTCCTATGATTAATATCACACCCCTGGAACAAAACTTTTGTTATGCTGCTGGCTTTTCCCGAGCAGTCTCAGACTGATGATCACTTTGATTCAGTCTGACTTGCTGCAGTATTCCCAATCCAGTCTGACTCAGGAGTATCCGTCCTCGCTAACAAGCCTCGTCTTTCTGCAGAGCTCATCATGTTAACACTTCACTGCATGCTCCAGCGGCTCCACATCCACATCCACAGAATAGATAAAAGGGCGTGTAACTAAGAATGAGACCGGCGATTAGCACACCACGATAGCTGCATTCTTCAGTCGGGGCAAATTTGTGCAACTTTTTTAAAGCTCATGAGGTAATAAGGGCTGATAATGTGTGTCACTGGGTGTTGAGCTGGAAGAGGTCAGAAACACCTTGCTGCAGGCTACATCCTTGACATTACATACACCCAAAATGCGCTTGACATTAGCCCCATTATCTTAATGTCAACACCCCACGGTGACCCCATGTTGGCTTATGAAAGATAATCACCTTTATGCTCAGACGCTGCTAGAAAGAAGAAGGAAATGGATAAGGAATTAGCAGGATTTGAGCCCCCAAATGAACAATTAGGGACAAGTCTAGGCATGTCTGCCGAGCGCCCCGCTGCCAGCCCATCAGAGGGTGAGCCTGAAGTGCAGCATTAAGCCACACACTGTTGGGAGTTTGTACCCTTCGACGGACCAGCAGCTGCCTCCTGCAGCTGTCTGAGGCTGCAGCTTGTAAAGGATCCAGCTGAATGGGTCAAAACACACCACGAAATCAGAACAGGTGAAATAATGGCTGACGTTAATGCTGCACGGATTAATCCAGAAGTCCATTAACTGAGCTGTTAGTTTCTTTTTAAGCATGGCAGAATTCAGGGATGGACTCAAGTGGTCATGGGGATTTTGAATCTTGGGTCTCTGTTTTTAGAGATGCAATGAAAAGAAATTTATGAGAAAAAAAAAAAATCACCAAGACTGGTAAAAAGCCAAAAGGAGACAGAAAATTTTCATTTATGAGCACAAAACAGCGACAAAGAGACACTTTGTGACATATTTATGAACTATGAAAGTGACATATGAGCGTTTAATTTGTTTAGCATTTCTTTTGATTTCTGGAGAAAAAAAAAATCAGCCACTAAAGTGAATTTGAGTTTAACAGCATTACAGACTTGTGAAAATAAACCTCACCCGTCCCTCAATTGTCTCTTGATACCAGATGATAAGTGGACAGTTTTCTGCAGTGTTGCATTAAAGGTTCCATATTATTTGAAAATCACTTTATTAAGTCTTTTTGTGGGTTTTTGGCTTTCCTCCCAGCCCACAACAGAGGGCTAGTGAATAGACTGGTCCTGAATCCAGGCGCATTACCAACCATCCACCAACAAACCTCAGACCCTGGAAATGTGAGTATTTTAAATGCTGTGTGCTGTGGAGCAGATGTAAGAGCTTTTCCTCAGTGTCCCCCCTGTCTCTGTGTTAGCTTCAGGATGCTAACTTTTGCTGCGGTTAGCCTGTTGTTTTAGCCTGTAATGTTACGGTAAACAAGCTTCACTGTTTTCTAAACATTGTAACCTCGGAGCTCGTGGCGCCGCTCTCAGTGACGCAGAAGAGCAGGGCGGTATCAGCGGTGGCTCATTTACATATGAAGGTCACGCCCACTAAATCAGAGCGTTCTGAACAGAGGGGCTATGAGAGCCTGGAAACAATGCTGCTGTGCTTGATTTATTTGCATTTTGGACCAAAACATGTTACTACCATTTCATGAAGACATCAATGATCCATATAAAACTGCAGAAAAGGAGCAGAATATGGGACATTAAACATCAGCAAACTCTGCTTCTTCTCAAGGAAAATGATCACCATTAGGGGGGAATATAGGGTACAATATGTCAGGATTTTTGGTAATAAAGAGGTCCGCAATTTTCATCGCACTCAAGTAACAATTAGAGAAACTTTTTTCTTATTTCTTTGAAAATTCCCCCGAAATTTCATGAGAATTTGGTGAAAATTAGCACATAACTTCTGGCCAGATTCTGTTTTGGAGTGGGTTTGTTCTCACAGTGTCTATCACAATCAGGAAAGGCCAATTTACAAACCCACCCTTGGTGAATATCACATCTGAAGCCTTCAGTTGTTTCATGTAAAACATTATAGACCTAAACATAAAGGTTTATCATTCTGTATGTGATCTCAATTATGCATATCAACAAACTCGGTACTAAAGAACTTGGGGAAATTAATTAACAAATCAGTGACTATCAACTGCTTATTGGGAAATTGAATTATTCACTTCACATTTTAAAGGTAATTATCAGAGGAAACAATGAACCTAACTTCTGTATTCAAGAACTAAGCAGCTATTTATTACCTGCTTCTTTGGAAATAGCAGAAATGTTGGGATACTTCTAAAACATTTTGTGGTGGGTTTTGATTTAATTTCGACTAAATTATATGCTAATTGTCACCTCCTTACCTTGCAATTTGGAGTAAATTTCAAAGAAACTGAAGTAACCTACCAATTGTGACTTGTAAAAGTAATTTTGGACATTATTTTAAAGAAGTTATGGGCTAATTTTGGAGAAATAAGAAAAAAACTCTTTCTTATTATTACCTAAGTAACAGATTTTTTATGGCATGATATGGATGGTTTTCCTACCATGACCAAAGCAGTTGTCGTAATGTATCAACAGTAAGATCTATTGAGTTTCTGCTTTAGATGTGTACAAGTAGCTATGCATACAACACAAAGACACAAAACTGCACAAAATGACAACAGAAGCAAAAATGTGGCGCTAATCAAACTCAAAACAACAACCAAGATTAAAAAACAACCTATCATCACACTGCGTGTGTTTCTTTTTGTCTAGGTCATGTGTGTGCCAAAGAAACAGTTTAGTTTCTGTTTCAAAGTAAAACTTTTATACAAGGAAACAGCCAAAGCAGTCAGTGTCAACTGAAACCTCCTCCGATAAAAGGCCTGATTCTGTAGCTGGTAACTTGGCTTGGTGCCCCAAAACCCCCACAAAAGAGCTCACAGAGAAGTTCAGGCTCCATAAAAAAGTGCTAATTCCACACATTAAGGTTTAACTTGCGCTAAACCTCAGAGAAGAAGGAACAATGGCTCTGGATTTTAAATGCATAGAGAGGATATTAGGCAGAGATAATTGAAGAGCTTCTGTTTCCAGGCGGCGCTGAATATAGAGGTTGGCACTCTGTCAAATACCTGATATAAAAGGAAAGACCATAGCTTTGTACTTACATGGAGTTCACAGAGGTTAAACTGCTGGCTGTATAGATATTGAGTGTCCTGGAATACAGACTTCATGTTCTCTGAAAAAACTTACTTTCTTTTAGTTTTTTATCTCTAAAGTTCTTAGAGTTTAGGATTTCGAAAAAAGGGGAGGCCTATAACAAATCTAGAGTGGAAGGATACAAATTTCCCCAAATTTGACCTCTTCATCCAGTTTTAAGTCTTCCTACTACTACACAACTAACACTACACTAAAAGTTAGCACTCAATGTTTAATAACCTTTCTATTTCCTGTCTATTGCTTGTTTTTCTTTAAATCTCTGACTTTCCTTTCAAGAAAAATGAGTAAATATGTGCCCAATTTTTTTTAAGTGTGAAACGCATCACTGCTGTTTTTTTTTTTTTTTTTTTTTTTTTTTTTAATAAACAATGTTATCGTATTAGCTACTCTGAGAGCTACAAGTCCTGTCTGACCCATTTTAAGCCTCTTTCCATGTGTCCAAAATTTCCCCAAACTTAAAAAGTTCAAAATCTGCTCTGCCTTCAAATTTTGAAAGATACTCCTGGGTTTATGGTATTTTTCTTTTAATTTGTCTTTTGTAGCTTAATGCTCTCAGTACTGTTAGCTAATGAAAATGCTGACTCATGTCTGCCTGAAGTCATCCTAGGCTCAACATTTCTTACAGGAAATGCCAAACTATATTAATTAAAAAGCCTTGTCTCTCTAAAAGTATGAATGTAGGAAATAATCCTGAGCAGCTAGCTTAAAGTGTAAGCCTAAGCTAGCTTGTTCATCAGCTAGCTTAATTGGTAGCTATGATTTCACCGTTGTTTTGGCAGATTATCTTTATCCCTGATGTTTTCTTTCCTATATCACAACAATTTACACACTGCTAAATTAATTGAAAATTTGTGACAAATGCATAATCTTTAGCTAAAACGGCTTCATTAGCATTTTTCCTCAAGTTATGACGTTCTTCTCTCACTACACCAAACTTCTACCAATAAACCAACAATAAAAAAAAATCAGTTCAGCCTTTGAATAATGAATGACATCCATGTTTGTTATGACTCCTAGCTAGTATTCATTTTTTTAGTTTAACATAAGGCACTCGAGCTAAGTTAGCTTCAGAAAATGTCCTTCATTGGCTGTGTTTAGCCCTCCCTGCGTCCTTTGTTTTGCAGAAAACACAGTAAGATGTGAAATTAAATAGCTTGGTCCTTCCAACGCAGTGATTTTTTTAACATTTGTACTTGTAGCTTAACACACATCAGTACTGTTGCTTTCTAGCTTTTTATTTTTACAGAGCTCATAAATATGGATGAGAAAACTTGAAATCTTTTATAAATTAAAACCTTTTGTTTTAAGACTTTTTCTCTTTTTTTAAAAAAAAAAAAAAAATCCTGTTAAGGGTAAGAAGTTAGCTTATTAGCATAGCTTTCACTGGCTAAACCCCAAAATTGCTACTATAAACTTGCTTGAGGGTGAAGGGCTTTCCAGACTACAGGCACGTGACGAAGGACTAAATATTTTCAAATAGTTATCTGCAATAAATGAATAAAAATTCTGATTGTTTCTTAAAAATATTACACTTTTTAGTTAATTTCTCTTGAAGCAAAGAAAGTAGCTGTTTCTTCTACAAGCTAAGGTTTGTAAAGATATGTTTAGGTGACATAAAATCTTTGAACTTTTATATTTCACATGAATTTTTTCACAAAGGGAAATGAAACCACAGATCTGTCACATTTTCTGCTCTCTTCAAAGACGCCTCTCAAGCTGGGAGAAGTGAATCAAAACTTGTCTTTTTTGTAACATTTTCCGTCTAAATGTAGTCACCTGTTGTGTAATGGGCATAATCTCCATACAGTGTGATTATAAAGTCATCTGAATCAGTCTGAATCAGTGTGTGGTTTGTTCTGAAGCAGGAAAATATTGAGAGAGAGTACAGGCGGTGTGGTTTGTGCTGCAGCGGTTAATGGATAAACAATAGACTGCATTCTCCTCTCTCCTCTTTTTCTTCTTCCAGCTCTTTTTATAGACGCGTTTCTCTCTTTTTAATGCCTCCCTGCCTTCCCCTCTGACATAGGTTTAAACCGAGCCATATCATTAGGGAGTCAAGAGCATCTCTGTTGTGCCTGTGAGGTTTCCCCTCTCGGTTATATAATGATCTTCCCGTAGGCCTCTTCTGGTGTTGGCGGCGCTCCCTGCCTGCTAACCCGGCCCAGCTTTGGCCCGGCTCCAGTCCAAACAGAACCCACTTTGTCCTCAAACTCTGTTTTTGGCACCAGCTGTTTGTGCACGACTCCAGCAGCTGACTCCTTTGTTTTACTTACAGCCGGCTTTTTCTTCTTACATCACCTTCTTTTCATTTTTTCCCTCTCCTCTCCAGTTTGATCTGTTTTTCAGGCCTGGCTGTTCTTTCTCTCTCTGTTTTTCTCTGTCTCTCTTTTTTGTCTAATTTCTATTGACATCTTTTCCAGCTCTTGCCTCGAGCACTTTTTTCCCCTCTCTGTCTGCAGAAGAGGCTGTTAGCGCTGTGATGTATGAGGGCAGCTGACGCCCACCTGCTTCCCAGCAGTCGGTCTGGAGGGTGTTTCTAAGCTCCACCATCGGCTATTGGCTACTCACTCGGCTCTACAGATGAATCAATACCAACTGCAACACCTGTCGCAGCCGCTGGTAAACACTGCCGACTGTCACTGCAGTCAAGCCATTAGCAAAAATAACTAATGATGATATAATTACGTTTCCCCTCCGCTGCCAACAATGTGTCATGATGGGTTATTCTTTTACAACTTCATGATGGCCCACTAAAGCTGGATTAAGTCGTATTTTATGGAGGAAGGACGGCAGTGTCATTAGCGATGATTTACAGCCCCAGTAAGTGCTTTGAAACAGCAAAATTCATAAGAGGAGGAAATTGGCTTAATAATTGAGAGCCACTTAGAGGCAATTCTCCAATAATCTCTAATGTTGGCAGAATTTCTCTCTCTGCTATCTCAGCGCTGCACAGGTAAAAGGATGGCTGATGACCTTCTCGGTGGGAATAAATGACTGGTCCTGACGGCTGATGACTGGTCCTAATAATGCCCTATGAAATAAATTTATTGCTCAAAGTGGGTAATGATGGGACTTCTTTACTTTCAGTTCAGGCGGAGTCGGCTAAAAGCTGTCTCATATCTGCAAAAAGACCCCACAGAAAAGAATCAATTGAGTCATAAAAAGATTTTTTTCCCCACTGAGAACAATGAGAAGCTTCAGAAGCTATCAGCGCTAATTTCCATTTTATGAAAGACGGAAGAAGAAAGAAGGGAGACAAAACCAGACGGAGACAGCTCTGAGGTGGGGTGTCTCCCCCTGTCACGACTCTATTACGGCTCCATACGTGTCTCAGCTTCAGTCACTCGTGGGGTAATTGAGCTGAGGGATATTGATTTGATGTCCGGGCTGATTGTGTGCGCGAGCTGAATAGTTGTAGACGAGACAGCTTTACGGCTCCATGATGTATAAACTTAAGGGTTTATGTAGCGCACCTGTCAGACTGGGATGTTAGCATGGATGCTAACTTCTCTCTGTTACAGCTCAATATGTTGGATTGATTTGTGCTGCAGGCGTCTCTCTTCAGCACCCTGAGAGGGTTGTAAATTCTGATTGACAGGTGTCTCGTGGCAGGTTGAGGATATTTTCTGTTGGTGTTTTTGGAAAAGTGCAGATGGTTATGGTTTAGAGATGGATATCACGCTCTCTTATTTTACAGTGGCAGGGGAAATGCTTGATCCTGATTGGCTGACAGTTTAGCAGTCTGAAAACATGACAGCTGAAATTATGAACTATTCCTTTAAGAAAAGTCAAGCTTTGAGGTCAGTAGCTGTTTTGATACAATTGGAGATATGACTTATCTTGTAGCTTAATATTACAGAAATTTAAGTATTTATTTAAAATCAAGGATTTTTTATTGGAAAGACACCTTTAAGTCAAAATTTGCAAGCGTAGTGAATAATTTTGGGCTTGACTGTAAGTAGTTTGAAAGAAACAAACGTTAAAAGTTAGACTTTTAGAAATGTTTTCATTCAACCAAAGATGAATATTTTTGATAGTCTCAAAATTGCAAGCTGTTTACAACAGGGAAAGATCCTCGATGAAGTCACAGCTGTGTCTTAGATTGGACAATCAAAAGATCCTAATACCTTCTAAACCGCCAAGTTAGAAGAAAATTAACCCTTGTACTATGTGTATGAATAACTGTTTTTCAAACCATGCTGTAAATAAGGTTTTTGATGCCTTAAAAAAATCTGTTTTTTGGCTCGATGAGTACATTGTTTCCAGTCTTCTTGCAGCTAGCTCCATGCAGATTCTCGATAAACAGCAACTTTTAGCACTTCCTTATAGGCTTCATCTTTTAAACCTGGTGTTACCCCTTAACCAGACATAAAAATGTCTCAAGGAAACCATTTAAATGTTAGAAAAATCTTTTTTTTTCTTTCCTCTTTTTTTTAAGTAGCAGAGTTTTGAGCTTATGCATGTGTCGGGAGGTGGACCTTGATGGTGTGTGTGAGAAATTTGAAGCAGATTGAAAATAATACGAAGGAGTTACAATGACTTCCTGGTTCATGGCGAAATATCACAGTTTGAGGTGGCGCCATAAACTCACCCTTTAAGCAGAGGACATGACCTGATAAGTGATTGTTTTTAAAGGCCTGGAAGACATTTCTAAGCAGATTTGAAAAGAAAATGCTTATAATGGAGAAGTTATTGAAACACATGACTTCCTGTTATACTTTAATAAGGAAATAATCATTTAGATGCACTGAGGCTGAGAGACTCAACTTGTGTGTTGTTCCTGATGAAATATTCTATCAGAGAGCTATTAAGGTTTACACTTTAATGAAAAAATTGTAAACTTTGGCGACATTTGTGGCCACATCCTTTGAGATACAAAAAAATCCTTTGATAACTTTTAATCTTCATTGTGTGCAGTACACACATGCCAAGTTTTGAGTTGATCCGATGAAAAACCTAGAACTGGCTCCTTTAAATACATACTCTATAAATTGTCAAAATCTGATCTTTCACCCAAATTTCGGAACTTCCTGCTCGGGTTTCAGAGAATTTTTTGTAGTTATTTTCACGTTAGTAATAAACAAAAACTTCAGTTCAATTCAAACCGGACAAACTGCAACTTTAAGCCAATAGGGGGCGCGATGGAGCAGGTATTGTCACAGAATATAATATAATAATAATTGATTCATACGTTTTTGTCATGACTGACAACGGTTTAAGAGTGAAACGCAAAAGTTTTGTTGCGTTTTGGCCTCGCATTTACACTGAAACGACGATTCAACCGACCTAAAACACAAACTTTTGAAAACGGCCTCCAGAGTGGGATTTTTCTGAAAGGCTGCCGACACCGTTGCTGTGTAAACAGTAAACTGGAGTTTTCAGTGGAAACGCTGACATCGCACTCCGCCTCGTGCAAGCGCATGCAACAGGACAACAGTACCGTTGTTACGATTGTCACAAACTAGCATGCCGTGCTTGTGCTGCTCAATCTGCTGAATCTACTGACTGTCTTCATACAAAATGTGCATCTGTTACTCCACTGTTGTACTTAGTATTCCCCAATACGCCAGATGACTGGCTCAACTCTACTTGGTGGAAATCTACCAAAAGCGGCTTCAGGACAAGACAGTTATAGCACCACCTGCAGGCCTGGCATGCTAACTACAGCATTTCAGTCCCTCTGCGTTTCCGTGTAAACGCAGAATTTCTTCACTGCATTTTCGCTGCATTTTCACATGAAACGTTGTGTAAACAGGGCCTGAATTTTGTAGCTAGGTGTGTTTGCGTTTATCTCAAGCTGAAGGCAAGCAATTTGGGGTTAAAGCAGCAGATGCGACAAAGAATAATCTTAAAGATATCAAGAGGGCCTTCGCCCCAGTTTTCAGGCTCAGGCCCTGATAATGATACGGTAACATTTACAGCACTGTTTTCACAGTGAGGCACAATACTTCAATGCTTTTCGTTAATTTTCCACAAAGCCTGTGTACATGGAGTTTGTATGTTCTCTCCAGGTGCACCAGCTTCCTCCCACAGTCTAAAAACACGCTTGTTAGGTTAATTGGAGGCTCTAAATTGCCTGTAGGTGTGAGTGTGTGCATGACTGGTTATCTGTCTCTGCCTGTTAGCTCTGTGTTTGACTGGTGACCTGCCCTCGGTGCATCCTGCCTCTCGCTAAATGACTCCAGCCTCCCTGTGACCCCAAATAAGCGGTATCATAGATGATGCGTGGATGGTTGAAGGGAATATGAACGTGTGGAGTTATGGTGTTGTGAAACAGAAATTTAAAGTGTTTTTTTAGTGTTAGAAAGTGAAATCACTGCTGCAGGTGGCTGTATGACTGCATCCACACTTCTTATTGTGCTGTCAGTCTGTTCTTACAACCACTTAGGCTCCAACAGTTGATCCCTTTGTGCAGGATGTGATGGAAAATGACCAAAAACAACACTTGAAGCCTTTCCCCTGCGGGAGGGACGGCTGCCACTTATCAGTCATCACTCGCTCAGAGAGATCAGAGTGAAAAGGAAACCCAGAGACCATCTCTCCGCTCACTGGAGACATGTTTATTACAGCATTGCTGCACTAATGGCTACATCTTCCCCTCTCTGTCTGTTTGAACGTCTCCGCCTCTGCCGCCCCTCGTCTCTCAGTCTCAGCAGCCCCGGCTCAGAGAGTGATGAGCAAACAGCCTCTTCCTCGTCTACCTTCGCAGGGCGAGGAGGGGAAAGTGCTCTAACGTGTGGTTAGGGGTGCATGTGTGTGGATTCTCAAAAGTCCACACTCAGCTGCCTGTGGGGCGAATCTGCTGCGTAATTACAGAGGAGGGAGAATCAGCAACAGCTCCAGATAGGGACAAAATAGAAAGTGTGTGAGAAGCTGAGGGGAATGTGCTGATTAATGGACGATCGAAGGCAGCGTCCCTGAGCAGCCCGCCTCATTAACGTTCAGTCTGACCCGGCTCTGCCTTCATTAGGCCTTAAAGCAGCCCGTTAAAACACTGTCGGTGTGTGGGATCCTCATTAAAGCTGCAGATGATAACCAAACAAAGCGCAGGACTCCTTTGTGACAGTTCAAACCGCCGGGCTTCAGCCAGAAATCTAAAAAAAGATGGCTTTGTTTCGGGCTGTGAAAACGGGATGTCTTTCATTACTCTGAGTTTTGAATTTCATAACCGTGGAGAAGAAAGGTTCAGTTTGGGAAGTAACCGGTTGGATAATATGAATTGACAATGACAGAAAGGAGTCCCTCAGGTTTCTAATGATGTTTCCACAATTTAATTTTAACCGATAGTTTTATATCAGTTACAAATACTTAAACAAGGCAATAATTTCATTCAAATAACTGCAAAGAAGCAGATTTTCCCTTTATGGATGACAGGAAAGTTGCATCAACCACAAAATTGCTGGACACAGCGTTATTCATTGGTGCTTCCACCAGATCTGCGTCCAGTCCGTCTCTGCTTCAAATCTATCTGTTGAAACAACATTAAAACATCCTGTAGATTTTCAGAATAAAATACTCCATGTGGGTTTCACTGTACTACAAAAACAAACCGTTATAAAGAGCAGATCCAGGACTAAAGTCAACAGGTTAAAGGTTTTCAGAGGCCGATAAAGAGAATATGAAAGAGAAGAGGCTCATTACTGAGGCTGAATACATTTGATTTTGTAATTGTTGTGGTAAATTCTTGGTCACGTGACTCCAGCTATTGATAACCCGAGCTAGTTTCTGAACATACAGCCAACAGATGGTGATGGATAAGGCCGCCAGAATGCAACATAGCTATGAGAGATCTCGTTTAAAGATAGATGTGAAGAAACTTGAATTTTGACCAGTCAACTTACTGCAAAATGTTTTTTTTTTTTGTTTTCATTTTTGTAAGTTTTTTTTCTGCCTTTTTATTCACTGAAAGTCCATGTGAGGGGTTTCAAAGTGATTCTGAAAAAGTCGAACTCAAAAATGTATGCCAGATTGCACAAACAATGTATGTAGTAAACGTGGACACTGGAGCTGTTCTGGTAAAAAAGAAAAGGACGCCACCACAGAAGCAAGCTAAACAGGAGAGTGGTAGCGCATGGATTAAAACACGGATTAAGCTGTTTGTAACGTACAAAATAAAGTGCACGGTTATGTTAGCTCTGCTTGGTGAGGTTGGAGCATAGATTGTAAAAAAAAAAATGGACACCCACTTGCTTGGCTTGAAGTGAGGTTGCCACAGAGAGAGCCCCTGGTGACTGGCTGCAGCATAGGTCAAAAACTCTGGCTCTCCAGTCGTTCCAGATGGGCTGTGGTCAAACTTAAAAAAATTAATACACTTCGTAGAAATGTTTCTCATGTTTGATTGTTGATTTGACAATATTATTTGGCTACCTTGTACTCAAGTCCTCTTTTTTCAGAAAAAAATTGTTTTCATTTGTTATATGAGGTTAAAAACAAGGTATTATGTCTAACGATGATTAAAAGCTGCCGTTCTTTTGTACTTTTTTATGGATAATGAAATACGCTAGGAGGTAGAGTAAAAATGCAATTCTCAAAAGAAAAAAAATATTATTATTTTTGTCACCCATCTCCACTCAGATTCTCCCAGAATCCCTCACAGTCTTTGCTATGCAGACTCTGGCTGCACAACTGCTGCCAATTGCTGTGCCTGTGACGGAGGTATTTTGGCATCAAAACCGTACAATGGTAAAAGGTGGAGCCACACTGTCCACTGTCCACAGCTGGCTACCAAACAACGCTACAAACTTTGTATTTGATAGAAATTTGTCTTGAACAAAGAAAAATGGTGTTAAAAAGACAATATGCTCCATGACCATTTACTAAAAACTAAACACACACCTTGGGAAGAGTCACATCCTTACGACAGTGGGGAAATGTCATCTTTATCAAGCTTTTATGCATAGTCCTCACAGTCTTCAGTAATCAGAGAACAGTACAGTGGATAGCGCAAGACACAGGCCAAGAGTGGGGAGTATATGGGAAAGAACCCGTAGGTTGACCAGGTTTGTACACAGGGGGCGCCAAAATCAAAAGACAGCTCTTTGCAGCCCAGAAATGACTTTGTATTTATGATTCATGGTGGCTAACAAGCTAAGGCTGTGTAAAACAAATTCACCACTTGGTTCATTTTGGCGACGTTAGCAGTGTTAACACAAAAAGTCTCGAAAATGGTTTTAAATTTTTCACAAGAGGGTTCAGTTGTGCTGGTAGAGCCGCATCAAACAGGTATCTTAGATCATTTCTATATTCAGCAGCTGGATTTATAAACAAACTGAGAGACTGTGGGTCTGTGTGTCTCATGTGTCACTACACGTCTATGCTGATGACATCCTTGTGAGTCTCAGTTTTACAGTTAATTCTCCGTACATATGTGTAAAAATCTTTGGTCATTGAAGTATTCCTCAACAATCTTGCACATAAGGTTTGAATTTAGAGTTTTCACCTCTCCTGAAAAGTTTTATTGACTTCTTGTATGGATGATAAAATTTTGTGGAGGTCAAGTAGGATGTAAGTCTGGTCACAATGATCGTTATAGGAGTTTCAGCAGTGACAGAAGTGATTTAAACGCCATCATCGCTGCAGCACCGCTGCACCCTGCCTGGTCATGACTTCTCGCTGCCTCAGACACTTTGTGGATTTTTGATAGAGTGATTAAAGCTGAGCCGTACGTGTCATTCTGGCTGAAAAAGACTGAAAATGAGGGGGATTTCTGAGACAATAAACTATGGAACATCACAATGAAAGAGCCAAATGCATCCCTGAGAGGTGAAACACACCGAGTCCATCAACAGATGAAATTTCTGCTGTGAATCTCCTCTAAGCTCATTGTCTAAGTCTCTGAAATGACAAATTCAAGATCAGCGACTGTGCCACCGTCAGGTCACATCGACCGTCTGATCAATCGTGCTGCGTCTGCTGTCTGGAGGATACATCGCCAGGGTAACAGAGTCGGCCACGCTGGACAGTAGAAGGGAAAGACTGACTCATCGTGCTCAATAAAACAAAGAGCAAACAACAAGTGCGTCAGGGACGGATGTGCAGCGGCTATAAATGTCAAAAGCATCATTTCTCCAGGGGGGGCGAGGCGCTCCGATCACAACAGAGCACTCCAGACGAGATGTTATGACAAAGAACAGGTTTTAACTGGCTGACCTCACGCTCATTTTCCACTCCTTTTTATCAAAGTGATAACAAGCAGATGGAGTAGTGCTTTTATTAACCAGGAGCTTGTTTTAAATTAGAATCAGAGGATGCTGCGTTCTCACAGAGGTCAGGTAATCTCAGTGACAAGCACAGAGTCCAAAAACAGACATTTCTGTGTAGTGAAACCGAAACAATCACAACTGGTGAGTGTATGTAAAGATGGACGACATGTCCCATCCTCCCTCCACTGAAAAGTGAAGCCAAAATATGGCATTTTCAAGCCAGAGTCAGTCAGCAGAATGATTTGGGGACGTCGATTTATCGATTTATCCTACACATAGTGAAAATTTAAAAGAACAATTAAATATCCCCCAAATCACAGCTAAATATTCTGATGGAAACTGTTTCTAAAAATCAAGGTGTGCTTTAATAGCGGTACTACAGCCAGCCAGTTGAGGGGGCTTTAAGTTTTGGCTTCACTTTAGGTGACCTTTCATGTTGTCTGTTTTTTTCATACAGTGTATATATCTGAAAATTCTGAGCTCGGGAGCTGTTGTGCAGCTTGCAGTCATGATACAAGTCTTTTTTTTGTTTGTCTGTAAACAACATGACTCAAAAAGTAACAAATGGTTCTTGATTAAATTTTCAGGAAATGTTCAAAATGGGATAAGGAAGAAGTGATTAAATTTTGGAGGTGATCTGGATCATCGTCTGAATCCAGGATTGTTTTTAAAGAATTCTTTATCATTGTGAGATAGGGCTGTTTTCACCATATGTGTATATAACTCCACGATAAATGGTCTGATTGCTTTGCAAAACAATACAAGACAAGGTCACCATAATTTCTGACAGATGTAAAAGTACGATCCAGATCTTGACAATATTCTGGATACTAAGATCTGGAATATGAAATATGTACTGGGTCATCATAATTTTCAACACTGTCAGGAAACAAACTATCGTACAAACCTGGAACTAGCACCAAATTGTAGCAGACAGTCTGCTGAAAGGGAGTATAACATTAAAGAAGGACTTAAGTGTTGGTGACACAATCACAATATGCTTGGCGGAGTGCTTTTCAAGTTTATTCCTATGTATTGAAAATAAATCCCCAAATAACCACAATAAATCCCAAACATGACCAAAATGTATACCTGCTGACTTTTTTTTTTGCTCACCTACTCACTTCATTTCCTCCCAGCTGCCCACATTCAGCCATAAGTTTCTTTATCTGAGAACCTTTCTATGTTCAGAGTTTAAGATCCTGTCTGTCTGTAAACTGAAAAAGTATCCGTGGGAGGTTGTTGTTGCCAGTAGGTGAGAAAAAAAATCCCCTGTATGCAGTTATACTTAGTATTTCAAAATGCAAATGTTTTAAGAGCATAACAACTGCAAGGAAACCAAACTTTCTATTTTAAGATGCTGCTATTGTTGTTTTAACTCAAAGGAAACTGAAACCAAAGGAGTCTTTCGCTCGTTGGTGTTTCCCTCTTTTTCTCCAGCAGAGATGAACACGTTCATGTTTTTGAGTCTGCTGCTTGTTTGATCGACTGATTGTCACCAGCAGTGTAAACAGCCTCTGCTGTTTGTAGCGTTGGTGTCAATCAAAGCAAAAAAACAAAGAAACACTTTACCACACAAGGTACAAAAACCTCACTTGTTTTAACACAACAAATATGGGAAATTTCCACTCTGTGTATTTTTTGCCCCTTTCACATTGGTGTTTTTTTTTCTGCCCCTGAAATTTTCCAGTTGTTTGTTCACACGTCCCTCACTGTGTTCAATCTTTCCAGGTGGATGAGGGGGTTGGTGCTGGGGGTGAGTTTCTTGAGACAGACTATGACGTAAAGAGCATGCTTGTCTCTGGAAATCCTCAATCTCTTGACTACTGCTGTTTGGCAATCCTTCTCAGTGCAGCGTTCTGTAAATGTAGCAGGTGAGTTTTGATGAATGAAGACTCACAGAGTCGGACCACAAATCAGAACAGAGGCGGACCAGAAATGGACGTGGTGGAAGTTTGGCTTTAGAAAAGATGCTGCTGATTTCAAAAGGATTAATTATTACTAAAAAAAATAGGTCACTGAATAGTTGTGAAAGTAGGTAAATGATTGTTTTCTTTTTCAAATTCACCTACAATAAATGTAGCTAAAATGCTAACGTTTTGGCACTACTGTTTCATAAAGCTTAATATAAGGTGACAAATTACTAGTAAATATAGCAATATATATATATGTTCTATGAAAAATATTACAAGGTGAGACCCCAATTAAGCTATAATTTATTTATCGTTGGGATAACTGATCTCCTTTAAAGGGGCTGTGAGGAGTTTGACAGTGATCTTGAAAACGATTTCTGTTACTAATTTTGTAGTGATGATGGACACAGGAGTCTAACTGTCAGACAGAAAAAGGACAGAAGAGCAGAAGAAAGCTAAACAGGGGAGTGATACAGCTTGAGCTAAAGGCTAATTAGCCTTTAATTTGGGCTGTATCACTCTCTAACACAGGGGCTAAACTGTTTGTGCTAATGTTCATTCCAGCCCAGAGTCAGCAGTTATTCTGCAGTGATCTGTTCAAACTTGAGAGTCTATCAATAAAATGAAGAGTGAGGTTATGTTAGCTCTGATTGGTAGATGACTGGCAGGACATAGCTGACCAGGATTTACTGACGTTACACATTACAGACATGTCTAAGAGCACCGGGCTGTCAGCTGCGCTAAATAAAAACAGCTACTAAACTACTTACAAACCATGTTTACTTGTCACGTTAGCCTACAGATACGTCAGAACACCAAGCTAATAGACGAGCCAAAAGTTATGTCTGCTTGATGTCATGCTTCAAACCGTAGCACCACGTAACTGTACTGATAAATACCTTACCTCAGCACGTTGTATCCAGCAAAAAGTTGCCTTGGGGAAAGAAAATTTGTTTCAATCCGATCTCCAAATGATTCCAAAACAAACACACGCCTCACTAAAAGTAATTTACAACAGTGTACAGAGACTCCGGGCCACAAGGTGGCGAGGGAGTGCAATTAAACCAGATCCTTCTTATAGCATCTTCAACTTCTGTCGTGGCAGTCGTGTTGCTGCTTTTGCATTCTTGTTGAGGCTCCTGCAAGTCACCTGAAACCTACCGACCACCGTACCCTTCAGGGAGGAAATAACATTAGACTGAACACTTCCTCTGAAGGTAAACCCAAGCCTTGTTTCCAGCAAATGGTCCAGAATGGATCAGTACAGTTTGGTTCAGGTCAGATCGGTAAAGCCTGATCCTGTTTACTTTTCAACAGCCCAACAAAGACAAAAAACGCGACAAAATGTGCACCGTACTAAGTCGAACAAACCGTTTGGTTGAAACAGAGGCTCTAGACAAGGTGAAAAAGGACGTTTACGAAATAAATTCATATTAATTTTTCTTTTCTCATTAGCTCTACTTTTTGACACACCTTTAAACGTACATGAGGAAAATGTCACAAATGTCAATGTTTTTGAGACTTTCACATTTTAGAATGAAAGGGATATGAAGTCTGTTTAATTTTTAATCCTTTAATGTTCCATCTAAGAAAATTATATTGTGTATTTTTTATGTTTTTGGAGCACATAGATCAGAAACTACAGCAATTTAAAAAAAGAATTTCAAGTTGTAGAGATGACCCAATCAGGTTTTACTCAGTTCACTGTATTTTCAATGAGATATGGCGACTCAACAGTTCTGCTGCTGTTGCCCGGATTGCAGGACAGGATGTTGCTCCACTTTTCCTTATCAGAGTTGGTTGCAGCCCAGAAGATCAACACATCACCAGGAGCACTGCAAGAAGACCCAGACACTCTGATTATGTGAATACTGACAGCTCTTTATGTTCAACACGAAAAAGTAAGTGCATGAGTCAGCTTGAATCTCCAAAATAAAGTTGATCAGGCTTTCAAATTTTTAAAGATTAAATCATATTCTGAAATTGAGATAATAGCTTCTTCTTGTTGGAGGATGGGTGGTGTTTTTGCTCTTTCTTGGAGTCGTTGTAATGGGGTGAACGATTTAAATGTGTGTCTTAGTGTCAGTTTGTTGAAAAGTCTTTCAAACAGAGCTTCACTCAGAGAGTTTAAGTTTCTCTTTTGGTTTTGGTAGATAGAGGGAGCTCCTCTCCTGTGCTTCGCTTCAAATCTCTCAGTGTAATGTTTGATGACAGCTTCTTGGTTCGAAAGCTTGTCACACTTTCTGCTCGGTCTCTCCTTGGTTCAAACACTACATGCAGCTCTGTCAGGAGGGAAAGAGGCTTTTAACGTCATTTATTTCTCACTGTATCAGTTTCCAGATGAATCACTTTCCCCGCTGCTCTCACTCTGACCCTCCTCCTCTTTAATCTTTAATGAGAGGAGATTGGACAGTCAGCTCCTGTACGTCTTTACCTCCTTCTACAAGTAGTGCTGTTTGCTTTATTTGATTTGAGGACAGTTCAAACGAATGCCCTGCACGCCAAACGGCCATCTGGTCTAACCTTGTTCCATCGACCATAAACAGGCCGGCTCCATCAGTGAAAAAAAAAAAGAAAAAGAAGGTCTTGGCCAAATATTTGCCGCTGCTCTTCGACCCCATTTGGTTTAGTGTGTTCTGTGTTTGCATTTCAATGACCTGCGGTCAGTGTCAGAACGATGGCACGTGTGTCCCTGACGAGCGGTCCCCTGATAAGACGCCAGCAGATGAGAAAAGGGAGCGAGGCCTTGTGGGATAAGAGCAGGTTGAAGGATGGAGCAAGTGCAGACAGGCTGCTGGTTCACACACACACTCACACACACACACACTGAGGCGAACCAGCTTTCTGATATCTCCTGAACTCCTTTCCCTGTGTTCCCTACCTTTAACGGCTCGTATAATATCCTCACTGAAGTGTCAGGAACATGCACCGGGGAGCACTTGTTATTCATTGCTTTATTATCTGAACGGCACTTGTCGATTAAGTAACACCTCCCACCGCGTTCCTCCTCACTCAAGCAAACCGCCGTGCCTTTAATCCCCAAGCTTCCTAATTATTGCTCATGCAAATCACAGTCCAGGGCTCCCCAAATATTTTGTGAAAGCTCCAGAAAGAAAGAAAGAGGAAGAGTGTGAGAGGATCAGGGACTGCAAGAGTGTGCATGCACATGCGGGTGTATGTTTTCCTTTTTTTTGAATCGCAGCAGATATGGAATTAGCCGAGGAGGACGGGATTGTGCGGATTAGGCGGAGAGATTTTTTACCAAACGCAGACTCCCCTATGTGTAATTCATTTTGGCGTCCTTGAAATTGCCACTGTGAGAAATGCAGCAGCTGCAACAGAAGCACTGAGAGTCCTCAAACAGGCAGAATCCAGCCCCCCTACAACCACCCACAACACCCACACCAGCACCAGCAGCACCACCACTCCCACGTCTCTCTGAAGCATGATTGCATGGAGGTGTGGGGGTGTGAAAGCAATGGGTTTTTTTCTTTCCTCTTTTTTTTTTCTGTGAAATTTGCTGCTCCTAAAAATATTTGAGCCTTTGTGGCAGCTGGATGACATATCTCACAGTTTGATGCCGTCACCGCGTAACCCCTAATCCTCTGAAAGTGTATTAAAGGGCTAGTCCACTTAAATCTCTCTGTTTATTCACACAAAACAGATCCTGTTTTCTCGAGATTTGCCACTGAAATTTGATGAAGAAGAAGACCAACAACTGTTGTTGCCTCAGGGTGGCACACAGTGGACTGCAATTATTCTTTTTGGTGCTCTGTTGTACGTCATTTCCATTAACCATTATTGTCTCAGTTTAATAACCTGATTAATGGTCCAAAGAAAAAATAAAGTTTTTCCAGAAACTGTTCTGACTCTGTGGACCACTGTGTTCCATCTATTGATCACCACAAGCTAAAAATTAAATTAGCTTTTTCAGTTTGACTGTATTTATGTTACAAATTAACTTAGAGAGAGGGCAATGATTTTCAGGAGTATAAATTAAAGAGGGTGTATCGTTTTTTTTTGAGGTTTTGTTCTGTCCCTCTTGTACCCCCGTAATAGCTTTATGTGACTTACGGCTAAAGAACATCTCTGTTTTTCTTCACTATGGTGTTGGAAAAACCTTTTACAGCCTCTGTCTAAAACACTTATTTATAGCTACTGTCTCTTTAAGGCTCCCCCGCTCCACAAACCCCCTTCTCTCTGATTGGCGGTCAGAACTATGAGCTGATCTTCCTGTTTGTAGCTCTCTTCTTCAACACAAAAGTGTCAGGAACCACCTAAAAGGTTCTTAATCAATGATTTCATCATTTCAGCAAGTCTTGTTGAGATCTCGTTAAGATCTCGTTAAGATCTTGTTAAGATCTTGTTAAGATCTTGTTAAGATCTTGTTAAGATCTCGTTAAGATCTTGAAGTTTACAGATAGATTCAAGGATTTCTACGACATATCAATATGTAGGTTTTAAAATCTGCGCACGTTCAATATGAACTTCTAGCATTATTACTTCATACCCATGTTTAACGAACCTTGTGTCTGACTGTTGGATTAAAATCTTAAAGCAGCAGTTGGTTAGTCTCTTTTTTTTAAAGTCTGTTTCATGATTAAATCTTTCTCTAAAGGCAACTTAGAGATAAGATACAACAGTTACTTTCTGTGTCTGGAGCTGGAGGAGCATCAGAGGAAGAGATTACTTCGAGCTGCAGCTTCAAAAACACAGTGAGATGATGAGGTGCAGGGTTTCATTGAGTGTAACTCATCATAACATGTCACACACTGGCACACCTGTGGGGGTGATCACGAAGTTCTCAGCTGCTGTGGACAAAAGCGACACATGGGAAACTATAATGAGGGGGCTGGGTTTTTCTAGCAGGGTGGTAATGATTTTTGACTCAGGCTACTATAAACAGTGGAACAGGATGAGCTTTCCCTCGGTAAACAACAAAAAACATCAATGTGAAAGCAATAATTAATTCCCCCTAAAAGCAAAGTCAAATGTGTCAGTAAAGAATAAAACATAATCAACAAAAGTATGAAGTCCAAATCATGTTGCCACAATGAGCAGGTGAATGCAGGGGAAAAAATAAAAAAAAACAAGTTCCAAAAGCTGCAGTTCCTCTCGTGTCCACTTGAGGCTGGCTCCAAAAGCCCAAATGACTCCATTAACATCTGTTAAAAAATGCTAACTTTTACAGGAGATGTTAACATGTTTACTGCCTGGTACAAAATAAAAGTTAGCTAAAAAATGTCACATTTTTTTTCTTTTCTACACACCTAAGGGCTAAATTTTTGTTGTGTATTTATTAATTTATTAATTTATTTTGCAGGATTAGGTCGCTAAAGGATCACCTCAACTCCACCTTTTGCTTGGTTTGCTGAAAGTTATGTTGAGTCGGCACTTCTAATATGGTTGCCACCATTGATCTGCCTCAAAACTCTGCTTCAGAAATGAATGGGTGACACCACAAAGACCATATCCATGTTTCACACAGTTCATGGGCATGACAGAAGTGCCTTACTTTCAGACAAAAGTGTTGACTTGTACTGTGAAATTAGGCCACAGCCACGTGCGTGGGAATGGGATTTTTTGGTTTCTGAGTTTAAAACAAAATCTTGTCTATACAAGATATGTCGAGGTTTCCTCCGAAAACATTCAGCTCAACCCAACAATGCCAGAAGATAGAAACAAACAAACAGGCATTTCCTTAAACTTTTATTTTTGTCTTTGCTTTTAGTTACCCTCAAAGTCCATTTAGGCATAGAAGTGGGGTCAGAATGCAGAAGAGGAAAAAAAAAAAAAGGTTTCAAAAATATCTGCCGCTGAGTGTTTACAAAACTAGGACAGCACAGATTTACCAATATTAGTTAAATTTTGACATAAAATTGAATTAAATTTTAGCTAAATCAAATTAATTTGTCAGTTTTTATAACTTCAAAACTAGGAACTGCCACAAGACGAAAAAACATCCATCATTGCTGAAATCACTGGAAAGTCATTACCCAAATCAAAATTTGGTTAATTTTTTCCCTTTAAATCCAAAACAGGTTAAACCATATGTATCATATTTAAATCTTTATCATCCTTTAATAATTTTATTTAAATTTTTGAGGGGCTTATGGGGCTCAGACTTTTCCAGGCTGGAGGATTAGGACCCTGCTGGCCCCCACCTCATCCATTCAGTGATAATGAAAGCAAAGACCACAGAGTCTCCCAGCTTGTGTGGTCACTAAGTTCAGAACGACTCAACATTTTTCTCCTCATTGCCTCCCTCCCGCTGCAGCTCTTCAGAAGTCTACTCAAAGTTTTCCCAACCCATTACAGCATACAGTGCACAGTAAGAGGATTATATCACCAATCCTCTGATGTCACTGTAAAGCCACAGGGGCCTTACCTCATGGTCATCCCCCCTCTGTGCAGCCCCCTCCTCACCCTCTCCTGTCAGTCTGACAAGTGCCTCCCATCTCAATAGGACCATCAGCTCACAGGTTCAGACCGTCCGTCCCCCAGGCCCGGCAATGACAGCCTCTTCTGCACATGCTCAGATGCTTGTCTCATTCTTGGGCTGTTTTAGTGACTGAGCAGCTGACAAAGTGCCCACAGGAAACTCTCAGCCATATGGTGTGAGAGCAAAGGTGCCACATAAAGCCATCAAGCCAATTGTTCAGTGGCACTGAGGTGATCCTGGAAGCGGTCGTTTTGTCAGATTCAGTCAGTCAGATCAGAGAACCAGAGACACTGACAGAGCCGCTAACTATCTATGAACCAAGAGCCAGGGCTGCAAATTTAGCTGCTTTGATTCCTCCAAAAACTAACAACACAAACTCCATCCAAGCATCAAAACAATGAAATCCCAACCAGGAAGACAACATTACAAGGAAAAAAAAAAATATTATCTTCAGTGTCAGCCATATTTATAGAGAACAAGTAAAACAACATATTTTCAGCACAAGCAACCTTAACATTAAAGCATCACAGGAAGTTTGTCTTTGTTTCACGGGTGATAAGATGAGAAAATGTGGGAAAAACTTCATGAGAGACGAGGCTAATTTTACTCAACGTCATTTTCTACACTGTCAACGACAACAAACTTGTTGGAATAATCAGAAAATCCATGATTTTTAATCCCGGGAAAGAGACCCTTTGAAAAGCATTTAAACTTTTTTACTGGATTTTTTTTTCACCCCCTTTTAATATCACTAGAAATAGGCAAATTTGTTGATTTTGTCTATATCTGTTTGTGTTAAGCCTCCAAAGATCACCTTAACCCGTTTAATCCTAAAATTTTTCTGCTCATGTTCCTTTCATTCCTTAGACCTCCCCAATACACTATATGTATGTATGTTTTGTTTTTTTTGTATGTTTTATTTTAGAATTATTTTATTTTATCTTAGAATTATTTTATTTTATTTTATTTATTTATTTTATAAAAATTAATGAGTATTTGTGCTATTATTTAATTATTTTTAATTTTATATATCATATTATTTTATTCAATTTTATTACTTTATTTTCCTTATTATTATTTAGATGTTTATTTCCTAAGTTTTATTTTTTAATACTACTGTTGTTATTTTTATATTTAGTCTCTTTATTTTAAAACTTAAATTAGCTACTCCAAGTCAAATCAAAACTTCAAGAGGTTCCAGATGTAAAAAAAAAAAAAAAAAAAAAAAAAGTGCAGCATCTATTGATTTGTTGCCAGTGGAATCAATCTAGTTGAATCTAAATGGTTCATATAAAAATAAGTATATAGCCCACCTTTGTTTTCTTCAATTTCTGGATAATTTTTTTGCCTGGTACCACTAAAGGTACATTATCTGAAGAATAAAATGAACATGCAAAAATATGCAGCTGATTGCATAATATTTTATGTCCTAGTGGAAATGCATAAGCTTCATTGTATTCCCAGGGTATATAAGAGGCCATGTCATAGGCAGCACTGTACATGCATAGACAAGGGGTGGTGTCCTGCTTGCATTCAAGCTGTCGCACATCTCCGGAGTTATCAGCTCTTACATAATGCCTAAAACTAAAGGATTATGTGAAGCCACAAAGGCAGCCATCTTGGCAGTGCTGTTAATTAGCATGAGCGAGAGACAGGTAGCCAAAAAACTGAAGATCTCCAAGATAGCTATTGATTACAACAAGAAAAAGCAAGCCGTACATGGTACCACCAAATCGTTGACTGGTCAAGGCAGGAAACGTCCTTCTACCCCACGAGACCCTCCAGTTCCTGTGTCAGGAATCGTTGTCAAACCTCCAGGGACCTTAAAAATGAGCGCGCGCTGTTGAGCAAGGACAATCAAAACTGACTTCTTGAAGCTGGTCTGAAGTCACACAGGGCACAGGAGAAGCCCTTATTCATCGAGAGGAAGAGGAAGGCAGAGGAAGGCCTGGTTACTCTTTGGTAGGGATCACAAGGACAACTTACTGGCTAGGAAGCCTGGAGAAACCTAGAAACCAGACTGTTTTGCCCCTACAGTAAAACATGGGGGTAGATCAGTGATGCTCTGGGGTTGTTTCAGTACGGGTGGAACGGGGCAATGCAACTGTGATAATATATACGTATATGTTTGCATCCATAATCATCAGAAGTGAAAATTTCTTTATTTACTTTCACTCTTTGGTGTTTTGTGTCCTTGGGGAGCCACCATAGCTTTTTACGCTCTGTTTGTACATCTGGTCTTTTAGTCTTTCCCTCCTCACTCCGGTGGGAACAAACGCTCTGCCAAATCCAAGTCCAGCCGCTCTCTGTCATTGTCAGTGTCAAAGACAACAGGCACCACCAAAGTCACTCTAATTGTCCGTCACCTTGGTCTGCGAGCAGTCGTCCGCCCCTGCTGATCTCAGACCAGCTGCACGCTCCCGTTCAGACACAGATGGCCCTCAAGAATGACGTCTGCCAGGTGACGCCGGCTTTGCAACTCAGCGTTTTGGTCGAGGTTAAGTGAAGGCTGTTCATTGTGCTGTGGGCTCCAGTGACTGACTCTTACCTGGGATTAAGTCCGTCCATTAGTTAATCACTCTAACGCTAAACCTCCTAAGCCTGGCGCTTGAACAATAGAAAACATCTCGCACAATCAATCAGCGTTTTACAGCAGCGGTGCTGGGAGAGATCACAGCTCTAAGCGTTGATTATTCATATGGCTGTAAATTGGACGACTCTGCTTTGACATCTGCTGAGTTTTACCACTGAGAATAAAGTCTGGCATCCACATGGCCAACATTTTAACCAAATTACTAAACACATTCCCCCCTGCTGGCGTGATCACTTTATTGTCATTAAAAAGGTTTTGCAGCTTTGGAGTGTGCAGCACTCAGCAGGCAGTAAATGTCCAAACATGCAGTGTTGCGTAGGCCGGGGAAGAGTTTCTGTTTCTTTCAGATAAGAGGTCTGCAGCGTTCAGTTTGACCCGTTGCTTCATTTATCCAGAGTTCAAAGCAGCATGTCACCCCGACCGAATCAAGAGGATGGGTAAATTCAGTCAGAGGACCAGTGAAATCCTGGAAACTCTCACAGCAGTATTAGATCATCTTGTTAGGCAATGATTCATGGAGTTTTCTCTGATAACATGACATTCAACGTGGAGGTTCGTTTGATCTTTTGGTCACTTTTGACACAGCTTTCCAACTGGACCAGTGGCGGTGAAGATGAAAGACCACATGAAAAACACTTGCTTTACCAAACACCAAGTATCAGAAATGCTGTTTTGTTTTTTGTTTTTTATCAAAGTTCAGTTCATTTTTACCTGTTAAGCTTTGTAACTGACAAGATAACTGAAATTTCTCTAGAATTCCTCCAGAAGAAAGCTCCGCCTGCAACCACAACTCAGCAACAGTGACCTCATGTAGTCCCTTTGGGGCTTCTTTGGTCCACAGTATTTACCTAATGAAGAAGCCTGACTCATAAAGTAATAATTATAAACATATCCAAGATGAGAGTTGGTACGTAGGAAAAACTTTCAAAAGCATCACATTTAGCTCCTCACAAATTTTCCCAACACTGCTTTCATGTACAACATATTCCATTTGATAGCTTGAAGCTATACTGCACACATATGTCTAAATTGTCTGACAGTTTTAGTTATGTCATCTAAAGGAATCAGGCAAGTCAGTTTCTGGATTGTAGGATTATCAACTCTATATAAATATGGATGGTGCGATGCCTTCCATTAAAAAAAAGTGAAGCCAAAATATCCCCTGAATTGGTGCTTACATATTGTGGTGGTTGTGCTAAAGCGTGTGCAGAGGTAATTTGGCTGATTTAGCAGAGAATCTGATGTCACACCCCTTCAACAAAACAAGACAAATATCTATTTTGGTGAAATTTAAAAAATCTAATTTTCCTTCAACTCAACTTTTGTCAACAGAGCTGTCAACCATGAGGCCACACCCCCTACTTTTTCATATCAAATCAAACTTTTAACACTGTACGACTATTACAGAAACCATTTTTGAGAAGCATTTTTTTGTATAAGTTCTTGATGTTTCATCCATAGTTTATAATGGAGAAGGTAGACCTTACTACATTAAGTGCACTCAGCCACCAGGGGGAGCTTTAAATCTTATGACTTCACTCTGGATTGCGGTTATGCCAGCCATGGTTTTATACAACTTATGGAGGACTGTCCTCTAAGGTCTTTTAAGCACATATCCAGGTTAGCAGTTAGCATGCTATGCTAAAGTGCTATGTTAACTAGGGTTATATTACAACAGGGCCTAGCGACAGGGTTGCTCGGCGCCGCCCTGTTGGCTATGGCTGCCCTTTGCAGCAGCTCCCTCTTCTTTGTCCATTTCTTGTAATGTTTTTGTCTCTTTTCTGTTATCTTTTTATTTTGAGTAGATCATTACGTTGCATGGCTCATTTGTTGGTCATGGACACCAAAATTTTTGAGTCTTCAGTGATAGTTTTACTACTTTTTCTCCTGTATTTGTCTTGAGATCCTACATGTAACCATGGCTGCATTGTGTACATGTGAACTTAACTGTTAGCAGCCTGTAGCATGTCAATGCTAACTGGTGTAAGGCTTGATGTCTTCTGACAAGGTGAGGAGAAGGAGGTGTGGACGACGTGCTGGTTCTCAGGTGTGAGCTAAGAAGTGCGACATGGACCTGTCCTTCCATCCATCGTTACTGAGAACATAAGATCTATCTCCAATAAGATGGACAAGCTAGTGGTGCAAAATCAGAAACAGAGGGGATACCAGAAGGCAGAGTAGCATCATGCTATTCACAGACGTGACTAATGGAGCTAACACCTGACACCACATTGGAAGAGCTTGACCTGCTGTTGACAAACAGGATCCAGGAGACAGAGACTGAACAGACTGCTGAAGAAGCTCATTCTTTCTTTACACTTTCTTACTTTTGTTTTCTTGATTGCTGCAGTGACTTCAATTTTGTTGTACTTGTTACAATGACAATAAAGTTCTTTTCTATTCTATTATAAGGAAGCCAAAGTATGTGCTATTGCTGAACACTTGTCATACTTTATAAAGTCGTCAAATAGTTTGAACCAGCCTGCCAACGCTAAGAAAAGGACAGTGCTGGAAGGAGGCTAATGCTCGGTGGGAAACGACCTGTGTGATCTTTCAGGTTAAAGGGTTGAGAATAACTACATAAAAATACAGTTTAACTGTCCCCAGATTAAACCAAATATAAAAGTTTAGAGAAGTATGACAACAAATTCCAAGTATCTGTCAGACGCTAACTTTTTGTACATAAGACTTTGACTCACTCAAAAAGGCAACAAGCAAATTACGAATGTGGGAGATATAAGTACAAACACACTAGCTAACTTTTACGACTTGGTGAGGTCCAGGTTAGCATTATCAGCCGATGACCTTTCACATTAGTCTCCTGATTGCTAAATAGATTAGCTTTCATGACAGGGGAACATCTGTTTACCACTCCTGCAATATTTCAAGACATAAATGGTACAACTGTAAAAAAAATCTACAACAAGTTTAAATTAGCAGCAGCACTTCCTGACAGTGAGCTCCAGAGTTTCAGGACCCTGAAGCTCTGTGCTTTTTCCAAGGTGTGAGAGAGCAAAAAAGAAAAAAGAGGCACGGGAGAGTGTTAACTGTCTTCTGTAGAGCCATTCATAGTCTCTGTACTGCAGGAAACGCTGGTGAGGAATTCAGGGAATGCAACTTCTCGGCAGAGATCAAAAGAGTTGAACATTAACTGCGCTGAACTCTTCAGCCCTCCAGTGCTGCTCCCAGGGACTGCCTCTCAAGTTCAAGAGTCCCGCAGGAGCCCCGCCGAATGCTCAGTGTCAATAGCAGGTACGTCACATGGAGCGGCTACACGTGAAGCCGTGGGTCATCCCCCTTTTTCTGGCCCCAGCAGCCCTGCTGACCCTGCTGCAGCCACGAATGTATACAGTATACATGCTGGGGAATACAGACAGTTTAGGTGCTCTTACACACCTGCTGCTGCCACTAAGGGGCAGTAGACGTATCACGTGCATAATTTCCGAGGAACGCCTCCGAGGTTTTTCCTTGAAGGATTACGTCGAGATCAGAACAGGACTTGCAGTTTATAGTTCCCAGGCTCCAGTCTGCCCCATTCATTCAAACTTTCCTAATAGCCATATTGTGCAAGAGCTGCAGGTCTTACTTAACCCGAGGTGACAACTGTTCCTCCTTCTGAGTTCCTAACACCTGCAGTATTTGAGGCCTGCAGGGGTTTGCCTTCGATGAATACTTTGCATAAAAGTTCCCCCCGTATCTAGGAGCTGTCAAAGCGAGCTACAAATGACTGATCTTGGAGATAAATTGTCCAGATTAGCGACCATAAATAGTGATCTTTGTACTCTGAGGCCTCAGTCCAGCTGCTGACAGCTCTTTAAAGAAAGTCAGTCAGACCTGATTAGTGAAAAAAGAGGAAATTTGATTCAGTTTAAATTCAATCACTTTATTTGAGAACAGTACTCAAAATAAACTAAAATTAAAGACTGAGAAGGTCAGCAGAGGCTATAAAAAGTGTACAAACACACAAGGTACACACCCAGAAACACACAATATAGCTAAGGAGGGATTAGTGCTGAATGCTACAACTATTGTACATATAGTATCTCTGTGTCGAGGCATTGGCAGCGTTCCTGGGTCATAAGCAGCTACTACCGAGCCGAGCGTTGCTCTGGGCCCGTGCCATGTTTTGACAGTGAGGGATGGGGATGTCCACGCAGCAGCTGTGGGTCTCTGTCACAGGGCAGGAATGGGGGGGGGGGTAAGTGGGTTCACTGGGTGACACTGCAGTGCAGGTGCCCTCGCTTGTAAGAGGCTCGACCCACTTCCTGCTGCCAGATTTACGAGCCAGCTAATAAAACGTAAGAGCAGGGGGTTTGGAAGAGGCAGAGACGGCAGCGTGAACATATTAACGAGGGTTGTTACCAAGCTGGAAGTACAGGTTTAAGAAATTAGCTCATATGCAGGAAGATGTAATTCCTTGATTGTCCACATGAGGCAGGCTGTTGGGTTATTACTTTGTATGGCTCATTTGTTGGTCGTGGACACCAAACTTTTTGTGGCTTCAGTGATATTTTTACTACTTTTTCTCCTGTGTTTGTCTGGAGATCCTACATGTAACCATGGCTGCATTGTTTACATGTGAAATCAGCTGTTAGCAGCCTGTAGCATGTCAATGCTAACTGTTGCAAGGCCTGATGTTTCCCCACAAGGTGAGGAGAAGGAGGTGAGGACGACGTGCTGGTTCTCAGGTGTGAGCTAAAAAGTGACAACATTGACTTGTCTTTCCATCCATCATTACTGGGAACGTAAGATCTATCTCCAATAAGATGGACGAGCTAGCCATGCTAACACAGAAACAGAGGGAATACCAGAAGGCAGAGTAGCATCATGCTATTCACAAACATGGCTTATGGAGCTAACGTCAGACACCAACGCCACATTGGAAGAACTTCACCTGCTGTGAGCAGACAGGATCCAGGAGACAGAGACTCAGTCCTGGACCCTGTGGAGGTGGAGGCTGGCTGAACTGGACAATGATGGACAAGCTGTCATAATCTGTTTTCTTATGGACCTTTTTGCACTTTCTATACACTTTCTTACTTTTGTTTTCTTGATTGCTGGGGATGAATAAAGTATTTCTGTTCTATTATATTCTAATAAAAAGTTAGAAATAACAACAAAGACTGTGACAAAATATAACAGACGCTTTTGTCATTGAATAAAGACAAGATGAAAATGTTAGGGAGGGACACAGACCTGGAGTGTCACTGGGTTGAAACGTACCATGGAAACTCAAAAACACCTGAAAGTTCCTCACAGAAGCTTTAATTGCTAATATTTACACAAAAAAGAAAACTTTATGTGTTGAATTAGTTCAGACTCAGCCAACATTAAAACAGCTGCTCTTAACACCAGCCCAGATTATATCTAAAATTTTAATTAGACACTCTATTACACTGCTTTAGCCTCAAACCACCCATTTGCTGTGTCTGATTTTATCAGTGTCATATGTTTTGTAACTGTTGCCCGCTCTTTTATTTTCCAGGCAAGTGAAATACTTCTGTAATTCATTTTGTATTGTTTTTAAGTTTGTTTTTTTTCATGCAGAGGTATTCAGTTTATTGGCTAAAACGTGGCCCCTTGTTTCTGAGTATGCCACTCTCTTAATGCCGTTCCATTGTTTACAGCAAATAAGTAAATAAATCTGCCTTTTGAGATTGGTGCAAAGCTCCACTCCTGGTTGTATCATTCTTGGATAAGTTTTAATTAAAAGGTCATGACTGAACAGGACATCAAACACCTGAGTTCTTCAACGAATGACAGATTTGTACGTACGTATTTAAACACACCAAGCCGGCGTTCAATTAGAGTCTCCTGCCTTTAACTGCACACTCAGTCGGTTTGTGATCAAAAGCTCCTCAAAACACCTTCAGCTGGCCATGAGGGACAGTAGTTTGACTCCCACATGATAATTTGACAGCCCATCAAAGACATGTGAACGGGGAAAAATGCAAAAGAGGCTCCTGACAATTATCAGGGGTGGCTTCGCCCCCACCCACCCTGCATTTTTACAGGCTTTTTATGAACCTTCAAGGGCACCTCTGCCCCAAGCCCCTGTTAATTACTGACCCTGGTTACTCTGTATGTGTGTGTGTGTGTGTGTGTGTGTGTGTGTGTGTGTGTGTGTGTGTGTGTGTGTGTGTGTGTGTGTGTGTGTGTGTGTTCTTGTATCATCATCCCTCCACTTATCGTGCCTGCTAGTTATCAGATAACGTTGAGAAAGCGCGGCAGTCTCTCTGACACAGGGTGGTCACACATTCTGCTGATATGGACAGGTTTTTTCTCAGGTGTGGACTTTGAGGACAGCAGCCAGACGCTTTCAGGCTTTGGTTCTGGGGGTGGTTAGTTTTCTAGTTGTTTACAATCTAGTTGTGGTTGATTTGAATCTTTGCGGTCATTTTGCAACCTGAAGTTGTTATCTTGAGCCTCTTCATGGGTGCTTTGTGACTGTATGTTGTCATTTTAAATCTTTTTGCACATTTTTTTCTCTTTGTTTTTATTTATCCGTTTTATTTTTTAAAATTTTATTCTTATTTATTTTTATTTATTATTATTAATTCATTTTTATTTTTCATTTTTTCATTGTTTAGTTTATTTTTTTATTATGATATATGTTGCTGATTTCAATTTCATTGTGACGATTTTGAGTCTCTGACTTTTTTTCCTATTTGTAGTTGTCACCTTTGTTCTTGTTTACCTTTAAGAAGTCACCCAGGCCCCATGTTTGAAATGTCTCTTAGTGTCTGTTGTTGTTTTTTGGTTATTTATGATTGTTCGTAGTTTGTTGTAAGTTTTTGTGATCGTTTTACATTTTTTTGGTTTTTGTTTTGTCATCTATTGCTGTTTTTATCAGTCTCTGTGTTTGTTTTTGTCTCTTTGTAGTTTGTATAAGTCTGTGATTGTTTGTGTCTCTTAGTTTTTTTTTGACTTATCTTTTCTGTGATTTTGTGCCTCTAGTTTTTTAAGCCTGTGATTGTTTTTGTGTTTCTCTGTTGTTGTTTTGTATATCTTTCTGTTGTTTTATGTCTCTTTGTGGTTGTTTTGGTTCTCTTGGTGGTTTATATTTCTTTATAATCATCTAACAAGTCCATATTTCCTTTCTTTTTTTCTTCTTTGTGGTTGTTTTGTGGCTTTTTGGTCTTGTTGTTGTTACTGATTGACATCTTTGTAGGCATTATGTATCTCCATTATATTTGGGATTTTTGTCTCTTTTTGTGTATTTTCTTGAACTCATCTGTGTCTCTGTGTAGTCATGTGACATCTTTGTAATGATTTTCGTAATGTAAGTGGTCCTTTATTGTCAATTTTTATTTGGTTATTTTGCCCTCTTTTGGGTTGTTGTTTTGGGGTTGACCCTCTTCACTGTATTTTTTTTTCATCTGAATTTATTTGGCTTATATATTTTTTTCCCTTTTGAGATTGAGGTTTTTTTTCTTCATGATGGTTTGAATTGTAGCAATCATTTGAGGTCATTTTGTGGCCATTTTGAGCCCCTTCTCTGCCTCTTAATTTGCTTTTCTACAATAAATGTCCTTAACATGAGGATGCTCGGGTTCAGTCCTATTCAGCAATCACAGATAAACAAATTACACATTACCATCTGACCATGGAAGGAAGGAGCAGAGCGTTTTAGTCGCACAGAGCTGAGACAGGAATGACGTTGAAGGGTCAAGTTTGTGGACACTACAGGTCAGAGCTCAGCTGAGGTGGCCTTAAGCCCAAAAAGCCCAAAGCTTTGGAGTTATTTCAGTCTGAAATTAGTAATGAGATGCATACTTGTGTGCACGGCAGAGACACAGAGGGCCCTTCATGTACACAGCATCCTCGAGTCTCCTCCTCTGTGAGCTAACACAGCCGACCATTCACTGTCTGTCACACTGCAGCACATGATCCTCACACCCACGGCTCTCCTAATCAGCCCATTTATGAACGTGGCAGCATAAAAAAAGAAGGTCTCGCGGCTGTGACTGCGCACAAAGACCATAATTGATTTATTCAGTGTAAGTTGAAAAAAAAAAAAAAAAAAGCGTCTTCATGAGGTCAAGGGCGGAATCCCCCCAGAGTGGTGAATCATCAAATGTTTTTCCTGTTCGACCTTTCCCTTTCTGCAGCGTCTGATGGCTTCTTGGTAACATTTCAGATGCTGTGGAGTTGAACTCTGTGACATCTGCATCTTTTTTTGAGCCTGAGCTGTCATTTGTGGACACACATGATTCTACGCTGCTCCTCCAGGACTATACTCATCCCCAACAACAGACACGACATTAGATGGGAGATGCCTGAACGCCACAGCGCTGAAAATTACAAGCTTTGATCCAATTGTGGTTTCTGTGAGTGTGTGTAAGTGTGTGTGAGTGTGTGTGTTTGAGCTCTTTTGTAGCGATCGTCACATGGTCCCTGCCCAGCTGCTTCTCTGTTCTCACTGTCTCCACAAAGTCTGAGAGTCTACGAGCAGAGTTTATTTTTATTCAATAAAATGTACAGATTTATTCCACAGTACAGGGGATTCAATCAGGACATCCTGTGATGTCAAGTTTTATGGAGAGTATCTCTGAATCTGCTGATAACCCACCGTCTCTGTGTGGATTTCATGTTGCCTGAGTCACACGAAGCATCAGTGAAATTATTTTGGATGAATCTGCGTGTGTGACCTGAAAACCCCTTATGAACTCATGACCCAGAAACCTCCTACAGCGAAATCTCTGCTGTACTTTAACCTTAGCTAATACTTAGCAGCAACATGCAATATCTTGGCTTCAGTTTAATCTAAAGATACAGATGTACTTTTTTTTTTCTTAAAGGTTGGGCCTGCAGGATTTCCTAAGAAATAAAATGTCGCCTTTTACAATAATCATGCTCAATCATCCCCGTGTCAGTGTCTTTGTCTGCCTCAACCCCTCCTCTGCCTGCATGCAGATGTTTTGGTTGTATCTAGGAATGGAACGATTGGTTTTGTGGTCACATTTTTGGTTCAGTTTGGTGTACGTTGTAGTTTTTTAACACCCCAGATTACCATATACCCTATAATCCGCCATTAACAGATTATTTTTTATTACTTATGTCATGTAAAGTCATGGAAAACCTGAAAAAATGAGGCTGTTTCCCATTTCCCAAAACATTAAAGCTGAGTGAAACATTGCTAGGTTTCAACATGCTAACCCCTCAGAAAGGAAAGTCACTGTTGGCTGTCCCAGAAGTCACTAAAAGTCACTAAATGAACCTGCTGTCTAATTTGCATAATAACCATTTGCATGTAATTGTCATGGACTCTGTAGGAGAGAGAAATAACGTGGAGGAGACAGAAAGGAGGTAAAACACACCACCATAAATATTTTTAGAACTACAAATTAACTTTCTTCTGTTGATTCCTTTTTTTAATGTCCAAATATCAACCCTCCTCCTTTATCTGCACACACTTTCGTGATTTAATCTGCTGCGAGTGAGGAGGACTGTCTCTGTGGTTTGAATAGGGGAGGGCACGACACACACTGACTCCAGAAAAGTCGCAAGAATTGTTGTCTTCAAAAAAACTTGCCAGAGGGGTCCAAAAAGTCATTAAATACAGCAACAAAGTCTCTAAGTTGGCAACACTCAGTCGCGGTTTTATCCTCCACTTTCTTCCCGCCATCATCAGAGCTCACACTGAATCCAAAGTGCTCTATGACAGCAGAACAACACAACGCCACAGGTACACCCTCTGAGTCTGCCTTCTCCGCTCATCGGGTACACAACACACACGCCCCCACACAACTGTTTCGCAGTACTCCTTCACCTCATGTTGTGCATCCGTATGACTGGAGCTACATACTCACTTCAAACTGAGTAAAATGAAGAAAATAGAAACTGAATGAAGAGCACGCGCCCTGAACAGAGTGAGGAAAACCAAACATTTCAGATTTTTGTCAATAAACCGTTCCATCCCTAGTTGTATCAGGACGTTTCTTAGCAAAGGGTAAGCGTGGTTACATCAGCCAATCACAGAGCTCCCAGTGCGCAAGTGGCTTTGGGTCTTAATGATCGTGAGTGAAAGCCAATCCGAGTGGCTACGATAGTGGACACAGCACAAAGGAAGAAAGACACAATCAAAGTGAAACGAAACAGGACAGATAAAGATTTTTCATAAACAAAGATGAAGCTTGGCTCAACTTTCACTCACTTTTTGGGATGAAGAGCGACATGAGTTTGTATGTGTCAGATACTCAGAGATTAGCTTGTGCTAACATGCCAAGTCAGGCACACGTCTCTCGAGTCTCTCCAACATAGAAAAATTTTTAATCCCTTATCTTGTGTTTGAAGGCTATACTTTGTTTTTTGTACTTCCTGTCTGTAACTTTGTGGTTTTGCTGCTGCCCGTCTTGGCCAGGTCTCCCTTGAAAAAAGAAGTTTTTAATCTCAATGGGACCAACCTGGTTAAATAAAGGTTAAAAAATGTTGTCGCTTTTACCAATGACAAAAATTACTGTAAAGGAAGAAATAAAAAGTTGATGTAAATACACTTTGTGACTGCTGCAGACATTCTGGATCATATAAACAGTTGCATATAGGGAATGGTTTATGTATGTTTATATCCTGAAAGCTGTTATTTGAACAAAAACAAAACAGCTAATAAATACTCACAAATTCTTATCACAAATCTGCTGTAATTAATTAAGAACCTTTTACTTTAAAACTTTTAAAAAAATAACGAGTGGGCTTGAATCGACGCATGATCTCACTTTAAAACGCTGATTTTTGTTTATGCAGTACAACTACAGCCGTGATGTGGAGTTGGGAGACTGGTCCTGGAAGAGAAGTTCCTTCCTGCTCGTCTGTGAAGTGAATCCTCTCAGAGTAAACTTCAAAAGGCTTGGTCATTAATAATTCTGATTTAGGAGCTGGTCCGCTATATTTGCAATTCTGATAACCCGTGCATGAACTGCAGGAGAGGACAGGAGGTGAAGACAGGGGGATGGGTGGTGTCTCCTCCTGCAACTTTCCCTAAATTACCCCTCAAAGTGCTGACACCCTCTGCAGCGCTGCAGCCACAAGGGACTTCAGAAGAAAAAAAAAATCCCCTCAGTTATTCTTCAGCAAATTGGGTTGTGTGATTTATTGATGCATATTTCATACACGGTTTCACTTATGTAGACTAATCCTGTTTGTTAACCTCTGGCTCCTTAAATTAGCTTGCTAATAAGAAAGTACAAAAAGTAGCAGTAGATCTCCAAAAGCAAAATGCATTTCAAGCAAAGAGGAAACTGCAGCTTTATTTTAGCAACAAAGAGCATGCTTGACATTCTGCGAAGACGTGACAGCCTCTGTTCCCAGAAGTGTCAGTGGGGTGATAAACGTGCAAAGGGCTACAGCAACATGGCCTCCGTTGGAGATGCACTTACTCTCAAAGTTGCAAAAAAAAAAAAGTGGTTCACCACATTAAATTGAGAATATAAACGCTGACTTCCTCCTGAAAAGGTTGTGATGCAATTTCCTCGTTGTGCAATTTAAGAGCTCAAGCGTGTGTCTGTGAGGGGTAAAGATGAATGGCAGTTTGGAAATGAATAATGGGATTTGGTCGTCTCTTTGTTTTTAACTCCATCAGCTGTGTCAGAGAGCAGCTCAGTGATGAGAGTTTGCTCAAGTTAGAGACCCAGGAGGTGGAGCGGTGACACCCGCTAACACAAACCCAGCAGGTAAACACTCCAGTGAGCTGTGCCATGCATTATCTTACCCCTCAACAACACGCTCGGCTGTAAATACAGAGAATCCACGGCGCACAAAATGATTCACAGCCTGCAACCTGATCCCTGGGACTCTCACCTTTCTCATGGCCCTGTCTAAATGTCAGCATCTGTGTAAACGCTAAGGTAATCCACTCGTCGGTTCCCTGCTGTTCCTGTGGAAAGAGCTGAAAACAAGTGAAACCCCTTTCATTTGCATCCTCTTGGATCAGCTGTTTCTGCCTCCCTCAGATGTTAATGATTGCAAAAAAAGATCTGTCATATTCAAATATTTGTGGCTTTTCAAGGAGATAAAAAAGTGACGTTTGAAGGCAGATTTCTGGCATGCAAAGTGCTGCATAATTTAAAAAAAGGTTTTTGAGTCATTTGTGGTGTTTTAGCCTCCCCTCCACAGGAGAGCACACACGTCCATTGGGGTTAATGGAGCGTTGTAGTGAGAGGAGGGGAAGCCCCAGAGTGTGATACCTTCATAAAAGCAGCGCTGCTTTTCACAACATCTTTATCTGCATATAAAGAGCGCCAACTTCCCCTAAACATGACTCAGAGTGAAGCTGAGCACAATACATGAGGCAAAACTGAAATTTTCAATACTTATATGTCTGTACGTTTTTTTTCCACACACTATGTTTTTGTTTTCTCTGGAATCCAAAAATACCTCATTGTGTGTGTACAGTTACTTTCTTTTGTGTGATGGTGTGATGTATATTTAACGTACTCTAAAAATGTCTGAGAGTGTAACCGCAGTTTATAGAAACAAAGAATCCTAAGAGTCGGTCGCAGAAGGCAGATTTATAGGAGAAGTTATGTAGCCGCAAGGTTATGACAGGATCCCTTTGGATGCCATTGGTAGTATTAATCAGGATATAGACTCCATTTCCCATGAGCACCATCACCAACAAGCATTAAGATGTGGCTCTGAAGCTTGGTTTACACTATGTTTTTCAGCAGGGGGAGGCGGGGTCTGGCGGAGCTCGTCAATCAAAATCATACTCGTTAACTACTGTGGGTGAGAGCGGTGCACTCTTTGGATGAGAGCTCAGCATGGATATGAGGAGAAGATGAGAGATGACAGGCAGAGCCAGAAGCTGCAAGTCAGAAAAGTTCAGGAAGCTCACGGTCAAACTGAGGATGTGTCGCGGTTGTTCAGAGAGAAATAGTGGCATAATGGTGAGAAAAGATGACGGAGATCATGGAAAGGATCAAAGGACGGAGCCAAAGATGGATCTAAAAAAGTATGTGTTGTCTGTTTCCTCTTTTAATCAAAAACAGGAAGAGAGACATGAAATAAGAGAGTCCAGGTTGTTTTGGTGTTGACATAGTCAGAGAAAACGATACTATTTGAATCTTGAAAGATCGTCAAGATACGCTGAAAATGGCTGCCAGTCATTGAGTTAAGCAGAAAATTAATGCACATCTGAAAATGTCTAACTTCTGCACTGAGACATGTGGACAAAAAAGAGCTTATAGTGTCTGAAGCACAAAATTACTAGAATTTCATCTCACAGAGCTCACTGTGGTAACTGTGTGATGAACAGTTCCTGGTGTGAAATTGCGGCCGCACTGAAAAGACAAATTGTTGAAAAAGTATTCCTTCTCCCTGAATGGCTGTTTACAGAACGTCGGTTTTAGGCTGAAACGCAAAAGTTTTGTTGCGTTTCAGCCTCAGGTTTACACGGAAACGGTAAACGGTAACCTTTTTTTGGGGGGCTAATGGCTATTTAGCAACCTGTAAGACAGGTTAATGTATCCTAGTTGTTATCATTTCTGTTGGCTAGTTAGACAATGTTATTAAGAGTTACAAGTGTTACTCTGTAGGTGTATTTTTTTAGCTGGCTAGCTAAGCTTTTCACCCCAGTTTACTGTCTATACAGCTAAAGAAGCTTTAGCTAAGCTATCAGTGAAGCTAATCGCTGCTAATTAAAGCAGGAGAGTGAAGTTAACCTTTTTTATTACTCAGAAAAGGAAACATTTCTCATAACTTTGAAGGATGATGTTGGATCAAAAATGAGGCTAAAACTTAAGTGCGCTTTGGCAGCTAGCAAGCACTGCTAGCTATCGTTTACCACGTTAAAGTTTTAATTCAACACACTTTTTGCCTGTCTGCATCTTTACAAACAAGTTACATATCATTTTTTAATTCAAACTACATTTAGCCAGTGTTTTCACATTTTGTCATGTTATTCTGATAAAGTGCTGAGTCATGCTAGCTAACATAAACCAGCTGTGTTTGCTTCTTACTCTCTGGAATATCATTAAAACTTTTTGACGTTTCCAAAACAACACATGAAATGTTGTCATAAGCCTTTGTTTGAAATTTTTTAAATAATTTAAGTCATGAAAACCTTTTTAAAGTATTTTTATATGTAAAAGGAACATGTAAGCTTTGATACCTGCAGCTTACCCTTTGCTTTTATTTTGGGGGTTCAGTTGTTATGACATTCACAAAAATATTTCATTTTGTGTAAATTTGCTTTTTCAAACTGTATTTATTTATTGGCAAAGTCTGGTGTTATAGAAAAACTGAGGGACAGACGTCAGGAGCCTTGAGGAAAGTCAATGGATGGCTAACAGAGTTACCGACTGACTGAGTGACTGACAGCTTCTGGATTAATTCCAATCTCGACTCCGTCATACATCCACATTAAAACGTTGCACAAGTGAAAAGCTCAGCAGCCAGGAGCGTGACAGAGCCTGTATTCCAGCAGCAGGAATGAGACAGCCTTTTGATGTAGTGCTTTGGAAATGCAGAGCGGTTTGAGTCTATACAATGTGTGACGGCTCTGTATACCGCGGCTTGTTCAGCAGTATAGGGTGAGCTAGCTGCTCTAAACTCACTTTCAGTCGTATCATCATTATTTGTGACTCGGGGCCAAAGCTCTGATTAAAGAGCGCTCTTTAAATTGACTCTGAAACTTTAGATCCTTTTACTGTACATAATGTTAGTTTAAGGCATTTCTCTAACCCAAACAAAGCGGATGGTTTAAATGAAATAAAAGTGCCTTTCCTGGGCACGGAGATCTCTGGAGCGTGATTCCTGGAAAGTGCTTTCCCATGTGTGGGCGGGTGGATCAGTTGGACAGGAGCAAGTAGCAGCCTGTGCCGCTGTTTGACTTAGGAGAGGGCATACTTTTGAACACACTCCTGCCAAGTTACAGGCACCCTGAGACCTCCCACAGCTGTCTGACTATTTTTTAACGCAGAGCCTGGGAACGCTGGGTTAGCCGATCACCTGCAGCACTTTTTTAATCTACACACTCTTTGCTTCAGGGAGGTTATGGGAAGTGTCGTACATCTATGTAAGATCTGAGTGGAATGGAAAAAAGAGATAATGAGCAGTGAGGGCGGTTGTATAATATTACTTGATGGGGAGATAAGAAAAATGCAGCCACATAAAAACATAACGCTGCACGTGCACGGCACTGACATGGACCAGATCCTGCAGATAAAGAGATTAAATGACTGGGGGTCTGAGCAGCTATTTTAATTGAAGATTTGCTGATGAAGACATACTAATGCCTAATGGACTTCTTCTATTATTATCTCATACACCCTCCCTGACCTTTAGTAGTAAAAATACTGGGCTATAGAGTCGCAGGAAACTATGTCACAAACTTTAATAGCATCAAATGAGTTTATTCTGTGCTCTGAAATCTGATCTATGGTGCCACATGTACTAATGAACACTGCTGCGACTAAAAATACAGCTAAATGCAATAAATCACAAGCTTAAATGGTGTGAAATTCTAAACTTTTGCATGCATATTTGCTCAAATTGATCAAATTCAACAGTTCAAGGAAATACTTTGCATATGCATGAGCAGAGTTTGCATTCCCCCTGCAGCTATCCTGCACATTAAAGGTGAAATACGGCCATGTTTTATCTCCTCTCATGCAAACATTCTGCAAGCTACAAGTTATGCAGTCTTCTTTCTGAGGTGCCACCGGGTGCTGTCAGGGGTTCACAGGGTGCAAATTTGTGAATGAAGCTCCTTCCTTTTATGGTGCTGGTGTGAGTTGTCGAGGCACAGGAGGAACTTAACGTGATACTTCGATGGTTTCCTCTCTACAGTTTCAGCTGCGGTGCTTCCCTGTCAATGAGTTGTAAAACCACCGCAGTGAGAGTTCACGACAGTATACACTGTATTAATGATCACGCTGCTCGCTGTAATAAATTAAATGTAAAGACTAAATTATTTGGACTTCACTTTGAGTCTGGAGAACACATCAGTAAGTGTCTGAAATAAACTCTTCTTATCTGGAAAAGTTCCTGTTAGCAATGATTCACAAAGATGTCGTCGCACAGCTTCGGTTTGGGCTCTGGAAACTTTCCAGTGAGAAAATAAACTTTTACTTTTCCCCTCAAACCAAAAACAGAGGACTACAAAGCAGTGAGCTAAACCGTTTTGGGTTTGTTTCCTGATGAATCTAACTGGGTGTATGCCTCAGATAGAGGTGAATCATGGTTTCAGGATGTGTTTGTTCAGCGTCTGATACAGTTATTGTTTCACATTTAAGAATTTTGGGTTACTGCGCACATATTTTTCTTAGAGCCACTTTAAATCTGAAGAAACATTGAATACAAATCTAACTTAGCAGGCGTTCAACATTAAAATAATAATAATAATAATAATAATAATAATAATAATAATAATAATAATAATAATAATAATAATAATAAATTAATTAAAAATATAGTATTAAATATTAATAAATATATTAAATAAATATTTTTGTACAAATATAAATTTAATATATACATATATTAAAAAAACTCTTTATTGACAAGATTCTCTCATTGAAACTTTTTAACAAACATGGCATAAAAACGATAAAACAATAGCATTCTGTAGATCTTATGAGCATTTTATTAATTTTTGGCCACGTGGAAGCCATCACTTCTTCTAAAAGATCCACCCTTCTTTAACCTGGTCCTGTCGAATCACACTGAGGTGGTCTATCATTACTAATGTTCAATGGAGCTCTATTAGAGGTTGTTTAATCAAAAGAAGAAGAATAAGAATAAGAATAAGAAGAAGAAGAAGAAGAAGAATCATTTCAATCCCCTGCCCTCTACGTTAAAAATGGTCAGTAAAGACAGCTTTAAATGTTTTGACTTCACTTTTGGTGCAGCTGCAATGTCATCCATCATTTTGGACGTTATTTTATTAAGGTATGTGCTTCTCTTGTATTTCACAAACTAAGTAAAAAAACTAATTTTGTTAGTTATCATAACTCTTTTAGTTTGCAAGAGTGTGTATTTATGGACTGGAGGTATCAAGTTCCTATGTCAAATTTGTTCACATGCAAAAACTATTATCCAAGAAAATTTTATAGTTTTCAATTTTTTTTCTTTTTTTAAATTTTCTTTTTCTTTTTTTCTTTACTGCGTTTTAAACTTAATATAAGCGACGCTCACCTGGCAAGTCCAGAAAAATGTCTTGTTTCAAGATATTATAGACAAAAAAAACCCAAAACAAAACAAAAAAAAAAAGTTTTTTTTTTAATATATATATCTGCCAGTGGAATTAGAGAACGCGTCAAGTTTCTTAGAATAAGAATGTTTACAAAAAACTATACAGATACATTTTACCTTACCCCATCAGTGAATTCTTTAAGCAGATCAAGCATTATTTTTGTCTTGTTTTATCTTGAAATTAGAAAGTGTAGTTTTCAGTTTTTGTAGTGTATTAAACTACCATTGGCTCCTGCCACTGTGATGTCATAAATTGGGCCTCATTGTGCTTTTGTTAAATTCAGGTTTTTAAGCAGAGACAGAAAAACTTTTCCTCTCTTTTTATATGATTTAAGTAAGACCAGACCTCCAACTTCTGCCCGTGTTTTATTTTTCTCATCCCAGCTGGACAGCAGAGCAGATGTTTCCCTCTGTGACTAAAAGACCAATCAGCACTCTGGATTTAGGCTGAGGTGAGAAGTCACACCTGATTTCTGGAGGATGAACTCTGCAGCAGGGTTCAGACCAGGAGAGGTGTGAATGAGACCGCATGTTTCTCACCTCCTGGTGTAAAAAAACCCAAACAATGCTGCCGCTGCTGCTGCTGCCCGGACAGCGAGGGGTTTACAGAGTGTCAGATTGTTGAATGGTGGCGAGCAGACCGCTGGCGCTGGTGAACAAACAGAGCAGAGAGATCAAAGCTGAGGGCGTGAACTGAGGCTGGATCACTAAGGACTAGGTCACATGGCTGAGGCTGAAAAGACCCGAATGATGGGGACCAAACTTATGATGCCTGTCAGCTGACCATAAAGAATGACACATTTCTTAATTCTTATTATTCTCTGTAGAAATATGCATCTCTTTGTTAATAAAATGTAGTTCCTGATAGGTTTTATATTTAATGAGTTAACATTGGGAGGGATATGATTTTTTCCAGTATGAATGTACCTTCTCGGGACTCTAAAAAATGTCAGTTACTGAAAAACAAACCTCTTTTTTCCCTCCTTGATCAAATATGAAACCAGAGAATGAATTGAAAACAAAAGTTTTCAAATGTGAAAAATATTTCATGCAACAAAAACATTTCACAAAATATAAAATTATCAAAACAAAACACTTAAAACATTTCACTAAATAGTAATTATTTCACATTACTTAAAATATTTTTGCATATTTTAAACTATTTTTTAAACTGGAGTTGAAACCTTTTATCATATATTTTGAGTCTTTATTTGTTTAAGCTTTTGGAAATATAATGCTGAGTGTTGTGAAATGTTTTTGTTTTTCTTAACTTTTGATAATTAGTTTTTAATTTTTTATTGATATTTTAAGATTTTTCATTTTTGACATCTTTTAAAGAATTTTATTTAATTTTTGAAATATTTTGGAATTTTGCGAAAAAAAAGTTTTCTGTGATTTTTTTTTTAAATGTATGAAATTATTTCTTATATTTTATGTTGTTAGATATTCTTCAAGCATTGTCAGATACTTTTTATTTGTTGAATATTCTTGAATTACTTAAATTTTCCTGACTTTTAAATGTGTTTGGGTCTTTTTCAAAATGTCTGTTTTTAATGATTTTTTATGTTTTGTTTGTTGTTTTTCAATAATTAGTCAATTTTTTCAGAAAACATTTGTGCAGGAGTGTTGTTATTCTAACTTTTCTCTCTTGTATGGAGTCACTGGTCATTTGGTTGAATATAAAGAACTTTTATCATGTGATAAAGAATAGTCCCACATGAAATGGAGAAAAGTTTGCTCCTTGTTTGTTGTATAAGATGTAAAACGAGGTGTTTTACGAGGCTCTGTCTTCCCATATTAGAGAATCTAACTCTTCCTTTAATTGAAATAAGATACTTTAAGTTTCTTTCTGCCCTCATCTCTTCTGTCTCCGTTTATCTCTTTACCTCATACCTGCCGTGTAAAACCTGAGGAGGACATGTCAGACTCGGTTAAACTGACATTTAAAGAGGTTTACTGGGCTGTAAAGAACCACAGCACATTGAGAGCACATGAGATCACGCCACATAAACCTCAAGACAAAGTATTTTACTCCCTTAGAACTGTTTGATTATTCCCATGCACAAGATTAGCAAATCTGTTTTTTGTTTTGTTTGTTTTAAGAATTCAGCTCTTATTAAGAAAAAATCTGTTTTAGGTCCTTAAAGCTTCTGTGAGGAGTTTTTTTTTTATAATTTAAAAAAATTCTGATATCTTTACTGATGCCTCTGCATGAGCTATGAAAGCAAACCAGACCATTACTGACGGCATTACACATTTCTGTTTTCTTATTTTATTTTATGTTTTTTTTGTGCCTGAAGAAGGAAAATACAGGGTAGGCGCCATGTGACAGCTTGCTACAGTTTTGTTTTTGTTTTTTTAATTTCCTGCAAGGATTATTTACTTTGAGTGAAGAAACAAAAAATAGAGGGTAAGAATTGTACTCAACAAAATCAGCATAGAGAGGAAAGTACTGCTTCTGTCTCCAGGGGGCGCCAAAATCAAAAGGTAGAAATTCTTGACAGGAGCTTTAATACAGTGGCTATTTTTTCCCCAGGGATTCTCTTCATTTTTCAGTGTTACATAGTACATATTTTGAATGAAACATAACAACAGTCAATTTTCCTGAAATATTTTTGTTGTGTTAAAGTTTATCAACAATTTCCTCTAATTTATGTCCCCTGACTTGCTTTTTTATTGTCTCTAAATCATTAATCGTTATGTCACTGCTTTAAAACCCATTTGGCAATCAGCCCGATGAATGAAGAGACCAGGACCACTCCCTGTGTGTGTGTGTGTGTGTGTGTGTGTGTGTGTGTCTGTGTGTGAAACTGTCTTGTTCAGTGAGGTGGACGATGGTGGGAAACTCAGTCATCCTTCACCGATGCGGCGGGGAGTCAGGGCTGCAGGTTTTCTGTGTTTCCTGGTTGCTAGGTGGGTATCCCCTCTTCATTCATTACCTGAGGGACTGCAGCGATTCTGTGTGGGATGTGGAGCACGACAGCACATTCCTGAAGCTCTGAATCAGGGAGTGGGAGTTGACAAGAGGTTTGTTTTAATGAGGTTAGTGTTTGTTTAACCTCCTTTCTTTTCTAACACGGCTTCACATGAAAGAGAGTCGGAGAGTAAATCAGAGAGCTCAACTTTATACTGTTTCCGGATGTGATCAGTTTGTGTTTGAACAACTACTCTGGATGATTCAGGGGAAAGGTGAAAAAGTCTGAGTGTAAGACATGAGAGAAATTTTTCTTAAAGGGAGGGAGAAGTGACGAGAGAGACAGATTTACAATCCAGTGAGCACAACTCATCTCTCAGCTGACGAGGAGTGAAAGGAATGTGAAGTCCAAAAAATGAACCACAACACCTGCCCACTTCACTGGAAGCCCCAAACAGTCAACTCATTACCAAGCTGCCTCCAGGGCCAGGAGCTTCTGCTCATGCTCAAATAATTATCAATGAGTCTCAGGTCTGTTTGAAGAATGCAAAGCTGGAGCAACAGCTAGCTTAGCTTAGAGCAAACAGCTGATCAGGATCAGTTTGAAAGTCAAAATATCCCCAGCAGCTCAAAAAAAAAAAATTTTATTTTTCACCTGCACAGAAATGCAATGATTATATCATGTTTAAGGCTGAGATAGTTAGCATAGCCTGGCTTTAAGACAGAAAACAAACAATTAATTGATGCATTTTTGGCTAAGTTAGCTTAGCTGAGCATAAAATTGGGAGCTGGCAAACTGGGATGATTTCTGCAGTTACTAAAAATGTTCTCCGTTTCCAAATGAGCTGGTGGTTTAGACTTATCAGATCTTTTTCTTTTTAATGTGTACAACAATAAAGCATCAATAAATACATTTCATATCCTATGGCTGACATTGGCTGCTTTCATTTTTATACAGATTGAGTTAGCTTAGTTTAGCAGAAAACTGGGAGCTAGCTAACTGGGATGACTTGCTAAAAATTTGCTCTGTTGGCACCTGGGCTGGTACTTTGGATCTATAAGGTCTTTCTTTTCTTTTTAATATGTATAACAACAGAGCATAAATGACTTGTTCTTTCTCATATACATAAATCTGAGATTGGCTGAGATGTTAGCATAGCTTTGCATAAAAACAGGGAACAGCTAGCATGGCTATCTTAAAATCAAAACTCAGCCCTCTTGCTGCTTGTATATTTTATTTAAAATACATGGATTTGAAAATAACAATGTAAAAATAATTGTGTGATGTATATAGTGAAGATAATTTAGCTTCGAAAAGCATAAAGCATAGGCAGAGTTCAGAAGTGACCAAAATTTACTCCATTGGTACTCTAGCTGGTAGTGTATTTGTGCTTTTATGATTTGTATTTATGATAAAAGCCCAAAAAATATTAAAACAAAAAAAAAACACTTTGACTTCAAAAATTTAAACCTTCTCCCCAAAATTTCAATTACAGCATAAAAACAATAGCACAGAATTTTTGGATGACATCCTTAGCATAAAGACATGAAGCAGCTAGCCTAACTGAGCTCTTGATTCACAAACCCCATACATAAATATTAGCATATTAGCTTCTAGTAAATCTCACAAAAGATATATTTGTATCAACAATTTGATACTTGTTGTTCTAGCTCAAATTAGCATAATGTAGCATAACTGCTAACTAGCATGGATTAGTTGGTAAGTCCAAAAACCAAGCTAATAACTAGTAGCTGGTAGTGGATTTGTTATTTTACAAAAAGTTAAACTGTAAAATGGTAAATTAGATACTTTATGGTGCAGATAGCTTAAATTAGCATAAGAGAAGGTAATGAAACAGCTAGCCAGTCTGGCCACGGTCGAAATTCACATAATCAATTCAGCTTAGCAGTTTTTTTTTTTTTTTTTTTTTTTTTTCATTTTTCAATTTTCTTTTATTATTATTTCATAAATTAAACTTATCATAAGACATTTTGAGAATAACATCAGTAGAAAACTGATGCTTCAAAATGCAATGGTGGAATACAGAGAAAGGAGGAAATAATATCATTGGGGTTTTTAGGTTGAAGGCGATAAAAGAGAAAAAATAGAATTTTTTTTCTCTGTGAAGTGCCAAAAAAACTCAATACAGCCATAAAGGCTGGCTGGTTAATTAGCATTAGCAATACTTGATGTCCGCTATTGAGGCTGGTGAGCTAACTCTCCATCATCAAATAAATGTTTGCTAAAGAACGATGATATGCAGCCTTATTCAACAATCATGCTAACGTTGAGGAACTCAATTATTTCTCTTCTTAGTGAAACCATTAAAAAAAAAGATGAAAGTGTGGATATTATCATAGAAGTGATGCAACTGAGAATCCTCATTCATTTTAAAGTACCTCTGAGCTGCTGTGGAGGTTTTGTTACACATCCTGTGTTCTTAAATGACCCCTGTGAGAGATGTGAGGAGCTCAGGTACAGATCAAACACTTGTTTCTCTGCAGCTTTACACAGGAGGAACCGGAGTGTGCCTTAGTGTTAGGTGTGTAAAGGTGTTATTTTCAAAAGAAAAGCAAAAAAACACAGAAAGATCTCCCAGTGTGAATAGTTTATTCAGAGAAAGTGGATGCTTTTACAAGAAGAGTGGACAGTGAAGCATGAAGAAAAATTCACCAGTGCAAACTGAAAGTGAAATAATAAAACTATGTCTGGTTACAGAAGTTAATCATATGGAGTCAAATTGTGGAGGTAAAAGAGTTGAGGGTTGAGAGAAGTCACACACCCTGACTCAGAAGACGCACCTCTCAAACTCTGACTGGCATCTTCGTAGAGGGAGTTTCATGCTGGAGGAGGATAATGACCCCAAAACGCGTCGCATCTCCTCGAAGACCAAAAACAACCAATGAGTCACATCTGTCGTGGACTTTCCTCCCTTCAACCCCATGACACATTTATGGCGACAACGTAAAAAGAAAGAATCCCAGGTTGATGAGAAATAGCTCTCATTTCTTTGAAACAAACTTCTGTTTGCATTTTTTGAGGAGGAAGATTCACACTACAGCAGGGAAATCTCAGATATGCTTATAAGACAACCATTAATGTTTGGAAAATGATCAACATGACAGATCAGAGTCCAACATTTCTAAATGTGACCTCCTTGGATTTAGTCTGCTGTATGTTAGGGTCTTGATGGGGGAGAAATATATATGATGATGATTTTCAAATATTTGAATTGTCTGATAATGAAAAACTGATATTTTCATGAAACTTTAAGCTATTTGCCATTTAATATCAAAACACTTCCACAATGACACAAGAAAGCATCTGTCGGTAAAACTGAAAAAAATAATGTGTTCATGTGTAAACTTTGTTCAGTAAAACTAAAAAAATACTGAGATCACACTTATTCATGTATCACATCAAACTAGCCTTCAACGACTTTGCACACCCATTAAATGGATCTCTATCTCCCCATGTCTGCAGAGACAGTAAACAGTGAATAGTTAGCGATGACGATCAAATAGTATTTCCTTTCCTCAACGCTCATTCCCTATAGCTATATCCCAGAATCCTAGCTGCTTTTAAACTTAATATTTAATATTTGTAGCATGTCAATGCTAACGGGTGTAAGGCCCGATGTCTTCCCACAAGGTGACGAGAAGGAGGTGAGGACGACGTGCTGGTTCTCAGGTGTGAGCTAAGAAGTGACGACATCGACCTGTTCTTCCATCCATCGTTATTGGGAACATAAGATCTATCTCTGATAAGATGGACGAGTTAGCTGTGCTAACCCAGCAACAGAGGGAATACCAGAGGGCAGAAGAGCACCATGCTATTCACAGACATGGCTAACGGAGCTAACATCAGACATCAACGCCACATTGGAAGAACTTCACCTGCTGTGAGCAGACAGGATCCAGGAGACAGAGACTGAACAGACTGCTGAAGAAGCTCAGTCCTGGACCCTGTGGAAGTGGAGGCTGGCTGAACTGGACAATGATGGACAAGCTGTCATCATTTGTTTTCTTATGGACCTTTTTGCACTTTCTATACATGTTATTACTTTTGATTTCTTGATTGCTGCTGTGACTTCAATTTTGTTGTACTTGTTGTAATGAAAATCAAGTTCTATTCTATTCTATTCTATTCTATTCTATTCTATTCTATTCTATTCTATTCTATAATTCACTCTTAGTGCTATAAAAGTGTTTTTTTGGCTTGGTGTGTACACGGTTTCTGGTCTTTCTGCAGTCAGCTTCCAGCGGATTCTTGATGAACAGCAACTTTTAGGACTCCTGCATAGTCTTCATTTTTCTAAACCTGATGTTGCCCCTTGAAAAGAATTGGCCTGGCTTGTTTATTAAAACCTACAACTCTGCCTATCAAACTTCTAGCTGCTTATATATTTCATAAATTTCCACATTTTTCCCCCCAAAATTCTCTGGGATTGTTTGGGGGTTTTTGGCATAGATGTAAACGCAATAACATGGTGTGAGTGATCCAGATTTTTAAGAAACTTTTAGATCCCAAAACCTGACTCTAGCGTATGCTCCTAGCAGATTAAATACTTAAATAAGCTAAAAGCTATGCATATTTTGTCAAAGATTGATGATTTTTTCCCAAAAAATTAAAATGTCTCTATCATAGATCAAAGCACCTTGACTACTCCTGGACTTCTTGACCCCTTGTGTAAACTTCAGGAAGCTTCCCCTCAGTGGTGCGAACTGAGAGTCCTCAGCACTGCCCCTTTAAGCACAGCAGCGTGACAGTTGTAACACTAGGTACTTCCCAACCGCAGAGCAGATCACCACAGGGGCCCATTCAGGGTGTCGGTGTGTGTGTCACAGAAATGGGGAAGTGGATAGTATTAAACCCTTCTATGTGTGTGTGTATGTGTGTGTGAGAGAGGGTGGTGTAAGAGTGTTTGCAATTCATTAAGACTCTGTGAAACTGAATTAACACTGTTTCCTATACCATCGCATCTCCATTCAGATCCGCCGTCGCTTCAGCTGTGTGTGTGTGCTGGGCCGTAAAACCTATGTCTGCATGAGGGTCTGCAACACCAGCAACCTGCAAAACAGAGAGAGAAAACAGAGCATGTTCAACTCCAGATATGACTGAGAGACGAACAACTGTCGTGTCATAATGCAAGTTATCAAAACAAACTTTCAGCTCTGAAAATGAGCCGCTCCTTTCTCATTTTGAGTTGTACAGTTACCATGAAGCTCAGATAACTGGCATGAAAAACAACAAACACTCGTCTTTATTCACGTCTTGAGTAAGGACAGGTTTACACGATGATAAGTTCATGTGACAGAATTCAGGGTTAAACATTTGGTGGGACTTTCAGTGAGTCAAATTCAGTGATGATTAGCTACATATAAATGCTGTTTCAACTCTTTCAAACTAAAGTAAAAAGTCATTCAGAAATGGTTGTTGTGCAAACTGTTTTTTTAAATGTAAACTGTGGAAAATTTTAGTAAATTTCAGGAGTTTTCTGTTTACACATGTCCCCCTGTATTCTGCACAGAATTTTAGGTTCCCTTAGTCTGGCGCTGACAATGTGGGATATAAATCTATACATTGACTCTGTTTCACTAACAGAGAGTTTTTGCAAAGTTAGGCAAAAGACGCATCCGTCTCCTCACACGCTCTCCTTAGCTGCATCCGGGCATGGGAGGCTACTGTTGGTTAAGAAATAACTTTAACATGCCGTCTTAACCATAGACCATATAAAACATGGACATAGTCTCCCCAACGTCACCCGTCTGTTACTGAAACAGAAAATGAAGCACATCGGCTATAGCGGCCATATTGGTAGTGGCAGGGGCTTCGCCTTCAGCCATAGGGCGCCTCTCCGTCACGTGACCCTGAGCTGTGCCTCTGATTGGGAGAGCTTGCGATCTTAATATCCTCTGAACGGCCGAGTTTGAAAAAAAATCACCCTCGTACAGTGGGTGCTGATAGTAAAATTAGCGACTCAGACAGGAACTTTTTGAACCAAGCTGCTGCTTTTCCTTTTTTTCTCTTTTTCACTACTTTTTCTCCTGTGTTTGTCTGGAAATCCTACATCAACTCAACTCAACTCAACTCAAACTTTATTTATAGAGCACATTTAAAACAACTAAAGTTGACCAAAGTGCCGTACAAACACAAACAACACATATGGCTTAAAATATCTTAAACACAAGCAAAAGTCCGTATTCATTTAAATACATTAAAACACATAAAAATTAAATAAAAAAAAAATGTAATGAGGGCCATTGTAATTGTCCTACTTTACTGTTATACTCCCTTTCAGCAGACTGTCTGCTAAAATTTGGTGTTAGTTGCCGGTTTGTACGATAATTTGTTATCTGACAGTGTTGAAAATTATGATGACCCAGGACATATTTCATATTCTGGATCTTAGTATCCAGAATATTGCCAGGATCTGGATCGTACTTTTACATCTGTCAGAAATTATGGTGACCTTGTCTTGTATTGTTTTGCAAAGCAATCCGACCATTTACCGTGGAGTTATAAACACATATGGTGAAAATGGCCCTATCTCACAATGATAAAGAATCCTTTAAAAAAAATCCTGGATCCAGATGGTGATCCAGATCACCTCCAAAATTTTATCACTTCTTCCTCATCCCATTTTGGAAATTTCCTGAAAATTTCATCAAGATCGGTTTGTTACTTTTTGAGTTATGCTGTTCACAGACTGACAAACTCTCCCAAAAAAATAACCTCCTTGGTGGAGATAATGATGCCAGTTACGTTGGTCAGACATAAGAATCAGTTCTTTGAGGAAGTAGTGAAAAGATTGGCATAAAGAAAAAGAAAAAAAGCTGCTGTTTTTTCTGTCTGACAATGAATCTTTTCTGTGATATTGTAATTAAAAGTTATTTCATATTGTGAGCCCTAGGTCGTATTTTGTATTATTTCCTGAGTTGACTGTTTTGTTACACCCCTACTGAAACTGTAAACTTTTGAAAACAGGTACCAGAGTCACTTTTCAAAAATGCACCCCCCTTCTATGGCCAAAATAAGCGACATGTAGGTCCTTTGAAAACGGCTACATCACAGCCCTATTCACACATGCATGATTTGCATGAGTGGGAAAGAAACAACAACATTAATGGACTACGGAGCTGTAAAGTTGTGAAGTCCTGTGAAAGATGTGCGGGTTGAAACTGAATGGAAACAGCATGGTAAGGCAACGGCAACAAGGACACAAAAAAAATTCAAAAGAAAGACAAATTTCAATTAAGACATCCTACATAAAAAAAATTAAAACAGAGGACAAAAGCATGTTTGCCCTTTTCTGACAGTACACTTTCCCCTGTTTGTGACAAAAGAACATGGGGAAACAGCACAAACTGACGGCCTCTGCTATCAGATGGCAACTTTCAATCAAGCAGCAAAATCTAACAGAACACCTGTCGCCTGGGTTAAGTCAGGTGAAAAATTCAACCTTCTCTGGTGATTCTTGTAAAAGTGTGAATAGAGCTTATTCAGTGGAATATAACATTGAAGCCACAGACAGAGTGATCAGAGTGACTCAGCTGTGAGAGAAACAAGACAATTTATCGGCATCACCACATCAAGCAGTAAAAACCCCTGAGTGGGTTGAGTCAAACAGTTTTATTTCTTGTGAATTTAAAGTTTTATCTGTTGTTGGGTGACTGAGTTATTTCTCTCTTCAAGGTTCATTTTATAACGCCTGGTTTTACAGTGTCACGTCTACAGTTAGTGCCAGAAACAGAGGCGAGCGGACTCATCGGTGGAAAACCAGCTGCCTTAACATAAAGATACGCTCTTATTGAAAGTGGCTGTGACTCATCCAAAACAGTTTATTATCCATGGTGAGTAGCAGAGCAAAGCAGAAGATGAAACCATAAGATGTTTGACATTTTTCTTTAAGAAGAGATTGAAAACTTGAGTATACATTATCAACATAAGGTTTGAAGATTAAAGTTTTAAAGTTAAAGAGGGGTATAGCGCGTGTTTTTTTCCTAATACTGTCCCTCTGGTGCCCATGTTGGAGTTTTATATAATTCACAGATGAAAAAAAACACACTTGTCTTTCAGAAAACAATTATTTATGCCTCTGTCTGGAGAGCTTTGCAGTGGCTGCTCTCTTTAAGGCTCCCTGCTTCCAAACACCCTTTCCTCTGATTGGCCGGCCCTCTGGAGACCTGTTAAGTGTGGAGCTATGGGCAGACCTGGGGTGCGTCTCAATGCTTTAACTTCGTGTCTCCTCTGTCCTATCTCCTCCACAACACCGGAAGTACTTTCCCAGTCGCCATTTTGAAGACTGTCCCAACGCAAAAATTGTGCTCGGAGGAGAGAGGAGAGAGGAGAGAGGAGACTGATTGGAGTAGCTATGATTGAGGAAACACAAGAGCCGGCTTTGCGGAAGTCTTTTCACTGATGGACACGCCCCCATATGGAATATCACTCTCTGATTGGATGCTGCAGCGGCTCAGACTTTACATGAACCTTCACAAACACAAAAGAGTTTAATGAGAGAAAAGACGAGCTGAGGACCGGCACAGAGGATCGTTTAGAAACTGACCATAAATCTGGTAATAAAGTGTTTGTTGTGAGTTTAAAGCACAAAATACTGAACACAACCATCATCAAATCAATATGATAGAGGATTAATACAGAAATCGAATAAATAATATCCTCGAGCTTCTCAACAGCACACAGAATAAACAGAGAGCAGGTTTTCTTCATGGTAACGTGTTTGTTAAACTGGTTAAAGGAACAGACAAATCTCTGTTACTGTTTCTGTTTGATCAGAGTTATTACAGCGCACATGTGCAGACACACAAACAGCTGTAAGAGCTGACTGACAGATGATCCAGAGGTGATCAGCTGATGCCTTCATCACTGAAACATGTCACTTCATATGACCCTCCAGAAGAGAGGATGTCCCATTGCTTTAAAAACGAATCTCCTCCATCCTCTCTCCTCTCTTCATTTCCTTGCGTCTCTCATGCATCTCTGGTGGGAGGGACTAAGATGCAAGTGAACGACGCAAGTGGAGGAAGAAAGGATGGACCTTAATCGCTTTCAGACTGCAAACAATAAACTGTATCAACTTTTAAACATATTGATATAAACAGGTGGTTGAAAGTTTTTTAGATACTTTACATTGCATTACAACACTGCACAATAACATTAAAAAGATATGTAAGGGCTCCTCATGAGTCAGCTGAAAATCTTAGCAAATTAGCCTCACACAAAGCTTCAATGTGAACTGAAAGAGTTTCAAACAGTTGCATCTGTAAAACACACAACGTAACCAATCATCGGTTTGTTGTTCTGCTTATTTGCAGCTCACCATGAAAGTCAAGTCAAGTTTGCAGCATTGCGCGCTCATCTTTCGAGGTTATTTCCTCGAATTAAAAACCAGACAAGCGTTGAAGTCCTGTGGCTTTCACACCAAAGTCAGGTCATCAGTCTTAGCTGTGCTCCTGTCAGGTTTCGGGGGTTAAACCATCAAACGACTTCCATATAAATCGATCAACACAGTGCTAATTTCATCTAACACTGAGCCTTTCAACCAGCCGACAGTTTATGATGATGTGACGGTGCTGGACAGCTCTGGTTAAGTTTAAATCCTCCTTCACTTCCTGCCACAGCACCTGAACCCACACTGTGTGAGTCTGAGTGTGCGCGTATGTGTGTGTGTGTTGGGGAAATTCAGCCTGGAATGCGTAAATGTAAAACATGCCGAAGGTGTTCATGGTTGAGTGGGGTGTTAGAGAAGAAATGAGTTCAATAACAACAGCAGAGGACGCCATCTGTTTGAAATACCGGGAAAAAACAGAGAAGCTGAGTCAAGACTGACCTTAAATATGATCCTGGAACAATCTCAGACACAATGACGGACACAAAACACCACATGAATATCTCAATATATAACCAGACGTATTGGTAAAAGTTGACTTCCCTACATTTCTGCGACTTTAAACCTATTATTGACAAATAAGACACAAAATAGTACACACTGTATGAAAAAAGTATGAATGGGGACCCATTACTAGGGAAATCTCATGCAAGAATATTCCTGGAGGTTTCAAATGTTCTGCATTGTTTCACAAATAGCTGCTGCTTCCATCACGAGCACTTTAACACTCTTCTTCCATTCACACACAGGCTGACAGGCTGTAAAGCGCTGACGCCCGTGTCAGAGAAAGCATATTTCCAGTGGACTGTCATTAAAAAAATTAAAAGAATGTAGGCGAGGTCGTAACATATACGAGCCTTCTGGCACCGCGTCTCCTCTCACGTGATCTCACACTATTTCCAGAGGTGAGCTACACAAGCGCGCCCCGGCTAAAACTGGAAATCTGCTCAGCTGCAGGCGGTCACATTAAGCAGGATGATGCAGTTCAGAGCAGCCCAGAGGAGGACTCAAATCTGAACCCAATTGTTTTTTACACTTTCAATTATGCAACCAACAAGCAGGCGGGGGAGCTTTCCTACTGTGAGCGGAGCTGTGGGGACGTCCAGTTTCAGCAGCTTAAGGCAGGTCAGTCACTAGAGAACAACACACCTGGAGGGAAAGTTTCCTACAGTGGCGGCTGCTGGTCAGTCAAGGAGGGGAAGCTCATTTTTTTCCAGCCTACATCATAAATTTGTTTATTTATTTATTTAAACGTAAATTCTACCCTCCGTGCCAGCTTGTTAGCAGCTGGAGCTGCCATGTGAGTCTACAACAGGCTGTAAGTGTGAGTGAGAGGGGGAGAAACTCTGCTGTTCTAGTGTAGCTGCTTATTGGTGAAAAGAGAGAGAATCTTTAAACACAACGCTCCTCGTTTTTAAGACAGGTAAACTCGCTGGGGATCGATAAAGCCTCCAGATCAGTCCAGAACAACTAAATATAAAATTGAGAAGATGCTCCAGTGGAGGGTTATACTTCAAGATCGCTGACTGGCTCATTTCACTGTCAGTCAAAAAGGGATTCGGCCTCAGACAGATCATCCAATCATCATGCAGAAGCCCAGCGTCCAGGCCAGCCCACTGCCTCATTGACCCCCAGAGACGCTGAGCGTCTGATGGACGGGACAAAGCCCAGCGTTTATCAAATGACCGTCCAGTTTCCACAGTGGAACAACCCACTCTACACTTCCCCGTTGAAGTCAGAAGACGCTCAGCGTCCAACTGTGTTAAAGCGCTGAGACACTGCTGGGATGAATGAGAAGGAGGTGGAGCCATTTACCTGTGATAGGAGCTGATTCTGAACAAAAGATGAAGGAATTCTAGCGCATACTTTGTCAATAAAATGTACACACAGCAGTACATATCACCACTTTTCTTGAGGGACATTTTAGGGGAAGCTGAGCTTCCCTTGCAGTCTTAGAGCAATCGCCACTGGTTTCCTACCTGAGCTACTCTTTGATGAGTCCATAATTGATAAGTTAGAAAATGTTTAATGCCAGTAAAGACTACAGATCTGTGAAATATTATTATCATCACCAAAAAAAAGTAAAATATTAAACTTTTCGTTCTTAATGCCTGAGGTTCCAGATAGATGGCAGACCTCAGTGGTGGCTCCTTTCCTCATAAATTTCAAGATCAAGAATGAACTGAAATTTATGAGGAACATGAAAACTATAAGGTGTATTAATTTTTTAAAGTTTGACCACAGCCCATCTGGAATGACTGGAGAGACAGATTTTTTAACCTATGCTGCAGCCAGCCACCAGGGGGAGCAGTTTTTGTGGAGACCTCACTTGGAGCCGAGCAAGATGACGTCCATTTTTCTTACAGTCTATGGTTACTATACATTTCATTTTCAGAGGAACGTGTGGACGTTGTCTCTGTGGCATCACCAGTTTGTTTCAAAAGCAAGCTTTTAAAGCCCATGGTCAACAAGGACCATATTGGAAAAACTGAACTCGACTTAGCTTTGTCTGAGTTAGCATGAGGTAAAGAGTTGCTACTTTAGCCTCTTTGCAGGAAGCTACAAGGAAGCCCGCCTGTCAGTCAAGTGATTTCTAAAAGAAATTAACCCCTGTACAGTGTGTGAAGGTAGCAAAACAAGCTACTTGGACCAAGACATTTCACAAACTTTCATGAACAGGAAATGCTAAAGAATGTTTTTGTCACAGTGTCAACAAGCCAGTGTGAAATGACTTCTTTCTGTGGATTGATATGATTGGACCTGTTAGATCAAGTATTTAATTCATAAGGGTGGTAATAGTCTAACCCTGGCTAAAAGTTGGCTAAAGCTATGTTGGAAGAGACCTGGTAACACTTTTCAGGATGCCCTGTTAACCCAGATTACAGTAAAAGGTGTATTCACAAACTGAACCAGTGAAGTCTCAGGATCCCTTCAGTAAAAGTTCAGCTCACTTCCCGGGGTCGCTGTATTTTGTGTAGGACATAAGGTCCGGCAAGAACTGCTTCCAACTCGCTGAATAAAAGCAACGTCAGCCCTTCGAGTCACCCGTTACTAAACTCGTCCATCTCCAGCTGCTCCACATCTCCGCCTGAAACGTGACCCAGCAGGAATGTGCCACGGCGTTCACGCCAACAGCGGCCGCTCCGGCTGATCCGGCTGCTCAGGCCACGATCTGTGACTCGTCTTTCATCGAGAACAAGCTCATTACCCGGGAACCTCTTGACTCGCCCGACAAACAAGGGAGTTAACGGGCTGCTAAGATAATCCAGGATGTATGACCTGGGGTCTTCTGGGTTTGAAAGACCACCAGGATGAGGCTATTGTCGTCAACGTCAGAGGAAATGTTAAATTCTGACATGCCAAGCTTTAAATTTGGGACATGATATCCAGGGGAACCTCGTCACTCCACAGCGTGTGATGCTGCGTTCAAGTCCAGGCTGCTCCAAGAGCTCCTGCCTCATTAGCGGTCCATGTTTGAGAGATTTAGCCACTGACACGCTGACCGACAGCTGCTCCAGAGGGAAGCCAGCAGGGAAAAAGGAGCTGCTCGCTAATGGGGCGCTTCCTAAAATCATCATTTACAAAGCAGAGACTTCTCTTCATACACGCTTCTCTCTGCCAAACCAGAGATAAATTGGCAGGGATTTCTTAGCGGCTCTTTGTACTGAGTCAGCATTGCTAATGTTTCCCTTCACACAGCTGCTGGCCTCATAAAAAAGACATTTTTCTGCTGCCAAAGACCACACATATGAAACACGGGGGACTTTTTAGCGGTCTCTTCCTGTCTGTCTTTCAGAGGCATGAAAGATACAAATGGGGTGAAATAAATTTGTAGCCCTTTTAAAGTCGCTTCAGTCAGATAGAAGCTAACAGCTGATGGAGGCAGCGTGTCAAATCAGGCTGCTATCAGGTTCAAGGTGCAGAAAGAAAGTGGGGGGTCCTCCTCCTCCTCCTCCTCCTCCTCCTCCTCCTCGATGTCTTTTTACACGAGGAGTCAGTGAAGTCATCACAGCTGCTGCGGCTCTCCCAAAGAACCCCAATGAAAGGTCGCCCCCGCCCCCCCCAGCTGAGGGCCGTAAATTCAAGACGTAAAACGGGGAAGACGTACTCTCCAATCAACAGGTGCAGCTCCAGAATGAATGCACACCCGTTTTTTCTGTTCTCTCCTCTCTGGAGGAGCAAGGACAAAGAGGAGCGGGACAGGCGCTTTCAGCCCGCAGAACTTATGATGCTGAAACGGCCTCGGCTGAAACAATCGCGGGCCTTCATGAAACGTCCGCACATTTAAGACCGCTGACAGAAACTTGGCTCGTAGGAATCGATTTGAAGCAGTAATTTTTTTGTGAATGGGGCTGACACCTTTCTGTCATGTACACAAACACACACACAGACAACCACAAGGTTTGAAGTGAAACCAGGCTGAGAGATGTGAACTCCTCTTGTCCGTTTGTGGAGAGCTCATTTCTTTACTTCCTCTTGACAGAATATCCCACAAGAAGCATCCAGTGAAAGTGAAAACAAGACGTTGAAGGTGAATGATCCAATCTATGGCTTCACCTTTGTTTTAAAAAAGCAAGAAGAGGACAGTTTGTGTAACTCTTGCCTTTAAAAACAAGCTCTGAATGGATTTATCCCATCGTAGCCCTTCGTTCTCTCTCGTGTGTATTAACTATTTGACCTCCAGGCATCAGACATCCTCAATTAAGTGACTTCCTCTATAAATTCCCACATTTTCTCTGCCTTGTGGATCATGTGAGGGTTTCAGAAACTAGCACAGTGGGTCAGTTTATTCATCGTCAGATGATCACTTGAACCATCGTTTTAAAAAATTGCCAACATTTACTGTCTCCTTCTTCTGGAATTTTCTGCTCTGCCTCCAGCATGAATATCTTAACATTTGGGCTGTGGTCAGTATGAAGAATGACATCTTTTTTTTCTGTTTGACCTTGTGCATATCGTTGGGTTGATCTTGAAGTTAAAGGGCAAAGAGCAGTTAGCTGGAGATTAAAAGAGGAAACTCCACTGATGGTGTTGAGCAACATAAACATTAAGCTATAGTGAACATTTTCCTGTGCAACATCCTTCCTCTACAGCACTCTGTTTACACAATTAACAAGTGGAGTTATCGTGTCATATCTCATTTGGTCACATTGTTTCCAGTGGTATAGTATGTATTTCAACATATTCTCACATGTAGGGTTGAAGCACCTTAACTATCATATCCTGTGTTGCATCATATCTTATATTGTTTTCTATCATAACATGTCTAGTCGAGGTGTCGTGTCGAGTCATGTCGAGTCATTTTGAGTGGTGTCGTGCCAAGTTGAATTGAGTTGTTGTAGCTGTGTTATGTTGAATCCAGTCTCGTCGAGTAAAAGTTGAATAGAGTTGGGTTGAATGGTCTCACGTCAGATTGTTGCTAGGCGCCGCCCTGTTGGTCATGGACACCAAACTGTTTGTGTCTTCAGTGATATTTTTACTACTTTTCTCCTGTGTTTGTCTGGAGATCCTACATGTAACCATGGCTGCATTGTTTACATGTGAACTCAGCTGTTAGCAGCCTGTAGCATAGAGACTAGAATAGAATAGAAATAGAAAATACTTTATTTATCCCCGAGGGGAAATTCAGGAGTCACCGCAGCATTTAAGAAAACAAAAGTAAGAAAGAGTATAGAAAGTGCAAAAATGTCCATAAGAAATTAGATGACGACATCCCGTCCACCACTTGTCCACCACTCTCCAGCCCAGCCAGTCTCCACCTCCACAGGGTCCAGGACTGAGCTTCTTCAGCAGTCTGTTCAGTCTCTGTCTCCTGGATCCTGTCTGCTCACAGCAGGCGAAGCTCCTCCGATGTGTTGCGGCGTCCGATGTCTGCTCCGTCAGCCACGTCCGTGAACAGCATGTCAATGCTAACTGGTGTAAGACCTGATGTTTTCCCACAAGGTGAGGAGAAGGAGGTGTGGACGACGTGCTGGTTCTCAGGTGAGAGCTAAGAAGTGACGACATGGACCTGTCCTTCCATCCATCGTTACCGGGATCGTAAGATCTATCTCCAATAAGATGGATGAGCTAGCCATGCTAACCCAGCAACAGAGGGAATACCAGAGGGCAGAGTAGCATCATGCTATTCACAGACATGGCTAACAGAGCTAACATCAGACACCAACGCCACATTGGAAGAACTTCACCTGCTGTGAGCAGACAGGATCCAGGAGACAGAGACTGAACAGACTGCTGAAGAAGCTCAGTCCTGGACCCTGTGGAGGTGGAGACTGGCTGAACTGGACAATGATGGACAAGCTGTCATCATCTGTTTTCTTATGGACCTTTTTACACTTTCTATACACTTTCTTACTTTTGTTTTCTTGATTGCTGCTGTTACTTCAATTTCGTTGTACTTGTTACAATGACAATAACGTTTTTACACCCAGATCTGCGCAAATTCCATAGACGGTATAAAACATGGACGTAGTCTTGCCGACGTCACCCATCTGTTACTGAAACGGAAAATGAAGCACATCAACTATAGTGGTCATATTGGTAGTGGCAAGGGCTTCGCCTACAGCCATAGGGCGCCGGCCGTCACGTGACCCTCAGAGCTGTGCCTCTTATTGGGGGAGCTCGTGATTATAATATCCTCTGAACGGCCAAGTTAGAAAAAAATTCACCCCCCGTACAGTGGGAGCCGGTAGTAGAATTAGCGACTCAGACAGGAGACGTTTTTTGAACCAGGCTGTAAATAGGTTAATTTCTGCTTTGAAAACAGCTTTTTTTGTCTTGGTGTGTATGTGACTTCCGCTACTTCCGGAGCCAGCTTCAAGCGAACACTCGAGAAACAGCAGATTTTAGCACTTCAACATTGTCTCATATTCCCAGACCGGAGGTTGCCGCTTGGCCAATTCCCACGCAAGATTGATAAATGTGGGCCACTGTGCCAAAAAGTGTTGCACTGGGTTGGTTTGAGTTGTGTCAAGTTGTGCCGAAATGTTATGTGAAATTGTCTCACCAAGTCTTGTAGCATTGTCGAGTCATGTAATGTTGAGTTGTGTCTTGTCAAGGTTTTTCAAGTTGTTTCAAGTCATGTTGTTCTTGTTGATCATTTTGCGTTGAGCTGTGTTGAGTTCAGGTGTTAAGTTGCATCGTGTCTTGTCAAGTCTTTTACTGCAAGGACAAGTTGTTTTGTTTTGTTTACCAAGAACCTTTTACAGTCCACAGTCCATTGTAAGTGATAAGGGGTAGAAGATAAATACACAAAGTTAGTGAAGGAGAAAACTACTCCAGAGACACTTTTTTTCAGCTCTGTGGGGTCATGTAGGGTCTTGAACTAACTTGATAAACCACACACATTGTCCACAGTGTGCACTGCTTTAATGACTTCCTCAGGAAATGAGTACATTTGTGTGAAATTGTTCAATGACACAGTAGGAACAATTTAGACAGGCAGATGATTTCTACGTGCTGCTTTTCCTGTTCGCAGCGGCATGCGAGGAATTTGACTGTTTATTCTCCTTTCATCTTCACTTCCAGTCATTAAGAAACATCCCACAAATCCAATTAATGAACAACCAGGCCTAACATCAGCGTTCTGACCGGGGAGCGTTTATTTCCTGCTGTACGGACGACACATTATCATTCACAGAGAATCAGGCGAGGAATTTTAATCTGGGTTTTCCCACATCTTAAGTCATTATTTCCTCTGGGAGACAAAGAAATCCTGCAAACTTTCAAATCTGATTTATGAAAGTCTACGTTTGAATAAAGAAAGATTTCAGTCAATATGTTGGAGTATTCTGAACCGCTTCTTTCTTCGACAGCTCTGACATTTTCCATGATGTCAGTTCATGTGCTTGACCCAACAGTGAACCATCTGATGCCTGAGATAATGGGCACATATATCTGATTTATCCAAATGTCATGAGGTATTTCTTGGACTATTTGTGCCTCAAGGGGAGCAGCTGATGCCGAACATGCAGAAGCAGAAAAAAAGATACCAATGTGAAATGAGAAAAATTCACTCTCAGATGATGAAATATCTTATTTTCCTGTGCAGAGTAAGAAATTTCTGTAGGTATTTTGATTAAGTCACCAACGCTGTTCTTCCCACACAGCTCCCAAAAAAGGTCACGACCTCGTCTGGACATCAGTCTGTGTTTTACACTGGACACGCTCATGCCCAAAATTACCTCCCATGCTCCCGTGTCATGACTTTTCACCCTGGATCCAGACCCTTGTACCCTGTCCTCTTACACGTCCCAGCATGCCTTTCATTTCGAGGAACAACCAATCGTTAACCTCGCTTTTAAGGACAGTAGAGTCTGAATATGAGGCGCACAAATCTCCTGGAGAAGTGAAACTGGAAGCTGTGTTGTCCCACATTAAAGACGGCTCTCTGATTAATTTCTACCCCTAAACAATAAAAGCGTAGGGATCGCTGTGAAGTTTCTTTAAGGGTGTTTAATTCAGCTTCTCTTATCTGGAGCAGAGGTAAGAGCATTCATTTCCCCTGCCGCCTTTGAACTCGCTCAAACATGCAAGGCTAAATATTTACACATCAGCCCCTTGCTTGTTTAATGTTAAAAGCACACTCACACGAGAGTAAATGAACACACACACAAAAAAAAAACTTGTAGACAAAACACCTTCAGCAGCTGATGAGGACCAGGACACTTTCCAGCCCGGGTCCCACAGGTTCAACCTCCTTTTCAGGGCATGGGAGAGAGTGACCCGAGGGTCTGCTTGGGAAGGGGTGGGGGGGTCAGAGGAGAGGCACAGGCCTGCTGACGCTGCTGTCTCTGTGAAAAAAGGCGATCTGTGCGTTTAGAGTTGGCTCAGGCCCAAAGGGCTTAAACGGAGGTGGGCGGGTTCACCGTGTGAAGCGTTACAGACAAAGACGACGAGCCGTCTGATCAGCTGGGAGCAAATCAATCAGCATCACAGAAGGATGAGATGTATAGAAGCGTGTGCTGGTTTTCAAAGAATGGGTTCTCACATAACCAATCATCCAACCAATGATTGTCTTATCATAGCTTCTTAACAATTGTCAATCTATAGATTTCTCCATGTGTGGCATTTTCCTTTTTTTAAGTAAATTAGCTTTTTTAGTAAATTTCTCACCTAATAAAAGTTTAAAATTAATGATGACCTAATGTTGTAAAATGTGCACAGTTGAGCCAAAAATTAGTAGTCCAGAAATGTTAGCAAGAGAAAAGATGGCAACAAAGCTGACTCGCAATCAAAAGCTGCAAGCTAACAATTCAAGTATGGCAAGCAAAGACATCAATGCTACTTGTTGCTAAAAATAAGAAAATTAAAATAACAATCACTTGAGTTAGAATAGAGAGAATGAAATAGAAGAGAGTTTACTCTATTAATTCCTAAAGAGAAATTCAGAGTTATTAAGTTCAGCCAGTGGCAACCACCTGTTGGGCCAGAGCAGCAACCTCCAGTCCAAAACTATGAAGCTGATGCCAAAGTGCTAAAAAATGCAGTTTTTTGAGCGTCCACTAGAGGCTTGCTGTGGAAACAAAGGAAACCATACACACCAAGTCACAATGCTGATTTTCACTGCAAAAATAAACATGTTTACAGCCTGGTTCAAAAGACAGGTTTGGTCTGGGTAGCTAATTTCTCCAACAATTGAAGGGACTCAAATTACGAATTCTGTCCATATATGGGCGCGGCATAAGTGACTGGATCTGGATATCTCTGGGCGTAAATATACAGAAATAAGTAAAAATTGCACGTCATATGATGTCGATTTACTGATTTGTAATATAATTTAGACTCACTGAGTTCACCGTCTAATGCCTCCAAGTGGTTATAGCAATATTCTAAGTTGTTTGGAACCTTGCGGAAGTTATGAAGTCAGCCATGAGCCTTAACATATAGAGTTCCCAGTATTTTCAGAAAGAGTAATTGTGATATGTCTCTGTGATGAAAGTTGAAATGCTATTCTGAAGCCAAAGTTGTATCAATGTATGCTAACCACTAGCATAACAATGCAATTTCTCACATACGTTGGCATCAAGCTAGCTAGCTATTTTGTTTATATCATTTTTGGTAAATAAGGAGATTTATATCATCATGTTGAATGTATTGAATAAGAGTTTCCTGTGATAGAGTAATGTACATTTCTTTGCGTGTTCAGTTTTTCATTAAAACTTCAAACTGATAACCCTGAATCAGAGTTTTCCCAGGAAACTGTTGTCATCTGCTAAGCTAAGATAGCTGCGGCAGTCTAGTAGACGTAAGGTCCTGCAGCTTCAATGTAATATAAAGAATCAATAAGGGAATCTTCACGCATAGAAGGTAACAATATCGACAGATTGAGAAATTTCTTATTGATTCTCAATAGGAATTGGTTTTTCACACCCATTTCTACAAGGTTTTACATGAACACATGGAGACAGTGCTAGCTTAATTTTCTAGCTTCCCTGAATCAATTAATCCTGTATTTAGCCACTGCCAAAAGGTCGCACTGGAGGTGTGAAAAACTATTATGTCTAAGACTTTAAGCTGCTTCTTTCAGTGGTAAGGCACCCAAACAACCACTGTGACCACTTTGAGCTGGCTGTTTTAACTGTAACTGAACCAAAGAGGGATCCAAAGACAGTTTTTTAGGCTATACCTGAGGCTTGCTCCACAGAAAAGAGGAGAGGCAGGACTGTTTAAAGCAGGCAAGAGAAAAAGAGCTGTGAGAGCAGGATTGACTCCTTCTCTCTTATTCTTAATCCTTAATCAGTTTACATTTGGAGATCTTGCTAATTCTCCCAAATGGAGCATCTGTTTCACTCCCTGCTAAGTAGAAAAAGTGCCTGGGTCAGTCACAGTTCAACTTGGAGGGAAATAATCAGGAAGCTTTTGCTAAGTGTGATCCGTAGTCAGGGTTTTGCTAAATCTGGCACAAATGCTTTGGACACAGCTGAATGTATGGACCAGTTATAAGACATCAAAGAGTTGTGTCTTTGTAGTCTCCGGTCAAGGCAGCTGTGTATAATGATATGCATTGTCGCCTTTAGCCTACATGTAATGTTACAGAGTGAAACTGAGCAATCTCATGCTGGGGGACACAATCTAATCTGTGGTGAATCAGCAGCAACTGAAAAAGTCCCGTCCTGCTGCTGCCCGATAGTGAAAAGAACAACAGCCATCAGCAGGAAGAGGAAACAATGTCCAATGTCACCGCCGAGGAGAGAGGAGGATAAGGCATGTTCAATTCTCCTAAATCTGAGGCTTAAACAAAAGGATCCCATTCGTAACAATTAACAGTGAGCCTTCAAACTGCCTCCTCCATCTACAATGTAGAATTCATCATGAGTGTTTCAGACAAACAAAGACAATCTGCTGTGTGAATGAAAAGCTCGGGAGACATGGCAGAGCACAGACGCTTCTGGGACGAGGCTTTTTTTTCAGTCTGGTGCTACATTTGTCTCTCTTGGCAGATTAGATTTACAAGAACAAGTGCACGGTTTTGTTCAGATGAGGGGAAAAATCCTGGCAAAGAAGCAGAGTGTGGCTAAAAGCAGGAAAAATATTTAATTGGCTGTTTTACTTTTTCAGTGTTTGGATCACCAACATGCGACTCATCATACTGCTGAGGGATTCTTGATCCTAAGCCGGGTCTGTCTGAGACGCTCCTGAAATTTAATCCTCTGGGGAGGCGTCAGTCACTGGATTAAAAATATTATTTCAAAAGTGGTGTAGAGAGTATTCACATTTGTGACTGAAGTAAAAGTACGACCATAAGTGTGTCAAAGTTCCATGTGATGGATTAAAGTCCTGTATTAAAAAAATGATGCTGAAGTAAACATTTACAACTATCCTGAGAAAAACTGACCTGAAATGTCCCCTGTTACTGTAAACCAACTAAGTCCTCCATCATTAACATACTGATCCCCATGCTTTTACATAAAAGCAGGATTTCACAGCTGTAGTTTAAGGTGAAGCTCATTTTGCAAAGAACTACAACTAATGACTTCTTTAAATCATGGATTATTCTTCGAATTATTAAGTTATGAATACAAAAATTCACAGCATCCTGAAAAGGTCATCACAATTATCCAAAGCCCATGGTGAAACCTCTGAAAACGCTTGATTGGCACATCAAACAATCCAAACCACGAATTAAGCCGCAAATTTTCCTGCATGAAAAACTGAGACATGCAAAAATATGAGACACTGTGATAATATCTAAACAAATAAGTGGAAATAAGGGGAGTCCTGAGACTTATTGATTAGGGATGGGTACCAAAGTAGGTTCTTTTATAGGTACTGACCGATTCTGTCAGAAGTACCGGGTACCAATTCACAAAAAATTAAAAGGTACCATGTTTAGGTACCTAAATGCATTCTTGTGAATTGTGAGGGAGTGGAAGAGTAGGTGATTTTCCATGCTGGACATGAACACAGCAACAAATTTATATTTTTTCACCACATAAACACAAAAAAAGTACAAAAAATTGATACTGTTGAGTACCGATACCAATTGCCAGGTACCAGGCATTGGTACCATATTGTTTCAAATGTGAAAGGTACCCATCCCTAACACTGATATCCGATAACTGTCTGATAGGGGGAAACTAGAAAAGCACTCAGAGAGCGCAGACCCCCACCAAGCATATCATGATTGTCACCAACACTTTAGTCCTACTTTAATGTTATACTCTCTTTCAGCAGACTGTCTGCTACAATTTGGTGTTAGTTGCAGATTTGTACAATAATTTGTTACCTGACAGTGTTAAAAATTATGATGACCCAGGACATATTTCATATTCCAGATCTTAGTATCCAGAATATTGCCAGGATCTGGATCGTACTTTAACATCTGTCAGAAATTATGGTGACCTTGTCTTGTATTGTTTTGCAAAGCAATCCAACCATTTGGTGGAGTTATATACACAAATGGTGAAAACGACTCTATCTCACAATGATAAAGAATCCTTTAAAAAAATCCTGGATCCAGGCGGTGATCCGGATCACCTCCAAAATTCAATCACTTCTTCCTTATCCCATTTTGAACATTCCCTGAAAATTTCATCAAGATCTGTTTGTTACTTTTTGAGTTAATTTGTTCACAGACAAACTCCCACAAACAAAACAACCTTGGCGGAGTTAAAAATAAAACAACAAAATCTTGTAGAGAATAGATATCTGCAATCCAGTTTAGACTCCTCTACAGCACTTCTGTCCAGCAGCGCCTGGATCCAGCATGTAGGGCCCATTTGATCCCAAGGTGCAAAGGTGCTAACGAAGTAGCAAGGAGTAAGAGTGATGTCGGCCATCTGGCACTACTTTTTGTTAAAGTCTAAAAAAATAAATTGCAGCTGAGTGCAAGTTTAATACAACCAACCTCATCATTCAGTTTGAGTAATAACACTTAATCAAGCTTTTTTTAACAAGCCATATTACAAAATAAGTCATAAAAGTGTGTGCTGACACTGTATAAGATCAATATTATATTAGCAAATGCTAAAGGCTGCAATATCGGTATTGTATTGGAAGTGAAAAGGTGGTACAGGGACACACCCTAGTTAAAATCATGGTAAATTCAACAATCTCAAGGGAAAAAAATGTCCTAGTCAGAATTGGTTAATATTAATTTAATTGATAGGAAATCTCAGAAGCAACTTATTTCTCTGACAATAAAATGAGAATTTAAAGAGGGGTATTGTTCTTTTTAAAGGCTTTATTATGTGCCTCTGGTACCCTGTAGTAGCTTTAAAAGATCTGTCTGAAACACTTTGTTTTGGCTGCCATCTCTTTGAGCCTTCCTGCTCCACAAACCCTCTGATTGGCCAGCCCTCTGGAGACCTGTCAGGAGAAGAGCTATTGGGAGACCAGTATTTAAGGCCCGCCCATCTAACTGCAATGTGTCACAAACTGCATTAGAGATCTTGATGTGATGACCTCATCATTACTTCTTGTAAAGATCTCATCTTAATTTTTCAGAACAGACCACTTTGAGCAGTTTAAAGACAGATTCAGAGATTTCTACAAAGTATGAATAAATAGCGGTTTAAAAATCTGCACGTATAGAATAAACATCCAGCATTGGTACTGTGTATCCATGCTTTAGACAAGGGAAAACCCCTCTTTAAAATTCAACCAACCTACTGCTCTAAAACTAAACATTTGAAAGACTTGATTCGTCCAACTTGTTTGTTAAATCCCAAGAAATAAATTCTGATTGCAAGAACAACACCAAAATCTTCACACAGACCTCAACAGTCTTCAGTACCAGATACGACCAAGTTCTAGGTGAACATTAAATTGGAACAACACAGATCCGACTCTTTATATACAACACACAGAAGAACTGCCCTACAAATAAAGACTCTGAACAAACATTGATAACAAAACGCTTACACAAAACAACACAACACAACACAACACACTAAGAGATAGGGCCCCTGTGGAGCCTGAACCACACCTGGGTGTATATGAAGAGTGATGAGGAGCCGCTGCTCCCAGAGTACCAGCTAACTTTGTGAAGGTGGACAGTCACAGAGGTCACCTGTGGGTCAGGTGGCTGTGCTCAGGAACCTGCTCACTGATGAAGATGAAGGATGCAGGGCGCAGAAAGGAGGGGGGCCACAAATGAGCCAGGGGGCCCCAGGGGGCCCATCTGTTGTGGGCAAATAAACGGGGGCTTTGGTAAATGTGAAAACAGCCCTGCTCTTCCCCTGCGAGGCCCCGCAGACAGCTCCATTAATCAGGACCGGGATGAGCCTGCTGGGCCTGCAGTGACAAACACACACCCCCTCCTCCTCCTCACACTGTATCTCCATTAGAGGCTGAAGGTGTCAGCTGGCTGCGGCTTCTGTTCCTATGTTGACGCTATCAATGTTTTCACAACTGTCCTCCAAGAATAACTGAAACAAGTGACACAGGAGGAGCTGGGACGTAATTTATGGGCTGCCAAGAATCCCACCAATAAATAAACATTTGTTCAAGGAGCGAGTTCAGCGCTGAGTGACCAGACGACTCAACTACACGCGACTTCCAGGAAGAACTTACTCCAAACTCACAAGACTTGATGTGTTATCGTAAAACCTTTCATACCTTACACATTTTTGGAACAGGTGTCACCAAAACCATCATTTACATCTTTTACGTGTTGTCTATTGAGAGGTCACAGACCTCAAATGTGGAACGGAAAAATGAATCAGTTACACATCAATTTTTTAGGGCAGCTGAACTCATTTTCCTACATTTTTACTGTCTTCCCTAAACAATGGTTTATAAATGAGAGAATACTGACACAGCATGAGTGTAACTGTGGACCGTTGAGCTAAATGTCATATTTGTTTAAAGAAACGTCCAACATGCCCTCTCTTCAAACACTCCCACATTGTAGACAGGCTCCCATAATGAGACTCTTTGACTGTGAGATGATCCCAGACTTCAGCAGGTTTAGGACTTAATGGTGTCACATTGGGGGTCACTGTTTTGCTATTTGCTGCAACTCAGCTTCTGTTTTGCATTCATGCCTCACAGGGTTGTAGTAAGGTTGTCTCATGCATCGCTCCACATAAAGTTAACTCAGGAAGATGGAATCCACTCACACTTTGCTGTCATAATTTAAATACATTTGAATCTAAGAACAACAGTTTTTCTGTCTGAAAATGTTTTTCGCTCATATGATCTAATGATTCTCCTCCTCAGACGGATTTTTCCGCCCAGTAACATGAAACTTGCATATCTGAACTCAGACCTGGCGTGGGATTTGACCCCACTCAACGCCCACGTTCAGATTGATAGATGCCGATCTGTGCGTGGAAATGAGCGTACAACCGTTTTTCAGGCGTACGCACTTTTGATAAATGAGGGGCCAATAAATGTATCCTACATTTTCCGGGTCCTCACCAGGGGGGGTCTCTACGCTGACTGACCACTGGACAAAAGTGATTAGCTTATGAGTAGAGCACTGAATGTGTTGCAAACTTGTACAAACTTGTATAACTTGCTCTGTTTACGTGAACCATGCCACCCGATTTGTGTCATTTATGTTGTCCCGCAAGAAGTCACATCTACTCACGCCTGTACCAACTTTATTTGTTATTAATGTGCGCAATTAACTTTATCTGCTTTAATTGAACCATAAAATGATGCAACAACTCTTTTTCAACTAGGGCTGCAACGATTAGTTGACATAATCGACTACGTCAACGATGAAAATTCATCGACGCAAATTTTAATAGTCGACGCGTCATATTATTGTTTTTATTGTCGTTGTCACATAGTAAAATCAAATACCAGGGGGCAATACTCATTTGTAACTTCAGTTCACAGCATGAGGTGCTGTGTTATTGGATACTTTTATGGGAAAAGATCACAAAGTTCATACGTGAGGAATATTGATGAGGAAAAATCTCCACTCCCAGAGAGCGCTCCCGGAGTTTAACGTCTGATAACGTGATTTAGAGAGTCTCCTTCACTCTCTGTTACAGTTTTTCAGGATCTGAGTCACAAACTAGTGTCAAAACTCCCTTAACTTTCGAAAAAGAGAGGACATTTATCTGAAGGAGCTTTCACTCTCAAGCTCATACTGCACCGCTAACACTCAGCGGGGATGAGGAGGGGCGGAGTGCGCATGAGCGAAATAGCGTGTGTAGAGAAACGAAACTAAACGCGTTGTCATGGAGAGCTGAGAGAGAGTCAGGTGGGATCATACAGAGAGCAAAGCAAGCTCCAATAAGCAAATAAACATTAGAAAAAAAAACCAAAGTCACTAATAAGCAGTCTGTCCAACAACTTCATTTCCCTGTTACCTGCTTCATTCATATTGAGATTTTTTTTTTTTTTTTGTATAGTACTTCTATTTTTATGTCATCATGAATGAAATAAAGATAAACAAACAAAGATGACACAGGGCTGACCAATTAGGGGTGAGAACCTAACTCTGGGTAAATTGCAGTGAAAATGCAACACACAAGTTGAATAATAAAGGTCTGCACATCTTAAAGGCCAAATTAGGTTGAAACACAAAATAACCGTGATTAATCGACTAATCGAAAAAAATAATCGAAAGATTAGTTGACTTTAAAATAATCGTTAGTTGCAGCCCTATTTTCAACTTCTGAATTTGTAAAAAAAATAATCAAGTTGTGGTTGTTTTCAGAGCACTGATGGCTTTGTGGTCAAGGTCGCTCTTCATGAGGTTTGTCCTTGCACAGGTGGCCTGGGTTCAAATCAAGCCAGTGGCCTCTTTTCTACATGTATCGGTACTCAACCGTACTAATTTTTGGTACTTTTATGAGCGTTAATGTGGTAACGAATATTAGTTTAATAATAAAATCTCAAAGTTTTTCAATTTCCAATTTTTATTCTTTAATATATAAACTTGCAATGCTGTGTTCAGATCCAGTGTGGAAAATCACCCACTCTTCCACTCTCTCAGAGTGGCAAGGATGAGTTTAGGTACCCAAACATGGTACTTTTTGATTTTACTTGAGTCGGTACTTGGCACTACAAACAGAATTCGGTTGGTACCTATAAAAGTACCTAACTCGGGACCCATCTCTAATCTGATTGAAGGCATAAAAAGCCCCAAATGATAACTATAAGAAAAAAAAAGAATGATTTTGATGTTGGAAACATCGTCTTATCATTGCATCCTGAGTTTGAACTGTTACTAAGGGTGTTTTCACACCTGGATCTTTTGGGGCAGTTGTTCTGAAACAGTGAGCAGCCCCCCTGAAACTCTGGTTCGTTTGGGCATAGGTGAACACAGTAATCGCTTTCGGATGCGGGACAAAACAAGCGGGTCAAGATCGCCAAAAATAGGTGGTCTCTGCTCGCTTCCATTCGAGCCCTGTAGCGTTTCCTTTACAGTGAGAACACAAACACTCCAGCAACCGGCACAACTGACTCATAACTGTGGCTCACACTGTGGTGATGGGGGCAGTAATGAGCTCGATTGACAACTGTACAGTCAAAACAGTAGAAGAAGATGGAGTAGAAGAATCAACTACAGCAGCAGAAGAAGAAAAGACTAAAGAACTGAGGAAAATGAGTCGTGGTAAAGAAACAAAGTGCCCTATCGAAGTGCCTTCATGCAGTTGGGGCTCTTAAAGACTACATATGTTGATCATATAGTGCACACTGGTAGGTGAGCTAGATAAACGCTATAACGCTAATTAGCCACACACGTTGTTGATGCTCCATGAAGATAAGGAAACTCTCCACCTCCTGTGTATGATTTCTGACCAATGAGAAAAAAAAATTTCACCGCATGTGGCATTTGTTTACAACTTTGGACCGCGACAGACTTTTGTCTTGTGAACACAAACGAACCAAGTGACAACCGTTATAATTGTATCATTTTTGCCCCTGAAAGCCACAGATGTGAATACACCCTAAGATTACTGTTGCAAAGATTATGATTTATTACAAAGAGCTAGGATGCTTTAAATACTGTCCTTAAGGATCAGAAGTTGAACAAAAAAAGATTTAAAACTTGAGCTACAGAACCAAACAGCTGGAATTAACAGATCAGTGTTCGTCTGAGACAACATGTAAAATCAGTTTGTATCAAAAACTTGGGCAAACAAAAAATTAATAGAATCATTATCGCACATCCAGTAATGGAAAGAAAAAAAAGAACAGAATGAAATGCTCACATGTGAGCTGCTGGAACCTAATAATATAATTTTTTTTGCTTTAATAATGAAAGGTGTTCATATGCCAACCACTTTTCAAAGAAAAAATCATTTCAGCCTCAAACGTTTTTCATCTTTTATTTCAGCTCACCAGAAACTACAGTATTAATCTCTCATAGATGAGCAGATTCAGTTCAGCTGCCGAGTAAGCCCTTGCACTAAAGAATTCTCCTTAGTATGTTGGAACATATTAATATCTCCTAAGAATAACTAACTAGTGACCTAAGAATCCTACAACCATCCAGGTCAGCAGAAATGTCCATATAAGCTCTTGTGCTTTGAGTTGGATAACAGTGACACTGCACAGATACACTGAATAAATGAGACAGACTCCAACAATCCTGAAGAGCTACATGTCTCGCAGTACCCTCACCCTCTCTGGAGAGTTCACACAACTTACAAGTCTTATTAAAAACGAACTCCAATGTTCATATGTCATCCTCACAGCGATGCAGTCAGCACTGCTATTTTCAGTCTGAGCGCGGCCTTAGCCCCAATTGGCAAACGCATCTCTGCATCTCTGGCCGTAAGATAAGACCCCTCAGCCTGGGTTCAGAGAGAGGGGGAGAGAAGGGAGGGATGGGGGTGAGAGGGTGCAGGCGGCAGCAGAGACAGAGGAAAGGAAAGATGGAGGAGCACTTTAATAGTATGATTCAGCAGTGGTATCAATTCCCACAGATGGCAGGCCGGCTCCTATTGACTTACATAGGAAGGGGAGTAAAGAGGCAATCAAAACCCCCCTGGGGCAGACAGTCAGCACATCAAAAGAAAGCGGGATCAGTGTGCTTAAAGCTTCTGAATACCAGAGAAAGAAGCCTGAGCTCCATGAAGTGTGAATGTACTTTTAAATGCCTCAAAATCAACCAATTGATGATTCTATCTGAAGGAAACGTGCAAAGAAAAACCTTTAAATGTCACCAAACCTCCACATTTTACTCTTACATCCGCCTTCATGGATGTTTCCCCCTCCTGAGAAGACAGATTACATGTAGCGATGTACTGAGCAACAAATTATTCCTCACCCAGACAGCCGGAGTGACAGCCCAAGGCTGCAGGAGCGAGGACACGGCTGTATTTAGGTGTCAGAGGGACGTCCTGTGACACCCAGGCACGGTATATGACGGCGGCAGATGCCTTCACACTTTCTCACTTTGAACACCACGACGAGAGGACGACACAACAAAGGAGAGGTGAGGACGCTGTTTCTGTTTCATGAATGATGGAATAAGCAGGCTGAGAAACACGCTGGCTGCTTTAACCTTCTCCTGGTACTTTTAATCAGCCTGATGAATTCAGCCAGACGACCTGACCTCCGACTCCTGACGAGCGGCTGATGGAGAGAGTCTGCGCTGACAAGGCGGCGTTAATATTTCATTAACGCTGCTTTAATGATCATTAAACTGCACCAAGAGCTCAGCTGGCAACATGTGATCCTGTGTTGTACTGTCTGCTTCTCTGTGTGTTAGAAATAAAGATGAATTAGCCTCCAATAAGAGGGAGAGACTAACTGGTACTGACACTGAAATTGTTGCGATTTAAGGCTCCTTTATACATGTACTTAAAAGTTTCTGCAACTTAAAGACTAAAAAAGCTTAAAGTTGTTGCCTTTCATGTTAGACACAGGTACAAAAATCATGGTTTCATCCATTTTTCTCCTTGCAACATGTAGCAAAATGAATAATGTCAACACCTAAGAATGTAAGTATACATAAAAATGCTTGACGTAGCAACTTACTGAATATGTTTCAACCTATTTAGACCTAAGACGCCTGTTAAAAGATCTCCTTCAAAACCTAAGCATGAATTGTACACAATCTCTTAAAACCTGAAAAAACTTTCAGGTTTTTTATTTCACTGAAAGTTTGTATCTCAGTCTCTGAAGCAGATAAAAACATGAAATAAAAATAATTTGATAGTTTAGAACTTGAGCTTTTATTTATTGGAACATCCTCACGTTGCCACATGTGTATTTAAGCGAATCACAGCACATTTCATTACTCCTGTCCTAAAAATGATGACATCGACTAAAATGACCCAAACGTCACGCCCGAGCTTGAAGGGATAGAAACAGATATGTGGCATCTGGTCTTAATGGGTCAATACTGTTGACTAGGGATGTACTGAATCGACATTTTAAGTCCTGATACCAGTACCAATACCTGAGCTTAATATTTTCAAACTAATATTATTTATCCCTTAATATGTTGCCATCAGTTATTAAAGAAATAAGCACGTGAAACCTCTAAACTGCTGAGTTGCTGTAGTTACCTTCCTTTGAGCTATTATAGCTCTGCCAAGCAAAAAAAAGCATGCCACAAGAAAAGTATGCACAATGGCCCTCATTTATAGAACGTGCGTACACCTGAAAAATGGGTGTTCGCTCCTTTCAGCGCAAGGATCAGCATTTATCAACCTGAACGTGGGAGTAGGGTACGTGGAATTATGAAGTTTTCACCTCTAAGATTAACTTTCCTTTTCCTACAGCTCAGATTTTCTCTGGATCTGACCTGCTGATGACTTCTGGTCATGTGCCAGAAACATAGTTTTGATAAACAAGGATGAGATTTACGATCGGGAGCCAGAATATGTAACTTAATTTTGAAATTACCGGATACTCTTATCGTTTTTGTGCCTGATTTCCTGTTCCTTGTAAGATCTACTCTGCAGAGATTGACGCGTTTCTGCAGCGCCTTTGCTGGCTTTGATGGTAAGGGGGACACCCGGACAAAAATCAGCCAGATAATCCTACAGGATGTATTGTATACTTGTCTTAAGCTGTTTGGCACTGGCAGAGAAGATTTGGCAAATTTTTCACATACTCAGCTCTTCTGCTCTTGCCATACATACATGTTCTTTACAAAACTAGCATCATTTAGAAGTGAAATAAACATGTTTTCCAATGGTCTAAGATTGCCTTTTTTTTTGTAAACTTTTGTCCTTTGACCACCAAAATCTAGTCAGAACATACTTAAGTGTAGCGGGATGTCTGTGCCAACTTCTGATGAATTCCCTCCAGGAGTTTCTCAGATACAGTGTGTACAACATTCAGTGGCAGCATAAAAAGTACAGCGATAACAGTTGTAATCTCTCTGGGTTGACTTTCAAAAACCTGTACAGCTGCCAATCTCCCCACTTGTTTCTGTTTTTGTGACAATTTTTCGTGTGTCAACAATTTCTCCTGCTCTGGCACAGGAAGATAATTCTTAATCCCACCTACGTGATTGGCTCTCACCCAGCTCCCAAATTCATCTCACAGGAGGTCTGAGGCAGAAAGAGACGGGATCATGCGACAGAAATGCTGCAAAATCAGACAAGAAACAGCCAGGATAAAATGTGGATGATTAAATGGCCATTTCTGATCACCGGAGGAAAAGAAATCTGAATTATAACTTCAAGCACAAACACCAGATCTCTTTGAAAAACTACGCAGGTTTGTGTCTTTTACTCTGATGATGGAGCCAAAGATGACCGAAGTGTGAATGTTTTAAGTTGTGAGCAGTTTTACGTCCTATTTGTATATTTTTGGCCCCCAAAAGAGGAAACTGTGTGTCATTTTACAGAAAAGCAGAAACACAAGGTAGTTTTTTTTCTTCTGTAATGCCCCCTGACCCCTCAGGTTCAGCCCACTTCAGGGCCCAGAAGGAAAGAGTGATTCTTGGTGTGAATGCCAAAAAGCCACCAACGTTTCAATGTGTGAAAAGGGTTTATGTTGCAGTACTGCTGCCACATGTCAGATTAGTCATCCTATTTGCACTGAGCTGGCATGCATCAGCATCACTGAGCGTATGTGGGCTTTACCTTTCAGCACTCCACACCAACAAAAAGGTGTGTATCCGTCTTGTGCTCCTCCTCAGCTCTGTCAGCTCAACAATGGATTTCTCAAACCCGCTTATTAAACGTGTGGGTTTGTTCCCATTCAAACTTCAAGTCCTTCCACTCGCTCGGCAGCGGGACGCGTAAACACAGTATGTAGGTCAGTCAAACTGTTTGTGTCTGTTCTCGCCCTCCATGCCTGAGGTGAACTGACAGCAAAAATCAAACGCATTGTTTGCGAAGGGTGACTCATCTCAGCCGGAGAACCTGGGAAGTGGAGCAAGGCATCGCCTCTTCCTTCATGTCGCCCTCCATGATATGACAGTGTGTGTGTTTGTGCCAACGCTTGTTAAACGGTTTGACGGCAGCAGAGGATCACTTTTCTTTCCTAATGATTGATGCCACCAAAATCAGAACTCTTGAGTGTTTGGGGGAGTCGCTCTTTTGGCAGCATATTCTCGCTGCCAAGTTATCCAATTTGGCAGCTCAGTCAGTGGCCCTCCACATCAAAGTGCAACTCTTTAGGCATCGCTCTCATGTCAGTCTAAAATATGCAGTTAGCCAAAATTCAAACGCAACACCAGGTAAGACTTTCGAAGCTTTTTGGGAAACTTTACTTTTTTTAAATCAGCCCAATTCATGACAATTAGGCCTGTCACGATAACAAATTTTGCTAGACAATAATTTTCCAAAATATTATTGCTGATAAATGATATTATTGTCAATATTATTTTGATTTTTTTTTTCATTTTTTCCTTGATGTAATTATGATGAATGGGATAATAAAGTGAGTACACCTTATCAAAAGCAAGAAACTTTAATTTCTTAAGAGTATTAACCTGTAATTAAAAGGTCAGGATCTTTTAAATAAAATTAAAAAAAAAATAGATAATAAATTTAACAAACAAGAAAGAGAAAAAAATACAATGAAAATGAAATGGACTCTCTTTTAGAAAAAAAATACATGTCAATGAAAATAATTAATACTAATCATAAACAATAAAACATAGACCCTGTCTCTAAAGAAAAATCAAAATCCGTACTGTCTGTCAAACATTTTTAACATTTCTGGCTTTCAACCGTATTGAAGGGCTGCATTTCTTTGGCAATGTAGCTGTCTTTGAGCACCCACCATTTGGCGCTCTTATTTCTATTTACTTTGCCGACCAAAAGCCTCAGTAAGAGCGGGTTGTCAAAGAACAAGGCTCCGCTGCACCTCCCCTCTTCTTCTTCGTCGCCACTATTTTCAAACAAATGCAACATATCAGCTCGTAGGTGTTCATGAGCTCACACTTTGTTCATTCTGATAAAAAACAAAATATTCCCTCACTGGGACTGTGGCAGGCGGCTTCAGAACCGTATCTTTCGTGCCATCGCTCATAATAGCGTGTGTTTCCTCCTTACCCCTCAGGACGCTCAGCTCTCTCCGTGTGTACTCGTGAGCAGCCCCATCTTCACCCCAAAGATTGCAATTTTGACAGATGCTCACTCTGCTATAAATCCACTAAATCCGCTACAGAACCTATGCACCCCGATGTTAGGAAAGATAGACGTAGTGAGCCATCTTCTCATTCAGTCTCTTTGGTCGAAAGAGCAGAGGAAAACAAACATGCATGCACGTGTCAGTTTATCGAGGCTGGCAAACTTACCGAGGACGTTTTTATTTATCGTTAATCAATTTATTGATTATCGTGACAGGCCTAATGTCAATAGAATAGAAACACAAGGTATCAAATCACATCAAATTTTGAAACACAAGGCTAAAATTAAATGTTTTAAGTTTTTAAAAGGTTGTAAGCGAGAGCCTTCATTTAGTAATACGAGTCATGCTGAGTAGATGAAGTACACAGAGATAAAGATAGAGTGACACATCAAGTACAGTTTTCCATTAGTCATGGTGTTACAGTAATCAAAAGAGGGGTCATGAATTCATGCGTTGATTCAAGTGTGACAAAACTTCAATGGAGCTCTGAAAGCAGCAGGAAGAGAATCACACGTCACATCTAGGGTGGAAAGATGTGAAAATTTGCAGCGTAATTGATCGTAAAGTTAAGAAAGGTCACGCGAAGTTGAAGAAGTAAAAGATGAAGTAACTGTCAAATGATGTTGAAAAAATGTCAAGTGTTGAAATGCACACAAAATGTAGAGATCTATTCTAATTTTGAACAATATTGGTCGTCATAGGGGTAAAAACATTTTAATATCTTTGTCTGTTCAATCTGGGCAGAAATGTTTTCAGAGGACTAGGACATTAGATCCTGTGCGGATACGGAGAAGGTCAGATGACGTCAGTTTCATTCACTTGAATGGAACAACTCAAGGCTGGACGTCAGTGTGACCGATTGAAAACTGGAGTCTGTAATCCCTGCGCTGGGTGGAGATGTTGATGTGAGCGGACAAAAGATTAGTGAACCCTTGGATGTTTTTTTTATTTTTCCCACTTAGCTCCCACAGCCTTTCTCTTTAAACTTCCCACCGGCCTGTCCCCACTGATCGATAAAAATGTGATCTAAACATATAAAATGTCCTAAAACAGCAGAGTGCAGAAGCTAAATATGAGATTATTATTAGTTATCAGCACATCAAAATTCCAACTAAAGTTAAAATGAAGCCAGTTTTGTTTCAATCAATCAATCTAAATGCTCTTTCATACAAAATATGTAACCGCAAGGGCTTCACAGTAAAATTAAAAACAATCACTCATGCCACCCATTGCCCACCCAACCCTACAACATGTGACATACACACTCACCCAGAGCACACACATGTACACACGCACACTTATGTCGATGAAGCTGTAGATGAAGCTGAGTATGAATGAACCAGTGGAGGAAGAAGCACCATTACAGGAGCCTCCTGCACCAAGAGCAGAGCCGGCAAACAGTCACATGAACCCGTCACAGGCCCCAGAGGACGGGTGCAGTACACACCACCGTCCACCAGGGGCAACAGGGACCAATGTGGCAAGCCCCTGCAACCACAGCCGACCACCACTCCAAGTGCAGAAGACTCCTCGGGGTAGCGAAAATAATAAAAGGATAAAAATATGTAAAAACTAGAATATGAATACGTTTTTTTTTTAGGGGGGGGGGGGGGGTTGCAAAAATCTCAACCTGAAGCATTTTAGGGATCCTGATTTCATCCCCTGTCTACAGCACTTTGTTTTAAGTGCTGTCTCTTTAAGGCTCCCTGCTCCACAAACCCCCTTCTCTCTGATTGGCCAGCCCTCTCAAGGGCTGTCTGCATGATGTTTGAGTCCCCCACCTCCAATGTGTCACAAACCAGTTGAGAGACCCTCAAACGATAATCTCATCACTTTTGCAAGCCTAGTTAAGATCTTGTTAAAATCTTACCGTGACCCTGCTAATTTTCGAGCAAACCATTTAAAGCAGTTTAAAGACAGTTTGAGGGATTTCTGCAACATATCAATATACATCTGTCTGAAAATCTGCATATGAGGAAGAATGGACATTCAGAACTGGTACTTCATATACACTTAAAGGTTATGGTGAACATAACAAAACCTCTTTAAACGAATGTGACAGTTAAAAATTTTCAATATATATGTTCAAAAAATGAAAACAGTAGTTTAAATTTGAACAAATAGGAGCGCCACCAATTTGTCAGATATGAGGGACTTTTAAAATCAAATTCATAAAATCATCAGAAGAGAAATAAGAGGTATAATCTTGTTAATATCTCTAGTTAGTCACTGGGCTGTAAAAAGAACACTGTTCAGAGAGACGGTTGTTTGACCAAACAGAATTCCATGTTTCTACTTCTCATAACCACCCTCTCACTCCCTTTCCCAACCTTTTCCTTTTAACTGTGAAACTGAAACTTCTGTCCCATGGGACCTGAACCTTTGGGGACTCAAGTGCACAGTATGACAGGGGTACACTTGTTGAAATTTTTCGAGTTCAAGATTAGGGATGGGGTATCGAATTAGGTACTTTTATAGGTACTGACCAGTAGGGATGGGTACCTTTCACGTTTGAAACGATACGGTACCAATGCCCGGTACCTGGCAATCGGTACCGGTACTCAACGGTACCAAGTTTTGGTACTTTTTTGTGTTTATGTGGTTGAAAAATACCAATTTGTTTGATAATGAAATATAAAAATAAATCAATTTAACAAATTTATTCTTCAACATATTACCTTGCAATACTGTGTTCATGTCCAGCATGGAAAGTCACCTACTCCTCCACTCCCTCACAGTCACAAGGATACATTTAGGTACCTAAACATGGTACCTTTTGGTTTTACATGAATCGATACCCATTTTTTTTGACAGAATTCAGTCAGTACCTATAAAAGTACCTAATTCGGTACCCACCCCTACTGACCAGATCATGTCACTGAGAGAAGAGAAGGCTATTTTCCATGCTGGATATGAACACAGCATTGCAAGGTTATATGTTGGGGAATAAATCTGTTAAATTGAAAAATTATATTTATTTTCTTATCAAACAAATTGATATTTTATAACTGTACAAACACCAAAAAATGCTGAAAATTGGTACCAGTGAATACAGGTACCGATTGCCTGTTACTGGGCATCGGTGCTGCATCGTTTCAAATGTAAAAGGTACCCATTCCTATTCAAGATACATCATGGTGATACTCTGCTATACCCTAAAGATAGAAAAAAGGCTTCCTCTGTTTAAGTATTCAGCTGCTATCTCCATCAGCGCTCCATCTGAATGCAGAATGTTCATCAGCTTCAAAAGCTGAATAAAAACCAGCTTGTTAGGAAACTTTCTGAGAGATTACACCACAGAAAAGTGAACTCTTAATCTTTGAAAAGGAGGGTAATACACAGTGGAGTCAAACTCACCCAGTAATCTGAGAAAAGTCCTAATGTAAGTTTAAAAGTTGGAGTTAGGAATGTATACATTTCTTGATCAAATTTTGTATTCTAAAAGCATATGAGGTGATTCAATTACATCATTCACTAGAGGGACCAATACTGTTACATAACAGCCAGACATCGCTCTGAGCAGCTCACGGCACGGCTCCAAATGATCCCTCTCTGAGGCGCCAAGCAGCGTATCAGCCGACTTATTTAAATCACACAATCCAAGGTTGTGAGGTTTTGAAGGAAATATGAGAACTAATCCATACCACAAGCAAGGCGAATATATATTGATTGGTATCCTAATGTTGCATTTAAAAAGTAAGAAATGGCACTGCTACGGAAGAAGCTCTGATCCAGCCTAAATGACCGGGGTCTGTTTGAAGATGTTTGGTCAAAGTGCAGTTTACACAACAAGCTAAAAAAAGACAACAGAGATCAACAAAGACTAGGGAACAAATATTTATCTTGTTTTTATGTTAGGTCACCTAAAATGAAGAGGAATCAGAGCAGATCCAGGTGGTTCCTTTCCCAAAAACATACATACTGTTTACATTTATTTAACTGATTGATAAACGCATGAACTCTATATTATGGTTTTGTAATTAAGAAAAGAGGATTAGAAACTGCCCACTGCTGTAATTCAATGTCTCATCCTGTAAGCAAGAGAGACAATGTCAAGCACAGGAGGAAAATAAGAGCAAGCTTGTAAAAGGATGGCAGTCAGTTTTCATTCGAAGCTTGCTTTCTGTAAAGGGCTGGCTTATTTTCACATATTACAAGAAGCTAGCTTACATATCTTGATTTCTCTTATTTTTTCAGTTAGCTAGCTCATATGTAAAACACAAAACTATGGAAATTCTAGTGAAGAATAAAATCAGAGCTAGCTCAAACAAGCTAGGCTAATGAGGAAGTAGAAACTCTACAGGGCTAGCTTGCTTCTACTCCAGATAAGAAGCATGTGGCACATCTTGATTTTTTTTAAGCTAGTTCATGTGTTTTGACTATTACTAGAACACAAACATACGAGAAAACAAAAACAATAGAAAGAAACCAGAGTTCATTTTAACAAGCTAGCCTTGTTAACCTTAGTTTGAAGATAGAAAATGTACAAGGCTAGCTTGATTTCATTCCTGAAGCTGGCCAGCATATATTGCTACTGGGGATGGATACCTTTCACATTTTAAACAATTCAGTACCGATGCCCGATACCTGGTAATCGGTACCGGTACTCAATGGTACCAAGTTTCGGTACTTTTTTGTGTTTATGTGGTAATAAATATCAATTTGTTTAATAATGAAATATGAAAAAAATTCAATTTAACAAATTTATTCTTCAACATATAACCTTGCAATGCTGTGTTCATGTCCAGCATGGAAAATCACCTACTCTTCCACTCCCCCACAGTCACAAGGATACATTTAGGTAACTAAACATGGTACCTTTTGGTTTAACATGAATCGATACCTGGTACTTTTGACAGAATTCAGTCGGTACCAATAAAAGTACCTAATTCAGTACCCAACCGTAATTGCGAGCTCATATATTTTTCAGTGAAAAGGAGCCATTAATGACCTTTAAGGTGTCTGATTAGGCCGAAGGGATTATGGATTAGTAACTTCTGCTCATAAATGAAAACCAGTAAATTATGCAGTGTCCATTTCAGAGCGGAAGCTAATTAGCCTATCTTGCTAGCCTTTTTAAAAAAAAATTTTGGTAAAAAAGAGACATAGCCATCTGAACATGGCCTCTATATGTTGTATGCTGTGAAATAATAAATAAATATCTTCTGCTAATAAATGAAAACAAGTTAGCTATGTGCAATCCATTTCAGAGCTAGTTAGTATATCATGCCAGCTCTACAATTTGGAAAGTAAAAGAAACCTAAATACTCTCAAGCTGGAGCTTGGCTCCAAAGAACTTTACAATGTGTCTCTGAGTACTGCTGGGTCTCGCATGTCAGTCAGCTGTTGCCATGGAAAACTCTCAAACACAAGCTTAAAGCTACACACAGATGTCCAAAACCTCTCAGGTAAAATCTGCAAAGTCATCTTATTGACTGAATAACTCTTTAAATGATAATAAGGGACTACATAAACATGTCCCCTGATACTATTACATGGTAAAATGTGTCACACAGGGAGACGCCAGCAGCCACACACTGTTCATGTGTGTAAAAACACACTGACAGCGCTGAGACAGAAGCAGAGCATGCAAATGAGGCAGCGTATTCCCAAAGAGGAAAGTGATGTCATTTGATAATAGCGACGCTGTAAACTGAGACCCAGCCAGAGAGAAAAGTCTAAACAGGCGGACTGGCTGCAGTTTGAACTTCAATTTGTATGAGCCCCTTTAATCTATTCCAGCCTCCAGCTCTGCAAAACACACATTACATAAGAGCGGACCTCCATGTATTCCTGGGCCTCTAACGTATCTGAGAAGTATGTGTGCAGCTCATGTGGAGAGGCAGGGAAGTCTGGCTCTGTGTTAGTTTTGCCTGGAAAACATGCAGATTTCCCAGATACACTGCAACATATAGAAAACATTAACTGTGTAACTGCTCCGATGGGGAGGAGGAGGAGGAGGTGGTTTTCCAGGAATCAGAGAAACCTGGAGCTGATTCATACAGAGTATGGATTCACTTCAATACTTGAAAAGTGAGATAATTTAAACAAAAAACACTGATCTTTGTCTGTCAGCTTTGTCCATTTTATTTTTATTTTTTTTAATTCATGCTGTTTTTTAACTGAAAATGTTTATTTAAAAAAACTTACTTTTCACAAATGTTACCTGTTTCATTAATAGTTCAATCTTTGTGTTCTTTAATTTGCTAGAGTGTAAGTTTTCTTAGCTAGTAAGATGGGCTGTTTGCTATGGCTTTTTTGCCGTTATTTAATATGCTTTAATATGCCATTTAATATGTTAAAAAACGGCAATTTAGCCACTTTGTTACTATATTAAGCAACTTTTCAGACCCCTCTTTCAAGAAAATGACTAGCAACAAATGATGAAGGCGACCATATGCAAATGAACTGTGTATTACTATTGCCAAATTGAAGCTTGGGCAAAGAAAGACGGCTTTTCTTTTGACATTGAAATAAAACAAAATAAAAAAAAACTACAGAAAATCAACAGGAGGAAGTTAAATTGTGGCTCTTAAAGGGACAGTTCAGTTTTTTTTGGAGTGGGGTTGTATGAGCTCTATGTGACCACTAAGGACATTAGATACAGTAGAAAGTTGTCTCCTCTCCCTCAGCAAGACACAAACTGTAATCCCTGGTGACGAGGAAATAGGCGCTAACAGGGAGAGACCGTACCAAATTCAAGAACTACAAATTCTGTTCCTACAAGAACTCAAATCAAAAAGTAATACCACAGTTTAAGAGTACGCTACATAGAATAATATTTAAGTGCATTAAGTCTTCGGAAATACAAACATTTATCCGGACCTAACTAACTGGTCATGTATCCTCCCGCGCAGTGCTAGTGCACTCCGTCCCCCCTCCTTCTTTCAACTGTAGGGAATGTAAACAAGCTATGCTTCGGGCGCTGGTTACAGACATAAATGTTTATATTTCTGAAGACTTAATGCACTTAAAAAATATTTTATGTAGCGTACTCTTAAACTGTGGTATTACTTTTTGATTTTAGTTCTTGTAGGCAGAGAAAATAGCCATTGAATTTGGTACGGTCTCTCCCTGTTAGCGCCTATTTCCTCGTCACCAGGGATTACAGTTTGTGTCTTACTGAGGGAGAGGAGACACCTTTCTACTGTATCTAATGTCCTTAGTGGTCACATAGAGCTCATACAACCCCACTTCAAAAAAACTGAACTTTCCCTTAAACATATTTACGATGTGTTTCACTCACTTTTTGTCTCCCACAACAGTATTACTCTTTCCAACAGCACCCATGACAATTACATAAAAACGGACAACTCTATAAATCAGGCGATGACGTCATCAACAAACTTCTAGGACAGTGAATGGCTACTTTCCTTACTGGGGGGTTTGGCAACACTGGATTAAAGGAGAAAGTTGGGAACGACATGCAGCAAACAGCTAGGGTTGGAGTCGAACCTACAGATTAGGGATAGAGTGATCGTTGGCCAAGCCTATTATTGGCGCAGATATTGGGCATTTCAAAGCATATCAGCATCAGCCTTTTTTATTATGGCAAATTTAAAAACAAAAAAAAAGTTTAAAACTGGGTTATTTTGGCTCTGATGCAGCCACTCTTTTCTGTCTGCAGTCACCACTGTGTCTCCAGGATTGTTCCACCCACAGTACCATCTGATTGGTTACACCCAGAGCCATGGCTCAGGCAACAGCCAATCAGCAGTGAAAGCTGTGCATGCACAGTGTTCACACACTCTGCAGAGAGGAGAAAATATTTTGCTGAGTGGAGAAGCTCCAGAGAACAGGTAAATGTTTCGGAAGCAAGTTTAGGCTGCAGACTTTCCCGAGCAACTTCATAAGACGTGCTGCTGAGCCTGGGAGCTATTTAATGAACATATGCTTAAAGGCATTTCAAAAAAAGAAATGAAAACAATGCAATGTTAAATTGCGGTTGAAACTCAAAAAATTGTATCTGGATAAAACCACCCGGTCATTTTCATAGAAAGATAATATTTGGGCATGAAGAAAAGAATCTTCACATATTTCTCTTTGTAAACAAAGATGGCAGATCATACTTCTATAACAATCACAGTGGAAACTTGGGAAAATACCGGCCAATAATTTGTTTCCACTCCACACAGAACAATGAACATTTGAGGAATACCTCCAGACAAATGTCTAGCAGACTTTGGGGTGTGTATGTTTTCTTATCTATGAGATAAACCCTCAGCTTTGTGACTGGAATACATTACAGACACATTGTGTCGCTACTTTTAGACCCTTTTACCTCCACATGATAGGTGGTATAAGTGTTCTACTTGATGCTGAAACAGCCTGAATTAACTATCTTTCAGGTATGGAACATTAAGAAAAACATTTTGCCAAGATTTCTATTTCAAAAGAAAGAAACTTTCCAATACACAGCCACAAAAATTAGGTTTGGATCTTTCTTTGACTCCAGATAAACCCTCACTTTAACACTGAGCGCCTCTGAGTCCCATTGTGGATGACAAAAACACTCCTATTGAGCATATATTACATTTCAGAACCTTATTGCTCAGGTGTGTTTTGGTGGAGGTTTACATCCGTGTCATTTCTAACACAACACCAGAGAAAGTGCACGCAATGAATCCACAACAATCCCACCTTTTGTGGTCCTTTCATGTCTCAGACATGCCGAAACATCTCTCTCTCTCTCTGACTGCTTTCAAATGCCTCCACAGGTCAATAAACATAAAAATATGAACTGGTAGTACTCCTTGTTTTTATGCACATAAACAAGCTCCACATAAAGCATGAAAGAAAGCCCAAGCTCTACCTGATGCCATCACAGACGGCTTCCTTCATCTTTTGTTATGATCCAAACCACTGAGCTAACACACTGACAGCAGGGGGGAAACAGAGCCTAAAGCAGCCATTTATACTGTAAGGACCCAGGAGAATAAAAGCTTAGGAAGAGTGCATTGTTAGGTTCAGTTTAGAGCACAAAGTAAAGCATGTTAACTAACTGAACATGCGCTGTATCTATCTCCAGCTCTGCAGAGTGAAGAGGAGTGGGACAGACAATAGAGAGGGTAGACACAGATAACACTTGCCCTGAGAACAATAGTTTTAGACAGGTTGTATCTCCACACGTGTTGTATTCAAATTAAATTAAAGCTTTGTTAGGTTTTTTTCATTCCCACATTAACTATCCCTCCTTTAGATGAAGTTTCCATAAGACACATTACGATTGAGAGATTTCCCTGCACCTTTATATCAGGCCTGTTAATCAGTTTAATTCAGTAATTTGTCATAAAAACAAAGAAGAGATCGATTGAAGACTAAAGAATGAGCTCTTACCGCGATGTTCGTGGAGTTTCTGCCGCTGTTTCCCTGTATTATAATCCCTTTTTCCCTGATGATCAGTCGCGCGTCTCACAGACACAAATCTCGACCTCACTTCCATGTGCTCGCGACCAGGACCACGCGCTCAGGGGAGCGCCTGGGATACGGCGCGTGACGTCATGACGAGAATGGGGAAGCCAGACGAGAAAATCGGTGCAAAACAAAAACAGAAATACCAAATAAATGAGTAAAAGTAACACAAAATGCGAGGTAGAGACTTCAGTATGTTTTTTATGTATGAGTGTCTTTAATCAAAAATTTTTGGTAATCATTTCACATCTCGATATTTGTTCTTATTCATATACTTTTTTCATAATTCCTGAAAGAAAATACTGGTTTTGTATTATAAAACATATATTATCAGAGCTGTGTTGTAACTATGGATGAATCTATTTACCTTTCCTGCATCAAAAACTTAATATGTACTTCATTTAAGATTTAAAAGATAATTGATTTATCCAGTTACCCTCATTGCTTACCTGTTAAACTCATATTATTGTAAAATCTACAATACTTATAATTAAAATTACTTAAATTACAGTTTGAAAAGGAACTTAATGAGTCAAGTAAAGCTTGAGCTGAGTTTGTTTTCATAACCTTTCATTTTAAAGTGGCTCTGGTTAATATATATCATGCAGAAATGGACTATTTTGTAGCTCAGCGTCCTGTTCTGGTGGGCTTTATTCAGAAAGGGCACTTAAGGAAATGAGGGCACTTTTGGGTTGAAACTACATCACTTCACTATGATTGTTTTCAACTAGGATGGCCCCTTAAAGTCAAAAGAAATGAGCTTCGCCATCAATTTTATCATAATTTCCTTTCTTTGGGCTAAATCTACACTTTTTTTTTTTTTCTATTTATTTAATAGGGACGATGCAGTTTAACATAGTTCCATCACTAAGTATGAATCTGATGTGCTGCACAGAGAGTTTATAGCAAATGCTAATTTCCAACTCTTCAGGTAAAAGTTTATGCACTGGTTGGACTGAGCTTACCTTGTCTTCTTCAGCACCATACCCTTGTTCAGCTTCAAAATTAGCATCTTAAAGTGGAAATATTGCGCATTTCAATCCTAAGTATGTAGATATTTAATCCTAGGAGAGGTGCTTTTCAAATGAGACATCATATCTCCACATAATCTTGACTTGGTTCTGATTTTAAGATCTGATATGTGACAAATCTAATGGATGACCCCTGGGACAAGTTACAGTGAATCTCCTCCTTTGATAACACATGTGAGGTGTTTGTTCATAGAGGCAACAAGGACACAAATTCAAGAACATTGTTTTTATATTTCAAAAACAATCCAGAAACATAATGGAAAAAACAAACACTGGGTCTGAACATCCAGACAATTGAGATCCAAAAATACAATTTCTTAGGAAATATTAATTATATACAAAACATAAAAATCCTTATTTAAGTTCGGGTCCTCAACAAGGTAGCCCTATTTTAATATTTTATTAATAAAAATAAACTTTTAAATATTCAATCCACCCATAACTTTAATTGAGGCAGTTTTAACATTGAAATCAAACAGATTCCAAACAACGTAATCCGCTTTGCATTTGCATGCAACAAGAACTGTACACCCTAAGCCTTGAACTTGCATAAAAAACAAAAGGCAGAAAAACGTCTGATTCAAACTTTAAGCGCGAGAGCCCTGCAACTCTGACAGTCTCTGCTTTAAAACTTCACTTCTCCTCCTCAGCTGCTCTTTGAGTGCATTGAGCCTCTGTTCGTCTGTATGCATGCTGTAGATGCACTCCGTCGCCTTCTTCAGGATCACCACCTTGGCTGCTTTCTCGTTGTTGGCCACATCTGGGATCTCGTCCCGTAGCGCGCAGAAGCTCAACTTGAGCTCGTTTCTCCTCTGGCGCTCCAGAACATTATGAGTCTTTCTCTTGTCATAGTCCTCCGTGTCAGACGTCCGCGGGCTTGAACACTTGCGGTTGCTGCTGATCTGTTTGAGGACCCTACTGTTGCTGCCGCCTCCTACTCCTCCGCCGCCGCCTCCCCCTCCTCCTCCACTACCACTGTTACTGCAGCTTTCCAGCTTCAGCCTCTTGACAGCCGGCTGCTCGTGGTGCCTCATGGATGGATGGGCGGCGTAGTTGTGCTGGTGGGTGGAGACGTGGCACCTCTTCAGCACGAGCGGGCTGGGATGCCTGGTTTCGGTTGGGCTGGGGTCACACCGCTTCACTGCTTGCCTCTTCACCACTGTGACTACATCAATCTCCTCGTCCTCATCGTCCTCCTCTTCTTCTTCCTCCTCCTCTTCCTCCTCCTCCTGGTCCTCCTCCTCTTCTTCCTCATCCTCCTCATCATCTTCTGCAACACAAGACAGAAAGCAAAAGCATTACAGTCATGCATTCGTGCTGCATGCAGGGACTACAATCTCTCCTTCTACATGAGTTGGCATTGCAGCCCTGCCCTCTAGCTAATCTCACAGCAGCATGACAGCATGTCTCCTGTCTGCAAATCGCATGAATTAAAGCAATCACTGACCTCCTTTTATATGAAATAGTCCATGCACTCATTGCACATACAGCAGGGAGAAATCCCGCTTGCAGAAAGAGGGGTGTGACGCTTACCTGAGTCAGTACAACCGCTGCTGCTGCTCCCGCTGTTTGGTGGCGTGTCCAGCCCCAAATCCTTACTAGGCGGTGTCCCCGCGCTCTGCTTGGGAGTCTCAGCCACAGGGTAAGGGAAAACCACAGACGGATCGATGCACTCAGCCGCTGATGTGTTCAGGTCTTGCAGGTAGCTGCTGTTTAACCTCCACGCTCCTGCACCGGTGGAATCCACGTACACACCTGCCGCTGCAAACCCCTTTCGCGCGGCGTGCAGGGACGCCAGCCTCTCCGAGACCACCTTCTCCAGCTTAGCCGCCGCGGAGAATCCGCTCCACATGCAATCCTGGATGATGATAGACTTGAGGAAGGTCTGGGAGTAGTCAGAATCGCAGATGATGCTCTGGTTGACTGCGTCGTCGCCGAGGAACTCGGTCACCATCTCCAGCTGATCCGCCGTGGAGGGGAAGAGGCTTGACAGGGACGGCCGGTGGCTCGGGGAAAGGGGAGGGGTCGGTAGGAGCTCAAATTTCTTCCAGATGTCTTCGCTCGGTGCCGGAGGCTGAAGCTGCTGAGGGTAAAAATCCTCCTCCTCGTTATCGTAGTAGAAATACGGTTGGAGAGAGTCGTAGTCATAATCATAGTTTTTACTCGCCAAACTAGAATTTAGCGGCATGATGTCTCTGCTGTGTGCGTGTGTCCTTATGGTGAAGCTGAGAGGAGAAATAAAACACACAATTAGCCTCCGGAGGTTTGCAGGAGAAATGAAACATAAGTGTAAGCTAAAGCACATGGTCACTCCAAAACATCAGCCTAGTGTGCACGCCTTGCATGTATGCACATGTGCTGCCACAGAGGGTACTCTACCATCAAAACGGGCACAGGAGGGAAAAATCAACCTGTACTGAACTTCTTAAGACAACCTCACACCCTTTTATATTTTACTGCTTACTAATGTGGGAAGGTGATGTGCACTCTCCAGAAACCCACCCCTTTTCTTACCTTTTCAAATGCAAACAGCCGTCAGACGAAAACGGGGCGAAATCGACCCAAAAGACGCGAAAGGGGCAGGAAACTTAGTCCAACACGAAAGAAACATTAAATCCTTCCACGGGGGTGTTGCGGTAAGTTTCAGCGCCGCTGTGAGAAGCATGCATGCAGGGGTTGAAATGCTGCACGAGTTACACCGGCGACGACGACACTCTGCCTGTCATCAGCAGCGTGAGAATCACAGCTGAATGCTCTTCAAGCTGCAATAAAAACCCGCCGCATCACTCCATTCACTCGCCACATCCGCTCAGATCCATCCGCGAGTATTATTTTTTTTTCCCGCGAAACACTCGCCGGCACTGACGATATCACACACAACTGATTAAAATATGACTTTTACGAATGTAAATATTCACACAACAATTCCTGTGGCGTTTTTATCCAGAAAAGTTTGCTTTTATACATTTAAGTTGTCGTTAATCGATGTTTTCTCTCGTATGATGCTCTATTTTGTTACGGAGGAGGAAAAGTGGGAGGGGTCATAGTAGAGTAGAGCGCCCATTGACGGGAGGCATGCAAGAAATACTAATGTATGTAGTAGTAGTAGATAATTAGCTTAGATTCTTTTACTACTATTTCACTTAAAATATCAAAACAGGCTGAATTTTCAAATATCGTGTTTTAAACCTCGCTGCTGATTTTGTGCTCGTCGTAGTCCACTGATAAGAGAAATTAAGAGCATTTAAAACGGATATTTCACCTGGCTCCGTGCAAACTACACTTTCTTTTCTATCCAAAATGTGTCAAATCACTGGACGCTGTGTCGCGCCAAATCAATCGTGTTACCAGGTTTGGTCAATTTGTGCCTCATCTCCAGAGTAATGCGTTGAAATGGCTGACAGGTGCAGCAGCTTACCTCGATCTGTCTGCAGGAGCAGGTGAATTGTGAAGTGTTGCAGTGTTTTGGGGGTTGATGCAAAAAGTAACAGTAAAGCGCGTCCCTGCGCTGCTGATCGTGTAGTGTAGCTCGGTTTTTGAGGTTGGACAGATTGGCACCAATTAACTACAGGAAGGAAGTAATTAAAGGAATCAGATGGGTATCGCAGTTGGAGAGAAGTGCTCACCTCCTCGGCTGTGTAGGGGAGGAGGAAGAGGTGGAGATTGAGCGGGCTTATAGCCCCCTCTGCCGGCTGTAGTGATGCAGACACAGCTTGGACTGCAGCCAGATAGGTGCAGGGTCAAAGACAGATCAAGGTGAACATGAACTCTATAAACATTTAATGAGTGAGACAGAGATTAAACATTAACAATAGACTTAAGAAACTTGGAGAAACTTTCTAGTTTGAGTGTATAACCAGAAATAAATTAAAAAATGTGTGCCATAGAGTGGGTAAGCAGGGATGTTTATTGAGGTTACTGGGTCACTCAGGTATTTTAAGACACAACTGATCATCTGATACATCTGAGCATGCAGCCTTTTGGTAACGTATGCTTAGCTTTACAAAATTATTAAAACCACATGTTACATTTCATCTGGTGACTTACAAATTTATCAGCTAAGTATAATATCACAATTTCCTATATTTGTCTAAAATAAAACAAAACAATTATTTATAGAATTAAAGACAACATAAAGAAAAATAAGACAACAAAATATATGAAACAGCAGAAATAATCCAATAAATAAACAAAAAAATTACAACCACCCAGCAATAAATCAATGTAATAATAATGTTGTTTTTTAAATTAAAAAAGTTCATATAAATAAGTAATAATAATAATAATCTTAAGGAATTTCATTTTGAAAAAAATAAAAGCAGCATATTATTCTTTGAAATGGACCTAGAATTTAAAGTAAATAAATGCTGTTGCCTTTAACTTGTGGTTTTTGAAAGTATTCTTACATTTAAGTTAAAAAAAGATGTTTAAAGGTTTGAAATTTTCACACAACAGCAAACATGGTCGAGTTTTCTAAAATCATGAGCTCCAATCAGTCTAATTGAGATTTTATTATGAATGAGGCGTGTGCATGAGCTCGCTGAGGGATCTGTGGTTCAGTATTGATCATGAGTACATATTCTGTAAGTGTTCACTCCTGGAGGCTCGTAGGAGAAGAAATCGATGCATTGTTGAGCAGAATAAGGAGATGAGGAGATGACAATGAAATACATGACTTCTTCTTCCTCTCCTTTCCATCTCTCCTTTCCTCACTCCAGGATGCTTTGCACAGGAGCGACATCTTACCCACAGTCTCCTGTGTTGTGGTCATAGTGTTTATCAGCGCCGGATGTTGCTTGTGTTGTGTATTCTCAGAGCGTCTGGAGACACAGAGGGGAGCTTTGAGAGCAGCTGGCATCATTTCCTCTGATAAGTGCAGACTGAAGGTGCCAGGGAGAGGTTTCATTGTTCTTTCTTTCTTTCTTTCTTTCTTTCTTTCTTTCTTTCTTTCTTTCTTTCTTTCTTTCTTTCTTTCTTTCTTTCTTTCAATAAAACTGGCTCCTCTATTTTTGATTGACACCGTCACCAGTAGGCTTGCACATTGCCGTAGGGAGGTTTTATTGACAAAAGGAATCATTATTTGCCATTGAGGACAGAGATTTACATCTAGTTTGAATGCAAAGTAAATATGACCTACAATTTGCAATTTAAACAACACATCAAAGGCTCAAAGATTATGGACAGGGCGTTGTGATTTTCAGTCTTGTGCAGAGGTTTTTCTTGATTCTCTGATTTTTTCAACAATAATACATACTATCAATAATTCTATCCCCAAATTATTTGCAACGCTGCACTCAGTAGAAGTAATCTGATTTTTTTTTTTTTGTGCTATTTGCTCTCATTGACTCTCATTAAGTGGCAAGCCTTTTTGTATCTTTACTTCTGAGAGACTCAGCCTCTCAGAAAGATCCTTTTCATCACCAGCTATGCTTTATACCTGTTGCAAATACACTTCAATGATTGGGGGATGTTCCCTTAATTTTTTAAATATTTTTTTTCTTAGCATTTCACAACTTTTCAGTTTTGTAATCATATCTGAAATCAGCATACATTTAATCAAGACAATCCTATTTTTTGTTTTAACATCTTTGTGTTCGTGTATATGTATTTGAAGATTTTGAAAACCATCAGAATCTGTTTCTTATAAACATTTTAAATGTTTTTTTTTTTTGTTTTTTTTTCTGTTTTGTCTTTTTTCTTTTCTTTTTTGGAACTAAGGTTGTAATGCTTCTCATGTACACTGCCAAAACTGAAATCTTGTCAAGTGTTTTTGTCTTATTTTCAGTAGAAAATTCCTTTTTAGACTCAATATGAGCCAAATTCACATGACCAATCCAGAAAAATGTCTTGTTTAAAGTTATTTAAGGACAAAAATGAGGTCTGAATTGCTCGTAATCAGTAAAAAAAAAATCTGCCAATGGAACAAGAGAAAAGTTACGTGTATTAAGACATTGTTCTAGTCTCAAGAAAATTTTCAAGCAATTTTTTCTTGTTCCATTGGCAGATTTTTTTACTGGTTACAAGCGATTCAAACCTCATTTTTGTACTCTGATAACTTGAAACAAGACATTTTTCTGGATTGATTAGTTGAAAGTGGCTCATATATCGAGTACAAGACTATTTTTACTTAAAAAAGGCAAAAACACTTGATAGGATTTCAGTTTTTTGCAGTGTAAACACAGTTTAATTCATAATAAGTTCAAGAAAAGAGAAGGGGATTTACAGGAATTCAAACAAGTATCAAAAGATATCTTTAAACCACAACAAGAAAACAAGAAATGAAACTTCAAAGTTTCTTTCAGGTAATGTTTTTATTGTTAAGTCTACAAAATTGACAGAAAAGTTTCTTTCAACTGTTATATATTTTTTTAATTGATACAGTATTAAATTTTGTTGATAGTTAGGGTGAGGAGCTCTGAAGGCGTTAACTTAAAGCCTATTTTATGGTGTAGCATTAGCACTTCTATATAGCAATTTAAAGCTGCAGTGAAGAGTTTTTGAGCTCCTTTCAGAGCACTCTCACACTTGCCATCTGAACCGTGTCCAAGCACACTTCAACCCTAATGTCCAGTTTGTTTGGCCAGTGTCACCACAAGTGTGCTGCACTCAGGCAAGATGAACTTCTTCTGCTTTGGCACGCTTCAGAGAGGTTTGCTTCGGCGTGGTACACCTCAGGCACGTGCAGAAACACACAGACGTTTGCGCTTCATGTAAACAGACACGGCACAATGACAAACCCGGGCCATGCCTGTGACGCGGGCCATGCCTGCGGCATGTTTTATATGGACCATGCCCCAATATTCTGAAATTCACACTCTAATGATGAGGAAGAGTCAACAAAACTATCAGCAAAGAAAAAATAGCCTTTTTTTCATTATCTTTGTTGTCTGAAACTACTGTGGCTGGGTAGGTATCATATAAAGAAGAAGAATTGATAAACAGAAAACATCAAGAGGGGCTGAGTAATGTGCAAAGCAAGAATTCTTGATGAATAATAAACAGTACATGTGATCGTTAGAAAGAAGCAGGATGAGATTTTTGGAAAAGAAAATCACTACATAGCTTGCAAAGCAAAAAAATCAGCAAAGACTATCAAGTCCACATGGGGGTGCCAAAATTGACACAAATTAAAAGGTCCTTAAACAGTTTTTAATAAAAATGACTACTAAAAAATAACTAGAAAAGCCCTTAGAGAGCCCAGACCTCGCGACACTTTAGTCCTACTTTAATGTTATACTTCCTTTCAGCAGACTGTCTGCTACAATTTGGTGTTAGCTGCAGGTTTGTACGATAATTTGTTACCTGACAGAGTTGAAAATGATGATGACCCAGTACATATTTCATATTCCTGATCCAATCTGACCATTTATCTTGGAGTTATATACACATATGGTGAAAACGACCCTATTTCACAGTGATAAGGAATCCTTTAAAAAATCCTGGATCCAGACGGTGATCCAGATCACCTCCAAAATTTAATCACTACTTCCTTATCACATTTTAAACATTTCATGAAAATTTGCTCAAGATCCATTTGTTACTTTTTGAGTTATGTTGTTCAGACATTAACAAAAAAACGCTCCCAAAAACATAACCTCCTTGGCGGAGTCAAATATATAATTTCAGAGGAAAAATTAGGATGCAGAGGGATCTGAAATGACAAAAAGATTCAGGTTACTGATAGATACAACATTCATCCTCACATCATTCTGCTGGATTCAAACACATCAGCAGACACTTCACTAAACGAGTGGTGTGTGCTCCACCTCATAAAGTAAGCACACAGTTCAGCATGATGCCTTCATATGAGGCAGAAAATCGATATCTGTTCAGCTTAGTCGGTGAGAGGAAGCTGCCAGCTAAGCAGCCAACGATGAGGGCATGGCAGATCTGTCCAACTACTCAACAGCTAATTGACTCATTAATTATTGACAGTGACAACAGACAGTTATTGAGCCACTGCCTGTAACTGCTTCAGGCCCCGGCACACAGCCTTAAGTTTGGTGCTTCATAGTGAAAGGCTCAGTTTTGTGTTTTGTTCTGAGTAAGACGATTTAATTCTTGGCTTTCGACATGTATGAAAGATACCTGATCATATGAAACAAAACAGCTGAGACTTCCATGAGACATATAATACTGAACTGAGAACAGCATTTAAATATTAGTTGCAGCATCTTGGGTTTGTCTTCCTGATGTCTCACTTTGAGTTTCAACCAGGGTATTAAAAGTTTTTCTCATGTCACTTCCTTTTTCTACAAAATGTTTTGTTGCTATTATTCCAACAGTCTTCTACCTGTGAGGCAGCAGTACTTGTAGCCACAAACAACTAAGCATCAGCCTCTTTTCTGAGAAATGGAGCCAATGTGACAATGTTAAAAACTGCTGTTCCAGGAGCGCAGATGGCCTAGCGGTCCAGGTCTTGCTTCTTGAGGTTCGCCCTTGCTAAGTCTGTGGCCTCTTTCCCGCATGTCACTCCCCACTCTTGCCCTGTTTCCTGCTCTTTCCACTGTCATCTCCTCTCTGATGAAAGCCATAAAAGTCCACCCCCAAAAATAACTTAAAAAAAAAAATCTGCAGTTCCTTAAGTGTCCACTTGAGGCTTGTTATAAAAGCACCGGAAGCCACATACACACGTGTTCAAAAAAGACAACCTTTACAGCAAAAATAAACGCATTTGCAGCCTGGTTCAAAAATTTATTTTAGTCTGAATTGCTAATTTTGCTGTCATCACACAGTAAGCAAGGTAATTCAGCTGTTTGGAGTCAAGTGTTTTGGATTATGCTGTATCTTTAAAACATCTTACATAGTGGCATTGCAACATTAAATTGAGTATAAATTGTACAAATTGTGTTTTAAACGGTCTAGAACAAAGCTTGCTTTTACTGCCGTGTTGTTCTTGGTTGTGGCTTTCTTGAACACACCCTGCTGTGATTGCACTTTGCAATTTAAATCTTGCTCTATTTGTTGTTTTCCCTGAAAGCTAACTTTGGCATGCTAAGCTCTGTGTTTGGTGTCAAAATGCCGACATAGGTTGTGCTCTTTGACAACTGCCACAGCCTCATAACACAAAAGACCTTTTTTTTTTTTCCTTGAAGCACAAACATATATTTGCCTTCCCATACTTCTTGAAATTGCCTTCCATCTGTATAAACTTTTCTCTTCCTGGACATTTTGTGATCAGTGTTTTATCTCTCAATTCCATTGGTGGAAAATGGCACTGATGGGAAAACGCTGCAGCCTAGTGGAGTGTTACTGTCACCTCGCAGGTCACATAATCAGTAATTATTATGGGAAACATAGTTTATGGTCAATCCCCCCTTTGACTTATCTATTGGGCTCTTGTGGGCCACATAAAATGGCATGGCAGGCCACATTTTGCCTGCAGGCCTTGAGTTTGACACATGTGGTCTAGAGGATCTCAGACACAGTGGAAAAATGTAGTATTTTTCAATTTATTTCAAATTTTTATTCTTTATCTTCCTGAAATACTGCCAGATTCATGGATACTCCAGATTGAAGTTGTTCCAATCCCGCCTCTCTAGTGGCCATGATTATACCCTCATGGCCACCTTGAATGTTACTTTTGTCGTGAGTGAAGATGGAGACACTTATGGTACTAATTATGTAAGCCAAAAACAAAGCAATGAAAAAAACTCAAACTGGCTTTAGACTAGATTTTTTTCTGAAATATGCCACCAGGACTGCATATGAAAAATACAACTTAAAGCAAATATGTGCTTCACTAAAAACAACCAAAACCAGCACCCCACAAAATATAATAACGGTTGTTTGAGGCTTTTAATAATCTGGGAAACTTGTTAACACATTTCCAAGTCATGGAAAATAAAAACACAAAATTAAACATGTTTGTGCCAAAACCAGAGAGCATATCCAAAGCTACCACCTCCTTCAGCAACAATAAGAACCCACAAAGAAACACGAGCAACAAGTGACGCTTCAAAACATTTAAAAGGAATACCTGGGCACCACTTCTGCTTTGTTGTCCAGAATCACACCCACGAAACGAGCAGTAGTTGGAGAAATGCTGCACTAAACACACTTCTTGACTTGTAAAAAGAAGCTTGTAAAAGTCAATTGTTAACTTCCAAAAGAGAACCACCTCTGTTACTGTGAAGCCTGTAAGCAGTCAGCAGTATGTAATAAAACAATATGGACATTATGGAGGGATTATATTGTGGCTTTAACTCACAAACTGTCCACGAAGGTATTTAAGATGTTTAGTAAACATCTGACTTTGGTTACAGCTGCCAGGAAGAGGAATGTCTGCTAGTAAAAGTCTGATTCAGCTGTTAAAGTCACAACAGAAGCTCCCTCAGGCTCTAGGCTGAAACACAAACAACTCACTGAACATTACTCAGGCTTTACTCACTGCTCCTTATGCTTACACACTGGCACGTTTCCATATGTGCATACCTGTAAGTGTGTGAAAGGGCAGTGCATCAATGTTTGCATTTTAATCTTATCATGCAAGACTTCATGTACGTTATGCTTTACTTAACAGATTTTTACAGTACATTGCTTTGACAGTTAACTATCTCTCAAGTCTCAGAAAATGATCATGTGCAATGAAAACTGCAAATATTTCATAAATTATATTAAGACCATATGCATTTCAAGTTGAAGTAGACAATTAAACTTCACTCCTTTTGCATGTTTTATGTCACTTTCTTTAACAGTACTTTTTCAGTCATACTGACATGCAAATGTTGAATATACCACCTAACTTGTATTTGTATTACATTATTCCTCTCCATTAGTCATTCCATTAGTCCACTCTAATTAAGGTCATTCATTGAATTGTATTCAGTTTTATTTTGTTAACTTTGGTTAATTCTATTTTGCTGAATTATATTTGTCAAATTCTAGTTTATTCAATACTTAATCCATCTTACTGTGCTGTGTTTTTATTGTATACACCTGAGCAAAATAAACCAGCCCCTCAGAGATAAATAGTGTTTCCTCATAAAGTTGCAATTTAGACCACAAAAAGTCAGCTTCTTGCATAGGTGAATACATATAAAAAATCAAATAATTATTGTTATTTTTTACTTCTTTTAATGTATCGTAATTCAGAATTATTTATTTTAAGGTCTGAACCATATTATGGCCACTATTACTTTAATAACTTTAAACACATTTTTTTTTTTTTGATTTAATTAAAAAAATTTTTCCATGATTTTAATTCATTAATGTTATCTATTTTTAGTGTGTTGTGCTTCATTTCATTTATTTTTAAATTCATTTTAATTCATTTCATTTTTTTTCTTATTTTGTTCTTTTAATTTACTGATTTTATGGTATTTCTTTTAGATTAAAGTTAGTTCTTACATTATTTTAATTGCAGTGATTTCATGTTTTACTTTCAAGTGTTTTCAGGACTCTTCTTACAAAGTGCTGTAATATGTTGTCTCATATTTTATTTCATTTCTAAGTTTTAAATTTTACTACTACTTTTCTACAAAAACATTTTTACATAATGTATACCATGTGGCTTGTCTTAGGTTTGTTTTTCCTATTTCGTGCACTAGGTGTCACTCTTTCATTTGCTACTGTCATACCAGGACTGGTTACCTTAAAAATTATCCTGTCACAAAAAAGTAGTCACATGGAAACATAAAACTCGAATGGGATAAATATATTTTTAAGGACTAAATTTAAAATCCCGAGGTTTGTGGATTTTTACCACGGCTCCCATCTGTTTTTTTTTTTTTCTTTTTTTATTTACCCTGCCATGTTTGTTACAAAGTCCAGCCAAATTTTCCCTGTTTTTCTTGGCTCGTGCATACTGTATAATATGTGTAGTGTTATTCATGGTAACAATACCCACCTAGAACAATACCAGTTCATTGTTCTTCAAACACACATTGTGCAGCCCTGTGTGTTGTGTATGAGAGTGTGTGTTTGTGTGTGTGAACAAGCAGTAAAAATAACAGCCAGGTTTAGACTCGGTGATGATGTCACGGCCGGGATGCCAGGCCCACGTGCGGCAGCAGTTGGTTCCAGCCTCGGGGAGTGTCGACAACAACCGGACTGCGTAGCACAGGCGCAGTCAGATGCAGGGCGAGGAAAACTAATCCAACCTTTTTGGGATTATCTCTGTCATCCATATCTGTAACGACGACACAGCGGGACGCTTCGGCGCTATTTGATGTCACCTTGCGTCCCCCCTCCTCCTCCTTGATGATGATTTGGGAGGAAGATGCGCCGGTCTGAAATTTCCGTTGACCTTCTCCTCAGCTCAGCAGCATCGAAGCATTTTGAAACGCCACCGCTGCTCCTCCTAACCTCTCATATCTCGGTAGTAACACAGGTGCTCCACCGCCTGTCTATCCGCTAATCTTTGATTGTCCTTTTAATCAATCAAGACCGAGGCAGATGCCCCTCGCTCTGTCATCCCGGCTTGTACTATGGTGGAGTTTCCATCTCTCAGTCCTTACTGGCCTCTCCTCCGCTTTCTGGTGCCTTTGGCGATCACCAATGTTGCCATCGACCTCGGAGAACAGGTAACGTCTCTGTTATGTTCGCTTTCCCCTCTGTGTAGCGTGTGCTCAATAATGTATCTCCAGACTGCAGCTTTATCTCTGCTAGCAGCGGCTAACGGCTTTAACGGTTTGTTTTTATCCAGCTTCTGTGGGAATTGTGTTTCATCCGGTGCTGCATCAATTTTTGATCTTCAGAAAACACAAACAGCGTTTCTGCAAACTGACACTGAATATGTCGACGCTCTTTAATCAGTCAACGGCGGGTGGTTTTGTTGAGGCTAAGGCTAGTTTAGCTATGAAGGTATCCATTAGGGTTTTATATACATTATTTAGGAAGAGAGGAGGCGCGTGAGGAAATAGGCCCTTCTCCACAGGCGCGTGCCCAGAAGGGTGGCCGGTGGTGGCGTACCTCTCTTCCCAACCCCCTCTTTAAACCTGATGTTTGACTCAAGGTGCCACTCTAAAATCCTTAAATATCACTGACAACCTAAATTTCCAGAAGTGTGATATGTTAAATGAACTACAGACCACTTTACAACCTACAAAAACATAAAAATGCACTCATATGTTTGCAACAGAAGCTGCATTTAGCTCCATGCATTCAGATGAGTTAGCATTCTTTAAACAATAAATCTAAAATGTAAGGA